>NC_062227.1:70549263-71754888 GCF_902686445.1 Sciurus carolinensis
TTGGCCTTCTAGGAGATAACTAGCATTAACATCAGCTCCCAACACACAACTATTAATTGTGAAAAATTGAACTGAAGAGCTGAGGAAAGACACAGGTAGTGTAAGTTTTACAGATTAGTGCAGGAGCATATGTTAAGTGGGAGGCTCATTTTAAGCTAAAGACAAGTAAGAGCTCCAGAGAAACACTAGGTACCCATGTTTGTATATTCTGATCGAAAGTTTGACAATGCAATGATAATTATTTATCAATCTCAAAGAAGCAGCAGTGAGGTATGCCATATTCTCTAACTCTGGGTCTTACAGTTTTCATCTTTAATCACACTGTTTCCTACTTAACAGAGACTGTTGAAGGTATCATCGGGTACAATAGGCCTATTTATTTTTATTTTTCAGTACTGAATAATCACACCTCATAAATGAAGGGCTCTCTTGCAGATGTGAATGAGGTGCAATTTACATTGGTACGTAAGAGAAAGAATGGCACAAATCCTATGGTTAATCAAGCTAGGGATTTGAGGTTAAAAAACCGACTCTTCTCACATATGCTTCCAATATAAAAATGTGTAAATTTTAACATTTTTCGACCAATGCACATACATAATCCTGGTATTGTGACCTAATTTCTTCCTACTTAAACTCTGACTTTTAGGAAGATATAATTTCAAATATTTATTCTTTAAATGCTTCTCAAATGCCAGGAATTGCCTCATAGATAAAAGAAAATATGAGCATATACGTTCCTTTATGAACATAATATTAATTTTAATCTTCTACATCATATTGATCTATCATTTGTGAATAATACCTGTGACTTGAAGGATAAGAGAATTTTACATTTAAGTAGACAGGTTTGACCACATTTCTTAGTCAAATTGATTTTCTTTCTTTCTTTCTTTTTTTTTTTTTTTAATCATGGGTTTTGCCAACATCCTTACAAAGTGGTTGCTTCTGTCTTAAGAATCTACATGTCCTCTCCAAGAGTTGTGTTTTCCTTTCAGAAGCTCATTCCTTTACAGTACACAAGCTTTTACAACGAAAGGGCTCAAAGTAGTAAACGCAGAGAAAAACCTCCTGCAATTAAGTCCCAGATTAAATACCTTTTAATGACCTCAAAGAGAATGAATTTTAAAAATGCTTACTTAAGGGATTTTTAAGACCAAGTGCTTATAATTGTTTTTAAGCTTTTGGTTAAGCCTGAGGATCTCAGTTTTACTTGGAGGGAAGACATTTTCCAGGGCTCTGCTCAGGTAGCAAGGCCCTGCACACAGAGAAATAGAGGCCCACTATGCGGCAGCTCCATCCACAGCTGCTTCCTTTTCTTCTCAAGTGGAGACGGAGCCAAAAATGAAGGGACAGGAGAAGAAGGGAAAAAGTCAGCTCTGCTGCTCCAAGGAGGTTCAGAAATTATTAGAAAAATACATAAAGAACAGGATTTGATAAATGAGAGAAAGTGGATAAAGTTGGCAGTAACACCAAAGAGATCAGCATTCTAAGCCAAAATATATTCAATGACATTCAGTCCAAATGGGAACCTTAAGGGCAACTTGCAGAAATGTGTATTGCGAATCAGGTGGTAGCAAGGCAAGTTTTTTTTATATATTACAGCATGGTTTTTGAATCTGTAGGGGAGAAGTCATTTTTTCTTTTCTTTTCCTTCTTTCTCTTGCTCTCTCTTTCTTTCTTGCCAACATAGCAATACCAGCATGGATTTTTTCCAGTTGCACATAAAACTGAAAGGTATAATTAAAAACTATTTATCTTCACTATTTCTGAAGCATTGGAGCAACTTGATAGCACAAGTCATCAAACCAAAGTGAAGACAGCAAGAACTGAGTGTATGAAGATGAAACAAAAAATAGAAAACAGAAAGCATATCAGAAAATTTGCCATAAAGGAAGCTGTTGAAAATTTGTGTAAAACTCAGTTCTGCTCTTCCAGGTAACAGAAGAATTAGAAGATGAAATAAATGAGATTTCATTATGTAAGATGATTCTGTTAATATTGCATATTTTTATTAGACTCACACTATGAGACAATATTATATTAAGCATATTAAACAAAGATAAATAAAATATTTACCTTGACTAGGAGGAATATAAAATCTCTCTTAGCTTACTCAGGCAGAATATATTCATTAGTTTTTTTTCCCCAGGATTTCAATAAAACTCTGACTGTTTTCCAAATTGAGGGATTGCCAAAACTTTGATGGTTAATTATAGCTTTCTCATTTGATAACATTGTTTAAAACTTCAGCTTAATGAATTTTATTTTTTCTACATTAAAAATTCTCCAATTAAATATGCTTAAGTCAGATGATAGGTATCTGTGTGGTGGTAAAAATATATCCATTTGCCAATGTGCCTTTCAACTTAACAATATTTTTGGAAGCTTGGAAAAGGGGATATCCTGCATCATTTAGTTCTACCTCTAAAATATATTTTTATAAAATATCACAGTCATGCAGTTTAAATATGGGAAGCATCAAAATTCATGGTATCCAAGCAATTCACATTCACCTCCAGTTAATGTAAAAACTGCCACAAGGTTGAAATAACCGAGAAACCAAAAAGTCATATGAGCAATGTATCCAGCAATCTGTTTCTCCACCATCTTCCCATGATCACTCTGTATTTCTCTGAACTTCTAGCAAAAACTATAGAAATGGAAGGATAAGGAACGTGTTCCAAGATTAATGCAGTTGCAATTTGAGAGAGCATGCTTTTAATTATACTTTTTTTTTTTTTTTTTCCTTTCAGGTCAAACTATAGTTACTCGAAAGTAAGCCCTCTTTTAATTTTAATAGTTCTCAGTATCTAGGACTTCTTGGTGCCCTAATGCTAGTTTATGGTGATATGAACACAACTGAAGCAGGAAGATATGTAATAAAACTTTTAAGAACTCCTAATGTTAAAAGGCAGAAATATAACACATAAACTTGGTACGTAGTTGAAATAAAGCAACTCATTTGGGGGACAAAAATGTTCTTTTCTGCCTGTGAGTCATGACTGAATTCAAGAAAGTACTATTTTGTTTTTGTTTTTGTTATTTTGGGGGTATGCATTTGCCTAAAACCTCTACAAGAAAAATGTTTGTTCAAGTCCTTGTGTGAATAGGGAAGCATTCATAAATACATCTTTTGCATATATCTGCAAGATAAAACTCCAATTTATGCAATTTTTAAAAAAACTCCAAAGAATACAAATGACTGAATTCATAAAGGTCATTGTGTTAACTAACGACCATTTTTGTGTGTCAGTCTTCGTTTTGCATGTTTCTCTGAATCAGTAAATGCCATCCGCCACTTCCTTCTCCAACACATCTTGCTGTTTCCATGGCATTCCATGTTCCTGGTTTAACTGAGCCTGTTTCCTGTACCGGCTGACGTTTCTGCCTCCAGTCTGGACTCTGCTCTCCCCTGTTCAGTAGCCTGTGTTTCCTATGTTTTCTTTTCTCTTTAATTTCTTGCCTCTGGTCCACCTGTTCTACAGATCAGCACTCACGTGTCTGGTTGCTGCTCCGTAAAAGTAAAGCAACCACAGAACCCTGGGCATTTCTTCCCTGGAATTGCCGTTTTCTGTTCTCACTTTGCTTTCGCTCTCTACCCCAGCCCAGCAACTGTGACTCTGCCTCTACCCAACATCATCTGGTATTTCCCTTCGTAGTCTCCTTTAAACTAGCCTCACCCAGCCCACACGACCACGAACTGGTGTTGCCCGTCACCTCACAGGCTAACTTGCTTATCTGCTTAAATTAACTCTCTCCTTGCAGATTTTCTTTGAGTCACTTTCAAAGAGGTTTACTTAACATGCTTCATACATGGTAGTACAAAAATGATTGTATCACAGATGAAAGATCAAAAAACAGGAATATTTCATTACATTCATTTATTTCTGTCACAGTTATAATCACTGCTGAGTGATTACCCATCCTGGTGGCATAGATATCCAAGCCAAGTGCAGGGACACAATAGGTCATTATTAATTTCTGAATGACTTTTCCTCAATTTAAAGACAATAACATAATCAATTGTATTTAATGTAGCACAATGGTTAAAAGAGTCTTTATAGTCAGGCTGGTTTGGGTTTGTATCCCGATTTTTTTATTTTTTCTTTTGTCCAAGTGATTGAACCCAGGAGTGATTAATCACTGAGCCACTCCCCCACCAGGCCACTTTATTTTCATTTTTAATTTTGAGGCAGGATCTCACTAAATAACTTAGGGCCTTGCTAGTTTCTGAGGCTGACTTTGAACTTGGGATCCTCCTGCCTCAACCTCCTGAGTCACTCTAGGATTACGGGTGTGCACCTCTGGGCCCAGCTGGTGTCCTGATTCTGATATTACTTCCTTCCTGGTAAGCACACAACAAACACTCAGCAAAGGGTGTTAACTGTGCTATCATCATTGCTCTGAGGGTGGGATGTGTGTTCCCCTCTGAGCCATCTTATGTCCCACAACTTTTCCTTGTTCTTGCTGGTTATTTTTCCACAAGCTTCATGGGGTTGCTCACAATTGCCCATACATTTCAAATGTTTATTTTTGAGACAAAATGTTTCTAATTCCTTTGGATATTTTCTGGTGATGATGTGTTATTAGAACATCTTAGAGTACTGTGCAGAGCTAGTACGTGAACGCCTCAGAAAAGGAGCCTGAATCATGATAGGGAAGTCGGACTGACAAAGAAAATTGCCCACTGGTCCTGCCGGTTGCTAGAATTATGGTATCATTTATCAACATGACTTCCAAATAGCCCGTATTTCTTTTGTTAATGTGACATGAACACAAAAGCCATCAGCCTTTGTTTTATGTCTTTCCCATTCTAAAATCTCACATTGTGTGTGTGTGATTTTGAGCCTTAAAAAGAGAAGCAAAAATTTGATCTAAAGTGCAGATGATTGTTTTCAAGGATATTGAAAATAGAGTTCATTAAGCAGTGATAGATACAGTTTGGATCCTAATGTCCCCAAATGTCCATAGGTTAGAGCCTTGGTGTACAGGATGGCACAGTTAGGAGGTGTGGAAACTTTGAGAGGTCTTTATGTCATTAGTGTTGTGTCTGTGGAGGATATTCTGGGGAATTCCAGCCACTTCCTCTCTTTTGCTTTCTGGACATAAAGTGAGCAATTGTTCCGCCATTGCTCCCTGTCATTGCCATCCAGCGCACCCTCCAGAGGCCCAAAGCGGGGTGTCTTCCTGATCATGAACTGGAAACTAAACCTGTGAGACAAAAGAAGCCTTTTTTCTCTGTAAATTAGTTTTCTCAGATATTTTGTGATAGTGGAGAGCTGAATAGTGATGTGGAATTAATCAGATTATATTAATGTCCTTGCATTGATGATACTTATTTTCTATCACAATTCTATCGAGTAAAAATTATCACAAATAGTCTCTGGATACTTACACATTTTAAGTGATTAGTATTTTTTAAACTAGAAGAACATTATTTAATAAGCAAAGAGAAAACTTTGGTTTATTTATTACTGTCAAATTTCCATTGAAATTGATATGTTCCCATAACATTTTTGTACCCCTATTTTTAAAGGAACATTTTCATTTTTATATTCCTAGTTAGTCATGGTTTCATATTAAGTCATCATAAACTATTAGTTTTTCCTATAAAATAAAATTTATAGAGTCAGATTTAGACAGATTATAGATTAGTTAAAGCTAACTCCTAATTTTTGTATCATATTGTTATTATAAAATTTGTTATACAGAATCATGACTCTCTCATCAGACTATTTAGCAAACATAAGACTTCATCCACATGTAAATTAAATCTACTAAACTAAAAGTTTCTGGAACAGGGAGAGAGAATGATGGATGTTCAACCTGTACTGTGGTCCATGTCACATGCCATCCTTCCATCGCTGATACAGCCAGTAACATAGACTTATTTATTTATTCACGAGTCTGATTATTTTTAAAGTAAGAACAGATGCCATCAAGAATGATTTTTAAACAGTCTAATTGATTCTGAGACTTCCCAGAAAAAATATCATTTGAGCCAATTTTATCAAAATAATTTTGGATGATTTTCACCCTAAAATATGAAGATTCTTACCTTAAAATATAGGTAACTGAATTAGCTTTCATGAACTATGACCATATATAAAAGATTTCTTAAGCAATAAGTACTGCTTGCTTGCTATATAATAAATATAGGAGGGGAGTGTGCAATGGCAGTATCCAGAGAGGTTTAAATCGTGCTTTCTCTGGAGCCTTTGGGGCTTGGGGCATTCATCTCCATCTGGCAAGCTTTCTTCTCCTTGACTTCTAGTCCTTGTAAAACACAGAGCAGAGAAACTAGTCAATAGACACAGTTCATGTCAGTCTTCAGGAACATCATAGTTTACTGAATTAATTCAAACACTGGAATGTTACTACATACTGCATAGGATATTTATACAAAATTTGGAAGTGTGACACACATATGCATTTTTGTGTTTGCAATTATGTATCATGTAAACAACAAAACATATGTATACACGGTACTATATGTAAACAATCCACAAGATATGTAAGACACGAATTATGTGCTATGCATGTAAAACCAAATCACTCAATGTGTTATGGATAGCAAATTCTTACAGTGTTTTACATTGTTAAGGTCTTGTATAATTGAAGATTTATTCAAGGATAAAAATATGGCCATTTCAAAAGTTTATCCTAATTTACCCTTTTCCTTTTCTTTTATTTTTAACTCTTAGAGGGTTTTAAAATGGACTGAACAATCATAGGTGGCATCATTAATTTAACAAGAAAGATGTTCATCCTTTACAGAGATATGTGCTGAGATACAGCTGGGAATAATTTAATTCCCAGGGATGTAAGGAAGTGCAGTGGCTTGAGTCTTCCACTGTTTTTCGCATCTTGATTGGATCTTTTTGTGTGCAGCTTGTCTGAGCCTAAACCAATCTATCATTGGCTATCAGGTTCTGCAAACAACTCTGTGGAGGAGTAAAACTTTTGCTGGATTGTTTTGTGAATTCCGTCAGAGAAACTCAGTTCTGTTACTCTGTTGTACAGAGATTGTGCTCTTGCTTTTTTGGAAATGAAAAATTAAACTATTGTAGACATGATGGTTTACCTACTTTTGCTCTGCTGGTAAATACTATAATACTTAAATAATCCTTAATTTTTAATACACACAAGCTCTTTATGTTTCTATTAGTATTTGCATTCAGTTTCATAAATGTTTTGCTTGGGGTCATTTATTTCTGTACTAGTTCTTGCTCCAAATATTAAGAATCTCAGAAGTATCAATTGGCCTCTTTGGGTTTTCTCCTCACAATTTCTTCCCTGTATTGATAATGGATGGCTACTGCACACTGGAACAACCTTCATTACCACCTGAAAGATGAAGGTCAAATGGAAGGATTCTAAATCAAAAGCACAAAATCTGAACTCACAATAGAAAACAGAAGAGAAGGGATAGTGTAAGGTTTGTCTGCTATGGGTCTTTTTTCACCTAAAGACTGACTTTCTCTTCAAAAAAACAAGATTGTGCCCTGGAACACTATCTATTATAGCCATCAATGAAAACATGTGCAGCTTGGTTTCAGAATTTATCATCATTTCATCAACATTTAATTCAAAAACAATAACAGTTTTTGGGCCAATTGATCTGATGTCCAGATGCACATGGTGTTAGTTCAGGGTCATTTAGATAGAGACAGGTTCTGCACAGGGAAACTGAGAGGATGGAAAATTGGGTGGAAAGAACCTCAGGACAGGGAGTATCTGAGGGTGCTTCCTCCTGGCTGACCAGCAAGTCCAAGGCAAAAGTATCCCATTAGAAGATGACCACAGCCAGGCACAGAGGCACACGCCAGTAATCCCCTCGGCTCAGGAGGCTGAGGCAGGAGAATCCCAAGTTCAAAGCCAGCCTCAGCAAAACCAAGGTGCTAAGCAGCTAAGTGAGACCCTGTCTCTAAATAAAATACAAAATAAGGCTGGGGATGTGACTCAGTGGTCAAGTGTTCCTGAGTTCAATTCCTAGTACCCTCCCCCCAATAAAGTAAAAGAACATCACCACAGCAGAGGGAAGAGTGACCTGTTACTAATATCCCTGCTGTGTACTGACTTGGGTGGGAGCAGCCCAGTGGAAGTATGGCCTGGGAGTAAAATCTCAGATGCATCCAATGAGGACCGGGCCTGCCCATCAACAATGCCCTATAGTAATATTATCTCCTAAGGGAGGCTCTTTAGGGAAAACTCACATGACTGCCTCCTACCCAAATATTTTCTTTCTTCTTTTTCTTCACCTTTTGGAAGGCCCTATTCTATGTAAGCAACACTTCTTTTTGTTTATTTATTTTATTTATTTGCAGTGCTTGGGATCAAACCCAGGGGTTCAGGCACACTCTACCACTAAGTCACACCCTCCAGCAAAACTTATTCCTAAAATGTTATGTGACACTGCTAGGTGCTCTTCTTTCTTTCTGTGAATGTGCATAAATGATTTGCACTAGCTTTTGTGTAAACACATGCAGTATTCACAGGATGACAAATGTACCTCAGACTGCTAGTAAGCTTTGCTTAATATCCAGTTCTAGAACATCATCTCAGAAAAGTGTTCTGTATAAATAAATCAAAAGAAAATTTAAAATTCTCCCCTCAGGGTGTGGTGGCACATACCTGTAATCTCAGTGACTCAGGAGACTGAGGCAGGTAGACTACAAGTTCAAAGCTAGCCTCAGCAACTTAGTGAGAACCTGTCTCAAAATAAAAAAATAAAAGTGCTGGGAATTTATCTCAGTGGTATAGCACCCCTGCATTCAATCCCCAGTACCAAATCAAAATTCTTCCCTCAATGTAGATGTTCGGAGACAGGGTCAGGCCGAGGGTGAGGACATACGATGTCTACCACTCAGACATCGGAGATCGGGCTCTGACGGCACGGATCAAATTTTACTTTGGTTGCACAGGACATATATAGACACATTATCCAATCAGGTTAACAGGCTTGTTAAAGCATTACAGAATCAGCCTACAGGTGAACTATACATCCAGATAATGTAAACAAACCAAGCATGCCTAAGCAATTCTGCCCAGCAACAGGAACAGGTCTGAGACAAAGGACTGGGGAATGGCAAGCTCATGCACACAGCATGAGGCAAGGCAGTGCGGGTGAGCTCACATCACAGCTTGCTGGGATGCTTGATAAGTGAGGCCTTCCCTCAGCTTATAACTCAGCCTCAGCAGCTGCAAAGACCTTCATTCCATGGCAAGTCTTTACCATAACCTCAGTTTCTCTGTCGGGACTGTTGGGCTTACTTAGACCGTGGTGTCAGCGACTGCTGTCAGATAAGTTTGAGGAATGTTCCCTACACCTCAAAAACAACTTCAGTATCCTTATAGGTACATTAAATATTTCCATTTAATATTGAGTTGTACTTATATGAGTAGCGTATCTTATGCAGTTTATATCTCTAAATCTGACCAACACCATTTTTACCACAGTTTCCTTTGGAGAATATGCGGCATTCTTTTGCAATGCATAGTTTTAATATCAAATTACAAATCTTTGCTCATGTTACACTGACACATCAACTTGCTTGTTTTTGAAAATAGAGGTACATGAAGCATGAATAAATATGAATGATAGCATAGGTTTTAGAAGTTTTAATTTTTGATTTTGAGTAAAATACATTGTGTACTTTTTCTGCTTTCTGTAGCAGAACATCTGAGAAGTCTATTTAATAGATCTCCTCTTCAAATAAGTGCTTTAAACAGAGGTGAAATTAAGCTTGTATAGATCCTGAGAAGAAGAATTACATCTTAATTTGGAGGTATTGTCACCTTGCCTTGCAGATGGAGACAGTTAAACAGAACACTCTGATGGATAGAGAAGTTGGAGAGAGATTTTCAGAGTCAATCATGGTTTCCAAGTGGGACCTACAAACCCCATTTCTCTCTTCTGCTTATTATACTCTTTATCAGTTAGTTTCCTAAGATATTGAGCAAAACAGGGTGAGTACCACAGAATCCATCATCACTCCTGTTAACTAGATGAACTTGATAAACTTCTCAGCTTGACTAAACTTCACATGCTTTCTTTATGAGTCTAGAACCTTCCCTTCACTATTTTTTTTTTTTAAGAGCATGCACTATGGAAAACTTGTCATTGTGAATCCTTTCTTTTCTGAGTTGAGAGGAAACTGAGTTCTTACTAAGGTCTTCACTCTCTGGCACTGTAATAAATAGTCTTCCATAAAGTTTTCATTCTCTATTTTACAAATCAATGGTACATGTGTAAGGAGCACAACATTATGATTTGGTATACATGTAGTAAAATGCTTATGATAGTCAAGTAGATTAACATACCTATTATTTCACTTAGTTACCCAAATTGTTTTTATTTATATTACATCACAAAAATATAGTCACCAAAACAGTATGGTGTTGGTGTGTAAACAGTCACACAGACCAGAGAATAAAATTGAGAGACCACAAACAAATCCAAAAATATCATCAATTAATTTTGGACAACCCCATGAAGTTACATGGAAAGCATAGTGTCTCCAATACATTACAGCAGGAAAACTAGAATCAATTCAAAATGGATTAGAGAATCTAAATAAAAGAGCTTACATGTTAACATTGACCTGTGCAAGTTTTGCTGTGACACTTTTAGTTCTTTACTCAAAAATTAAAAACAGGCATATTAAACAAACTGTTATTTTCAAATTTTCTTTTAAATACAGTTTAACTCAGATATACATTGAACTGATATTATTCATAAAGTAACATACTTGCTTCATAATTGTATATGCATATAATACCTTATTTTTCATTTATCATTACTTGGTGCTTTTACTTATTTATTTTCACAGATTTTAAATACCTATAGGTTTTAAAACTATTGCATTGAAATTGGAAGTTTAATTTAATCCATTCTCCTCCCACCCCCAATTCTTCATCTATTTTTCTACTTAAATTCCCTCACTTTTCTGTTTCAGGTAATAGTTAAAGGTAGGAATAACAGATATTTTATTTAGAGGTGACCTTTAATGTTTACTTTCATGGTGCAAAATGATACTGTCCAAAAAATGTGAGGAATGACAAATTTTAGTGAAGTGCTTGAGAGAAGACTATATAGAACAAAAGTTAAAATATCACACAAATTATCACCATGAATATATTAAAAGATTCACACTATATTAAATATGGTGTTGTAATTCCTATATCTATCAAATTTGAAAACACTGATACTGTATATTAAGAGACATCATATATTAAGACATTGTTTAAAATTTGCAAAACAGAATTTGAGACATTGAAGAACGAGGGTAAATCAGCAAGCAAGCATCCAGCTCATTTAACTGTTTAATGAACTAAAACAATATCGGAAAAACACTGAATCAGTATTAATTGTTGTTGTTTAGCTTGGTTATTCATGAATTTTATTTTCTACATGTATTGTGCAAGAGAAAAATGTATATTGTATCAGGAAAGAATGACTCTTTTCATAGCTGGCTGCCCAAACCTCCATATTCTAAAGACAGAAAATGAAGAAAGCTTAGGAATTATCCAGAATGAGCCAATTACTGTTTCTGAATCTTTTGGGTGCTCCCCAAAGAATTTCCTTGGCAGGAGCCCTTCTTACTGTTTTTATTTAATAGATAACAGTTCTGACAACTGCAAATTGACAAGCAAGAAGACAGTACGTTGCAGGCCTGTGTTTTTGTGGGACTATTAAATCGCTTCTGGTCTTTTGGTTATTGCAGATTTATTTGTGCAAAGAGATTGTTTGTGAATGGAAAACTGAGCTTTGTGTACATGCAAATTATCAGGTTCCCAGGTGCCAGTATTAACTGAGCATGCAAACTTAATTGCTTACAATGTTAGAAACTTCAGACTGGGAACTCGGTGGGGTGAAACAGCATTTAATTTATAGCAAAGCATAAAAATCACGACACCTGTACCTTGTTTCTGCTATATCTCAAGGCTGGCAATTTTTAATTGGCAAAATTTAATTTTAAAATTTTAACTTTGACCTTTTGGTATGTGAAGTCTACAATGAATAAGACATCATGTTATAAGCAAGTACTTATGTTCTGAGTTTTTTCATTAAAATTACTGCAATAGTCAAAGTGCAATGGAATTTAAAAAAATAAACAACCATGGTAATAGCATTGAAGTGGATCTGAAATCTAGATATGGAAATTGAACGTTAGCCATTATGCCTAATGATATTTTTTTACATTAAAACATGAACTAGTGAGAAGTGAAATCCACACAACAGTCATCAGGTTCCCGTGTATTTGGTTATGAAAATTCCCTGTGACTATTCAGTGTGTTTTCTAAATTGACAATGAAGTCATTTATTTATTTTTTAATGCTAGAAGAAATTAAGTGTAGAATAAATGGAATAACTGTGTTAACTGTATTTATCTGTTTATCCAACATATTAGTTTGCATGTAGTAATAGAAGCAAAGGGTCAATAATGTAATTGTCCCTGTTACATCAGTAGAACATTTATATCTTCTTTATGCTCAATCAGAGGGTAGAATTGTTTAGGGCTTCTCCTTGTCTTAGAGAATGAGCAGTGTAGTAGCCAAGTTTATCTATCAATGCAGAAACTTCATTCATTACAACCCAGCTGTGTTTGCTTAGCCAAGTGATAAAATGGATTACCCTGGAATGCAAAAACAATGGCAGTATGGATTGTCTAGGAAAACAGGAAACTGGTGAAGGACACATTGGAATCCAATTTGAAGTTTTTAGCCTCAATTAAAATGAGGAAGAAGTAACAGAGCAAATAGATCATGCTGGGATGAAGTCATCTAAATTGCTTCAACTTTAAAGTACCTCAGAGCCTCGATGAAACTTAAGAAACAGAATTATTGACAGGCATAGACCCTTGAACACCATGCATTCATTCATTCCCCTGTTTGTTTTCAGACAAATGTTTATTGAGCCTTTTCTTGATCTCAAGCAGAGTGTTAGGCCTGGAAAATCCTAGCATTTTCACATCAGGGTAATGATTTCTGAGAAAGATCAAACTGTACCTTTATTTATTAAAGCAATCTTATCCCACTGCAGGTGGCCTGAGTACATTTTTTTTCCTTAGAAAATTACATAATTCAGAACAAAACGCAAAGTGCCCCAAGTAATCAGAATTTTTTTTTCACTCATTACTATCACCTTATTTTAATTAGACTCCCAGACATCAAATTTCCAATGAATCCTCACAGAAGCAATGAAACAAGTACTCTTTTGATGCAGTCATAGAAAAATTTGATACAAGATCTAACAGTACTAGAAAACAGTGTTACCTCATGTTATTAATTGATTTACAAAGAATGCAGGAAGATTTATCTTTCACTTAAGGAATGCAGAAAATGTGATTTTTTTTTTTTTAAATTAGGAAACTGAGAGTGATGTTAACCATTTATTTTTCCTTGCCTTGTACACTCTGTGCCTGCAAATATTAAGGTGCTTTTAGCATCACAACTCTGTGAACAGCTTTTATGAATCTGTTTTGCCATTTCAATGGTATCTGGCTTTGTCGACTCTTGTTTTCTACCCTAGCAATGCATGATCCTCCCAATGCACCAGGATAAGCTAACAGGAAAACTCATCCTCAAATTTCTGTGGTATGACATAAATGGAAGCCACCTAAGGGCAAGTCTGGCAGTGACCTCGCCTTTGTGGGTATACTTGGAAGCCTGCAGGGCCACATTTTTCTTTGATGCTGCATTTGATATGAAGTGACATTTGCCTGGAGCTTTCCACAGCTAATGCTGATACTCCTGGGCTTGGGTCCAGAAGGAATGGGGTATCACCTTTCGGGACAATATCTCCTTCAGAGGAAGTTCGGTTTCAATTAAACCTAGAAAATGAAATGCTTGTATAAATCAGAAATGCCATGAAAAAAACAGGTTTTAGAGGCATTTTAACAAACTCCTATTCTTTCTACTTCTACTTTTAATGTTTTAAACATTAAAATACAGATCTGGGATTCCATTGATGAATTTATATCAAGCATAAATATTCTTTCATTCATTTATTGTTTGGGAACCCTTATTGTGTATATTGCACAAAAATTGGTCACAAAGAGGGACAAACCTGCTTTGTAGTGTGTTAAAGAAGTCAGATGAGGAAGCAAATCACTATGTGCTACCATTGAATTTTCAAGCACTAGACTGCTTAACAGTATTGAAGGAAGGAAGTGTTAAGAATGGAGTTAGTATGTGAACATAATCTTAATTGATTCAAAGTATAATCATCATGGTGACAGAATTCAGAACAATCGCCTGTGCAAACAGCAGCAAAGACAGAATCTTGAAGGATCACCCAGATATTTATACACTGGGGGAAAGTCTAATTTAGGGTAAGTGACTTTAAATCCTTCATACAAACACAGGAAAGTATTTAAAGAGCCCAAATAAGGTATCAGTGACATTGTGGGGGTTTCTGCTTTTTTGTATTTTCATGTTGGCCACCACTACCAAAATCACCCTATTGCTATTCTAGAACCCTTTTTAAAATACAGAGATGAAATGAAGTCACCTCAAATCAATGAGCTGGCATTTCTAGAATGCCCAGATTACAGAACCAAGTGGGTAGAGATAGTGACAGGTGAGAAGACATGATCTTGGACCACGTAGTTCTGCTGGGATTTGCATGGATAGCAGAGGAGCCCAGGTGGCCTTAAGGAGCAGTGAACCTGCACACAGAGCTATTCAGAACTCGATAAAGAGCTAGCTGCTCAAAGCAAGCAAATGGAGAGTGTGGAGAGGCAAGGCGATCACCGTCCTACCGCACAGGATTTACCTCTGGGCAGGCGTGGGGAATGCTGGGAACACAGCCCCTCCTAAAGACAGAAGGCAGAGTGGCTGAGCATCGGACTCCAGGGAAGCAATGTGATATCCATGAACATGTAACGTGGTGTAGAGAACATGATATAAAAGGGCCAGACCCTACATACTGGCACACACAGCCTTGTCTCAGCAATTTAACACAACACCATGGTGTGAAAACACTCGTTTTCATCCCTCAGATTTTAGCTTTGATGGACTGGCCTCCTTTGGGCTATTTATCACAGATTCATTGCTGAGCACAAGATCCCTATGGCTCAAGACATGGCCCTCCCTTTGCCACTGTGGTGGAGCAAATCTAGTTTCTCATTGTGGTTAGTGTCCGATACTTCCCATCATTACAATAACACTTTTCCTTGCCTACCAGCCTCGAGTATGAGAGTAAAAGTGTCCAAGGAATTGCGTCTACTTTAGTGGAAGGTTAACTCTTTCACCCAGTACAAGGATCACCTTTCTCTACCTAGAAGCCAAATCCCTCACCCAGCATGGACTCTATCTGTGAGGACAGGAAGCAGAATGCCATAGTGTGTCACTAGTACACCCTGCATCAATGCATAGGGCCTCCCGCTCATCCCTCTCTTCCTTGGTTTGCATACACAGGACAGAGCTCCATGTATCAATCAAAGGTTCAGGGCATAAAATGCACCCTGGGGAACAGCCTTCCTAAGTTCACCAGCTGATGTCCTTAAGGGGTCTCTTTCAGCTGACTTTTAATTGTCATTGTATCTTGTGGTCCACCCAGGTGCTGCTGGGTAATGGAGGTTCATGGTAAGGCTAAGGAACGGTACTGTCCTCCTCAGGTCCCATCACGTCTGTCTGGGCATTAAATGAGTAACTAGTTACAAAACAACGTTATTTCAGACAATATGTTGAAAGTTGGAAGGTGTGCTTCTGAAGTCACTGTAAATCAGGACAAACTTCTGTCCAGAGTAGGTGTCCATTCCATTGTTGATAAATTGCTGGTTTCTACAAGTAAGATAAGCAAACAACCCACTTATTGATTGGGTTCTTTGTATTTTTGGTGTAAAGTTTTTATAATCAATAATGTGAAAAGAGAGCCTACAGAGTGGAGAAAATCTTTTCCACATACACACAGAGCAGTAATCTCCAAAGTTTATAAAGAATTTAAAAAACTTTATACCAAAATACGAAGAACCCAATCAACAAATGGGTTAAGGAACTGAGCAGAGAAGATATACAGGTGATCAACAAATATATGAAAAAGTGCTCGTCATCTCTGGTAATTAGAGAAATGCAAATTAAAACCACCCTAAGATTTCATCTAGCTCCAATTAGAATGGCTATTATCAAGAACACAAGCAATAAGTGTTGGTGTGGATGTGGGGAAAAAGGCACACTCTTACATTGCTGGTGGAGTTGCAAATTGGTGCAGCCACTCTGGAAAGCAGTATGGAGATTCCTCTAAAAACTTGAAATGGACCCACCATTTGACCCAGCTATCCCACTCCTTGGTTTATATTCAAAGAACTTAAAATCAGCATACTACAGTGATGCAACCACATCGATGTTCTTAGCAGCTCAATTCATAATAGCTAAATTGTAGAACCAACTGAGATGCCCTTCAATTGATGAATGGATAAAGAAACTGTGGTATATATATACAATGGAATATTATTCAACCATAAAGAAGAATGAAATTATGGCATTGGCTGGTAAATGGATGATGTTGGAAAATATCATGCTAAGTAAAATACATCAAGCCCAAAAAACCAAAGGCCTAATGTTTTCTCTGATAAGTGAATGATAATACATAATGAAGGGGGGTGAGAGGGGGTGGGGAAGAGAAGAATGAAGGAACTTTGGGTGGTGTAGAGGAAAATCGGGTGGGTCGGGGTAGGGGAAGGAAGACTGAGACAGACAGTATCACCCTATGTATGTGTGTGATTACACCAATGGTGTGAATCTACCTTGTGTACAACCACAGAAATGAAAAGTTGTACTCCATTTGTGTATAAGGAATCAAGATGCAGTCTGTAAAAAATAAAAAAAAGATTTAAATTAAAGAAAAAAAGAAAAAAAAAAGAAAAGCAAACAACCTGCCATGGAGGTGGCTGATGTGAAGGAGTGATCCCACACCAACACTGAGGATCACGGGTGCAGGCTGAGATGTCCTCCTATTTCCTTTTTTTTTTTCCTTTTTTAGGCTTGGCTGCATGCTCCTTCTCCTGTTTTTATTTAAGATACCTTAGATCCAAACTTGCTATTTGTTTTCAAAAACTGACTGAGTGATCCAAGCAGGAACTTCCCTATTTTGAAATCCTAGTTTTTTTCCTCAACTTTCCTAAAGCTCTGCCTTCAACAGATGCATGCTCCCTGTCCCAAGAGGTTCGGCAGATCAGCCAACTGGATTATTATTCTATAACAGACATTAAAAAGTCGCTTCTCTTCGTGATTGTCTCAGATCCAATATTACTGCTACAAATGACTTTTTAATTAGAAGTTGCTGAGACCTAACTACACAATATCTACATGTAAAACAGGAGTTCTTTAGCTCACGTGAGCAGAGATTCCAGGGTTGCCTCTGAATTCAGGCAAGATGGGATCTATGGTTCCCTCCACATTCGCCAACAGATTATCACTCACTCCTACATCTTCCTTTTCCTGTGTCTGCATCATTCCCACTTCAAAGACAACCACCAGAGATTTTCTGCCTAGAAACTCCTTTCCTTAAATATAGAAACCAAAGAAGAGAGACAAGGGGAGGAAAGGGAAAAAGGAAAAGAGATATTTTCTGATTCAAGACCCAGGGGACATTCGTTGCTACAGCTCAAGACACGAGCCCTATCAGAAAATAAAAAAATGTGTTATAACAAATTGGTTGGGGAACTCAGATTAGCGAGGGTTGGATCACATATCCACCAGCCGAGACATACAGAGTGCAAATAAGCTGTCAAGCAAGAGGGGAAAAAATGATAACAACTACAGAGGTTAAACAGGTAACCAGAGTGTTTCAACTAAACAGATTGGAAGGTGCAAAGTTCCTGGGGAAAAGGTGATTTTAAGTACATGAAAGATGTTTGTGTTTGTTTGTTTGTTTGTTTTGGGCATGCCTGTAGTTCCAGCAGGGTGACGCAGGAGGATCTCAAATTCAAAACCACCCTCAGTATATTAGCAAGGCACTTAGCAACTCAGCTAACATCCCATCTCTAAATAAAATATAAAAACGGGCTGGGGATGTGGCTCAGTGGTTAGGTGTCCCTGGATTCTATCCTTGGTTCCAAAAAAATAAAAGAAAAGAAAAAAAACAGGAAAAATATGTTTTTGATAGAGAACAGAGTCAAGAGTAGCAAGAAATATATATATACCAGGTCTACTAATTGCCATCAGGAATTTGGTCTATATCCCAAGAACAATGAGAATATATTCAATGTTTTCCTTTAATAGGGGAAATTTGTATTTTGACTAGATGACTGAGTGCAGAATGGAGAAAAATCGTGTTGCTGCACTCCTGTTTGACAGTTCCTACACGACCCTGTGGGAGGACAGACACAATTCAGTCACTCTGCAGTGGGAATTCAGTTCTTCGCTATGTTTTCTATAGACTCGTGAGCTTCCTACAGACCTGGTGATGCTTTCTGATTTGCGACTTCATACTTTCCCCGGATGGAATGCACATTTCCTCTGCCTTTGCGTCTCACCATCCAGGCAGAGCATTTCTCCAAGCTTGGCAAGGCCTCAAGGACCCCTCAGCCGAGTGCCCAGTGGGCGTTGGGCTCCTCACTTCATTCTGCTCCCAGTGTGGCATCAACATGGGAAAAGTTGTAGGGAGGACCAGAGGAGGTGTGGGCAGCAAACTAAACAGGCCCAGTTAAATTCTGATTGACAAGAGGGCAGATTTAACTGCTGGACATTCTCTATCTCACCCTACCTCATCCCTCCCGCTCCCTTTTCCAGACCCCCTTCTGCTATTTCTGTCTGTCTGTCTTCCGAGGATGATCTATTCTGCACCTGAGTCTGTGGACTCAATGAGGAATTTAAGTACTTTTAATATGCTCTTTATACATGTGCACTTTGTTTTCACCTTTCTTCACTGTCTATGGGTCCATCTTTTATCTTCTCTTATATCTTCCCTATCCACCAAAAAATCATCTCACACTGGGTGTGGTGTTCATGCCTATAGTCCCTGTGACTCAGGAGGCTGACACAGGAAGATTGCAAGTGGGAGGCCAGCAATTTAGCAACGTAGCAAGACCCTGTCTCAAAAAAAAAAAAAAAATCGTCTCACTTAGAATAATTTTGACCTTTTAAGCACATATTTTACAAAATTATTGAGAAGCTTAGTTAATGTGGTTTATGTTGATAAGGTCATTATTCTCAACTGCCATTTCTGAGTTTCTTTGAGTACAGCATATACTAAATGGGCTCTTCTATAGGAGGATTAGTCAACTAAATCTAAGAAAATGACTTCAAGCAGATTTAATGTAAATTATGCCTGACATTTTTATAATACAGATGATACTGTGAAATTAAGGTATTAAATAGCATATTTATTAAGAGTTCAGAGCACATGAGCAGTAAAATAACTCTAGGTGTTACTTGTGCATATTTCACATATAGACACACTCACATATGTCGATCACGTGCTACTCTTTCTAAGAATCAATATTGTTTGAGAGATCAAATCTAAAATGGCAGGGTTATCCATAATCCCAAGTGTCCCTCCTGAGGGCTAATATCTCATGCCCTCCTGACAATATGGGACTGGTGCTGAGAGGGAATTAGCTGGGCCTGCACATTGGCTGGGTCTCCTTGTCTCCTTCCAGTTATTTTATTCTATAAGTGTTATATTCCTGCTGGAAATTTTTCATTTCATAAGTGGCTTCAGGTTGGGAATGTCAAAAAATGTTGTACTAGTACAACTTCTGAAATTATATTTCAGCTTATGAATAACCAGACTGTGATGGAGACAGATTCAAGAACCTGTTCAATCAGAAGGGCAGACAATGAATATTCATTTTTGCTTATTTTTATAATAGGTGCCATGGTTCACCCATTGCTTGGTATGCAAAGTGGGAATGCCACCAATCGTTGTAGAATTATAGTTCACTACATTCTTATTTTTCTTGGTACAAAGTAAGCTAACCAAATGAAAGTGTAAGAAAAGTGAAATCCAGGTATTCTGATTTTTTTTCTGATATAAATCAAGTGTATAGGTATTCATTCATTACATAAGAAAGGATGTACTTGGGGTCTCTATGGGATATCCCAAATGTTTTTCTTATCCATAATCGAAACTATTCACTTGGTATTTTTGTGTACTTTTTAGAAAAAAAAAATAGAATACTTTCATGTGATCTGATTTCTTAAAATATGAATATTTTTAAGGAAACTTTAAAGAGAAACATTGTAATTCTATAATTCTCTAAGTACAATAGAGTTATCCTGTTTTTCCCAAACACAGATATCCTTGTCATATTCAAATAGCAATGATACTTGCAAATTACACATGAATTGAAATATACAGAAGTGGGGACCAAGAATCCCTTCCAGGGACGTAGACTTTCAGGTCAAAGGACATTCCATTGGATTACAGTATGCTGAAAATGAGGCAAATTAAAAAGAAAAAGAAAAGAAAATGCTTATATTTTATGATAAATTAAAGGTGAACTGTAGGGCCCTTTCAGTCTCTCATTTGGTGACCTTTACCGTCTTGTTTCTCTCACACTCAACATGATCAAGTTCTTCCTGACACAGGAGCAAGGCATACTAATCGTAGTGAGATCTCAGGAACATGACTTTATTTGGTTTTGTGGGGTTTTTCCCCCAGATATTTAAGATGCCTGTGATATTATAAAACACTTCTATTTCTTGATTTTCTAATTGTTATAAGTCTCATCCTTTGTTTAAAATCAATTGGTTCCTTTCCTGTGCAATGAACTGTGTTTGAGTCCTAAGAAGGTTTGGACTTCAGTGTTCCTGTTTATTGCCATTTTCTAATATGAACAGAAGTGATCCCATTGAGGAGGTAGTTTTCCGGGTAGGTTCTCCAATGGTGTCCTTACCAAGTGTCATCGATAGGACCACCTCCCTGGATCTTCAAGTTCATGTGGAAAAATGATCTCGGTACCACCTGTCCCCTAACTGTTTTGGAAGACAGTGTTGCTACACATGTTACTCTCAATGTGCTTTCCACAATCCTATAAATAATCACAACTATAATTATCATTATCCTCAATTATGTTTCTTAGTACTTAAGAGTTAAAACTTAAGAGTTAAAACCTGACATTTCACTTCAGTTGAGCATTCCTAGTTCTATAAGGACGACCTGGATTTTAGTTTTAATATTTTCTTGTTTGTTTGCTGTTTGGTTTTCCCTGTTAAATGGAGCTAATCACTTCCAACAAGGTTTATTTCAAAGTTAAATGATATAGGTATCTTTTATCTTCTCTTCTGGCATTTGGAAATGTGCTAAGAAATCACTTTCAATCTCTAGACCCTAAAAAGGTCAGAAATCAAAGTAAGACTTATAAGCAAGGGGCAAGTTCAGAAATTTTACTCAATCCCACCATGGCCAAAATCCCACATAAGGAGAAATATTAGTAGCTTCCAAAAACAAAATTTTATATTCCAAAGAATTGACAAGAATGATTCTCTTATTACATCTTTTTCTTATCCTGGTTCTTCTAGTTTACTCCTACTATTCCTCTTTATATGGTCTTATTCTGGAGGCTTAACTCTTTTGCTTACAAATATATGTTATGGAGAATTGAATCTTTTGTATAAAATCTACATTGACTTTATTTGCATTCGTTTCCTGCATGTGTAATATCTGTTCACCCATCAAATATAATTACGATAGGCGGACTTGGAATTTGCACACCTGGAAAGGTCACTAGAGTGAGTTCCAAAGCATCACACCTTTACCTAATATCATTTCAATGCTGTCAGGAAGGGAAGCAGCTATTGCAGAAGTTTAATTTATGCAGTTTGTATGATATTAGCACCCTTAGCTGTTCCGAGGAACGGTGTGAACATAAGCTCATAAACAGTGGCAAGGGTTAAAGTCACGGAGCATTCTCACCCTTTGTGCCCGAGACTTTATCATCAGAATGCCTTTCATGGTGGCAGCTTGTTCCTGCTTACCAGTGCTCAGCGTCCTGCATGTAAACAGTGGGGGCTTTAATCAAAGAGACACATTTTCCTCCCTGTTAGAGCACCATCGTTTCACATCACAATCACAGTTGGCGACGTGCAGAAAGGTCTGTGCCCAACTACTTTTGACATTAAACATCAATCATTATTCCATCTGAGACTGAACAAGCACTATTAATCACTGAGGGATATCATGAATTTTTACAAAATGAATCAAATGAAGTCTCAACAAATGCTATGCCAAGACCCTGTTTTAATAAAGATGTTATGTTTCATCACCGTGTGCATGTGATGTTTCTGTGTCACACATACATGTGCTTTGATTTGTTAACACAGTTGGATATAATGCCATTGGGACACACAAAAGCAATTATATCATAACATAGTACCAAAATAGAAATATATCTAAAATTTTGGGGGGGGGGATAAGAGAAAACAGACAATATTAATTAAAAACAAAATTGGGAATGCTCATAAATATTCCAATCTGCATTGAAAAAATTAAAAATATCACAAGAATAACAAGTTATGCATATGCCAAGTGGTCAATTTCAAAATGGCAGTTGGTCCAGTTCCTGGTTCAAGATGATCAGGTGTTTAGCAGAATTCTATCAAGTATGGAACTTTCCAATGAATGTAAAATTGCAATGAAAATACAAATGGAATGTCAAGTTATGTATGTCAATATATAAAAGATTAGAAGAGAAAAAACCTTCATTTGACTCTCCTTAGAATGATTGCTCATTCTTTTCATGTCATCTACCAAAAGGCCTGCAGGTATCTGAGAAGCAGACTATTGTATTTTTCACTGAATAGAATCATTTTTACTGGCTACCGGGCAGCAAAAGGCCTATTGAGTTGTCATTGCCAATGGCATCCAGAGGCGATGCCTTAAACTGGGGCAAGGACAAAGACCCACTGAACATTCTGTCTCAATTTAGAAGTATGTACTTGATTGGTGAATATCAGTGGAGAAGTTTCTAATCAGAGATATTTTAATTTTTAATGCAAACAAAGACATGGCAAGGGCAAACAGACCTGGTGATAAATGTTCACCTGTAGTGAAATGTATAATGCATTTCATAACTGTTTGGATTCCTGTGAACATTGAGGGTCACAGTAATTTTGATCTGAGGACAATAGTTCTTGGCAACTGTAAAATATGGATATGAATTTCTGGGAGCACCAAACCATTTTTGGAAATTCTTTACTACCCAACAGAACTTATTTAGTAAGCTCTTCATGTTTCTTTAGACCTCAAAGTGTCTAACTTTTAAGTAATTAGTATATAGATGGTATTTGGAAAAAGCATAGTAAAACTAACATGATTATAAATATTTTATTTAAAAAGATAAAATGAAAAAAATATTCATGGGTATTTTCTTAACTTAAATAAATTACTCTAAATGGGAGTCAGCATGAGGTTTCTTCTGAGCTGTTTGGTTTATAGTTCATGACATGCTAGCAAGAATGCCCACTTCTGTCTGATAACACAGACAGTGTTGTTGGAAAGTCTGATCATTTTTCTTCCAATATGATGGGAAATTTTCAAAGAAAAATCAGCTTAGAGGAGATTCCGATACACGGTCTAGTTAGTACTTTAGATAAATCAAACATTTCCCTTGAAGATGTGCTTTGTTACAGAAGTACTGTACCCCTATTACAACAGCTGGGATCAGATAATTGTGTTAGATGCCTTGCAGGTGATAAATCTAAGTTAGATTCATCCAAGATTTATGCACAGGATAAGGTAAAAAGACAATAATAAAACAAAATGAAACAAAGAATAACAACAACAACAATATTCTATGAAGGAAAATAAATGAGTGGGGAAGCACTATTTCTTCCAAGACGCCTAACTTCATGTGCTCACTTACAGGTTTTCAATTCACCATCTCTGCACCACTTCTGAGCTCTCATCTGCATTGCTGAGGAGAAGCCAAATCCCCTGGGATCCTATCCCTCCTGTAGAAAACAGGTAAGAATTTGACAACAAGACAATTACACCAGAATTGAGGTCAAAAGGAAAGAGAGGTCATTATTCTCCAGGTGCATAGTGAGTGGGCATATATGAGCCCAAATAGCTGCTGGGAATATTTTTCTGGAGCATCACCATGTTAATCATGCAGATTGAAATAGAAGGTAGAGCTTACCTGAGATGGTTGAGACTGACAGGGACTTCAGGGTGAGATGATCTTGGATTTTCAGCCCTCCTGGGCCAGATATTTTGAACTTTCTGCTTTGGAGTCGGAGACTGATACCTGGGGTGACAGCTTTTCTGGCCTTAGTTCCTAAACAGTCCCCACGATGTGTCAACCTCTAGTTCTTTTTTAAAACTCTACACTTATTCTTACTGATACATTCTGCTACATGCAAATATATAGTCATATTCCTTTAGGAGAAGATGAAAGTCTTGCTCCAATTCAGAATTATATTTTGGAAACACAGCCAGAAATATTTGAACTTTACTTAAAGGAAGAAGCGCATCTTTGAGTGTTTCTTCTGCATCAAACTTAACTGTTTCCAGAGAGTGGGAATACATCAGTGGGGACAGTAATTCCAAAATTTCTGGCCTTACAAATCACTGGAGAAAGAGTAAGTTGAATCTGTGGGGACAGTGGAGGAAGGGTGCATGTGGGGAAATAGATTAAATGTTCAAGGTCTTAAACAGAATACATGATGAAGAGGGATTGCAAAAATTCAGGTAAACATGATGGGGAACTGAACTGATGTAGTAAAAGTAGGTTTTTTATTAAAAAAAAAATTGGTGCATGTAAGAAACATGCTTACCTGTCCAAACCCAAAGAATGGACTAAGAGACAAGAGGCATAGCAAAAAGTCATGCTTTACTCTTGATGATGGTCAAAGATTGTGTGTCTTGCAAGACCAGGCGTCTTTTTTGGGGGGAGCAGGCATACAGAGTTTGGCTACAACCAGCATTTTACCCATAGAGTGCAAGGTCCCTCCCCTTTTCCTCACTGACCGAGTACCATGGGGTGGACAGTCTTCCCTAACATGATAAAGGTTTTACTGTCTCTTATGGGGTTATTTAAAGAGACATACTGTTGTTCCCACCTCCCTTTGTCGTCTCCTGGAGGGAAAACCTTCTTGGAGTGAACGCATTCTGACTTGCACACAGCTCTTACTTCTTTACCTAAGTTACTAACTCCTAATGGAGAGATTTCTATCTCTGTTGGTCAGGCTGACCCCTTCCCCCACCTCCTGTTTGTCCAGAGGCTGTTCAGGTGCATGGACATTGGATCTGCCTCATCCGTGGGCCGTGTTGCTCTTGTGTAACTTCCCTTTCTGCTCTATTTCCCCTGCAGCTGCCTTTCTTACATCCCAATTTTACACTCAAGGCTAAATATTCTATTCTGAAAATTGACCACTGGGCTGTCTATTTCTCACAGGTATCATAATTGTCCATAATAGGAGAATTCATTGTGATGTATTTGTGCATGCACAACAAAAATTATGGCCAATTTCATTCCCCAGCACTTCCCATTTCCCTCCCTTCCCCCTCTGCCTGAGCCCCTTTCTCTGCTGTACTATTCTTCCTTCTACTTTCAATGACATCCTTTTTTTTTTGCTCTTTTATTTCTAGTTTCCATATGTAAGAAAAATATGACCCTTGACTTTCTGAATATGGCTTATTTCACTTAACATGATATTCTCCAGTTCCGTCCATGTTCCTGCAAATGACACAATTTCATTCTTTTTTATGGCTGAATAAATTCCATCTCGTACATACACCACACTTTCTTTATACATTCATTTGTTAATGGATAGGTAGGCTGGTTCCATAACTTGCTTATTATGAATTTTGCTGCTGTAAATATGGGTTTTCAAGTGTCACTATTGTCTGTTGAACTTAGCTCTTTTGGATAAATACTTAGGACTGGAATAACTGGGTCAAGTAGATTCTGATAGATTTGTTTGATAACAATTTTGTTCATTCAAACAATAGCTTGAGTGTATGCTATGTGCAGGAACTGTATTTGGACTCCAGAAGTAAAGCAGGATAATGATGCCTGCCTTGGAAGAATTTTAATAGGAAGCATAACAAGTAAATAACATATATATTATATCATGCAATTCTGTGTCATGGGTGAGAGTCTTAGGAGCTGCTGGGATATGCATGAGTAGTGGTAAAATGTGTGGGCAGTTAGACTTCCTGTTCCTGTGACTTACGTTCTGCTGACCTGAAGTCCTAGTTCCAGAGGCAGTGATGCTCCCACCAGGAGACACAGAGGCAAGAACTCCATTTAACTGGATGTTAGAACTGCCACCAAATGACCATGTCTCTAAATCAACAGATAAAAAAGGATTCACTGTACTCTCTGGGGTGACTCACCCTGGTTACCAAGAGGAATTGACTTTACAATGGAGAGGTAGAAGAATGTATCTGGAAATTGGAGAACATTTATGGCATCTTTAACACTATCACACCCTGTAATTAAACCCAATGGAGAACTAAAACTCTGTTCAGGCAAAGCAACTAATGTCCTGAACTTTAGGAATATGAGTCTGGGTTACCCTGACAAGCAAAGAACTGTGACCAGCTGAGGTTCTTCCTGAGGACAAAAGGAATTAATTAAAAATGGATGGTAAAGCTGGGGACAGTCCTGTAATCCCAGTGGTTCAGAACCTGAGGTAGGTGAATCATGAGTTCAAAACCAGTCTCAGCAACTTAGTGGGGCCCGACACCCCTCAGCAAGATCCTGTCTCAAAATAATGTGCAAAAAAGGGATGGGGATGTGGCTCAGTGGTTAAGTGCCCCTGGGTTCAATGCCAACTCCCAGACAAAGAAAAAGAAATGGATAGTAGAAGAGGGCAGTTAGTTATAAATACCAGTATTGTTTACATGAATAGTTGTATAGTCACAAGAACTACAAATGCATGAAATGTTTGTGTGTGCATCTTCCATTCATCTATCATCTATCTATCATCTATCTATCTCCATTTATTTCTGTCTTATCACCTTATTATGTAACATAAATGCACCATTGTGTTTAAGATACAGATTTCGATGAGAAAAGTAAGCTTCATTCAAGAATTTTACATTTCCTTCTTGGGAAAGGGTTAGTACATTTTGGGTTGAATTAAGGGTAGTTGAATTGTGTAGGTGGAAATATGACCTTGGTATTGTCTTTATTTGGAAATTAAATTGTGTTCAAAGAGATGTGTATAGGGGCAAAGTTGACAAGGGGTTGGTGCTGATGTTTAATTTCTTGTGTCAACTTGGTTGAGCCATAAAGCCCAGATATTTCGTCCAACACTATTCTGAGTACTTCTGTGAGGATGTTTCTGGATGAGATTTACTTCTAAATGAATGTATTTTAAGTAAAACCAATTATGTTCCACAATGTGAATGGGCCTCATCCAATCAGTTGAAGGCCTGACTAAAACAAAAATCCGATCTGCCCCGAGGAAGAAGCAGTTCTCTAGCAGACTGCATCTGGATCTTTTCTGCTCCTCCTGATTTTCTAGGATTGACTGACTGACTTTGGATTCAAACTGTAGCTCTCCTCCATCTCCATCCTGATGATGACTCTCCATCAGATTTTGGACTCTTGAAGTCTTGGTAGGCATGTGAACGAGTTCCCTAAAACAAACACTACACACACACACACACACACACACACACACACACACACCCTATTGGGTCTGTTTCTCAAATAGTAAGAAGTGCCAGTAGCTGATATATGGAGTGAATTCAGGCAAAAAAGCTTCAGTATGTTAGAAATGAGTAAGAACATCTTCACACGGAAGATATCAAAATATTACAGAAGACAGTGAGATTTGCTGTGAGGGCTGTGTCTGGCTGGAAATGCTGAGATGGAGAGCCCGAGTGGGTTTTGTTAGGAGCGCTAACAGATCTGGAAGGTAATGGAAGGGAGTCAGAATGTGGTGCTGCCATACCAGGAGTGTTGAAAAGCTGAAAAACAGGAGGGTCACAAACACACTTTAAAGATAGAAGTGACGGAATTGAGGGACATCTTGCAGCTAGGAATCCACAAAGTCTTTAGTAAATAAATTAATGCATTTTGTCCCCAAAATGTCTTTACTAGATAATTGAATGGAACAATCCAACTTTAACATATGAAGTGTACAATATGGAATATAGACTTTGCTTTTGAATCAAGATATTTTTGAAATTGCCATTGATAAACCAATATTAACCCAATAACAAAAGTATAAACAAACTGCTGTCTATGTGCTAATATTGTATCAACTACACATTTAGAGATAAACTCCATCAGTCCCAAAATATGGCACATATATGTGCATATGAGCATTCCATGCACATTGTAACTTATTACAAATTATTCTGTACTAGGATGTAATGCAGGGCTTTGGGATACTAGCTAAACCATAAAATGTATTTGCATTTTTACTTAAGACATTTTTTCTTTTTCTTTTTTCCCTCCCTTCTTTACATTTTTCCCATCTTGTTTTTAAATTATTCTCGCTAACAGATATTTATTAATCAGTTAGTAAGTGCTCCATTCAGTGCTAAGTACATTAAGTTTTTGAAGTATATACAAATCTGTTGCCCCTGAAGATTTCATCTTTATTAAAAAGACAAAATTAATGTCTATAGGACAATTAAAGAATCAGTACACATGATGTTTAATTTTATCAATGCAAATAATAATGACTTAGGAAAGATAAATGTTGAAAGAGTGAGAGACCTTTTAGAAAAAGATTCACGAAAAGGCTGACACTTGAAGAAAATCGTCTGTTATCATTTAAACATATTTATGAAATTAGCAAATTATGCATGGGTATACCACCTTACAGGATATCCCTTTCTCCTTTTACCTACATTATATAATATAATTCCATGGGGTTTTCTGTAAGCAGTATTCTCTCCATAGACAGTTTCAGTGCATTTTGAAAATAGCTCTTTCTGAATTGGTTTCCATCCAAAAGTAGGTCATAAGTATACTGGCCAACGGAAGGGAAATGAAGAGAGTTCCTGTGTCTGACAAAGGACATACATCTTCAAGTGTTTTCCATTGGTTTTCTTTCTCTTTCTGTATGTATATGTGAGTGCTTGTGTGTGGGGATGGTTGTGTGTGTGCAGGCACCTGTCTGGCATATTTGGCATGTATACATATCAATATTTACTTATACCTATGTGTATAATAAAGGCAGTGAGTCAAAGTTTTTGATCTGAGAGAAAGTGAAGACATCACAGATGGACAGAATGAGCCTTAGGATGGTGAGACTGTGCGCTTTGCTCTCAGGGACTGTGAAGAGTACCTGAATGCCCAATGTCCCTCTGCTTCCTATACTACAGGGAGCATTGTTATTTGTCAGATACAGTATTGGCTTAAAATTCTGCCAATTTGTTCTCTCTCTTCATTCTTTCCCCCCACTGAAATGTCTTGTTTGTCAAATTGTCTATCCTTTAACCATCTCTTTATATCTTGCACTTGTGTTGTTTAGCAGATAAAAACCATGAAAATGCCCTGTGACCGTGAGATGGACTCAGCAATGGAATCCAATTTGGTATGTCTACAAAAGAAAGTAAATTTTGTAGAATAAAAAAAGTAGCCAAAGTCTGGTTAACTTCTAAGTGATTTAAATGGTAAGCTACTGAATGCTGTTCATTCTTTTTTTTTTCATCTTATTTATTTATTTTTTATTTTTTTACAGACTGCATCTTGATTCACTGTACACAAATGAGGTACATCATTTCATCTCTATGGTTGTACACAATGTAGATTCATAGCATTCGTGCAATCATGCATGTACATAGGGCAATGATGTCTGTATTATTCCACCATCTTTCATACTCTCCTCATTTCCTTCTACACAATCCAAAGTTCCACCATTCTTCTCTCATTCCCCATACCCCCACCCCCATTATATATCATTCCCCACATATCAGGGAAAACATTCCGCCTTTGATTTTTTGGGATTGGCTTATTTCACTTAGCATGATGTTCTCCAATTCCATTCATTTATTTGCAAATGCCATAATATTATTCTTCTTTATGGTTGAATAATATTCCCTTGTGTATATATACCACATTTTCTTTATCCATTCATCTGTTGAAGGGCATCTAGGTTGGTTCCATAATCTAGCTATTGTGAACTGAGCTGCTATAAACATCAATGTGACTGTGTTAGTGTAGTATTCTGACTTTAAGTCCTTTGGATATAAATGGAGGAGTTTGATAACTGGATCAAAAGGTGGGTCTATTCCAAGTTTTCTGAGGATTCTCCCCACTGCTTTCCACAGTGGCCATACCAATTTGCAACTCCACCAGCAATGTACAAGGGTTCTTTCCCTTCTGCCCTTGTCCTCCAGGTCAGAGTTTCCTGGGTGGGTTCTCATTCTGAAGCTGGCTCTCTTGTCTCACAAGTGTGTTCCAGCTGTTTCCACCATCATCCTCACATATATCAGTCCTTTACATCTGCATTACCCCTCCAGGGAAGACATGCTCCCGGAGTCCCTGGATCTCATATTCATTGTTGTCCCCTGTACTGGGGTTGAACCCAGGGACACTCTACCACTGAGCTACATTCCCTGCCTTTTCTAGAACTTTTTTCTTCAAGACAAGGTCACACTATGTTGCCCAGGCTGGTCAGGAACGTGAGATCCTTCTACCTCGGCTTCTCTAGTCACTGGGATTAAAAGTGTGGACCACTGTACCCAGCATCTGGATCCCATATTCTATAATATGAAATATACAACTAAATCGAATGCAATCATCTATTAGAACATATAATCAACTTCAAATGTTTCTAGTAGTTAAGGTAAAATCCAAGGGACACAATTCTCAGATGCACAGACCCATCAAAGGTTATGTTGAGAACCTGACTGCTGGGAAACCCAATCTGTGTGGCCTGATTTCATACATGAAAGGCAACTCTCCCCCATAAAATCTCTCCTCATCTGCAAAGCTGGTGCCTGACATTCCTTTAATAAGGACAGATAGTATTTTATTCTACAATATCACTGGCAGCTAAAAATCAAGTACTTTGGAGAGGTAGCTCATTGATTTATATTTATTCTATGCCATAAACGACTGAGATCAAATCCTTTCTTGCAAGGAAGTTTTGTTATGAGGGAATTACAATTCTGCAAAGGAACGAAAGTGGCTGCTCCTGCGGGAGGTGAAGTTGTTAAGCCAGGGAAGGCTGATCACTCAAGGCCATGGTTCCCAGCTTCAGCATTCTGCCTCAGGCCAGCTTGATAGCAGATCTGCTTCCACACGCGTTCTGAAGAGGTAAGCTCTAGTGTCCTTTGAAGCTGAGGAGGCGAGTGCTAATGAAAGGCCCTTGTTCAGGCTCCGAGCTGATGCTCCAGTGTCTCTCATTCTTCCTGCTAGGAGCTGTGGCGCTCTTTTCCCAGTAACAGATGGGAGGAAAGAAGAGGGAGTTGCTTCAACGTCCTTCGAATTCTTCTATCTCCCTGACTGCAGCTTTAAAATATGTAAAAAATTCAGAATCCGTAAGATTAATTGATAGTATCCCTGTATTCCAAGACTTCAGAAATATTCAAATGAAATTCTATGCCCTGCAAAGATAAAAGCTTGCTTTGGACTGTGAACTCTTGATTTGGGATTGAAAAAATATACAAAAAACACGGCGGAACTTTAGTTGTGATTGTAAATGTAAGTGAAATATTTAATTAACTGGTGACCAAAGAACACTTGACCAGAGTATGTTTTTCCTGCTTCAGTAGCACTTTATTATAATAAATTGATACTAAAAGTTCCATCTAGAAGGTATTATTGCTTTTTAATAGTAGCTCACGGGTAGAGGCTCTTGTAGCATTTTGTAAATAGTAAGTACTTACTCTTTCTCCCATTGGCTAGGAAATGAATAGAAGAATCAAAATTCCTGGCACTTCTGGGAACCTTTTGCCTTCATATTGTTTTGTCCTGGTTTTAAACCCAGGTGGTCCTGTGTGAAGAGCTCCCATTGACTTGATGGTAAATGGAAGGGTCAAACCTTGTCTTTTATATCCTGAGTTATTTGCCCCCATGCTTGGCTAGGACATCAACGGCATGAACCACTCCTACGACCTGCTTCAGCAGGGCTTTTCTAATCCTCAGTCTTCACAGCATCTACTTACTCTTTAGTGTTATGCCTGGCAATTGGATCGAGTGTTCACGACTGGAACTTCCTGAAGGACTCAATGGTTCTTCTGTGGCACCTCAGTGAAGAGTTAGTGCCCTCAAAATGTTCAAACCCTTCTCAAAATCTAAACATTTCCCAATTCCACAAATCCTACACTCATGATCTCACCTAATCCTAACCAAGTTCGTGAGTTAAAGATAGACCTTAAAACAAATATCCAAATGTTAATGAAATCCAACTGCCTTACTGGCTCCCAGACTCTCCTGTGCTAGGAAAAGCAATGAACTTGGTATACTCCTGTGAGCAGCTTGTCATGGAGGGCAGAGAGAGCAAAGGCCTGAAAGCAGAGACTATGTGGAATGTTCAAAAACAGCAAGTGATGTGGCTGGCAGAAATGTAGATTGTCTGGGAATAGTTACAAAATTCTAAAAGCTAGAGTAGGAACATTCTGACAGGAATATTGAAATGTATGTGTGTGTTGTGTGTGTGTGTGTGTATGTGTGTGTGTGTGTTAGACCCTTGGTTTCTTTTCCAGCACTTTGAAAGCGCATGATAAATTAAAATATGGGATAGCATGAAAGCTTGACTGCATTCCTTTAATTTCAGAAGTAATTGACATTCTAAAATAGGAAAACAAAGACTGCATTAGCGTTTTCATCTCCTTTTGCATTGTTCCATGCCTTCTTCCTGGGCACCCACCACTTTGGTATCATTCCTTATGAAAATTCCCAGTATAGCCAGGTGGGGTGGTGCACACCTGTAATCCCAGTGGCTCACGAGGCTGAGGCAGGATGTTTGCCAGTTCAAAACCAGCCTCAGCAACGATGAGGTACTAAGCAACTCAGTGAGACTCTGTCTCTAAATAAAATAAAAAATAGGGCTGGGGATGTGACTCAGTGAGTGCCCCTGAGTTCAATCCCTGCTACCCAGAAAAAGAAAAAAAGAAAGAAAGAAAAAAAGAAAGAAAGAAAGAAAGAAAGAAGAAGAAGAAAGTAAGTTACTTGTTCCCAGTATATTTGATCCCCCTACACTGAGAGAGAGAGTCTTGATTGTGTTTGGTGTTATTGCTAGTCCTGGTAAAAGGGAGACATCATGAAAATATTCTTTTTCTGCTTTTTGGCAAAGGAGGATGGTCTCCCAAAGGAAATCTACCTGGTTAGGACTTAGAATGGGAAAGTAAGACATGATTTGAAGGCCACCACTACCAACTGCTTCCTTCCTCCCTCTCTCCCTCCCTCCCTCCGTTTTTCCTCCCTCCCTCCGTTCTTCCTCCCTCCCTCCCTTCTTCCTCCCTCTCTCCCTTCTTCCTTCCTTCCTTCCTTTTCTTCCTTCCTTCCTTCCTTCCTTCCTTCCTTCCTTCCTTCCTTCCTTCCTTCCTTCTTTCCTTCCTTTTTTCCTTCTTTCCTTCCTTCCTTTCTCTCCTGTCTCTCGTTCCCTTCCTTACTAATCAGGAAGAGCTGGACTAGAGAATACACTAGAGACTTAATTGCACATCTTCATGACAGGATGGTAGGCTTTCATTTATTCTCTTGGTATATTTGAATAAAAATTGCTCAACCATCAAATATGGAATGGTCAAAATTATATATATATATATATATATATATATATATATACAAACTTTATTCCAGAATACATGGACAAGAGGACAACAAAATCTGAAATAAATAGTACTGGTTCTCCTTTCAGGAGATATCTCTCCTTGGAAGACCTGTTATTACTCTACTGTACTTGGTTGCGTAAGTCCTTTTCACTTCTCATCTTCCAAGTTTATTTCTAGGCAGCTACTATTAATTAACGAGCATTAGTTTTAACACTATGCTGTCAATGACTGACAGTGCTACTTAGAACACTGGTTTGATATAGAATGTTTGGTAATGAATGGCAATGTAATTTTATGTATCAGAAAGAATGATACTAGAGGGGAAGTCTTCAAGGGGTTGCTTTTATTTCTGCAGAAGTTCAATTTGTACTTCCAGAATGTAATGGAAGTATAGGCTGAAGGATGCAAGTGAGAACAGGTGAAGCTCACATGCTTTTCTCATTCAGTTCTTCTATACATTATATTGCATTTCCTAAACACAAAAGAGTACATTCTTATTGTATAAAACAATCACAATCAACGGAATATATGCACAAAATTAAATCATCCATTACCATATTGTTTAAAAATGAAGTTTCATTTAAATAAAAAATAAAGAAAATAAGACTACTTTTGAATATCATCCCCCAACAAAGTGAAGGCTACAAACTTTGTATTTAATAGTTAATATTTAGACAAGTCCAGTGTTGAAAATAATTATTAAATGAGTAGTAATTTTATTTAAAGACAGGTGTCTCTTTAAGACTTTATCTTTCTCTATGTATTGATTGATATTTTTTTCAAAAAAGATAGGTTAGATTCTACACATTCTAAAAAATGAAGTGTTTGTTAATCAGCATCAATGGAAGTACTATTCCCACTATGTCTAATAACACTCTATTTTGTACCAATATAGTTCTGTTGATCTTAGTCTTTTGCATACATTGAATAGGGTAGTTGTATATGCTGTCTTCCCTGTTTAACAGAAAGAACCATGATAAGTATCTGCTAGTTACGTCTCAATATGCTTTAATTTAATTGGATCATAAGCAACTCATGGTATGCTTACTAAATACTGGGCAAACTTTTAGTTACATATATATGTGCGTACACACACACACACACACACACACACACACATATATATATATACACACACACACACATATGTACTTACATGTACAAATACATACATTTTGTGTATATAGTGCATTTCCCATAACATACACAATATATATAACATATGTCAGTGAATGATGAGGATATATTCGAGAAACATGTCTGCATTGTGCCAACATTACAGAGTGTACTTCAACACAAGGGTTACATCACTAGGCGATATAACTTCACATGTTATATATGCAGTCCATCAATGACTAAATTGTCATTAATACATAACTATGTGACTTTATTATATTTAATAACATTATATATTAGCTTAACTAATATTCTATTTTTCCTATGTATTATTTATTTCCTGTAACAAAGGTGGGATTCATTATCAACTACTTTTAAATATGGAGAAACTGAGGCAACAAGAAAGTAACTCAGTTGCCCCTGGTCATATAGTCAGTAAGGGGCTGATGTAGGATTTGAACCAGGCAAACCTTCTAGAGTGCATACTCTGAATATTGTTCTTTACTGCTTATTATATGACAAAATAAAGACAGTCAGAAACAACTTTTAATTCTGTATTTTCTTCTTTATTTGTGCACACTCACATTCAATTACTAATATGCATACTCATATCTCTTCTGTTCTATCATCTTTATATATGCAATCTTAATTACAAATATAATCCAATTATTTTAGAAATGAAAATAAGAATCATGTGCATAGAAGTATAATGTCTTCTAATCTTAACTAGAAGAAATAACCCACTATTAACAAGTGAGTGTATATGCAAAATTCTGTATGCATGTGATGTAGGTCAGCAGACATGAGGAAGAATGCTCCTGGTGGCCCTGTTTGTAGCAATAAAACAGCAGAAACAACATAAATATCACTGGGTAAGAAAAGGATCGCTACATTGAGGTATACTCATGATGGAATGCTGTATTTAAGCTAGTTTGAATATACCAGGAAGCAGACCCTGAAAAGGGGATTGGATAATTTATTAGGGAGTTGATAAAAGAAGCTGGAGTCAGGATGCTAGGACAGAGATGCCAGAAAAAAGAGAAAGTCAAGAGCACATTAATGAGCTATATGAAGTGCCGCAGGCTGCTGGGGTTCATTCCCTTTGAAGATACTCTGTGAAGTGGATGTCAGAATTTCAGGGATAAAGGTCAGTTCATTCCTTAATTAAGGCAGCCTGGAATTCATGAACATATTTTTGCAGCCCCAGCAATCTGATAGGAGTGGCAAGCTCCAGTTATTCCCACCTAGTTCCTTCTTACCTCCAACCCTGCCCAGCAGTGTTCTGTCAATAACCTTGCCTTGCACAACAAAGGGGTCAACTAAATACAGGAATACACGAATGCGCAAGTGAACAGGTTTGCTACAGAATTTCTGCTCAGATTCCATTAGCATGGAGACGACTTCTGAGAGGCATCCTGCACTTTCCTTCGGATCGGGCACTGATCCAGGACCCCCTACCTAAGTTTGCCATGGCTTCTAAACTCTGAATGCATCTATGTTAAGATAAGGTGCTTTGATCCTTGAGCCACATGATAATTCTGACAAACAGGAGATCATTGAAACAGAACGTGCCATTATGTTGTCATGAGAAACAAAGATATAAACACCTCCCAGGTGAGCGCAGGAAGGATCGTTCGATGAGAGTCAGGCTTCATTGCCAATAGGTAAATAAATGGATCTCAGTTTCCGTCATCCCTCACTTAACTCATGAGTGATGAGTGAACACAAAAAGCAAATTCGTTTTAGATTGCCTCCCCGTCTATCAGCAAATAATCTCTTTGATACTTCAATGTTTTGTAATCCATATTTTGTACTTTTTGATGTATTCTTGTGATCTAGACACCGCGCCTGACTTATCGTCTTAGTCCTCCCTATAAATTGAGTTCACATTACTCCTGTTGGAAAGATATTCACCTATATCAAATGAACACTTCAGTAAGATGTTCCCATTTCATTTTCAGCTGATTTAAACCAGCAGCTGGGCTCCAATTTGCAAGTTGAATTTGCCTGCTTTAAAATGCCACAGCCACAAACTAATACAAAATTTGCTTTCCTTAATTCTCCAAGGATTTGCTATCTTGCAACAGGGGGTTGGGTAAAGGAACATTCATATTTATTTCTTGAAGGGCTTGAAAATCATCTTCCCTTAAAAATGGAGAACAATTTCAAGTGATGTGCATGCATGTATAAATTTAAACTGCATATGTACACCCAGAATAAAATCACACAAGGCAAGATGATTATGTTTTATAATTGAAGGTTTTGCATTGAATGTATTTCCCTACATCATATTTGTGACATTTAAAATACCAAAATCCAGAAAGCCTGCATAAGTACTCAAGTCATAAAAGGAACACATTTTAATATAGTAAAAATGTAAACAGCAAAAACTTCTCCAGCATTTTTAATATCCTACACATTAACAGTCACCTGAAGAATAATAAGTGGTAGAATATTGTTCATATATTACATTATTTTTCATTTAACAGTTCTAAATTTATATGTAAATACTCATAATGGCATAAACAAGTGGAAGTATTATAGTTAGACACTGTCAGTATGTTTTAAAGTGTTGTTTTGCCAGTTAATAATTTGAATTATTTTTTAAAAGTAGTATTTCTGTCTTGAAGGAGAAAAATATTTTAAATGTAAAAATTTATGAGAAATAAAAGATACATTTGCTTACCACCTGGACACATAACTTTTTTATTGATTCTTTTTAGTTACACATGATAGTAGAATCCATTTGACATAATTATAAAAACAGGGAATACATCTTGTTCTAATTCCTTCCCCAGAATATCCCCTCTTGCCTGCTTCTTCCCACCATAACTTGTTCCCTTTCCTCTACTCTACTGATATTTTTGCCATTTATCCATAGTTATTTTTAAATTAATTTCTCATGGACGTACATGATGGTGAGATTCACTGTGGTATATTCATCTATGTACGTTGGAAGGTAAAGTCAGATTCATTCCACCATCATTCTTTTCCTATCTCTCCTCCTTTCCCTTCATTCCCCTTTGTCTACTCCACTGCCTTCTATTCTTTTATTTTTTATCCCTTCTTCCCTATTGTGGATTGACTTTCACATATCAGAGAAAATATTTGATGGTTGGTCTTTTGGGATTGGCTAATTTCACTTAGCATGGAAGTCTCCAGATCCATCTATTTACGGCAAATGCCATAAAGTCATTCTTCTTTATAGCTGAGTAATAGTCCAATGTGTATAAATATCACATTTCCTTTCTCCATTCATCTGTTGAAGGGCATCAAGATTGGCTTCATAGCTTAGTTATTGTGAATTGTGACTGTATGATGATTTTAGTCCTTTGGATGTATAATAAGGAGTGAGATTATTGGATCCTATTGTTGTTTCATTCATAGTTTTTTGAAGAATCTCCATACTTATTTCCAGAGTGGTTGCACCAGTTTGCAGTCCAACCAACAATGTATGGGTGTACCCTTCTCCTATGTCCTTGCTGACACTTATTTTTCCTTGTATTTTTGACAGTAGCCATTCTGACTGAACTGAGATGAAATCTCAGAGACACAAAAATTTCTTTATCATAAATTGTTAACAAAAGATGTCTTTTGAACATACATGTTAACATTTAAGTGATTTCCTGGTCTTCCTCATGGCTCGCTGTCGAGTGGCAGCATGCAATACAAAGCGGGGGCCATTCCGTTGGTGACTTCATCGGTGTGTCACTGTCAACACCATGGACAGATTCCGTCACAATGTGTGACTCCACTGGGCTTGTTCCCCTGGTATATTTCCACATGCCAACATTGCCTCATCTCCTAGCACCCCACGTGTCAACCAAAGATCCAAATCACTTACAGCTTCCTCTGAAACAATGAAATCGATCATCAGAAAACGAAAGTCATTGGACAAATTGTTAACGTATTTTCGATTTGACTGTTTAAAACTCGTAGAATTGAATGACTTGCTTTGTTTAAACCAAACACAACCTGTATGCTCTGGTCAAGTGAGCATAGGCTTATAGGAGAAATTTTAAGTAATTTTCTCACATTTTTTCCACAACTTCTATCAGTTCACTGCAGTAATATTGCCGCATGTTTTTCCTCTATTAAAATATTTTCAGTTACTGAGGATGTGAAGTGTTTACCTGGCATATGTGACCTTATGAATTCTACCCCCAGCATTGCAAAATTAAGCCATTATAGTCCTTTTTATCAATAGATGTAAATCATTGCCTACCTTTGATAATTATGGTAGGCATGTGCATCTCACTACCATTTGAACTGTTTCCTGTTTGAGTTGGTTAATCCAGTCATCTGGATTTTCACTCTGATTTAGAATAACAATTTATTATATTTGTAAGGAAAAGCGCTAGTGCCACTGAGACCTTGTCTCTGTTTTCTCAAGTAAGCATATTTCCACTGAGTAATGGGAACTGGATTTATGGAGGACACCAGCCAGGTTGCGCTCTAGTGAATAAGTAAAGGAAAAAGCAAGATTAAGTGGGTTTCTTGAAAACTGTCAGCAACACCAGGAAAGGTGAGGTCACCTAGAGGGCTGCAGAAAGTCTTCTTCAGCACTCTGTCAACTCGTTTTAGGAATAACGGTCTCCGGGGACAGGAGTGATAGCCCAACATTTGCAGAGGGAAAGGACAGGAGGAGTGTGTGACCTTGGTGCCTGATGGCCTTCCTAGCCTAATTCCCCTTCTCCCCAGTCATCCCAGGTCCACAGCTGAGTTCTCATCACCTCCATCTGTGACGCAGCCCCTGAGCTAAACGGCAAACTGTAAGCCGCCAGATGTCAGGTACGCTGGCATAAATTCCAACACGTCTTGTTCTGCATCCAGTTTTAAGTAATTAGACATTGCATTGCATGATGTCTTGTAGGAGATCTCAAATGTGACCCTTTAAGCAAGTCAATATTAATTCTTTACCTTAGTCCTTTGCACTGATCTATGGAGAATCTTCCTTTTAAAGAAAATACATAATGCTGGGATGGACTTGTGGGATTTGTCCAGTCACTGATTCTATACTTAAAAGCTGTAGTTCTTTAAACCGGAGCAGAAGTGTATGAAAGAGCCTCAGATTCTCTCAGGACAGAGTATGCAGAAAAACACTACTTTACAGGCTTTGTAAAAACAATAGAGATTTCACACGTGAAGTTTCCTTGCACAGGACATAGGCTCAATAAGAAAATAATATTTTGTGGTCTTGTTGCTTCCTTAAATGGCTTGGAGTATAAACTAGCTCTAAGTTGGAAGATATTTAGCATCACTTTGAACAACTGCCTTTTAACAGTCACCTAGTAAAATATCTACATACCAGCAAAACCTACAAAAATTAATTTTGCATCTGAATATATAGAATAGAAATGTCTCTGAAATAAAGAACTGAAGAAACTTCTTTGCATTGTCAAATAATTGCATAACATATAATCCTAATACTTTGTAATCATGCAATAAACCTATTGCTTATGATATTGTTTCAAATCATCATTCTGTTGTGACATTATTAAGTATAAACAACATGACATTGCAGCAGGTCACTATTACATAAAGTGCAAATAAGAATAGTGAACCCAAAATATATGAATTAGTAAGCACCAAATTCACTGAAGTATATATTCAAGAAATCAATGTTCTAATATTCCTTTTTTAAGAAATGAGTGAAATAAAAATACATCACACAACAATTTACTATGCAGAGCTCACATAGAAATGACACTTTTAATACTTGCTCAGAAGGGACATCAAATATCTATTGATTAAATAGCATGTTAGAACTCATTTTGATACTTTGGTTTTACAGGTTTAGAAAGATACTTAAAGAATTAAAGTCAGATCAGTTAAGTACAAATCTGTTACCAAAAAATCAAAATTCCTAAAGTGCACATGGCTTTTAGTTTCCTAACAAGGAAGTATAAGAAAACTGAGAATTTGCTATTTTGGGATGAGTGAGGTCATGTGGCAAATAAATAAAGAAAAATGTGTTCTTTTAGAAAAATATAATAACTACACATACTTATGTATATCTGTATGTATGTATGCATAAACATATTGCACTCTTATTGATATTAGAAAATTAGACATAATTTTTATATTTAATGGCATATGTTTTTCATAAAAAATGTAACACTTATGCTTGTATGTCAAAAAAATGGATCATATTTCTTTTGCTTTCCTACTCCATTAATGTTTTCTCTATAGACATGAGTTTCCTGGGACTGCTGTAGCAAACAGCACAGATTCAATTGCTTGAAACAACACAGAATTAACTCTCAGAGTTCAGAAAGGCAGAAGTCTGAAATTAAGGTATTGAGAGGACTGGACTCATCTGAACCATCTTCTTGCTTCTGGTTTCTGGAACCTTCTCCCTTTTCTTGTAGCTGCATCAGTCTAGTCTGTTTGTCATCACATGGCCTTCTTGCTTATATGTCTGTGTGCTTCTCTTCTTTAAAGACCCAATTAATGTGGGTCCTCACCCTGATCCAGCATAACTCATCCTAACATAACTGATTAATTCCATAAGCACCTCATTTTAAAATAAGATTCTGTTCTGAGATTACACATGAACAGAGATTTGGGTGACTGCTCTTCTATCTGCTGCAACACCCTCCCTAAGAGTAAATACCTGTGGGTGCTGTATAGTGTTGGAGGGTCTTCTTTCCTAGATCTTCTATGGTCTTTCCTCTGAAAATTACCCCATGCCAATGCAAGGAATATAAAGCTGACCAGTATGTGTAGTGCCTTCAGAGAAACAGCTACTGAAAGGGATTATCTATTGCATAGGAATATATAATAATATGCCTTAAAAAATATTCTGTGTGTGCCTACACTTTCACACACACACACACACATACACATACACACAGAGACTAGCACATAAACTCTATGCCAATTATTTTTGTTCACTTTTAAGGAAAGACCAGAAACTGACATTTCTTGTAAATTAATCACAAAATTCATCCTTAATTGTCATTTGATTTAAGAAATCTAGAATTTTTTTGTTGTTGTTTTTGCAGGACACTGTATGGTATGTATGATATACAAGCAAAGAAATAAATTACACATGTCATACCTAACAATATAGTCTTCTCTGCCATACCAGCTATGGCAGTCAGAGAAAAAAAAACAGTTGTAGGTTGCCACTTCACTATGAGTCTTTAAAAAAAAATGTATGCATATATATATATACACACACACATATATACATATATATTCATTTACACAAATTTATTTATTTATTCAGAAATATTTTGTGTCAATTATGCATCAACTTATTCTTTTAGAGTTGAGAAATTGAGAGGAATTAAACAATTGTGACATATTGACATAAATTGAGTATTCGAAACAGTATAGAATTTGGAATTGATTTCCATGGATATTAATCCAAGATTTTACTTTTTTTTTTTTTTTTTTCTCAAGACTGTTTCTGACCTTGACATAAAAGTGATTTGGAAAACATAAGACAAGATCCTCCCTCAAGGTAATGCAGAAAAGCATCGCAGCTGAGAACAGCAAGCCGCTCCAGCTGAGATAGTCTGCATTCCACTGTGTGCCTCTGGAGGTCTTCTCCTCCCACTCCCCACTGGGACTTCTGAAATGATGACAGGTGACGTTCCTGATTGAGTGAATACGATTGTGACTGAATAAGCATGTTTATTCTGTTCTTGTTAAAGAACACATGGTCTGTGGATGGTATTCAGTTTGCAAAATGTTTGCTGTCATTTGCAAAATGCTTCCTTGAACTGAACCACCAGCACTAATTTGAATATAGAGAAAAGTAAGCAAAACAAAAAAACAGCCTCACAACATTAGCTCCAATTAGATTTTTCAGCAACGATAATTTGTTGCCTACTAAATCCTTTGGAAACTAAATTGCACTGTTTAAAAGATTAACTTTATGTACTTTATACCACCCCCCACTTTTTTTCTGGTTAGTTATGCCCAAATCACCCAGAAGCAACTAATGAAACCAATATAAAATTAAGAAATACTGATAAATTTAAAAAGGTATCATAGTTGCTTCTGAGAGAGTGGTTATTATAAAAGCCAAGAAAATACTTTCTATGAACTAAAGCCTTGATTGTATGAGACTCTTAGGTGTCAGAATCATAAACTTACAAGAGTTTTCACAAGTATCCTACATTTAAAAAATATCACCCATATCATTCTATTTATTTATTTACCGATACCAAGAATTGGGGTGCTTACCCACTGAGCTATATCCAAAAAGTGTCTCACTAGGTTGCTTAGGGCCACACTAAGTTGCTGAAACTGGTCTTGAACTTGAGATCCTCCTGCCTCAGCCTCCAGAATGACTGGGATTACAGGTGTGGCCATTGCACCTGGAAAGCAGTTTATAAAATGAATTATCTACTGCATAGGAATATATAATAACATACCTTAGAAAATATTCTGCATGCGCATACACTTTCATGCCGTATCCTTCCTTTAGAACCCATTTTCATATCATTTGCATCAGTGTTAGGCATTTGGATATTCTTATATTTAAGAAACGGACTCTTTTAAAAACAACTATAGGATCATCATGACATTACCTAATCAATTTGTTAAGTATTTCATTTTTTCCCTTAATTTTTAAAAAAGGAGACAGATTATGACTAAAGTCAATCACTTCAATGTATTTTTGACTACTTATCTTTTCTATTGCCCTCCATGTTCATCCAAACATCACTGATGTTGAGTGAATGACTTCACAGGTAAGGAGACCATGCTTAACCAAAGCTGTGAGGGAGACAACATAAGAGGAGATAGAGACAAATCCTATGTGCAGGATGTGTTTTGGGAATCTGCTGCGATTTCCTAGTACCAGTCAATTCTGGCAACAGCATGGTTCTCCCATGGCAAATCATTCACGTTGCAGCCAACCGATGCCTTTGCGTTCCCAGTGTAGAGTCACATGTGGCAGTAATCCCTTTGTGATCTTTAATAGGCATGGGTTTTATGAAATGTCTGTTTTTATTAGAAGTATTATGTTGTAATGTTATAGGCTTTGAATAAGAATTGAATACAATTTTTTTTGTCTATTTGAGGGAAATCATCAGAGCTAATATCAGGGGTGTATTCTCATGCAGTTGAAGTTCCAAAAAGAAGAGTTGGGGAAGAGATTTCAAACAATTATGGAATCATTTTTGAAACTGAATGTGCTATTGGATCTTCTCTTAGACAAGATTTTCAAGAAAAAGTGGAGCTTTTATGTTTCCAAAGTTATTTGTTAAAAGCAGGACACAAGGGAAAATGATAAAAGCTTTATGTGAAAATTCTTTTATATAAAAGAAAATAATATTCATATTACAGAAGAATAAAAGAATGCTGTCATTTCTTTCATTGGTGGCTCAGGTATGCCTAAATTGGCCAAGTCATGTTCTTCTCTGGTGGTTAAGCATTTATAAAAGAGCCTATGAAATGACAGAGATAAATAAAATAAGTCAGTAGTTTGTTATTTAAGAACTTGGATAGATGATACCAATCTTAATATTTAATGACACATTTTAGTCTGATGTGCTAGTAATATTTTTAAATTCTCAGCAAGTTATGATAGCTTAAGATTCTCCATCAGCATTTATAATTACTGATTTATTTTTTTAAGTACTAAAATATTACCCTGAAAATAATGGAAGTGTTAATAGACAAGAAACCCAAAGTTATTGACAAAGTCATTGGGCTCCTCTTTCCAGTTTCCTCTGAAGTCACACAACTGATCCACTTACCTCTTTGGCTTATCAACCAACATGAAACCACAAGAAGCACAAGATAGAAACTTCAAAGGAGAGGATTAGATGATTATTAGACATGCTGTAAGGCAGGACTGAGTTTTAGGGCAATGCATATATGGTGCTCCACTTTGAACGTTTGTGTCTCCAAAATTCATGTTGGAACAAAACACCTAATGCCACGGTACTGAGAAGTCCAAATGAGAGCACAGCCCTGGTGAAGGGCACTATTTCTTTTATAACTGAGGTCGAAGGGAGCACCTGCTTGCCTTCCTCTCCCAACTCTTCTGCCATGTAAGGGCACAGCATTTGCCTGTCCGGGAGGAATCTCTGTTAGCCAGCATTTTGTGACTGTGATCAGAATAGCACAAGCAATGTGGAAGAAGGAAAGTGTAATTTGGCTTATGGTTTCAGAGGTTTCAGCTCATGTTCTGCCAGTTCCATTGTTTGGATCGGAGATGAGACAGAATGTGATGATGGAAGGGTTCAGCTTGCAGAAGTCAGGAAGCAGAGAAAGACAGGAAAGGGAAGGCACCAGGGACAAGATATAGTCGCCAAGGGCACAGTCGCAATGACCTACTTGGTTAAGTTGACTCACAGAACTTGAAAACATCAGATAACCTACTGAGTCTTTGTAAGACTATGACAGAGGATGCAGGTGAACACCCCAGTGAAAGAGCCGCAAGGGGCCAAGTGTGGGGGAGGAGTGCAGAGCTCCTGCGCTCTCAGGAGCATGTCACCTCCAGTCACTCACGTTTTCAAGAAACCTGCCAGGTCTCCTTAATTCGTCCTTTTGGATTTTTAAGGAGGCTTCATTCCATAGGCATGATTGATCCAAGCATTGGCAACGGATGAGCAACTCAAACTTGAGCACCTCTCACCTCCTTGGAGACAGGGGTGGGAATAGGTTGAGCATTTACATTTTCTAATAGCATGGTTGATTCTCTAGGCAAACACCTTCCCTTCATCATGAGTCTGTCAGGATCTAGTCACTAGTCATCACATCAGCATACAGAAAGACACTTATCAGGGCCTGTGTGCCTGGGAGGAAGGACGAAGACCACATGGCACACTTCTTATCGTAAATCACAGTATCATTTCATAATGAACGCACACGATTTTTTTCTATATTAAGGGCCTTTTTAATTTCTGGTACTTGGAACATCTCTTTCATTCTGCATGACATAGCTCTTGTGTCAGATCTGCAATAAAACACTTTTAAAAAATTTTCAACTTTCCTGTTACCATACAGAGCAGATACGACACTGTTAGTGTTATCTCTCAACTTCTCTTTGTTCCAAATTGTAATTTGGAACTGTTAACCAAACAGCTTGATAAATATTTGATCACATAAGTAAATGAATGAATAAATAATTAGAGGTGAAAATGACTTTCATTTATAAACACTGCTAAAATGAGGTATTAATCTCTTTTACTGAGATCTATTAAGGCAGCCAGATTTTACTATACAATTAAAAAAAAAAAAGAATTGCTAAAAAGTATGTAGCAAGAAGATGAAAGTCACAGAATTTTAAAATAGTAATTTCCCAGAATTGCCACTTTAGCTCTTTTAAATGAAGTATTCCAATATCTTTAAATTTCTGTCCATTTGTATCACAATACATTCTGCTTTAAGAACAATATAAACTGAGTACCTATGTACTATGCAGTAGAGTTTTGCATTGTTTATCCATTTAAATTTTCACAACAGTATTATTCAGTGGCTATTAGTCCACTTGTAGATATGGAAACAAAAGTTTTTGAAGTGAAATAAAGTGCCTGATTGCACAGGTAGTGAATAGTCATTATGAAGTAGGGCATCTCTGACTCCTAATTCACCATCCTCCATATGGTTTTGTTTGAGAGTTCAAAATGAAAATGATGACTATGTAAATATTTTATTGTTCCTGATACTTAAAGATGTAAGTGTACTGAAATTCCATATTTACATCCTTTTCATGGGCTATTTACATGAGCCAAATTTTTCAAATCAAACTTGATATGAATTAAGTAATATTCATTACTTTAGCCCTACTTTTACTTAATTTCCATTTTTGTTCATTCACATAAGTTCACCTTTATTGCAAGTGTTATTGACTATTGTATTTTACCACGATTCTCCACAATTGAAACACAAACTTGGGGGCAGAGTGTTATCAGCACTGTAGCTTGGTTCTGTGAATGTTCTCTAGTCCTAGTACCTTGGGAAGTCTCCCAGGAGGCAGGTACTTGGATGAGTTTATGCCTGTGGTAAATCCAGTCACATGCAAAGTGAAGAGAACTAATGAAGTGTGAACAATAACTATTCTAATAATTGGTAAGTCATTTCTTTACATTTCTTCTTCTTCCACCTGGAATTCCTATGGTTATACCTATTTGTCTAGTCTTAAAAAGCCACCAATTTCTAATATCTGAAGTTAGAATCATAGGGTGATTTAAAGCATTGAATCTGGAATTGAGCCACCTCATTTATGATCCTTACTAGCTCTATGATTGTAGGTAAGTTATTTCACCTCTATTTCTTTTTTATGAAATGATAAAAATAGAAACTGCCAATAAAGCAGTAGTGAAGTTCAAATACAAAAATACATAGTGATACTCTGAACATTGCCTTGCACAAGAAAAATGCAAAGAAGTATTGCCTGCTATTGTTATGAATTTAAGAACAAAAGAATCCCCAACCAATAGCCATTAAATACATGCTACAAATTTTATTTTACACAAAGTGCCAATAATTAATATAATATACTATAGTAGGCAAAAACGTCTTCAAAGATGTCCACCCTGAATCCTTAAAATTGATGAAAAAGAACTTTTGGGTATATAATTGGATTATGGACATTTTTTTAATCTTTTGTGGTGATGGGGAAAAAAATAATTTGGGATCATATAGAGGACACAGTATTATCATGTGAACCCTTCAAAACAAAGAACCTTCTCCAGTTGGAGAGATCAAAAAGAAGGAGAAAGTCCAGCAGATCCAAAGTCTGAAAGGGAGAGCTGATTGAATAGGGTTCCATGGAAAGCTTGAGGAAAACTTGAACATTGTAAATACCAGCTCATAGTTAGCAAGCACAGACCTCAGTCCTACTTCTGAAAAGAACTGGACTCAGGAAACAAATTTGAATGAAGTGGAGAGTGCATTCTTTTTCCAAAGACCCCGTAATGAATACATTTCTGCCTACACCTTGATTTTTAGCCCCGTGAACCTCAACTGAGGGCCCAGTTATGACCATCAAATTCTAACATACAGAAACTATGAAACTACATGTGTTGTTTTAAGTCACTAAATCTGCAATAATTTATTATAGTAGCAATAGAAAACTAATGCAACACAGAAGCAATCTTTTGCTTTTCTTGATAGAATGTAATTAAATTACTTCCAACTTTGAAATTCTGTCAGAATCAAACTTGCAAATATTTCACTTATAAAACTATATTAACTGACACTTTAAATTTAAAAAATACACTTTTTAGAAATTTCCATTGCAATTTTATAAGTTCATATATTTACTCTTAAATATTATTCTCTCCACTTTGCTCTCCTCTTAAGTAAATTTGGTAGATTTTCTTTGGTAAAACTTGCTCCTGTTAAGATCCTAAGATCACATGGTTTTTCAAAAGGAAGAAAGCTTTGGGTCCTTTTTCTTTTTCTTTTCACCATTTAAAATGTTATCTGTTAGTTTTCTTCTAGTGTCTTTCTCAAAGTAGGTACATGCCAGAATCTTGCCACCTTGGTATTCCTCACAATGCATTTCCTAGGGTTTTATATTGCATGATAAGTAAATTGTGTGTGTGTGTGTATAAAACAATATGGAAAATTAAAATATTACTTTCCTTTTTGATACAGAAATTTACATCTGTAATACTACTATTTGAGTAACGTATAAACTTTTATTAATTAAATATTGCATTCTGAGGAAAATAACTCTCTTCTAAAATAAAAAGATGATTTTTATCTTTTTCTTTCATCTTTTATTTGTCAGTGTTAGTATTCATTACAAAAGGATGAATCAACAACACACCACTGTTTATGGTAACATTTTGGTTATATTTGTAGAATATAAGAAGTAATGTATTTGTCTACATTCAGATTCTCTTCCATTCTAGAGTCAGTCCTTAAAGGTAATTTTTGTTTGTTTGGAATTGTAGCTTTCAAAGAGATCATTACTGACAAAGGCTAGAAAATGCATGTAAGAAAATATGTGAATTTGAATGATTTATTCAACAGATTTCAATGAGAAACTATTAATACCATATGTGTATTTTAAATTGTGAAAACATTAAACAAAACAAACAATATATGTAACCTCTTGAAACATAATCTATGCCTATGCTACCACTGTATCCCAGTTGTTAAATTATAGATGTTAAAGAATTTTTCATGTTGAATGATACCTCCTGGAGATTTTCATCTGTGGAGAGCCTCAAGGAAAGACAGTTACTTCATAAATGAAGACCAACATATATGTCAAGACTTCCCTTGATTTTGAGATAACTGAAGATAATTCTGTATTTAAAAATCTCCTAAATTCTACTCACTTATTACTCATTATGTAAAGGCATAAAAATAATCAACTCTGCCTCATCTTGTGAAGAAAAATAATATTATCAAACCAATTTGAAGGCAAAAATTTCATTCTTGAACCTTCATAATTTGCCATGTAAAATAATATGCATATATATAAGAACTTTTGAAGTTAAACACAGTCAATTACTGGAAATGTAAAATAACAAATAATGCAAATCATATATAATGTATGATTAGCTTAGACAACTTAAATAATAAAAAGCTTATCACACTTGTAAAATACAAATACAAAGTATGCATATTGGAAAAAATATAAAACAATGTGCTAATATTGTGAACATTGAGAATATGTAATAAAGTAAATTAGATTCTAACTGGAATGTAAAACTTGTGCTTTATGGGAAGAAAGTACAAATAAACAAGGAAAAAAATAATAATTATAGTCCTAAACTTTCAAATCATCACAGATTTCAAAAATTATTAACATAACTTATGAATATTAATTTTAATATGTAATTTTGCAGTTATGTTTTAATATACATTTTTGACACTGATGCTGTAAGACATCTTTCAGCTTTCTACTTTGTATTTAATTGTATGCATACTCAAACATTAGTTATGAAATTCTTATTGTGGAATGGTTGTGATGTAAGTTTTCATTTTGCAAAAACCTAGATGCCCTTCAACAGATGAATGGATAAAGAAACTGTGGTATGTATACACAATGGAATATTATTCAGCAATAAAGAAGAATAATATCATGGCATTTGCAAATAAATGGATGGCATTGGAGAATATCATGTTAAGTGAAATAAGCCAATCCCAAAAAGCCAAAGGCTGAATGTTTTCCCTGGTAAGTGGACAATGATATATAATGGGGGTGGGGTGTGGGGAGTGAGAGAAGAATGGGGGAACTTTAGATTATATAGTAGAAAATGGGAGGGGTATGAAAGATGGTGGAATGATACAGACATCATTACCCTACGTGCATGTATGATTACACAAATGCTATGAATCTACATTGTGTTCCACCATAGAAACGAAATCATGTACTCCATTTGTGTACAATGAATCAAAATGCAGTCTGTAAAAAAATTAAAAATAAATAAGTAATTAAAAAAATAGAAATATCAAAATGTTATAAATTTTATTCCTGCAGAGAATTTTTTTCTTTTTTTTTTTTTTTTTTGAGACATACTTCCTTGTGATCTAGGTCAAAATTTCCACCAAGATGAATAATTTATTTCTCTTTATGAAAGCTCTTTGTGGTCCTGGCTTCGGTCTTGGTCTGGGGAGGAAGAGGCTGAGCTACAAGCTCACTGCTCCAGAAATACTCAGAGTCAAATTAGGAGGAAAACAGGTTGTATTCAAACCAACTCAGAAGGAAGACAGAAGAAATGTTTTCTTCCTCAAGTTCTGTTTTCCAAATACCCCACAGTGAGCAGAACATTCAAAGGGGAGAAGAGGAAGCCACTGGGGCACAAGCAGGAAGTATAGGGATGGGCTTTAACTGGGCTGTTCCAGACAGGCCCAGCAGGGGCGAGTTCCATCTTCAGCTTCTTGGGCATCTCTGTGAGTAGGGGGAGCACAGTTGTAGCCCCTCCTCTCAATCTCCATTCTCAGCAGGAGGAGGCTGTCGCCGTCTCAGAGGGGGCTACCAGATTCAGCCTGCTTCATTTGAATGTATGGTACCATTGCCAAGATCTCAGCCAGGAGGCTGAACGTCAGGGTGGTACCTGTAGGAGCAGATGTTGAAATCTAGGTTCTGTTGTTAGTCGGTTACAGGATTTTCTGGAAAGCTATAAAGCACAGTATCCATTTGACACTACTGTACTTGAAATTAAAGAGGCAAGGAATGAAAGTAATAAAATCTTGAACCATGTGAAGCACTGAATAAATATAGATATACAATATAGGAAATGGAAAAATAAATATAGATAACACTGAACAAAGGCAGTACTGAATGAGCGTTATGCTAGTGTGTGAGATGTATTTATTTCCATTGTTTTCCTACCTTGTTTACTCTTTCAAAAGTATACATGTATACACACACACACACACACACATACACAATTCACATAATTCATTACCAGGCTTATATCTACCCTTTTGTTCTTAGTCTTGTGTATAATCCTTATACATACCTCTCGACCACCATTTTATGATCTTATATAGATTTACCAATGATATTCACTCATGAATTATTTCAAATTCCAATTCAAGTAGTTGCCCTCTAGAGTCTGACATGAGACAGGAATAGAGCCTCTTTTTCCCCCCGGGTTCTCTATTTCCACACAACATTTTTGTTTTCCGTATACCATTTCTAAAACATGCTACATTTAATTCGAAGAAAATTATTAATATGCAAATCGTTTTACAGATCCTCTACTCTGTGCCATTGATATATTGAATTTTAATAGCACGCTTTCCTCTTTAGCCTGAAGTTCTAATCAGATGTGGAGGAGGGCAAGGTGGTGCCAGGTCTGTGATGGAAGTCAGGCTGCCAGTTGCTGAGATCGGCCCCTTTTCTGCAAGAGCCCCTGCAGGGTTTACATATAAAGTTTCTACGGAAAGCTACTCTGTTAAGGCAGGAAGTGAAATAATTAGATATGAGAGTCATACCCTAATCAGCAGATTAATCCATTTGGTGGATTAATAATTTGGATGGATTCCTGGGTAGTAACTGTAGGCAGGCAGTGCTTGGCTAGAGGGCATGGTGACTGGGGGCATGTCCTTGGGTATCATATACTGCCTCCTGGTACCTGGCATGCTCGGTCTGTCTGCCTCTGGGCTTTTGAGTAGCTTCACTCTGAGGAACTCTCCTCTGCCTTCTGCCAGGATGTTTGGCTGTTCTCAGGCCAAGAGCAAGGAAATCAGCCGATTATGGACTGAATCTCTGAAATCGTGAGACCACATAAACTTTTCCTCCTCCAGTCTGGTATGGTCAGGTATTCTGGACACAGCAATGAAAGGGCACTAATGCAGCCACTTTGTGCAGGCTTGCCCAGGTTTGCCCAAGGCAGCTGTCCCACATCCCTGGAATAATCAATGCAGAGATACAAAGCCTGGTCATCTTGATCCAATGGGCACAGCCCTGAATGTTCTGTGAGGTTGGAAGTGCCCTGAAGGGGGCGCTGATTCTGTCTTTGGAACTGTATAGCATCTCTACTTTCCTCTGAGCCCAGTTCTGCTTCCTTCTAGTGACAGTTCTGCTTCCTTCTAGTCCACAGATGTGGGTGCAAGACCACAGAGACCATCTCAGAGCTGGCTTCAGGAAGATTCAGCATGCTACAGAGTTAAGATCCGGGAGGGCATGTCCTTGGGTATCATATACTGCCTCCTGGTACCTGGCATGCTCAGTCTGTCTGCCTCTGGGCTTTTGAGTAGCTTCACTCAAGGAACTCTCCTCTACCTTCTGCCAGGATATTTGGCTGTTCTCAGGCCAAGAGCAAGGAAGTCAGCCGATTATGGACTGAATCCATTTCATTGCTCACTCCTCTTTGCCTCCCAACTTTCTTTCTTTCGTTTGCCAGTGCCAGTGCCATTTGCTCTCATTTGCACGGGTTTGTTTTTATTTAATTTTGTAAAATGAAAATGAGAAGCAAATGGAGCGAGGGAAAAAAAAAAGAAAGAGAGAAAGAAAGGTAGTAGTAAGAAATCTAACCCAGGATCTCAGATTGCTTGGGGCCAGAGGAGGTTCTCAGGAACATGACTGGAAAACCAAGATGTGGTTGAGCAAATATAGAGAGACAAGGAAAATACTGGTGGCCACTCAATGCTGTCCGTCTCTGACAACTTGGTATCTTTGCTCTTCCAGCTCTTCATTTATGTTCCTTAATGACATATAAAAGTTGTATGCATAACAGTTCCGTGTGATTCTCACTGTATTTATTTCTGAGAATTATATGTTTAAGTTTGAATGGAATCTTTTTTATGCCTGTATTTCTGACTTGATGTTGCTGATTTATAAGAAACCTATAGATCCTCTTTGATTCACTGTGTTTTTTACCATCATACTTATTCTGCTCTTAGTTTTAATATTTAGAAAACACTGGTTTGGATTGTGAAGGTAGATAATTATATCATTCCTAGTTGCCATCTCATAATAAAAATATCTATCATTTACTAATACAAATGCAAAATAAAGGACAAATATACATTAAAAGTAAAAAGCTTAATCCTGCCTGTTGAAAACAGGGAAAAAATATTCCTTCTTTTTTTCTGAGGATTTACTTTAGAAAACATCTAATGATATGTACTTTCATCTCCCATCAAAGCATATATAAATCCTCTTAAAGCTGAACAGGCTACAGATCAGGTTCATGGTCAGGAATGTGGTTCTTGAGGAGCTGAGGATCAGCCTGCACTGTAAGCATCAAGGGAGAGAGCGTTCTCGTCTCTCAGTACCAATGGTCCTGGACAGCCTGACTCCACGGGTCTTGTTTCAAGTTGGAAACCCACCTCTCCTCAGAAAGCTTAGTTTCCCTTTGGATTAAACCAATGAACTAACACACCGGTCATATTTTATAGGATGCCAACAAGAAAAAATAACTTGATGATCAAATAACTTTGGTAAACACTGTGTAAGAAAAATCCAACCGATCTCTGTACTGAAAATTGCCTTATCAATATTGAAGACAATATATGAAATTCAATGCCCCCCAAAAAGAGCACACAAGGCCCCCCAATTGTTTGGTAATGGAAGAAATATGTTTCATAAATTATTTTATTAGAGTAGTGGGTCTTAATTCAGGCCATAGGGAATGCTGATCTGTGCTTCTTATTGAGCTATTTCACAAGATAAATTAGTATTTAATTCTTATATATGACCTGAACAATTTGATATCTCTCAAGAAACCTCAAGTTGTTAAAGAAATATATTAAATTTTAATTTGTTATTTGTCATAACTGTATGGTAACTTTGCATATTGCACATATGTTAAAGGGCAAATTATTTAAATTATATCCATTTTCAGTAGCTGCTGGAGTAAGATGCATTCTAAAAGTAATAATGAATAAGTATAAAGGTAATATTTAAGAGTAGAAATTTTTTTTTGTAAACTTTTGTGTGTTGAGCCTCTATCATTCCATAGCCTTTGGGACAGTGTAATGAAAGCTCTCCCAAAGCTTTCATTTATCTTTAAATTGAAGAGTCTATGCATCAAGCTATTTGTTGAGAACAGAATATTTAAAAAGAGAAGGAACTATAAAACCCTTCAAAATGAAATTGGCAGAAATAAATTATAATATTAGGAAGATCAAAACCAAAAACTGTCTATACAAACAAAAATTGATCTCAGGAGTTTAAAAAATAAAAGAACCCCAAGATCTTAATTGTCACAGGAATAACTTACATTATGTCTTTTATTCCAGTCAGGCCTTTCATTGAGAAGCACAGAATTGGCGAGGTGCCATGGTCCACTCCTTCAATCCCTGTAATTTGTGAGGCTGGGCAGGACAATCACAAGTTTGAGGCCAGCCTTATCAAATTCTTGAGGGAGATTCTGTCTCAAATTAAAAAAAAAAAAAAAATAACAAGACCTGGGGATGTAAACCAGTGCTAATAATCCCCTGGGTTCAATCCTCAGTATAGAAAAAAAAAACAAAAAAAGAAGAAGGAGGAGGAGGAAGGTGTAGAGGAGGAAGAAGAAGAGGATGAGGAGGAGAACAGAACAATATTAATTATTTCAGTTCAGTTGAATCTGTCCCTTAACAGTGTGGCCTGCTTGGTCCTCCTTACCCTCTCCTGATTACCAAACCTGTTTGTTATGAACCCTGAGAACCTGGTCTCCAAGTGTGTCAACTGGTGTGCCCAGCTGGCCCCCAGAATTTAATCAGGCTACTTCTGGACTAGAAGTTTCAACTTTCAATGAAAGGAAGAGGAACGAGTGTTAATGTTTAATATTCCAAAATTATATAGACTTATTCTTCCATGAATATTACTTAAATAACAAATCATTTGCTTGTATAGTAACATGTACTGAAATGTTTATTTCTCCAAATTTAGCATAATACTGTGTGAAGTATTTATTGAAGGATATGTGATAATCTGTAATATTTTACTCAGTATTGAGCTTATCTTGACAATTTCTTATCAACAAACAAAAGTTAGCAAGTGAATTCAGGCAGTATATGCTCAAGAGGAAACAAACCAAAGCATAATCCCTGACCAGGGATTTTCACACACCAAATAAGTGAGGTGGTGTGTATTCTAAGAGGGTGAGCTTCAGGTGCTTCCACCCTCCTGTGCTACTCAGGGAGTAGTAACTGCTACCCAGCTGACCCCCACTTAGTTTGTACATATTTTCTGAAAAGTCTTTCGGAAATGATGGAAAGGACCAACAGGTAGCCCACTGATGCTCCGTCTTCGTCTCTCCTTGGGTGTGGTGCCAGTCTTATATGGAGAGAACAGCACTTAGTTCCAGGCAAATCAGCACACTTAGAACAATTACAGGCAGTTTTTAAGATTTCCTTTCTGTACAATATAAATTCATATTTACATATATGAAACTTCTAAAATACTTTATATTAATGTTTGGGGGCTGTGACAGAAGTATATATCCTCTCTACTTGTGGAGGATGTGGAGAAATGATGGGAAAATGTGATAGAAAACCTTTGAGAGTAGATGTTGAGAGAGTGTGGTTTGGTACCATGTGCTTTCTGAGCTACTGATGTTTGGGTGCCGCCTGTTGCTGCAGAATAATCTCTACTGACTGTTTTCCTGGATAATCAAGCCATGACTAAATTCCACTGTATCCTTTAGAAAGACCTAATGATTACTCTTTATTGGGGAGAAAAATGAATACTATAAAAAATGATTCTAGTTAAATTTCAGGTTTCCTTTCATCAGAATAAAGCAAGACCAAAGGATGTTATTTTGCTTCTGGACAAAGCTAAATAACAAAGATCCATCAACATCTTTTAATTAAAGAATGAAAGTGACTCTGTGAGGTATTTTTTTTATGTTACTGAACAAATATTTTTATAGAAATGAAAAACATGTAATAAATACACACATGTTACATATATGTACAGCAATCCTACATTATTATACTTACTTACATGAACTATTCCTATTATTTATGTAAGTGTCATCACTGTTGAAAAAAACATGTAAATTTTGGTATTTAAACTCTTGAGAAAGGAGAAATTTACATTCATTTATTCTGAGGGAACTGCAGGACATCAAGACAGACATAATGACACCAGTCTGGAAAATAGTCAGGGCTTTCTATTTTAAACACTAAAATGTTTAATAAAGATACATGCCTGAAGAATAACCATGATGGAGATGTATAGAGTAACAAGAGAACTGAAGACAAGAGGCCAGAGAGAAGATATGAAAGCAGCAAAGTGACTATATAAAAGAAGTTTCTGGAAGCACAAAACCCAGCCCTCTCTAAGTGTTCAGGGAAGTCTAACATCCTTAATTTCTGATGCTTCTATGTCCTTCAAGTTTTCTTCTCTCCCAATGATAAACTTTTGCAAGTTCTCCAGAGCGGGCATTGCGCTTGAGAACACACGTCCTTATGTTAGCAAAATGTCTCAAAATCATGGTTTTCCCATTTCTATCATAAAAAGCATCTTAAAAAAACATGTAAGTCATTACAATAGGATAAAAAGGATAAAAAGAGCATATATATACATATATCTCCTAAATATTTTTTTTTATCATCATATTGATTTCTAGTGGAGCAAAAAATTACTACAAGATATAAAACAGATTAAATATCAATTGTGGACATTTCATTTGGATAGTTATGCTTAGCTTCATATTAGCTGTCCTTGCCTCAGCACATACTTTGGGCTTGTTCTCAGATTTTAGTTATGTGCATTAAATCTCATTTCATAGGCTTCCCTATTCTAATAAAACCATAACCTACTCTTTCTAGTGAATGATTTTATTCAATATACATGTTCAAACATCACAGGTATTAAAACTAAACCTCAATTTCAGAAAGAATTTAGTGTGTTTTAAAGTGGATTGTGTTTGATCCCCTTAGAGACTTATTGACTTAGATTTTAAAACGTGTTTTCAGCCTTTATGCCTTTTGAAAATATTTCAATTGTCAAGACTTTGGTTTCATAACTAAAATTTAACTATGCACAAAGCAGAAGTAAATAAAAAATATATATACGAAAATGGAATATAAATTTGGAAAGGCTTATGATGAATATGTTATTTACACTTCAGTTTCATGTAGCTTTAGAATTCTAATTACAAGAAGTAAGTCTTTCTTGCTTTACAAGAAGTAAAAGTAAAAGGCCATAGTGCATAGGGTACAGATGTTGAAATATTTTCCGATATTTCATTGGCATTTTTCACAGAAATAGAAGAAAATCTTTAAATGTAACCTGACCACAAAAGACACCAAATGAGCAAAACGATATTGAGAAAGAAAAAATTACAGGCAATATACTCCCCGATTTCAAATTGTTTTTCAAAGCTACAGTAATAAAAATAGGAGGGACTGAAAAAGGGACAAAAGGAAGTGGGGGTTGAAAGACTGGGAAGTCTAGAAACAAAGATGAACATATACTACCAGCTAATTTCATCAAGCTCACCAAGAAGACACAATGGGGGAAACACCTGATTTTTTTTTTCAGTGAATGATGTCAGAAAAACTGAATATCAGCATGCAAAATAATTAAACGACCCTAATTTGCACCCTGTTAAAAAAATCAATTTTGAATGGACTTAAAATCTAATCTTAAATTTATTTTTTTCTTAGAAAAAAAAAAGTGAGGTAAAGAGCCTCTTGATATTGGTCTTGGCAGACTTTTTGGATAGCTAGCAAAAGGCTCAGACAGCCGAAGCAAACTAAACAAGTGGGACAATGTCAAATTCGAATCTTTTGAACAATTAAAGAAAAACAAATCAATACAATAAAGAATAAAGAATCTGCCAATGGTATGGGAGAAAATATTTGCAAACGAATATTTGATAAGTGGTTAATATCCAAAATATATTAGAAATATATTCACACCATTCAACAAAATAAAACAAAAATAAATAATCCACTTCAACAATGAACAAGGACCTCGTGCTAGTCAGCTCTTTGTCACTGTGTCCAAAGTACTTGATGAAAACAACTTAGAGAAGAAAAAGTTTATTTTTGGCTCACGGTTTCAGAGATTCTGTCCAGGTCAGCTGACTTGGCAGACAGTGAGACTAATGCCAAGGCAGAGGGGCACCATGGTGGAGGAAAGCTTCTCAGCTCATGGCTGCCAGGAAGCTAAAAGAGATGGAGAGGCCAGGGGCAATACAGCCTAGCTCCATGCCACAGGGACCTGTTTCTTCACACCACACCTCATCTGCAACAGTTACTACCACTTGGTATTCCACTCATATTATTAAACTATCCAGTGGATTAATCCACTGGTGAGGTTACAGCTCTGATAATCCAGTCTTCCCACCTCTGAACATAACTGCATTGCCTGGATGTACAGCCCTAGATTCAATCCATAACAGCCCCAAAGAGACATTTTTGCAAAGATATAGAAATGGCCAATAGGTATATGAAAAGGTGGTCCACATCCCTAATCATCAAGGATATGCAAATAAGAACCACACAGAGGAATCCCTTCAAATGCCTACTGATAGGTGTTACTAAAATGTTGAGTGATGAAAGCCAGTTGTGATGGCACAGATCTGTAATCACAGCCACTTGGGAGGATGAGGTAGGAGAAACACAAGTTTGAGGCTTGCCTGGGCATGGTAAGGAAACTCTGTCTCAAAAATATAATTTTAAAAAGGATTGGGGTGTATCTCACTGGTAGAGTGCTTACCTAGCTGGTGGAGGTGCAGGGTTCAATTCCCAGTATCATTAAAAAAAGAGAGAGAAAGAAAAGAAAACAAGAAAATAAAACTGAGGGATAGAAAATGTGGGTAAGTGTGTGGAGGAAAGGGAAACACTACACACTACTGTCAGGGACATAAAATGGTGTGATCATTGTCAAAAGTAGTATGGAAATTACACAGAATATTAGAGTTAGGCTCCTCATGTGACTCCATAATCCTTCTATTGGGTACATAATTAAAAGAAATAAAATCAGCCACTCATAAAGTTACTGTCACTCCCATGTTCTTTGCACTGCAGTGGACGAGACATGGAAACAACCCAAGTACCTGTGAGAAGGCACATGGATGAAGGAATTGTGATTAAAAAGTCAGTATTGTCCTGAGTGAAGATAGGAATAAACTTGAGGGCACTATGCTACATGCAGAAAGAAAAATACAGAAAAATACCTTCTGAACTCCTCTCTCAAAAGCTGGATCACAAAAAAGGAAGAAAAAAAAAAGAACAGAAAAAAAGACTGAGTGCATAGACACATAGTAACAAGAATGGGGTTCCCAGGGGCAGGCAAGAAGAGGAATTGTGGACAAGTAGGCTAAAGAGCCCAAATTTGTAATTACTAATGATGACAAAGTCTAGAGATCAAATGTATGGCATAAGGACTATAATTAATATTGTATTAAGTACTGAAAATTTGCTGAGGGTATATTTTTGGTGCTCCTGTACAGACAGAAACAAACACACAAGGTCACTGTGGAAGGTGATGTGTATATAAATTTGTTTGCAGTCATTTCACCGTATACGTGAACACAGCAATACACCTCAGATACATGTAATACAATGTAAATTAAGAAATAAATGCTTATATATATTTAAAGTTAATTTTTTCTCCATACTTAGTAGAGAAATAATTCTCAAGTACAATACTAATAATTTTGACAATGCCATCTATACTATGAAAACTATCATATTAACTATGAAAATTTGAGTACATTGTTTATACAATGTTACCAAGTTTTGTCTATGCAGATCACACATCATGGTCATGAACCAGTTAGCCCATCATAAAATCAAAGTGCTAACAATTGAACATACTTAGTTAAATAAAAGCAGACTTATTAGAAATTCATTGGCTTTTGGGATATGAAGAGCAAGTTTATCCAATTTTACTCATTAAGAATGGAAGTCTCTTTCTGACAAAATAATGAAAATCAATTAAGTTTAATATTAAAAAGAAAAAATTCCCCTCTAACAGGCAGAGTCCTGGTTTAGTCATTGCTCAGAAACAAAGAGTGAAACATTCCTGTGCTACAGTCTAGCGGATAGGTAAGTGAGGGTTGGCATCAACACCAATCCTTCTCTTTCAGAAATACAGATATTGTAGAGGTGCTATCAACTGTGAACTCTGTGTAACAGCAGAAGGAGTAACTGAGAAATCTCTACTATCAAATTGCAGCAGAGGAAGGAAGCTGTCCCTAGGCACAGCAGCATAAAATTGCAGAAGAATGCTGAAGAACACATAACCAGCAACCTAAAGAAAACTTTCAGAAGTTGGACAGAGACGTCTATTTTAGGCATGTGCTAAAGTAGCTCACTACTTCCCTAGTTAGGAGTAAAGAGACTTTAAATAACACAAGGCTGCGAGGCACGTTAATTATCGTGTTTTGTCTCTCTCTCTCTTTCTTCTATTTGGTAATTTTTAGAAGATTATATTCTGTTCTTATTATAGAATAGATTTAGGCACGTCAATGGTTTCCTTTTCTGTTTTCTTTTTCTGTCCTAAGTTAAATAATCCCTCAGTTATTAAACATATGTTGTAATGCATCTGAATACCTAGTACATATGTATATAGATGAATTAAAGAATTATGTTTAAATATATCACATATTACAATTGCCACTAAATCATCCTATTTAGTTGGTAGAAAAGACATCAGTTTATCTCACAAAGTGCTTTCTGAAGGGGTCTTATTGCCACCAGCGTGGCTATATATGACATCTGTAATAAATGCTCATTACACTTTCACTGAATGATGTCTGGCTGCTGATTTTAAACTACAATATATTCTGATATTGTTGCTCCTTGTGTTTTGAACACTTAACAATTATATAGTTGCACGAATTGTAAGATACTGAATGTTACTTGGAGTTTGACTTTCACCTTGGAAATGTTGAAATCTGTGACAACCTTTGCTCCTTCCCTAACAATAATTTTGAGAAGAGAAAAAAAAAGGACAAATTGTGAATAAATGACTTTTCTTGAATCAGTCAGCGCACTGGTGATTTGGGGCAATCTAACTGCTATGTCGGGAAAGACAGTTTCCTCCAGGGAAAAAAATGACCTAAGCATGTGGATACAACCCGATGCAGATGCTGTTAGATGCCACCTAGGCCAGTATTAAGATCCACGTGAGTAATTTACATGAATTGTTAAAGGCCCAGTGAAGTAGTATGAACGAAACACGAAGCTCTACGGGCCTCCAGCATAAAACTTTGCCTGCTCCTGCCATCTTGGCCTCTTAGAAACCCGTCAGGGTGTTTACAAGGAAGACAGGAGAGAACCTGAGCAGGCCTCCTTCACACTGACTGAGAGAAGGATCAGTGGCCACTGCTGACTTCTTCCCATTGCCATGATTCCTATCCACCCTACGGAACAAAACCCTATTATTCAGTAAAAGAGAGAGAGTGGAACTGTCAACTTAGGACTTGTAGGGACAGAGTGTGCAACAGCAAACAACAACAAACACCCACAAACTTCTAGGACAGCAGCAGGAGAATGTGAAGCTACAGACCAGAAAACTGGTATGCACAGTCTGGCGAGGGGAAGGCTCAATCAGAACCCGAGAGAACGCTCCACTCCACATTAGTGATGAGCTCTAAGGTAGAAAGACAGGGGGTTCCGCTCACGGTTCCACCCTGTGGTATATGAATTCCTTCTGGCAGAGAGAGGACCTGGGCCAAGGGGAGACCAGGAAAACAGGAGAAATCTGCACAGGAGAGCACTTTTCATTGCCCGGTGCGCTGACATGAACTATTGTAACATCAAACTTCAACTCCAGCCTGACTCCTGACTAGATCGACACAGATTTCCATAGCAATGATCAGCATTAGGGGACAGAAACCTACCTCCATGTATAAAGCACAGGTACCTGAGCATCTGCGGTCCTCTACAGCATGCCTGGCTTCAAAATGTTATGACACCCGTGAACAGGGAAGACAAAACACAATGTGAGAAAAAGTGATCATCAGAACCAGACGCAGATACAACATAGGAACAGAACCGAATCTTTCCATGGGGGAAGTTTGAATGACTATGATTATTAACGTGTTAAAGGCTCTTCTGGGTAAGGGAGATAAGAGGCCAAATTGGATAGGTACTTTCAGCAGTTAGATATAAAATATACAAAAGCCTTTAAAAGAAACATTATAAATTAAAAATAAATAAATAAATAAAACAGGAACAGAGATGAAGGGACTCACTTGTATATTCAACCTGAAAATTGCTCAATTAAAAAATAACCCAAAGGGAAGAAAAGAGTGCAAAAAATAAATGACGGCATTCCAGGATGGTAGGACACTATTCAGAAGTCCAAATATGCTTCATTGAAATCCAACAAGAAGAGAGAACAGTTTAAGAAAAACATGATGAACAAGAATTTTTCCAAATTAATGAGAGATACTCACCCCCAAAAAAGTAACTCGGATTATACTAAGAAAGACAACATCAAAAGTAAGCACATCGTGCATAGCACATTCATTCACTGCTGGAAACCAAAGGGGAAAAAAGAGAAGAAGCAAATCAAACATGCACACAGAAGCACACAGAGGAAGTTCAGAGAGGAGATATTTCTAGAACTTCAGCACATTTCTAAACAGAAAGCACATCAGGAAGATGATGGTGCAGTGGCATCTTTAAATACTAAACACTGAAAGAAACAAGAACAAAAAAAGTCAATCCATAATTGAATGCCACAAAAATATATTCTTCAAAAGTGAAAAACAAATAGAGAATTTCTCAAACCAGAAAAACAAAGGCACCTTTATAATATTTTTCCTCCAATTCCTTAAATTTGATTTATCCGTGACAAAATGTCAGAAAAACATGAATTGAGAGGCATACCTGACCATTATTCTTTTTTGTTTGGTTGGTTGGTTTTGGGGGGTGCTGGAAATTGAACCCAGGGGAGCTTAAACACTGAGCCACATCCCCATTCATTTTTTATATTTTATTTAGAAACAGTCTTACTGAGTTACTTAAGGCCTCACTAAGTTGCGGAGGCTGACTTTGAACTCGTGATCCTCCTGCCTTAGCCTCCAGAGTCACTGGGATTACAGGCAAGAGTGCCAGACTCAATATTCTTAATAGTTATCAAGTTCATTAAAAACAACAAAAAGGAATTCAAAAGTAAAAGTCAAAGGTGAGAGAAGATTAAGGAAATGCCCTGCCTACAAACAGTTTTACATTCTAAATTGGGTTCTGGATTGGAAAAGGACATTAGTGGAACAGCTGAAAATATCTGAATAGACTGTAGTCATCAATGTTATAATGATGTGACTCTTTGAATTTTGACATAATTGGTTGTATAAATGTAACTGTGGGGGATGGTTGCTGATGGTTGCCGAAATGAGAGACTATTCTCTGTATTATTTGTAACTCTTTTATGAATCTAAATTTATTTAGAAATAAAACACATATGCTTAACCTTTCATGGACTCACCTGATTATTTCTTCCACAATATTATCTACTTTGGTTTTCTCTTTTTGCTATAACTGATTACCACAAATTTTGTGGTTTAAAACAAAAAAACTGCTATTTAAGTTCTAGATATCAGAAATCTACTATGGGTCTCACTGGACTAAAGACAAAGTCTTGTACCCTTGTAGCAAGCCCAGCACCTTTAAACCATTCTCTTCTATCTGCTTTCATGGCCATACTTCCTGCTCTGACGTTGTTATCCTGCATCTGTCCTGTAAGGACCCTTGAAATTGCAGGGCAATTTAGGGAAATAATCCAGGGTAATATTCCTGTCTCAGGATCCTTAATCATATACTCAAAATTCCCTTTGCTGAATAAATTAACATCCTCAAAGGTCCTAGGGCTTAGGATATTGACAACCTGAGGGAAACTTTGTTTATACTGCCTCAAAATTTAGTAAAACACAAAGATACATTTTGAGTACTTGAAAATACTTAGAATTTTAAGAATGTAAAAATACTTAAAATCTTTGGATGACCTTCACCCATATGTAAAAATTGCTACCAAAATTTTAGGGGGGTACGGGGACATAACCCAGGGATTCTTTACCACTGAGCCACATTCTCAGCTCTTTTCATTTTTTACTTTGAGACACGTCTCACTAAGTCGCCTAGGGCTTCACTAAGCTGCTCAACCTGTCCTGGAACCTGCGATCCTCTTCCTCAACCTCTGGAGTCACTGGGATTACATGTGTGGGTTACTACGCCTGGCTGCTACCAAATGTTTAAATGCAAAGTGTCTGAAAGATTAAGTATATAAATTTTTAAGTAATGTAAACTGTCTTAATTTCAATGTGTTATTTATTGGCCAGAATAAGTCATTGATTATTATATCCACATGCATGCTTAGTCTTTCATGTACTTTCCTGGTTATTCCTTCATTTTGAAGACAACTCCTACCTCACAGATGTATGACATCATTCAGAAATATTTATTGTGTCCCTGTTACTTGATGGGCATTTTAAATGCTTTGGAGATGGTATAAACAAAATAGACATGTCCATATATGTATATATAACACATGCACGTACATGTATTTGTAATACAACATATATCACTAACAATATTTAAAGTAGTTATAAGTGTTATCAAAAGTAAACAAGGATAATAAAGAATGATTCTTGGATGGAAAAGGTGTATTTTAAGTGTCTTGAATCTTAAGGAAGCAGTCACATAAACAAACACTTGGCGGAAAATAAACCTAGGCAAAAAGGAAAAAAATATTATAGATTTGATTCAATGTGTTTAGGAACCTCAGAAAAGTTCAAAACATCCAAAAGATAAAACAGCACTGTGGAAAATACTTGATATTGGAAGAATGGATGGGTGGAATTTGGAAGATCTTGTAGGCAATGAAAATTAGTTTGGAATTTTTTTGGTCTAGTTTCTGTTAGAATTCATTTATATTTAGGTGTAGTAGTGATATAAATTCATTGAGGTTGTTTTGAGAAAACTTTTGGACTATAAAGATAATAAGACAAAAAACAACTGCTGGGAAAAAAATCAAGTAGGATATGATTAGGGACAAGCAGAAGCACCCATCCTATAGGTCCCGCATACAACATGCAATAACATAATTCCACCTCTGAGTATAAGTTGGGTAAAAAAAGTCATTAATATCTCCTGCTTGAGCCATTCCTTGAGTACCCCAAGAACAATTTGCATTTTCATTCAAGTTCCCATTACTTTTTTAAAAAATGTCATATGCATATGTAATTTGTTAAATATTCAAGTATTATTAACCAAATGAAACTTCGGGTTTACTATAAATAGGATTACTTATTAAAAGCAACTTATTTATTTTAAGTTGTGGGGTTGGTTCTGCTCTTTACATCCTCAATCCAAGCAAAAGTAGAGGAGACTCATCGCAGCTTTTGTAAATTTTATGGGAGGGATATGGGTAAGAATTGTTAGATTACATAAGCATCACTAATGAGAGTACAAAATAAATTAAAACAATTTTATCCTTGACACTTCAAAAGGTTAATTCACTTCACTTTTAAAATCTGGTGTTTTATATCTAACTGTCCTTATTTTTGAAAGCAAAATCTAAAAATTATTAGGGGTGTGTGTGTGTGTGTGTGTGTGTGTGTATGTGTAAAGATAGAAAAATGAAATATATTTTGATAAATAATAAATTGATTCAAAGTTTTGTAAAATTGCCTAGAGTGTACTCTGAATACTGTATTCAAACTTAAGTTGATTCAATTTTAAAATATATTGTATAAAGTATCTTCTTATTAATCCTACTATTCTCTACTTGGTGATATTTTGGCATATGATTATGCATAATTATTTTTTTGTGTACTACTTGAAGGAAGTATCGATTCAAATGAAAAGTAAATCTGTATAGGAAAAAATAAATAAATAAAAACAATATTTGGAAAATTCTCACATTAAATGAATAGAATAAAGAATGAATCTGCAACTGTGAAAATATTGAAGGTTTCTCTGAAATGACATGTCTTGTGAAAGTGAGAGAATTGACAATATTTTCAATTACTTTTCACAGCAAGAGTCCTTGGGCAAATCTATATTATCAGGTTTATATGCTAAGTTTGGTGTTCTTGCTGTCGTATAGTACTCTGCTTCAGAAAACATTCAGATTTGTTCCATAAAACCAGTTAGGTAGATACCTGTTGACTCCCTGAGCTTTTGCTAATGCCAGAATAAAATATTCACCCATGATATATTGGCAGAATTGTTACCACATCACAGAGCTATGTAAACCTACAAAAACAAGATCATCGGCTGGTTAAAACTTTTCATACATATCCTATAACAATAAATTCAGGGGTTCTTGAATTCTAGTACACAAATGAAAGCATTAATTTATTTATGCTCAAATTCTTATTTAAAAGAATTTGATAATTTCTTTGATAATCAGAGCTAATTTTTCTAGTTGGGACCTGTCTGCATGCGATTTAGAAGTGTTAAATTACTCATCGCTCCCATGAATAACTGAGCACAGGTGTAGGTCACTGTCACGGTGTGAGTTCATTTAGAGTTTGGATTATTCAGGGTTCTCTAGAGGAACAGAATCAACAGGAAGTATGATTATAAAAGAGGATTTATTAGATTGGCTTATATGACTAGAAGCTGAATAGTCCCCAATTGCGGTCTGCAGACTGGAGGGCTGGAAGAACCAGCAGCTGCGCAGTCCAAGAGCGCACCAGAACAAGAGGGATCAACAGTGCTACCATAGTCCCAGACCAAGGCTTCTGGAAACTTCCTGGAGAATCACTGGCAGAGTCTACTGAGGAAGAATGAAGAAGCGGGAGTCTGAGATCTTCAGGTGATCGCAGCAGCAATGAAGAACCTGTTAAAGAAGAGTACGGCTTTCATCTGCATCTGCTTCCGTGTTCTTCCAACTTTCATTCCATCTTACTGGGTGGTGCTGCCCACTCTTAGTAGGGTCTCTACCTCAGTTCACTATCCTACATTCCAATCATTCCTAGACATGGACACACCCAGAAAACTCTTAATCATCAGCATCTCTTAATTCAGTCAAGTTGACAATTCAAATTAACCATTACAGAGTTGTAAGTAAAAACTGTACCAAGAGATTCCTAAGGGATCACTGTAGTCCAAATATATCGCTCACTGACCCCAATATATAGCAGCAATTCTACTTCTTCATGATAATTTGTTCTGTTTTTGACAAAGAATATTATCTTCTAAATATAAACAAAATGAAGTATGCTGTATACTTATCCATGTTCTCATTTCTTAACCATGTTATCATTGCTCTTTGTACCTCATTATAGCTGATATCATTTTCTTCTGCATGGAATACTTCCTTTTACTTTTATTATTGTTGCTCTGCTAGTGAAAAATTCTAGCTTTCACATGTGTTTAAATTTCCTTTCTTCTTTTTTTTTTTATTTTGTCAAAAGAGATTTTCACTGGGCAAAGCCATGTCAAGAGTCACAAATTATATGTAATTAGGTACTGCTTGGTTAATTTGTAGGCCTTTGAATTTCAAGTGTGGCCCAAACTGGTGTCATCCTTTGGGTTACATTATTGGTTTATATTTGTTATCATGATAGTGTGAGAGGAGCAGTCTCAGAGATTTCTGCATGATTTTTCCAACTATATTGACTTTCATCCCATGATGGGTTTGAAAAATGAAGAGCATCCATTTAAATTATTCATATGAAATTGAGGAAATCACTGCTGAGGGGTCCATGGAACAATGGACACATTTGAGAAAAATTTGAGCTAAAACTTCAACTATTTTCTGCCCCTCCTATGTGTCTTCTAGTCAGAAACCCTCAAAAGATCTTGAAGTCCACTTTCCACAGCGTGTGGCTTCTCAGAAACCACAGGTTTCTTGAAATGACTAGGGGAATCACTTCTGCTTACTCATGATCTGATATTACAAGATCCTTCCATGTAGGGATGGAAACTCACCGTCTTATCTTTGGTCTGGAAATCGGCAAAGGTTTGACTTCAGCAGTTCCATTTTTAATCTGCTAGTTACATATTAAGAGGTGATAACGTTGCTTCCTTCAGTCCTATGTCTAGAGACACCAAGTGCTTTGGGTAGTGTCTGTAGATTTCTGTCGATCATTGACATTCCAACCTTGCTTCTAATACCATCACACTTCCTTGCCCCTTATTTTTAGATCCTGATTGCTGGCTTCTAGCATCCCTGTTATTACCAAGGAGGACAGACCTAAAACACTAACTTCCACTGTTTGCTTGAGCCTGATGAAACAGCCACTCCTGTACCTCCGGAACTTATTTTCCCAATTGCATTCTCCATATCTTTGGGTACTGGAAACATCACATGACCTTCCAGAAACATGTGTTATAAGGTGGGTTTTCTCATTTCATATAATTGGCTTATTATAACTTGCCTATTTTTCTGAGTTTTTTTGATATTTTTGTGCTAATTTCCTTTCATTTCCCAGATTTTTTTGTGATTGACAAAAATTGCATGTATTTAGGGTACATAAGATGATGTTTCCATCTGTGTATACATTGTGTCAAGACTACTATAAGTAAGCTAGTTAACACATTTGTTACCCCATATGATTATCATTTGTGAATGGATGAGATCTCTCAGCAAATTTTAAGTATCCAATGACATTTTATCAACTAGAGTCACCAGATAAAACATTAGGTGTCCAATGTGTATTCATCTTAAGGCTGAACCTTTGCGTCTTCTGATCTGTCCTGCTACACTTTCCTACGGTGGTTCTGGCATTTCTGCTACTGTCTTTGTAGATAAAGAACCAGGTGGTACAGGAGAAATAGGTTTCAAGATTATCATGCATATCTGCTGAAATATTCTCATTCCAAACTGAAGCCCCCTGCCCTTCCTGGACAGAACCCTGATTTTAAAGTCCAAGATTTCCTGAAAGTTGATCACAACCTCAGAATTAAGTACTGGGCCTCACACACAACCATGTCTGTTTTCTAATTGTAAAACGAGGGCTCTACTGCTTCAATACTGCTGAGAAGGCCCTGAAACTCACACTTGATTCACATCGGTCATTTGGTAATTTAAACTTATCATTTCCACTTCTAAATAAGCCAGCCATGCAAAGAAATAGTCCCCTAGTTCTGCAGTTGTTATTTCTCCCGTACTTCTCAAATTCCTGAGACTGGCACACAAATCCCATCCCAAATTGAACAGGGAACAATCTCTGGAGTCACACTGCCATGGTTTCAAGGACTTCTGTAGCTTCACCACCATCAGAGATGTGGTGCTCCTTATGTTCATCCCGCCAGGGATTGAAATCCCTGTTCTGAATCAGCTTCCTGGGCCACTCACAGTAGCAAGTTATATTAGGCTCTCTAACAATTGTGTGAGAGGGTAATTCCTACTCAAGTGATTTACTGGGGAGCACTCTAAAGAGAAATGAAACCTGAGACACAGATTGGGGAAGTAAAGAAAAGGCAAGCAAAGCGTGGTTTCAACTGACTTCCGCGTGATCCAAACAAATGGCTCTACAGAGTTAGTGCTATCTTGTACCCCAGATGTCCTTGTGCGGTGGGTGTGGGAGGGATCTCCTGAGTCAGGTGGCTTCCTTTGCCTGAAGACAGTTTTCTGGAAAAGGAACTGCTGTTTTAACTGCTGTTAAAAGGCAACACTAATAGGATAAAGGCCAGTGAGCGGGATCGTGGTGAGCACCACTGGAATCCCCTGTAAAATCCCCTGTATTTTAACTAATGACATTTTAACAGAAAAATCTTAGTCTCTAATAAAGAAGTGTAGCAATTCTTTCGGATTAAGCTATTGAGAATGGTTAAGGGGGTTCCCAAAACTGGAATTTCTTTTACACATTTCTTGTCATTGTATGCATTCTAACAACTGAACATTAAACAGTATCAAGATATATTATCAATATTCCAGAGCACTAAATCTAGGTGGCATTGCACCATGAATCTTGGCTTGTGTCTGTGGTATTGACAAAATATAGACATTGGGAAGGTATTTGGTTCAGGAAAAAAAAAAAAACATAATGATAATCTAATAATGCCTAAGATGATTTGGAAGAAGAGAATCCTTAAAACAATTTTGTGCAAAGATACTATTTTTTTAATTTTTATTCCTAATGACCATTACAACTTTTGAGGCTCCTCTTCACTCAGTAACTCTATAAAAAGCACGTATGTATATTATGGTACTTGTTTCATAAAGCTGAATTGCACATTCAAAGTAAGTTACCTTCTCCAAGTTCATATAAATATTTGATGTTAATTGAAAAGTCAGTTAAGATCATATAATTTCCATCTCAAAGTTTTTATAAGAACTACATCCTCATCTCTGATTCCTCAGTCTCGTCTTAGAATTGGTATTTTTAATTATTGTTCAAGCAACAGGTTATTTTCTCTTCCACGTATCTCATCAACTTGTGCTGAAAGGTGTCAATTCAGAAGTATATCAGAGTTTTGATTGAAGTCAGTCTCCATTTCATGTTTGCATTTGAAGTTGGGTCTGTCAGGAGTGATAAAGAGTGATGAATGTGACATTGTCATGTTGAAAGATCATTAAATGTCACTCAGTGTCCTGGCAGCAAGATGGCTGGCAGAAAGTCAATGATGCAAACTCTGTGTGGAGAGTGGCGGGCAGAGATGGATCTGGGGCAGCACAGAGTCATGCAAACTGTGAGCAATCAATCAATCATTTCATTCAAAGGAAGAGTGAAATGAGACTTGATGGCCAAGCTGTGTGCACACCTACGGCGTTGGACATCTAGCTTGTAAGTGTTTTGATTTACACTTAGAACCATCTCGTTGCCAACAGCTAGAATAATAGACGGGGAAAACTGCATTTCTGATCAATTTCTTTGACGACTTCCTTGAATTAGGGTTCTCTTTCTGCACCTTATGTTCTAAAGTCTTAAACAACTTTCCTAGCTACAGAGCAAAGATGGCCTCAAGTGACTCTGGTATACAGTCAGCTTAATAGTGGCACGATTTATATACCCTGATAAAGAAAGCACTAAATCTGAATGGTACTGCTACTTCACATCTTCAGAAGCTTTTCTACAATTTTCATATAATTTATTTGGCTTTCTACTTTACTTGCCCTTCTTCCATTTCTATGAATTGGTTCCCTAAAGTTCTTAAATATAAATTGTACTTTAAACAGTGTGAAAATGCTTACCTCATATTAATATTTATTTTCAAAAAGCTTTTAAATCCATCACACAAAATGTGGAGTACTTTTTATATGTTTATCCAGTAATTTGCTCCATTTGTGTTTTAAATGTAAGCTAGAAAATGAAAGTATTGCTATTGACTACTACCAGGTATCCTAAGATTGATAAATCTGTTTAATCTAGTTTGCTTCCATTTGATGGAAATGGAGAGTATAAAACATCCCAGGCGAGAAGAGAAGCAGGGGGAATGATGGCAGCAGACGGCTGCATTAGTGAGCCCTCTCGGTATGCAAGCTTGACTCAGGATGTTTTAGAATGAGCTATGAATTTGTCGGTAAAAGTGTACTGAGAACAATATTATCTATTTCAAGTCATAACCGCACTTTAAAACCTTTGCTAGACTGTACAAGTAGCAGCTATTCTAAATCAAATTTTGATAGCTATTTTCAGAGATAGAATTAGAAAACGTTTTTGCCTTAAAATTTATGTCAATGAAATTCAGATAATTTTATCAGTGTTCATTCAGCAATGTCCAGGGTAACATAACCACTTACACTTTGGGAGAATTATCAATAAAGATGAAAACAACTGAATGGCTATCTTTGCTTAATTTCACTAGCAATTAGAATTATCTGATCAAATTACCATATTCTAATTCATGAGCAACAAGTGTTGTGTTTTTACTAAAACTAAGTCTCTCATCTGATTTCCCTACAGAAATAGTACAGAATCTCTAGGTAGCATGTTATCATCCAGGTATTTAGAGGCTCTATTTCTCTTTGCAAATCAATAAATGGTATCCTGATGAATTTTAAACAAGCAGCTTAGCCTAACATGCCTATTTTTTAAAAAAATATTCACATAGCCCCTATACTGTCTTTGGACATCTCCCTGCACTTGAATCCAGATTCACATTCTCATAATATCATGTTGTTAAAGTCTCTCTTTCTATCAAATATGAGAAATGCTCCTTAACATCTGATCTCTTTGGTCACTCATCACTATAGAGACACTTTTTTTGGCAATCTATCTTTTCTTATATCTTTATTATTGCCTCATTCCTGGATTATTTCCTTGCTGTCTTATTTTCCAAATAAGAAACATAGAATTTCTATTTACTCTGTCTCATCTAGCAACTGCATCTTCTTCCTACTTCTTAAGAATTAGATTTCTCATGTTTTTTTCAGAGTTCTTCAGTTCCCCTTCACTCCTATTTTTCATTTTAATCTTTTTTAATTTCAAGCACCACATATCTTTTAAAATGTCAAAGTATATGATCAGTTACAAGGAAACAAACTGGTACTCCCAAGACCTTACTGAAAGTTCCTTGTACTATAGAAGTGCTTGTTGGGTCTTCCTATTGGACACAGTTCCATTCTAGTTAGAGAACAACCAATACCCTCAATTTTATTTCAATCTTTATATAATTCACTAATATAGTTGTTTTGATAGCTTTGAAATCCACATAAAATGTATCATCATACAGTAATATTCTGTGGTTTGTGTCTGTTACTTAAAATTTTGTAGTGAGTTTCACCCATGGAAATATGCTTAGCTATAGGCTATTTATTTTTGCTGTTTATTGAATGCCCTTTTGTATGAACATAGCATGTTTTGGCCATTTGATGGAAGATGCAACGTCAAAAGATGCAAATTCTGTTGCACTCCTCTTATAAGAGAGAAAAGTCTGTTCTCTCCCCTTCACCACTGGAGATTTATGTGGACTTTGGTAGGTAGTATCTGGCAGAAATGATGCTTTGTTACTTCCAAGATTAGGTTATATAAGACCAGACTTCTTCCTTGATCACTGGGACCCTAACTTTTATTATGGAAACAAACAAACAAGTTTTAAAAATATATGCCAAAGATTTAATCCAAGATACTTCACCAAAGAAGATATATGAATATGTGGATGGTTGAAACAGAGGGCCTGAATAGATACCATCATAAGACATTAATACATATTTACTAAAATGAATACAAATGAATAATATTAAGAGATGCACACCACCACCTATTTGTGAGGATGCAGAGAAAGTAGAACTCTCGCTCTGAAAAATGGTTTCTTATAGATTTAGATGTACAATTAATATAGGACTTGATGACCAAATTCTTGGGTACTTACTCTGAAAATTAAAATTTATGTTTACACATGAAAAAAAATTATATATGAAATCCAACTAACCTGAAGATACCAGGATGGAAAATAAACCAACAGACACTCTGGTCAACAGTCCTAAGTCTTCCATAATCTCCACCAAGGGACTAAGTATATGAGCAAATACATACTGAGCTGTCTAGACCAGCTCCTCCACCAGCTGAATGCCACAAATTCCCTCTGTTAATGTTGCCTGGAAAAAGATCATTTGTTGAAGTCTTTCTTGCTAAAGTACCTCATACCCAAATCACTAGGTCAACAAAATTACTTATAGTTTGTAGAACTAATTTTGGAATCATTTGTCTCATGACAAAAAAATAAATGGAATGGAATTTTGCACCTAGAAGTGAGATGATGCTAGATCAAAACCCTAAAATGCATGACATTTGTTATGGACCGTGGTGTCAATCAGGACCCAGAGGAACTCTTATTGGGAATCTCTAATAAAGGAAGGAGAAAAGCATTGAAGGGTAGAGTATAGGCAGGACTTATTGTGTAGGAATGGAAGATAAAGAATATTCCATATGAATGCAATGATCTAATATAGAACTAGATCCTGAACTGAGTGCTGAAGCTGACCCTTGCCTTCTTCCACTTGCTTACCATAAGAGATGGATGAATGAAAGAGCTAACTTTAGGTTTTTTTATTTTCTTCTTCCTTTTTCTTCTTCCTTTTTTTTTTTTTTTTTTTTTTTTTAGGTATAGGAAATGGAACATGGGATGCTTAACCACTGAGCCACATTTCTCAGCCCTTTTTATATTTTATTTTGAGACAGGCTCTTGTTAAATTGCTTAGGGCCTCACTAATTTATTGAGACTGACTTTGTACTTTTGATCATCCTGGTTCAGCCTCCCCAGCTGCTAGGATTATAGGCATGCCTGGCTCTAACTTTAGGTTTTTTTTTTTTTTTTTTTTAATATAATTTTAGTGCAATGTTAAAAGGCAAGGACAATTTTTCCAGTCAGAAAAGGGTCCTCAAAAAAAGTCAAAGTCAGATGAAAAAAGTAAATCCAGGTCACTGTCAGGTTGTTGTCTTACTGTAAAGATGAAGCTAAACTGGTGACTGACTATGAACAGTTTTTTAAGACCTTAGGAAGATTTAAGCTGATACTTCACAGACCCTTTCAGAGAACAACCGTACAAGGATCTTGAGAAATGCCCCATAGAACTTATCCGTTAAACGAAAGGACTTATACAAACCTCACAGGTATTTATCCACTGCAACTTTGTAAAATGCCCATGGTACAGAAAAGCTTATCTTAGAGAGATTTATAGATATATCCTTCAGTTAGTGGAATAGGTTATAATTGGATATAGAAAACTCTGATGAGTTTTATAAGTATTAAAGAAGTTTGTGCTGAAAGGGATGGAGACAATATTTACACTCTCATACTTCTATGGAAAGAAAGCAGATTAAGGAAGCCTCTTGCTGAAACCGCAGCCTGTCTTACATCCACCAGGATGAATGACACACTACATAGGATGAATTTCCCAGAGAGAAAAGCCAAGTGCCTTGAAAATTCATTCCCAGCAAGTGAGTATGAGTCCTATTTCAGGATCTGGTAACATGTACTCGTCGTTTGTTCAGGATTGCTATGAACCAGGAATCTCTGGGTGCCCCTGTTTCTTCTATTTTTAAGGGGAGTCTCTATTGAGATTACCGTGTGTCCGTAAAGCATAGTTTTTAGATATGTATAAGTCAGATGACTGGTCTCTTTAGTCTAAGATTCATCAGGTCTGAGGAACTGAATGGGAGGACCCTCATCTGTACCTGGATTTTATTTGGATGAGGAGATTCTCAACCTCAAGGTTCAGCCTTATGCCTTAGTGGGTTGTGATTTCTGAGGGTTTGGGGCAGTGATGATTTTATTATGCACTTGGGAATGGTTAAAAGCTATTGTCAGAAGCATACTTTGGGGTAGGCATGTAGCAACATTTTTTAAATACTTTTCCCATCAAGATGTATATTTTGGGGGGGGATTTCGCAGAGCTTTCTGATTTTGTTGTCGTTGTTGTTGTTGTTGTTGTTTTTTCTGGTCACCTCTTGCTTTGTCGTTTTTTCGTTTGAGAAACCATATCTTGATCCCTTTTCTGGGTCCATACCATCTTGACTTTTCTCTCTACTTGTGGTAGCACTTCTCCTCTAATTGTTCACTGTCATTCATGTATTTCCATCTGATATTTAATTCATATAGTCTGTGTTTTCATTTTGTTTTAGGTGAGACAATAAATTCAGCCCTCAAGTTGAAAAAAAAAAAAGATGTCTAGTCGGTACCCACCTGCTTTTGAATATGACCAGGATTGTGACCGTTTCAATTTTGAGGGTAAGGCAGAAATATTTTTGAAGTGACATTGTACAAAGTCACACAGTTTTCAGCTTTTCTAATTGAACCCTTTCTCTTAGAGTCCTGGCCCACACATAAGAAGTCCGAACAACACTTTGAGGCCATTTCTTGTATGAGTTTTTCATTACTGTGACCAAAATACTTGACCACAACAACTTGGCAAAGGAGAGGTTTATTTTGGCCCAGGGTCTTAGTTTCAGTTCATGATTAGCTGGCTCCATTGCGCCAGGCCTGAGGCCAGGCAAAGCATCATGGTAGAACAGCATGGCAGGGGAGAGCTGCTCGCTCAGGGTAGCCAGAAAGCAGAGAGTGAGAGGGAGGAAGGGGCCAGGGACAAGATACAGTCTCCAAGGGCATGCCCCTGTAACCAGCTTCTTCCAACTATACCCACCTGACTGCTTAACACCACCAACCAGTAGTCCACCAATGGACTGATGAGATTAGAGTGTCCAAGACCCAGTGACTTCCCAAAAGTCCTGTCTCTGGATCTTGCTGTACTGGGGACCAAACCTTCAACACATGAAATCTTCAAGAAAATTCCAGATTCAAGTCACAAGAGTCACGATGGTGGTACAGCATCAGGCAGGTGCTCTGTCCAAACCAGCTGAGAGCAGCCATTCTATTTCCCTTTAGAATATCATAGTTAAGGCTTCCTGGTTCCTGAGGACCACACATTCCACCACCTGAAGAACATTTGGGGAAAAAGTGAATCATCAAGCTGAGCTTTGTTTGAATTCCTGGTCACAAAATAATAAAGTGCAGCAAAAAGCCTTTTATTTTAAGTTACTAGGTTTCGTGAGCATGTGTGGTGCAGAAATGCTAATTGAAGCCACGGAAATTTAGATTGTTTTAGCTTTGGGTTGATACTTGGTGAATATTCTTTATACGTTTGCAGAGAACTTTGTGCAATACTCTTTCCATGTCCATCTTTTGTAACATCTCAAGGTTTCTTGTATCTCTATGATCTTTTCATTTAGACTCTGTTTCTCATAGTTTTAAATACATCTACAAGAAAATAACATAAAAATATGTATCATCAATCCTAACTTATCCTCCAAACTATAGACATATATTTATTTGCCTGTTGAACTTCTATATTTGAATGTTTATGTGCAATGTACAAATGAATATGAAACTTGTACTACTGATTCTTTCTGAACTCCCATCCTTTATTTTTAACTCACGATCATACTCCATCAATAACCTACTTAATCTTTTTCAAAGAAGTTATAAATATCTGGCATTATATGATCTATTTATTTATTTATTCATATGTTTATTATCTGTCTCTGCCTGATAAAATATAGTTTTACCAAGGATAAGTTCTTTCTTCTTGTCATTTATCATGCTATTCTAAAGACAGGAGGAATACAGTGTGTATTTGTGAGTGTTCAATGAAAAATACCGGATAAATGCACAACTGAACTTCTATTGCCATCACCTACTGCCCTGTCTAGACAGTATGTTAGTCACTCTTTAACTGCTGTCCTTTTCTTTCACATTGTCTTGTTTCAAGTCTCCATCATATTTGTTAGTGTAGCATCCAGGGTTTTTCCAAATTTTTTTATTTTGCCTATTTCCATTTTTTCCCTTAAACTGCATACTCAGAGATATTTACAGACCCAAAATCAAATCATGTATTTTCTATGCTTGTAATATTTCATTTTGACAAATATGAAAATTCCCAAGCATGATTTAAAAGATTTGCATGATTTCTCCTTTTCAGACTTCAGGTTCCATTACAACTTCCATTTCAAATTGTTTTACTTTTCCCTAAAAAGTGTTTTCCTAAGTCAGACCATAAGTCCACCTGCAATTGAAGAATGTCTGCCACTCATTCTTAGTGTACAGCACAGTGTTTTGCATGTTGTGAATCATCAATAAAGAGCAGATGTATAAATGCATTGATTAAGGACCTAATCAAATTGAATCAAATAAACATGTATATAAGGATAAATTCACAGTGAAGATGTGCAATGTTTTTCTCCTTAAAAACTACATGAAATATATGCATGAAGAAGAAATTCTACAGAAATAGATATGAAGCTTTAAAAAATGGAATATGTGTTAAACAAAGTTTGAATATGTTTAAATAACTTCTTGCAATTACTCACTTTCTATGTACTTAGGTTTTTGCCTTATTTTTCTATACTATTTAGGTGACTTTCCCACTACTCATGCTGTTTCAGTGAAGATCTAGATATTAAGGTAGTATGAAAAGTCATGAAAATTTGGAAATTTTCTTGATAATTACAAATATTTTATTGCTCTGACATTTTATTGTATTCCATTTAAAGAAATTTTATATGTTAAATGCCCCAATCTCATTTCATGGTCACAAAACTGCAATATGGATAGTCTTGTCCTCATTCATCCACTCATGATTATTCATTCAGTATTTAATGTGTAGCCAGTACAGTAGTGAAGAGGGCCAGGAGACATATCTCTAGCATCACAATCATTGCACAAGGTCAGTGAGATCACCACTTACTAAACAATAAAGGAAATTCTATAAACTGAACTTAAGTAGGAGGAAGAAAAATTGCAGGTAGCAATTAGTGTGCAAGGTGAAAAATTAACCAAATCTGGGACTCCACAAGGACATAGCATTTAACTCAAGATCTGTAACATAAACGTGCATTAGACAGTTAGGTGGGGGACCAGGCATAGGGAAGAGATGGTGTTCCAGGAAAGCCTAAGCTCAGTACATGAGGCACTTGCTACAAATACTCCGCTTCTTCATGTTTTTGGGTCTTAAACAGATTCTTAAAGATAACTTGCTATTTATTGCTGTTCATGTTGTTAATAAGGACATTCTTCTGTACGTCTTTGCAAAATAAATTCAGTGAGTGTGCGGTTTTCCTATTATATTATGCTGACTTCTTGGACATATGATTTTTATAATTTTCTTGTTTCTATTTCTAAGAAAGACTTTTAGGAAATTATGATTTTACTTCCACAGATTTTTAAGTGAGGGCTATAGCTCTGCCTCCCAGTGACTGACTACTTTGCTTGTCTGGGTCCTTCTTTCTTTCCTGTTGAATAGGTAACATCACCTGAGTAGTTAACATATTGTTCGCTAAGAACACAAATGGTTTTCCTCAGTAGAACCATGTGCTGTGGGTGTAAACCATACATAAATAATGTAAAGGAAAATTCCAGAAAGAACTGCTTGTTCAGTCTTGTCCTTCCTTAGGTTAATGAAAACTGTCAAACAACCATCCTGTTTGCTTCAGATTTACTTTTTTGCCATTTTTCTGCATCAAAGTTTGTGCCAGGAACTTTTACTTTCCTTTCTCAATACTAAGCTCTTCTGTAACATTATCTCTTCTTTATATTTTCCTTTCTATTGATGTGCATATTAATTTTATGCTCCAGTTTATCTGGGGTAGCTTAATTTTCGGAACATCTCTTTAATATCTGAATACACCATATGGGAAGTCTCAGTAAATCCATGATATTTTGCAAGGTTTAAATTGGAATACTACATATTCATCAACTTTATGTGTATTTTTAAAAGATGATAACTGTGCCTAATACCCACCTTAAAAAACTATATAATTAAGAGCAGCCTAGCCTGGTCATTTTGATTCCTTTCCTGACTCATATATTAAATGATAAATTATTTTTAAAAATTGGTATATGGCAATATCACCTACAAAAGTTTTGAGAGGCAGACGGAATTTGAAAAAGATTGCAGACTTTATTGGTATAAACATATAAGTTGAGCTCTGAGTTCTACCATTTACTCAATAAACTCAGTGGTGCCTCCACTTTTTTTCTGTTATTTAATTTGTTGTTATTTGCTGTCTTCTAATGATTTTTGGTGGTAACCTTGTATCTTCCCATCTGCCATACTTTATAATTTCATCAATACTACTACTAAAATTTTATAAAATACTGCTCAGCATGAGTCAGGATTCTCTGTTGTCTGAGATATTTCTTAAACTCTTTTAAAATACTTATTCAAAAGATCATCAGTACAAATGCTTTTTAGTTTTCTGTTGCATGTGTAGACCAATTGTTAAAAGGTGTCAGTAATTAAGCAAAGACTTGACCATACTAGTAAACCTCATCTTTCTTTTCTTTCTTCTTTCTTTCTGCCTGCATGTCTCCACACATAACTGATTCAAAAGGCTTTGTAGAATCAACCCCTTTCTGTCAGGCACTTGTGCTAATTTTTAAGTATATTAAGATTAATGAAATCTAATTCTAACCATCATGTGGTTTATAGTCCAGGAGAGAAAAGATGCATAAGGGAACAAATGAAGCAGAAAAATACATGCATGTATACAGGTATATACATGAAAACCAATGGTGTTAGATGATTTGAAGCAGCTATTAAATAAGACATGGAAAGCATATTCCAGGCAGAATGAGCAAAATAATCTTATGCAAACTGGTGTTTTGACACTGTTTCAGCAACTACGTTAGTGACAGTGTAAGGAAAAGAACACGTGCAAGGTGGCACCCAGGTCACAGCCCCTATTTCAGGTCTAGGAACTCTTCTTTTATAAGAGGAGAGGGTAAGTCTGAAGAATTTGCATTAGAGACAGAGAAGGATCAAACCCAGATTTCAGAAGATCATATTTTATTTTTCCTTTTTTAAAAATATCTTATGACTATCTCACATTCCTTATCCACTTTTTCTTGTCTGCTTTGCCCCCTGTCTTTACTGTGGTGTAAAAGGTTCTGCTACGCATAGCCACTTACTCTGGGGTGAATTTGTTCCATTGGTTTGGCTTCAAGTTTGTCATTAGACTCCTATAATTTCTTTTACTTGCTCTTATTTCTAAAAGGAAAGTTTGTTTGACTTTTTATGACATTCCTTTGAATAAAAACATGAATACATTTTAGTTATTTTTCCTTGATGATCAAGATTTTCTTATTGTTAAAATTTTCAATCTATTTTATGCACAGTCTCTCTTTTTCTCTCTCCCCACCCCTTCAGTTTGAAGTCTCACTGACAGATGCTAAACTTGAAGGGCAGATACTTTGTCTTACAGCAACATGTTGAAGTTTCAAACATTTGAGATAAATGAAGTTTTAATCCACTTTGCTGTTTTAAAAATGATTTAGCATGTTATATCGATTTTATTCAACAGAAATTTCCAACCAATTCAAACTTTGAATTTTATTTTACAATGGCACTTCCACCTCTAAAAATTAAATGCCTTGACAAAGATTTTCCTAAACTAAAAAATATTATTTCACAATATAATTAATGGCAAGCAATTCTCTCTTGTCATTTAAATTTTTGCATATAATTTATGCATAATACCCTGAGATTTAATTGGTAGTATTAAGTAGACCACATATATATTGACAAAATAGCTTTTGAGATGTGCTTTTAATGTAGGACAAGCAAGAGTACTTGAATTAGATTTTATTTCTTTTGTGATTAGATACTTAAGTCGTATTTCTTTTAAAACTTTATTTCTTGACAGAAGGATTTACCAACATAAGTAAAAATCATAAAACAGAATTCTAGTGTCACTTTAGTGTTGCTGAGTGTAAGAAACACATTGTGGCAAAAATAGGAACTTTAAAAGTCTTTATCTACTAAGCATCATATTCAAGTGACCAGAAAAGCACATTCTTCATCACATACCAAATTCTTAACCTATGTGAAATTAGAGAAGTGCTTTAATCATGTTGTATAAATAAATTGGTTTAGGTGTTTTAACAGACATATACTTTGATACCTTGAGGCTATGAAGACAAGGTAAACAAATAAGAATGCATAATTAGTGTAGAATAAGTTCAGTGCTGCTCATGAAAGTCATTATCTTTCCTTTTTCATCATGTCATGTATATTGCAAACCTGAAAAAATTACTTAGCCATCATAGCTTGCAACTTGTTCCATGTCTTTAAGGATCTCAAATTCTGACAGAAAATGATCAAACATGAACATGAATCATTAATTATAATGTGATGGAAGAGATTGTATTTTCCATGAGAAATGTACACACAATGTACTATGGATACTAAAGGAAATAAAATTATGTCTGAAAAAAAAATCAGGCAAGATACCTTGAATGAACTGTTTTTGGTTTTCCGTTTATTTGGATTTGTTGTTGTTGTTGTTGTTTTAAATCTGGGATTTGATGTTTGAACACAATTTGGGATGAGGTATTAGAGAAAGAAGTCAATGAGCAAAGATACAAAAGTTGGACATTTAATAATTCCCATACTGGTTGGCTAGGTGACTGGTTACGTAGGGCTGCTGAGAACAATTTCATGACTTAAAAGATATCAGTCACTATTTTGTTCATGGTTCTATAATTAGTACTAGATCTGGTGGTAATACCCTGATTCTCTCCAGTATCAGAAATGCAGAACTTTGGCTTGAAGGTTGGGACCTGAAATGGTCTACTTCTGATATCCTGTCCATTCACATGTGCACGAGTCGACATCGTATATTAACTTGAACCTCAGGTTGGAGCATCTATATATGGACCTTCCATGTGACTGCATGGCTTCTCAGAGCATGGAAGCTGCCTGGGTTCTTAAAGTAGCTGAAGACATGAGTGTAATGGTTCGGATAGAAGGTGTTATCCCCCCAAATCCTGTGAATGCAGGAATGTGTAGAGGGAAAATTATTGAATTCTGAGAGTTGTAGTTTCATCAGTCCTTCTAGTTTGAAGAGACTACAGGCAGGTGAGGAATGACTGAAAGGTAACTAGAGGCAGGTGAGGAATGACTAAAAGGGGTGTGTTACTGGGAGGGTGTGCCCTGTGTTCTGGAAGGGTTCATCTTCCCTGTGGCCTCCTCTCCCCTCTCTGTGGTTTCTATCCACCATGAGGTGAGTCTCTTTCCTCCACTGTGCCCTTCAGGCTTGATGTACAGCCTCACCATGTTCCCAGGGCAAAGAACTTCACTGTCTATTGACTGACATGTCTGAAACCATGAGCTGCAAGCAAACTTTTCCTACTTTGAGTCATCTGTGTCTAATATTTTGGTTATAACCACAAAAAGTTGACTAACACAGAAATTGGTACTAAGAAGTGCATTTGTTTCCATGACTACTCTGACCATGTGGTTTAGAAGTTTGAACATGTTTTGTGGAAAGAATTGAAAAAACTTGAAACTGCAGGCTAGAGAAGTGTTAGAATTTTGGTAGCAAAACTTAATGGGTGATTCTGGTGAGAGTTTGGAAGACCTGATCACTAATAAAAATGTACACTGTGCTCATGAGGTTTCAGAGGGTAAATTAGTACTCTTCTGGGGATTGATCTAGAAACCACACATTTTATATTCTTGTTTAAATGTTGCTTGTTTCCACAAAATTTGTATGAGGTTGAATTGAAAAGTGAAGGACAAATTAATCTGGTGGAGGAAATTTTAACACAGAGCAGTTTTAGGCAGTATCATGGGTATTAGTGACAGTTTTGGGTTAGGTTTTCTGTGAGAATCAGGAACAGAAGGCAGAGCTGAAGGATTTTAAAAATTGTTGACCAGAAAAGTACATTTAAAACTGGGGCCAAGGAAAGTGTGATAGATCAAGAGATTATAGTCATTTTAGAGATGCTAAGTACTTTGCACAGAGAAGGAATAATGACTTGAGAGCATCTCCAGGTATTGCATATATTGACCACACACATTGTAGGGTCAAAGATATAGAAGGGAAAATTTCATTGAGAAGAGATTGTGGGGGCATCCTACTCAAATAGGGGGCCTAGAAAATTGTTTCACCATGGCGAACCATGCGGGCAATCAGAAGTCAATGCTGTCATAATTCCAGGGGTTATAGGTATTGCTCAAGCTGGCAACAGACCTTTGTATCCTTCATGTGGTGCTGGTTCTGCAGGAACTCTGAGTTATGGGGTCATGGTGGCTTCCACTGAGATTTCAGTGGGAGGTCAGGCAAAGTGTGGCATGGTTAAAATGCCTGAGTATTTCCCCTGAGTGGGCAATGCATGAAGCTGTGAAGGTGAAGTCAAAGCTGGAATGGAAATTCTAGGAATTAAGGAATGCCAGTTAAGTGCTTTCTCTGTCAAGAAAAATTGCTAGCTGTGGATAGAGAGCCCTTGTGTACTAAAAACAGCAAGACCAAAAGGGCAGGGTGACAAAAACCCTTTGGATACTACATCTCATCACCATGTGTCCCAAATAGTGAAGGTTGGGCTACAGAAAATGCTTGATTTGTTGGATTTAGTTCTTTCTTCAGTCCCTTCCCTTCATTCTGTGTACCTGTTCCTCCCTTCTGGAAGGGGAATATTTACTAATTGTCACTGTACATTGGACACATATGTTATGGTTTAGATATTAGGTGTACACCAAAAGTTCATGTCTGAGACAATACTATAATACTTAGAGGTGAAATGATTGGGTTAACCTCATCAGTCCATTAATCCCCTAATATGGAATAACTGGGTGATGACTGTAGGCAGGTAGGGTATAGTTGGAGGAGGTGGGTCACTGGGGACATGCCTTTGGGTTACTTTTTGAACTGAGTTTAGTCTCTCTCTGCTTCCTGCTGCCATATTCCTAGCTGTGTTCCTTCACCGAACTTTTCTGCCATGATGTTATGCTTCACCATGAGCCCTGAAGAACGGAGCCGACCATCTATGGACTGAGACCTCTGAAACCATAAACCCCCCAAGAAACTCTTTCTCCTATAATTTTTTTGTCAGGTCTTTTGTTCACAACAGTGAAAAGTTGACTTTAAAAAAATGTGTAACTTGCTTTTGTTTGTTACAGAGGCTCACAGTCAAGAGTTTGCCTAGGAGACTCAGAGGAGAATTTTAATTTGATTTTGGGGGTAATGCCATAACTTTGAAAAACATGGAACTCTTGGAGATAAGATAAATGCATTTTGCATTGTGAGATGAACATGAGCTTTTGGCAACCATGGTCTGCATATGAGCTGTCTCCCAGTAACTCCTGTGTTAATGCAGGAAAGTTGAATGTGAAATGAATGGAGTGTGGGAGTTGTAGTCTAATTAGCCCATCCTAGTTTGAATGGAGAGACTGGATGGTAACTTTAAGCAACTGGGGTAAGGCTGGGTCACTGAGTACCCTGCTTCATTGTGAGTGCAGAGAATAGAACTCAGTCTTCTGTGAGTTGAGACATCTGAAACTATGATCCCCAAATAAACATCTCCTCCTCTTCATGGTTCTTATCAGGTATTCTGTTCACAAAAATGCAAAGCTGATATCACAACAAAGTGTGCATGCATGCACCTTTAAGATGCAGGGTAGTGAGTCACACAGTATCACCTCTGTCATAAACTTATCAGTCTGCACTCCAAAACCATCACAACCCTCCTCCCAAGCTTCAGACCCAATAAAAGAGAACAGTGTCAATGTCCCATTGTAAAAAGAGCATGTGGATTGGGATATTTTGTTGCAACCATCTTTGAAAAAAAGGATCAGCTGCAATGAAATATAGTAAATAAAACTTCCACATCAAAGAGTGGAAATATGAGTCATTAACTATGAAATCAAATAATAGAAGTTCAGAGAAATGAGGTGAAAAGTGTCTTGATGTCCTCACGCTTGGAAGAATACACAAAGTATTTGGAACATTAAAGTATATAAAACAATTCCATTGTAGAGATGGTGGAGAGTTGGATATTTTCATGTAATAATTTTTATACATACATGTTATTGTGAAAATGAAAGTTTTCTTTGATAAACTGCTAGCAAGCTACCAATTAGGAGGATGTGTATAATAGTCAAGAATTTCTTAAGGACTGCAATATTATAATGCACTGAAAGGGTATTACAGGAGGATGAAAACAGCATCACTGAGGATTTCAGAAACTAAAATGTATTATTTAAACATTTCTCTAAAATATCAATTGAATAGGATTTTTTCGTTTTCATAACTGTATTTTATTAATTGCAGTGGTAAAGGAAACATTAATATCTGATTAAGATTTGGGGATGAAGATAAGGAAGTAAGAAATAGACTAAAAGTGAACTTAAAAACAGTAAAAAATATTATGTGAATCTCATTTTGAATCAGAGAGTCTAGATAGATAGATAGAAACTTCATTTGAATGTAGTAACAGTTCGCATATTCTCAAAATGAGTATCTATAGACCTATGTTTACACATTGAGATATGATGTCAATGCCAAAGCTTTCATGTTACTGCATTTATGAAACTAAGACATAGCAACTCAGATGGGAGTTGGTATTTGAAAAAAAAATTAAACCATGTTCCAACATAAATAAATTATAAACTATTTTTTAAATTGTTGTTTAATTACATTGCAAAGTGAGTAGAACATTATTTTGTTGGTTTAAGAAAAACATGATAAAATCATTAAAATATGAAGGTGTTTCTATGGGACATGAACAGGCAAAGATAATTTTAGCATGTTTGTGGAAATTATTATCATTCATACAGTAGTTTTCCATGTGTGGCACCAAAACCACAAACTATTATGTGCTCCTATATTGGACATGTTCCCAAAGCAACCACCTTAATATCAAGTTCAAACCTCATTACATCAAAAAAAAAAAAAGTATCCTCTGTTGTGCTGACTAAAATACAAGTAGTCAGAAAAGACCTCATGAGAAAATATGCTATATATTCTGACATTTTGCAGAATTATTTTAATTTGTTGTTTTGCTTCAATTGAACATAAAAACATGTGAATAAAATTTATTTAATAATTATATTTCCAGTACTCTTTTTCTAACTACTTGAGACTTGTACATAGTTGTGGACTGAACTGTATCCACCCAAATTTTGTGTATTGAAATTCTGACCCTACTACAAGAGACTATTATTGCATTTGGAGATAGTATATAAAAATGTAATTTAGGTAAAATGAGGTCATGTGGGTGGGTTCTACTCTAATATGACTGGAGTCCTTATAAGAAGAGGAGATTAAGCCTCTCCCACACAGCAAGAAGACTATGTAAGCATAGCAATAAATGACCATCTACTAGCCAAGAGAGAAGACCTCAGAAGAATTCATTCCTGCTAACGCCTTGATCACAGACCTCTCACCTCCAGAGCTGTGCAAAAATAAATTTCTGTTATGTCACCTAGTATTTGGAAATTTTCTATGGCATCCCTAGTAAAATAATTCAGACATCCTGATTGGATATCAAAGCCACAGTTTGTACTTGTGAAATATTCTATAAATATAACTCTACCATGGGTTTGATAATGTCATTTTGAGAAGTATGAACTAGTTTAATTCAGTTACTCTCATAATTATATACTGTGCTGTGTGCTCTGAAAATTTTATGCTCAAAATTTAAGGCTTAGTCTTTGATCTAGAAGATGCTGGCGATGGGGGCTCTTTTCCCTGGTACCAGTAGATTGGTTCAGGGTGAAGATTCTGGTCTCATTATTTTTTTAGACAGTGTCTTGAGTTCATCCCTGCTCCAGGGAGTTGCCTTCCCCTACTTCTTCTGGGTAACTTAGGATAAGCTATTTAGAAATAAGGTATCCCCCAAAAGCTCCTGTGTTAATATGGGACGACAGGGTGGTTACCATGGGCAGTGGGGTGTGACGGGAGAGGTAAATCACGGGTGGATGCATTGAGGATTACATATTTTGTCCCTGGCTCCTCTCTGTGGGTCTCTGTGTCCCAGCTGCCACACAGTGAGTAGATTTCTTCCTTCATGCCCTTTCTCCATGTCCTTCTGCCTCAAAGGCTGGGAGCCCCCCAACTATGAACTGAACCTTTGAAACTCTGAGCCCCAAATAAACTTTTCCTCCACTAAGTTGTTTGCGGGTATTTTTATGACAGTCACGGAAAGCTGACTAACATAGGGCACTATCAGCCCGGGATCTTTTTAATCTAAGTTCACAGTATATGGGAATTTTACTACCCAGGCAAGTGTTTTGTTTTTTTTTTTTTTTTTTTCCACAATTTGGAATGTTTTGTTAATATCAAAGTATAATTATTATTATTAATTATATCTTTTATTGATATTTATCTTTTCTTGTTTTTCCGTTTCACTCAGTACCAGGGAGAGATTCCTACAAGAGGGTGCTCTGGAGGTGAATTTAACTCTGCTTCACCTTACCTCAACACTGTACCCTTTGTGTACTAGTATAATATAAGGAGGATTTCTTGTTCAGTTCCCCACCTCATTAGACCCTCAATTTTAGACACAGGAACTAAACTCTGTCGCCTCCATCATCATATCTTGCAGGACTAAAAATACTGGTAGGCTCAACTATTTTGTTTACATGCCTGGGGTTTCCCTTGAATTCATCTTTGCAATTTCCCATTAGGCTATTAAGTTCTCCTTTACATTTGGGTCAAAAACATATCCATCAGTCATTTTTAAATTTTTTTATAATGTTTATTTTTAATAAAGAACTTGATCCAAGTTGTTTGAAGCACAAGTCCTCATCTCTGAATCTCCTAGTACTTTATAGAGTACTTGACAAAAGTTAAACACTTCCAATTGAAAAGCCAAATTGTTAACGAATGCTTGTATCAATCACTTTTGAGCATTAGTCACAAATCACACGTTTTGCCGTTGAATAAATTATAAATAAAGTTAGTCTAGAATTCTGAAAATAAATACTTTTAGAAAACAAGCAGGTCTGCCTCTGGTGAAATTTTTAAAAATGAGGCTTCTGTTAATTTTTACAACAGTTCTTATAGGCTTAAAGCTTGCCAGCCTGAAGTGTTCTAAAACTAACTTTCATGAATCCCACTAATGTATATCCTGTGGAATTTAAATGTCATGTTCTATAACTTATTTAACAGAGTTTATTATTTATATGTAAAAATAATCCAAGTTTAAACTCTATAAAGTGTATTTCTTTTGAATGGGGCCTAAAATTACCCTTAATGGCAAAGCTGGATAAAAACATATTGGAGCTTAATGTCAGTTCTCTCAATGGACTCTTCCTGGAGCTAAAGAACGCATTTCATTTTGGCACTCTGGTTCAGTTAAGTCATTTGTAAAAATGAATAAAAACAGACAACTCATAAATTGTTATGAGACTTATGATTTAAATGTTTGCATTAGAAGTGTTCTATGAATACTGGAATTCTATTAAAAGATTAAAGAACTTTTGCTGAACACTAGCAGAAACTAACATAAAACCCCTCAAAGAGTGAATCTCAGCAGATTGGGACAAGATGGATACTCATTGGGCATTTGTGACACTCCACTAAATGCACAGGTATCTTTCCACAGATGGTGAATATACCTCAAGGTCATCTCTGTGGGTGGTGTCCTTATGTTAGTCCTTCCCTGTGTGCCTGTAACCTGCCCCCCACCAGAGCAATGTGGCACTCCCTTGATTAGGTGACATTTTACAGCAAAAGTGAAAGGATGTTGCAGATCTAATTAAAATCCCTGATCAATTGATTTTAAGGTCATCAAAAGAATTTTAGGTTGAGAACATTCAGGGCAGAGATTCACAGCAACAGAGACATTCTCCTGCTTACCTTGTTAAAGCAAACTGCTGGGGTATGACAGGGGTCACTCAGCCTGGAGTGGAAGTTGATCTCTAGGAGCAGGAGGTCCTCGGTCCACTACTACAAGGGGTAAGCATGTTGGGGCCTGCACCATTCCTCTGACGCCGTGAAGTTCTTTGTAAATATCACTATAGATGAGCAGGATCTGTCAGTTGGAATCCGTGGCTGACAGTCTCATGATTTAAAGGAAGGGGAAGAGTTCACAGGCAAGATGGTTAGAGCTGGGTGCCAGGTGCCCACCTCCACGGGCACTGTGCCACCACAGGCTCTTGTACTGCCTGTTCTGGGAGGTCTCCCATTCTTAGAAATGTGGACTGACAACTACCTGTCAAGGAAGTGATCAGGAGCTCTCACTACCTGTTGCTATGATCTACCTGCCTGTCTGCTTTCTATTACCACAGGCACTGACCCCCATAGTTTTATACTTTGTTGCAATACCATTACAGTAAAATTTATAACAAAGTTTAATTAAAAGTAATAGGCACAGTTCATATTTAAACACATTATTTGACATAATTTGGATGTGCATATCACATATTATTAAGCTTAATTCTCAAATGTGTTTAAAATTTCACAAAAAAGCATCCATGTATCTAAAGGAAATGCTTGCTAAGACTATACTCCATTTATGTATGATCTATCAAAATCTATAAATGCATTCTACTGTCATGGACAACAAATTAGAATAAATTAAAAAATCAAAAAAAAAGTGTTATGAATTCTAACAAATAACTGACCACTATTTACTGATACTGAGCCAAATGATTGTACCAAGATTCAAACAAATTAAACTTTAGTGTCTATGCCAAGTCCTCTGTTTTTTGTCTAAGTCTGTTTTTAGTGTATTTTGTTTTGTTCTGTTTTTGCAGTACCAAGAATTGAACCAATGGACAATCAATACTCAGCTACATCCCCAGGTCTTTTTATTTATTTTATTTTCAGACAGGATCTGGCTAAGTTGCTATGACTGGTCTCAAACTTGTGGTCCTCCTGCCTGAGCTTCCCAAGTCCATGGGGTTACAGGTGTGCACCACCACACCCAGCCTGAGTCCGTTTTGAATTAAACAAATCCTTCTGTCATTGAAAATAATTCTCTTAAAATGATGGTTTACAGTAGGATCAGAAAAAAGGATCTATTTTAGGATATTATTGTATAGCTTCTTTTGAGTTTTCTTGTTTTGGATATTTGGTATAGAAATTGATATGCTCAGTTCTTTAAAAATTTTCCAAAGAAAGAGACCAAAGTATAATCACCATTTTATTATGTATTTTGAGTGGGTTATACTTTGATATGTTTTCATGTATAATAAATGTGAAATTTATTATTGATTTATTTTGGTCCAAAGGCCATATGTACTTTATATACACTTAATTTTACAATATTGTTCCTAATGGATTTATTCTTGATTGATAAAACTACCTGTTTATAGGTCATGTGTACTTTATAAGTACTTAATTTTACAATGTTGCTTCTAGTGGACACATTCTTAACTGAGAAGCATGCTTATGTATCTGCACATTAAATAGTTCTAATGTTTTAAAGATTATCCATGTTCCTCTAAACAATTTTGTATGTTTCTCTTATGAGGATAAAAACTTTTGCTGTTTTTTTTTTATTGTATTTGCTTGTCTAAGTAAAGTTAGTTTTTAAACTTTATAATATTTTGATTTACTTTTAATCTCAGTCTCTTTTCCCCAGCTCTGAGGAAGACTTGAAAACAGCTTCACAACCATAGTAGCCATCAGACTAATCAGAACACACACCTGTAGCTTCTGCATGTGAAAAGTGTCAAAAAACAAATCAAATATGAAAGTCAACTTCTCATGAGAATGTGTTTAAATTAACTATATTGCTAAAGATAATGCCCATGATGTTATATAGTTTAAGTACAAAATGGAATTTTTAGTAAGAAGTTCAATTCATACAATCTAAAACACCAAATATTTATTGGTGCTGAAAAACTCATGTTTATGTATTGGTGGATTAAGAGCCTATAAGTATATAATTGTAGAATTAGATGATCATTTTATTATTTTGGTATCCTGCTGACTGAAGTACAAATTCATTATATTAATTATGTTGTTATTTTATTCTTTATGAGTATGTGATAGTTCATTGAATACAGTTAAGAGTTTGAAAAAAGAGAATTGTTAACATAACGAAGAAATGAAATCATATTTGTTAATATGAAATTACCATTTGCTAGACCTGGTACAAAATTCAGATTTATTCTGGGGGTAGAAATTAGCAGTTGTAAAGTAAGCTTCTTGTTGCCAAACTAATCATATAAAATTTAAATTGAAAAAAAGAGTGATGAATCTACCCAAATCAACACTGACCTTTGGAGGCATTACTTGGGTTGAATTAAGGTAAAATAAGTAAATTAATTAAATTAAAAAATGGTGAACGAGTCAATGAAACTAATTATAAACAAAAGAAATAAGTTTGATGATGTAATGAGCATACTAAGTTTACTTTGCCATCACCCTTTTGGTTTGTATTTCAGAAAGTAGGTACTTTAGTAATCCTTTTACTGCTGTGACTAAAGTACCAACCAGAATGATTTTAGAGGAGGAAAAGTTTATTTGGGATCTCACAGTTTCAGAGGTCTCAATGCACACACAGCTGGTTCCATCCCTTAGGGCTGGAAATGAAGCTGAACATCGTGGTGGATGAGTGTGGCAGAGAGAAAATGCTCACCTGATGATTAGGAAGTAGAGAGACTCCACTCACCAGAAACAAAATATATATTCCAAAGGCATGCCCCCAATGCCCACCTCCTCCAGTCACAACCTACCTACTTTCAGGTACCACTCAGTTAATCCCATCAGAGGACATTAATCCACTGATTGGGTTAAGGCTACCATCACCCAATCATTTCTCCACTGACCTTCTTGCATGTCTCACACATGAGCTTTTGGGGGACACCTTACATCCAAACCATAACACCAGGTATGAAATTTTTTTAAAATTCACTTAGATGTTTTTGTTTAGAAAATCAAATTTATCTTAAGTATGACCACGGATGCAGTATAAAAACTCTGTTCCAGCCTGCACAGAACATATGATTAAGGTTGAAAAGAGGCAGAGAGACAATGAAGCCATGAGGGGTTCTGCACAATCGGGCAATGCTGGATGCTCATGTAAACACTGAAGACTGGAGGACCCCAGGCAGCGCAGACAGAGCCTGGGTTATCTGACGTACAGAGAGAACATTAGGCCAAGTGGCCAGGGTCAACGATGAGTTCTTGAGAGTTGAGAATCGTCTTCAAGACTTTTTTTAACAATAGTGTGAAATATTATTTATTTTAAAAAGATTGAGCACTTTATTCTTGTACATAGTTTGTTTTAGATCTTTCTTTTCCTCTGACTTTGAATCTACAATTCATTTGAAATTTTATGATTTATAGTAGTAATTTTGAATTAATGCACATGAGTAAAATGTAAGCAAAATATTAAGGGCCATTCTAGAAATTCAATTACAAATGAGTTGATATTTATTTTATAAGATCCTATTTACACCGTAGTAGGTACATTCATCCACATGCATACAACAGTTATTATAATTGAAGAAACGTGTCTAATACTTAAAATCAATATATAGTTACATTAGTGTGAATCTGATTTATTGCTAAAAATTAATCCTAATTATAGTAATAAAAGACATTTAGCTAACATTTTCACCTAATTTTTTTATTGAACAAAGACATACATGTTCACCAGTCTTTTTTTTAGAGAAAAATGTCTCACTGAATTTATAATTGTGTTAAAATTTTATAGACCCAGAAATGTCAAGCCAATAGGAAGAATATTACTATATTTTTCTATTATTTTTAAAAAGGCAGATGTTAATTAAAAGTACGGCAGCCAGACTATAACTCTATGCTTTGAAAATAGATGCATTTTTCTTCTCTAATATGCTACTTACTTATGAATACTATGTAAATTTTCCAAGCTAAATTTAAGACGCTTTTATTCAATGAATTATTAATAATAGAAATTACAAAAGCGAAAATTGCAAGTATAATATTTTGAATTATTAAAGGTGGAAATTAAATTCTTATTAAATATTCACAGTTAAATTATTAAAATTTTGTTTAATTGGACGTCTAATCAAACTCCAATTCTAAATAAACACAGATATGTTTATATTGGAGTTTCTACACCAGGTATAGATCAAGGCCACGTTGATCACGGTCTATTCATTTATAAGGGATGAGGTGCATTCCTTCCAAGACTCACAAGATAGATAAGCTGAACATGTTTAACTTCCTTCCCTTTTGCAAACAGTTCATATGTGGACCTTTCTAAATGAGTAGACTTTAAAAAGGCTTCCACTCTGAAAAATGTAATGAAAATTTTCTTTGAAATTCCATTGCTAACAAATGATGACTGAAGGTCAGACCAAAACGTAAGGGAAATTAAATTAACATAAACATTGCTTGAGTAATAATGTTGAACAACATTGGGTGACTTTAGAACAGTAGGGAATTCTGATTAGTGTTTTAAGTTGTGCATAGGAGGTAGTTTTAGAAAATGTTCACTGGGAGGGTGAAAAGAAAGGGAAGTTCCTGTGTAGATAATGAGAACTATTTTAGGTTCAAGTCGTTCATGAGAAATAGCATCTACAGTTGGCCACGGAGGATGAATTTTGTCTCTTTATTTTGATTGCTGAGAAAGACTAGAAAAAGTACTTTTTAACTTGATAATTTTAACTGGAAAAAAACTGAAATATTTCTGAATGATAAGGTATCTACAAAGGATCTAGTCATATAAAATAGAATTACCAGAGACCTCCGAGGTCTCCTGAAGGAATTCTGTGTACATTACATGATATAAGGAACAAGAAAATGTTTGATGAATAGCAACCGAGCTTGGGCTTTTACCACTGCTGCTGCTATTTGGCTTCTGAGTGTTCTAGATGGTTCTACATGTAGGTTTTAATGCACCAGCCTTACACTGCTCTCTGTGGTTTCACCACTCTTCGTTATCTGGATCAGAGCTACGATTCCATTTGGCAGAGTCTAAGTGACCTAAAACATCAAACTCGGAGTCAAAGGCTTGTAACCTAAGTATGTCTTCAGTCTTCCCCACATGTGTGAAACCTGGAAATTACCAGAATCAATCATCTCCTAAACAAATTTCATCAGCCATTGTCAAACATCATAGCTATTCTCAGAATATATGTGTGTGTGTGTGTGTGTGTGTGTATCAAAATTCACATAGAAATCAATTGTAAATATTATAATTGAGTATTTCATTGTTTTCATCACTTTCTGCTCATTTTTATCATTTAAAATCTGGGAAAATACATAAAAATTGTTATTTGCTATTCTATTAGGTCCAGTCATTTCTGCATGGAATAGCATATTAATACTAGCAAAATAGGGAAGTCGACTTAAGGCATTTTGGAAGATTCAAAATTGAGACCTAGAGTCCAAGAAGCACACTTCTTCCTCACACTCAGGCAGATCATGGCCTCGTAGTGTGACAGTCACATGTCCAATGCCTCTTTAGCATCTCTAGACAGTATCAGAGTCTCCCTTTCAATGATGTGGATTTATTCTTTCCAACCCAACAACAGTTGGGTTAGATTTGCACACAGCCCTTTGTGGACTATATAAACTGACTTTCCATAGTCAGACCGAAAATGGGGGACAAGGGAGTTTGGGATGATCTTAGATGTAACCAGAACATATGGAAAGAACAACTGCGTTTTCTTCTCATTTTCTTGTTCTCAAGAGTGGGCCCTGAATGGTTATCGGGGCACCATATGCATTTGTTTTCACTTTGACCCAATTATACCTAGAGATATGTTAGTATTTTAGGTAAAATTTAAAAGTCAAATTTAAAAAGTTAATTCTCTACAGACAGACACTCCAATCCTAGACAGTTTTCACCAGAGTGAAGATAGTTAGAGGTAAGATCAGACTGGCTTTGCAACCTGGTGGAGAGGGATATTGAAGTTAGATTAAATGGTTTAAAACACATAATTAAAATTATTATAAAGGAAGACATGGATGTCTTTCTATAATATATGACATATTTTGTCATTTAGTCATTAGCAAGCATCCTGAGGAATGTAATGAAGACTTATATGTTGTAAGCAATGTGTAATGGTTAATTTGAATTGCTCACTTGATTGGATTAAGACATGTCCATGATTAAGAGGCTCTGGGTGTGTCTATGAGGGCATGTCTAGAAATGACTGGAATGTGGGATAGGACTGAAGTATGGAGCTCCTCCCTAAGTGTGGGCAGCACTGCCCAATAGGATGGAATAAAAGTTGGAAGAACAAGGAAGCAGATGCAGATGCAAGCTCAACTCTTCTTGAACGTGTTCTTGATGGCTGCTTTGATCATCTGAGGATATCCTATGGTTGCTTCTTCACTCTTCCAAAGCAGACTCTGCCAGTGATTCATCTGCCAGTGATTCGCCGGGGAGTTTCTAGAACCCTTGGTCTTGGACTAGGGTAGCACTGTTAACCCCTCCTGTTCTGGGGCTTCTGCCTCTTGTGCTGAGAAGCTACTGGTTCTTCCAGCTCTCCAGCTGAAGATAGCCCTTGTGGACTATCCAACTTCTGGTCATATAAGCGAAGGTAATAAATCCCCATTTATAATCACGCTTCCTGTTGATTCTGTTCCTCTGGAGAACCCCAACTAATACAGGAAGTAAAGAATAAAGAGGTTCTAGCAGGGGAGTGCAGCTACTCGTGTACCCTTGATAGAAGAAAGGTCCTCCTCTGTCGGGGAAGGTCGTCCTCTTCAACCCAGCACGCAGCTTCCGGAGGGATGCACGTGGAGCAGGGAGAGAGGAAGGGGACACCTGCCTAGCCAGCCAGATCAGCCGAGTCAACCCTTGCGATCGATCAATGGGGTAACAGATGTGGCAGGTAGATCACCCTCACATCCATCAAAATGCAGTCTTTAAAAAATATAAAAATTAATAAATAACTTTAAAAGGTATTCAAACAAATTTCCTAAATCTCTACCTCCTTTACCTGCAAAGAACTAGACATGATTTTTAAAGTATGTTTGCCAAAATATTATTGATGTTGTACTGAAGGTTTTTGCTTTTTGCTTTTTGTTTTGGAAAGAGAATAATACAAATAAGAAATATATGATATGTATGTTCTACCTCCGAAGTGATATTTTAATTATGAAAATGTAGCTGGATATTTGAACCTTTACTTTTTTAAAAAATTTGTTTTTTTATTATTAAAATATTTTTTTATTTTTACAGACACATTTTGATTCATTGTACACAAATGGGGTACAACTTTTCATTTCTTACTTTTATAAAGTATCTTTTCATTAAAAAAAAAAAAAAAAGAATGAAGAGTGAGGTGGGTTGCTTCCATCCCTGGCCACGGTCACTTCATGCCTACTCTCTGGGTCCAGCTTCCCTTTCTGACACTCGCTGGTGTGTGTCCCTGCAGCTAAGGCACAGCACTGAGCAGAGCAACACCATACTTTGGGTTCTATTGTACTAAATCTTGAAATAATTTATAAAACGAGCAAAAGGTAATCTGAAAATGGTATCCAGGTTCACTCCTGTGAATGCATTTATGTCTTCAGTTTCTTTACTCATAAACTAGGATTAGACTCCTAAGATATTTTTTCCACTAAAATATTTTAAACGTCTACGTTTTTTATGTGCCAACCTTCTGTAAATAACTGTTAAAAACGTCTTTACCTAAAGTGAAACACTATCTTTTGATAGTGCAAAGGTAAAACAGAAATAAAAATGTGTATATCAACTAGAGCTTTACAAAAAGTCATAAAACATATAAAATATTGATTTTTAATCTCTAGAATATCTTTGAATAACTGTCAGAATGACTGGTATCTGAGGGAAATGAAATATCTAGTTCTAAGATGAGGTCACTTACTGAAATTGTCTGATTTTATTATGGTGGTATATTTTCTACATCATTTTGGATACATTGTGTCCATACAAAAGCCTTAAAAAACAATATTCGACAGATCTAAGGTGCATTGCATTAGAAAAGTTGACGGATCACACCATATTGTCTAGAGAGGCCAAAAGCATTGAAGATAACAGAAAAATACGGCCCAGAAATAAATGCTAAAACAGCAATTTGTGCAATGCAGAACATTAACGAAAATCTTAAAACGGTTTATAATCCAGGTATGTATCAAACTGCAGATGTAGTGTAAAATATATTCACTGATGGAGATTATATGTCACACAGAAAGGTCTTTTAAGGGAACTTCCAAGGTGATGAGCCATAATAATAAATCAGCCAAATGATCCTCCTCTCTGGCTGATGAAAGGAAATTCTCCTTAAGATCAATCATGGTGAAGAAGCTGACAATGAGGTAGCCTTGCTCTGATACTGTGCCAGGCTACCTGGAAGATTTCACACATCCTTGAAATGCAACTAGTGTAAAAATCGCGCACTCCTCCCGTAGACAGAAAAAGAGAGAAAAGCATGGCATTTTGACCCAAGAAAAATAAGAGCTTAAAGCTCTGCAAAAGAGATCTTTTAGGGTTTTGTTGTTGTTTTGTTTTAGTCCCTGTGAACGTAGGAGGGGATTTAGAGGCAGGAGAGAGAACGGGGTGAGCACGGGAGCTGTGGGCTGCACCTCCTCCTCAACCTGCCTCAACTCACTCACCAGTCACTGCGGTCAGCACCAAGAAGCTGGTCGCAACCATCGAACCCCCTAAAATCTCCATCAAGTGCCCTTCTAGTCGTCGTTTAGAATGCAAAACAACTTTCTCAGGGCTGTGGAAATTGCCCTGCATAAAGAAACTCAGACCTTTCTCACAAACAGGTTATGGCTCCTAAAACCCTTCCTCTGTATGAAAATTCTAGAGCATGATTGCAGTTGTGCATTAAATAGTGAACAGTTCAGCCAGTAATTCTTGTGATAGAAAATGGAGATTTTTGCTGGAATCATAGAAATTACAGGAATTATTTACCCATAATTAAAACATGTGTTTACTTTAAGTATAGCAATCCATTCCAAATGATCATTATTGACTGTCAATTTAAAGAAAGTGCTCACACAGGCAGAGTTGCTGTGGTAACAGCCAGCAAAAGGAGAATCCATGAATAGAACTGACGACAGGAAACGTGGGTTTTATTCCTGAATTTGCTACTGACTACTTCTTGGACTTTGGGTATGTTGCTTAATTATTATTTTTTTTTCTTTTGCTTCAGTTTTTTACCTTGAAAGAGAAGTCTTGTCTTTGATAAAACTTAAATTTGTATCCTCAAACTTTGTGTAATAAACTTTATTATTTTTCCATTTATTGAGATATGTTAGTTTTGGTATAGATCTTGCCAAGGGAAAAATATCCCACAAAAAAGTAGATAATTTTTTCTTATCCAACTTACTGACAATGCTCTCTTAAACATCTGCAGTTTCTAGCTAATTGAATTTCAATTCTACATTTTGTTAAATAAATTATTGCCAAAAATTGTTCTACCTCCTTCTGAACAATCAACCATTGAGTAAGCACTATTTTGCAAGCATGTCTCAGTTTCTTAAAATCCACTTCTCCCATATTCATGCAAATTGTTTTCACATTTATTTTTAAAAACTGGACACTAGATTAGAAAACATAGTGATTATATTGCAAACATGTGAACAGAAACTAATGTAGTTATTCTTTGCAAGCTTTTTAGGCCAAAAATGCTACTGAGGAGACTTCCAAGACTGTCACATTAATGATTTCATTAATGAATAAAACATGGAATATTTTCAAATATATGATTTATTGAATGCCAAACCTCTGTAATATTATAGGTCTTTTAATTTCCTTTCCTCATAATCGACATTACTTGAAATGAATCAAGAACAAGAAGATAATTGACACAGAAACCACTTGTATAAAATGAAGAACAACTTTCTCTGTACAAATTGACTGACCACAGTTAGAAAAAAGATAATGAAGCATCCTCATCGTCCTCTCTCCTACCTATTCTGCGTGGTATTTGCTGGTCTGGTACCCAGGTTTTAGATCATGATGAATATTCTTTTCTAACGTTGCATCTCCTTTCTCTGAAAACCTTTTCCATAGCGAGGTGATTTTACAATTTATTATTAAGATGTCATCACGACATCTGAAGTGTGCCTCTGAAATTGAAACACAGTGCGTGCTCTCTGTCAACTGCAAGTCGCCGCCTCTGTTGATAGCAGTCTTCCATTCCAGGAGGCAGAAGGATGAATGACCTTGTGGGAAATTTCTTTTCCCCATTTTTAATGTCAACGTACTCTTTGGTTAAGGTGCACAAGATATATCTGAGGGATTAGAGATTCCAACATGTGTAGTTTATGTGGCATCCCTACGCAGTTTGCTCTGGGGAGGACAAAAATCTTAAAGTGTGCAGTTGAGTCTTATAATAGCCCCTTGATGGGGCTGGAGAGACAGTTACGGTAGACCGAGAAGCACAGAGGTTTGGTTATAAATCAGGCTCAAGTATTACAATAAAGTTTATAGAAGCTATATCAGCAGAATGTACTCTGTGTAGGAGGACTGTTTTTGTCCTTTGGTTGCCTTTCTGTTTTTCTTTGTGGGGTAAAAAGTCTTCTGAATTATGGGAGGTTGGCTCCTCATTCTCTTAACCAGTGCCCTTGAAGGAGGAATAAGGATGTATTTGGAGAGGCAGGAAAGAAGGCAGCTGAGCTGTGTGACTCAGCCCTTGTGACCTGTATCTTCAAGGTTAGTGTGCACCTACACAGTCTGTTTTTCCCTACCTACAGTAAAGAACTCTGAGAAGAGTTGGAGCCTTATAGAGCCAAAGGTGTTTGTGACTGTGTCTATATCTCTCTCACACACACTCCTTTCCTCTATGTTTAAAGGAGAGATGCAGATTGACATTTCCATTCACTTCAGATGCGAGAGTCCTCTCTCTCCCACAACTTTATCTCTATATATTTCTTAAGTATACAAAGTGGAACTATATTTGTCACCATTGGAAGAAAAATGGTAATATGCTTTTAACCCAAAACCTATTTTGAAAAATATATGAAGTGATCAATTTATTGCAGAAGGAAGAAAAGGAGGAAAAAAGAAAAAGAAGTAGATGGAAAGGAAAGAGAGGAGAGGAACAGAGAGGAATTAAGGTATGACTGAGGACGGTAAAACACATGAGTTTGACCATGGAATGCTTAGTAAAGGAAACAGCATTATAAGTTATCTTAAGGATGTGTTGATCTTTGTGTTCCAGAATCTCCAAAATTGGCACGTGCAGTGAATTGAATCCATATTTTGAGCTTTACATTCCATTACCTCATCTCTCATAGGATCTGTATCAGAACTCTGGCAATTTTGTAACTGCAATGATATAATAAGTGTTATCTGAATCACTGAAATAGAAGTTGAAATTGGGACCACATGCCTTAGCCAATCAGTTGACTAAATTGAAACAGCAATGTGATTCATTTATTTCATGCAAATTATTATGTTAAGGATAGCTTATAAATAATTTTATGCTACATTGTCTAAAGCACTCTTAGGAACTATGAAGGGACTTAAGTTTCACCTTATCTATGATTTAGTGGCAATAGAAGGTGAGAAATTATCAGAGTGCAAATAGCCTCAAAAGGTCCCTAAAAGAATAGATGCAAGAAACAGGACGTTGTGACTGATGTTGGACTTAGACTGGAATAGCAAATGTATACCCTGAACAACTTCTGACAGCAGTTAGGTGACAGACATAGCTCCAGATCACTAAAAGACCCGGGTAGTCAGTCTTTTAAGAGTCGAAGGCCTATGTTTTATATAAGAAAGGCAAATATACCCACTTTGGTAGCAGTCTGAAATCTAGAATGCAATGGTGGACTAAGCATTGGAAATGACGATTTAATACACCTGTGTCCAATCTACGAGAGTAGATGTGTCGCAATATATTGTATGATGAGCCATAGCTGGTGGCATTGGTGACAATCTGGGCCTTGTGAGTTTAGTAATCAGCTAGCTTCAGTTGGATTCATAGCAAATAGGTTTGTATCCTAAGGATCTCTGGGATTGACAAAAGTGTTTAATCAGAAGTTACAGTCTTTTCTAGTTTGGGAACACAAAGGGATAGTCTTTTTTTTTTTTCATTTTTCAAATTTTTTTATTTATTCTAAATGACAGTAAAATGCATTTTGACATATTATGCATGACTTCTCATTCTTCTGATTGTAAATGATATAGAATAACACTGGTCATGTACTCATACGCACATAAGAAAGTGATGTCCAATTCATTCTACCATCTTTCTTATTCCCATTTCCCTTGTTTTCCCTTCATTCCCCTTTGTCAAATCCAAAGTAATTCTCTTCTTCCTTACCCCCACCACCTTGTTGTGAGTTAGCATTTGCATATCAGAGAGAACATTTGACCTTTGGTTTTCTGGGATTAGCATGATATTCTCCAGTTCTATCCATTTACTGACAAATACCATAATTTCATTCTTCTTTATGGCTGAGTAATATTCCATTGTGTGTATATATATCATATTTATATATATATAATATATGAATAAAAATACAAAATACATATGGATGAAAATATGGTATATATAGGCTATATATATATATATATATATACACACATATATCATTCACCTGTTGAAGGGCACCTAGATTGATTCCTTAGTTTAGCTATTGTAAACTGAGCTGCTATAAACATTGATGTGGTTGTGTCATTGTAGTATACTGATTTTAAGTTCTTAGTCTTTAATCTCCTGGTCTACACTTTTCTAAGTGGCAAACCAAATGGCTAAAACTATCAGTAACAAGCTAGGGGTCAGTCAGACTCTACCGGGTTCTTGAAGAGGGGTAGAAGCTGAGGCTGAGACAGGGATGAGTCCTGCTCGCTGAGCGGAGAGCCCATACTGTCTCCTCTTCTGCTGGTGTTCTTCTTAACACCGCAACAGTCCCTGAACTCCAGCAGGTAATAGCCTGGCTGAAACTCCAGTGAACCAGTCCCAGGCATTCAACTGAGGGTCCCAGTCATCTGGTAACTTTGTCTCAGGACGTTCATTAGGAAATTACGTTTACTCCCAAGGACAGCATTGCATTTTCCCCCTACATTAAGGCAGGATACCATTGGGATCAGTAAGCCTGCATTATTCAAACATTTCATTTCTATTTTATATACAAATCTCATTGATTCCTTTTAAACTTTTGTTATTGTTGTTGTTGTTACGAAGTTGAGTTGACCCATCCTCAAAATGCTGCATCAGGTCAGAGGGTCATGAGGTATCCATGGGTCTGATGGGTTCTGTGAAGACCTACTGCCAAGTTAATGGCAGCAATTCCACATGGATGCACCTTGTAGCTGAGATACCAGCCCTGTGGGAGGGTCCAGTCAGAAACTCTGGGAACAACTTCAAAAGGATCCTGAATCCTGTTGGCAGAGACTCCAGTTACCAAGATTGCCAGCCATAGAGACTTGTGCCTCAAAATGTCCATTAGACTAACAGGGCTCCCAAAGACACTGGTGTCTCTTGAACTGTGACTTTTCCAATTTTAAAATTTTCCTCTGCCCCCGAAGGGTTGGCACATAACTCCAAAGTCTCTACGAAGCATTTGGATGTACAAAGAACAACATGAGTAGCTTCCAACGTGTGATGGCTGACTTAGGATTTCTCAGCTTTTCATGGTGTAAAGTGCAGTACACATTCTTTAGAAATTGTACTTTGCATTCGGCATGTTGACCTTGACCCAGGTTAATAACATGCCTCATGATGCTGCAGCCGTGAGCAATAGCTCCTAGCCAGGCGTGTAACCGTGAGGTGAAGACCAATATGCTATGTTAGGGTGCAGCTCAGGCTGGACTGCTTGCTCAGCATGCTCCATTCCCGGGGTCACAAGGCAAGACAAAAACCAAAAAAAAACAAAACGATATATTTTACAGTGCACCATGTGGCTAAGCAAGGATGTTCAGTAGGATTGGTTAGTAAACACAGTTCAACTTGGGATATTTTCAGCTGAAGATGAGTTTATTGGGATGTGACCCGTCTTAGCTGAAGGAGCATGTGTGCATTTAGTTAACCAAAATCTTCCCCAACCAATCATGTTAGTGACCATTTAGCAAACCCTGTCCAAATCCCATGAGCCCCATTACTCCTGTCTTCTGAAAGAGTAAGATGCTGACTTGGCAGCCTGAAGCAAAAGGAACCTTAATTTTTGAATTATTCCCCTCCTTGGAGCTTCCCAGTATACTTATGGCAGATCCTTTTGGCCTTGATACCCTTTAGAGTCTGGAAGAGAGCGGCCCTACCCTCAGTTATCTTGCTCCTTTCAGTTGCTAAGTTTGAGGCAGCAGACTTGGCGGGGGTGGTCTGTGCACAGGAACAAAGCTTTGAGCTGAGAATTTGTTTTGAGCACTGCTGTGACTGCTTCTATGAAATCAACTGACATCCACGAAGTTGCCCCCAGAATTCTATGAAGTCTTCTATGTGGCATCCAGTTTACCATGACCAATGGCATCTATTTCAGTTTTGGAAATTCACAACTGAACAAACGCCCATGGCCACATGGCTTGCCAGAGGTGTCTGTGAGGTTTGCATCTTGGGCCAACTTACTTATGGAGTCCTCCTTAAACCAGGGCATTCGCTGACCCACTGTCAAAACAGCATTCCGCAAGATAAGGGTCAGGGGTCTTATCAGGATGTCAGGACCGGTATCAGGAATGTGTGTGGAACGGGTTAGTCGCATCCTCATCCTCAGAGTATCTCTACAAGAGTGTGAGAAACCTACCTTGGGACATTGAAACGCAAAGCACTGGATAAGGCCTCCTTGTGGTCTCCCACACCTATCGTCGTCTCTGAAAGAGAGCCAGGATCCCTTTACAGCAGCCAGAACCCGTGGGAAAACAAATAAAAATCAAAACCCAAAACAACCCTAAAATCTATTGCCGTCCTTGCAACACTGGCCTGGGAGGACGCAGGAGGAAACCAGGGGCTAACATGATGAACTATTGTCCTTCTGTTTCCATTGTCTTCAGTTCTGTTCCTCCACTTACAAAGTGAGCGCTGCAGTTTTCAGAGGGGCCCTGAGCTTGGAGCAACCTGAACCTTCAAGGTTAAAGAGCACACTAAGTGGAGCTGCCCTTTGCTTGGAGAGAGAGAGATCCTATCAGGAGGGACTACTATGCAAACATGCTTGAAAACACAGTTTGGGTCAGAAGTGGTGTTGCACATATGTATTCCCAGCTCCTCAGGAGGCTAAGGCAGGAGGATCACAAAGTGAAGGCTGGTCTGGGAGAATTAGTGAGACCCTGTCTGAAAATGAGAAAAATAAATGATATAAATAAACAAAAAGGACTGGGGATGTAACTCATTGGTAGAGTGTCCTGTATCCACTCCATGTACCACACATGCATAAAAAAAAAATTGTTTGGAACAAAAGGAGTCATTTTCTACCTATGGACATTCATAATCATGAGAGAACCCTGAATTGTCTTACAATATGTATTTATAGAAAAAATAATCTGAGTTTAAACAGGTATATCTCCTAGGTCATTTGAGAAAAATTAATATAAGAACAAGGGAAATGAGAAATATAGGACTCCTGAATGATAGTTTTTATATTTTTAATATAGAGATACCAGTTTTTATATTTTTAAAGGTGTTACAATTGTTCTATAACAAGATGTATTTTAACAAATAAAAAACAAATGGTATTTTGCCAAGAATAGAAGAAGTTAACTAAAGTTTATAATGATTTGTTGAACAAATACAAAGCAAAAAAAAATTTCTGCATCAGAGAGAAAACTAAAATTACAAAATTAGAAATGTCCATTTGCTGCTTAAAAATGCATGAATATAACAATAAGAATTCATTTCTCCAAGTCATTTTTATTTTATTTTAGTTCTGATGCTGAAAATGTAGATCCTCATCACAGCAAGGGATCGCTCATGTGATACCTGGTAGATATGATAAAAACCACGTTATGAAAATTCTTGATTTTTGGCTTGAAAAGCAAAGTCTATGCTATTCAAGAGCAGTATGAAAATAAGATATGAGCAGTACATTCTGTGTAGTGGGAAGCTGACAAGAATATTGGCGAAGTGTTAAGACAAAAGTATGATTTTTGAATTCCTGACGAAAGTAAACTCATTGCACATCTAAGGAATTTGAAAACGTCTCTAAATTTAGCAGATGATTTTTTATCATGTGTAATATCAGATGTTTTGAAACATAAACACATGTGTACATGATAAATAAAAACAAATAGCTGTCAGTTAAAAAAGCAACCTCTTGGGATGGGGATCTACCTCAGTGGAAGGCCTTTGCCTATTATGTGCAAGGAACCCAGAAAATAAAAAGTGTCTCTTAAGTGACAAAATCTTGAGTATTACTACTGCACTCAGGAAATAAGAAAACAAGGAGTCATGAGGATAAAGTTCATATATGAACTGAATTCTGGTCCAGGTGTGGTGAGCACACCTGTAATTTAAGTTCTTGGGAAGCCAGGGCACCAGGATTGTGAGTTCAAAGTCAGTCTCAGCAAGGTAGAAGGCCCTAAGCAACTTCGTAAGACCCTGCCTCAAAATAAAAGATAAAAGGGGCTGAGGATATGGCTCAGGGGTTAAGCACTGCTGGGTTCAATCCCTCATACAAAAAAAAAAAAAAAAAAAGAGAGAGAATTGAATTCTGGTCCAATCTTCTCTAAGTAGTAAGCATATTAAACACATATTAATTATATCCAAAATTCTTGGGTGAAACATAAAGAGAGTGCATGGCCTGCCCTCCAGGAGCTTCCAATCTGGGACACGTTGCAGCCCCTCTTCTCCTAATCCCTCTCCTCTTCATCTCCCCTACTCTGCCCTTCCATCTTCACCTTCCCTCCTCTCATCTGGTTTCTCTGTGAAGGCATGCAGCAGAATGAATAAGTTTATGGGGAAATACAGAAATGTGAAAGAAATTCCAAGAGGAACCTTGAGTTCCCAAATAAAAAAAATATATATATTTTATCAGGCACTATTCAGGAGGCATGTGTTCGGTTCCCAAGAACTTAAAACCTAATTAATAGTAATATAAAAGGGTCAAAACAAAACCTGGCTCCCCAGAGGCCAGTTCTGACAGGGAGACTTGTGTAAAAGGGACTCTTTAAGAAAGACTCCCAGGGCAATCCAGTAAGGGCATGGGGGTAGCGGGATGGGGAGGATCGAGGTGCCAAGAAGAGGTGAACTTTCAGATGATTCACTGGCCTCTGTCTGATCTCACCAGAGAACTTTGGACTTGAAATTATTCTCAGTGGATTGAATAATTATTACCAAGGCATTCAAAATTCTTGTTACATCTTTCTTATCATGTCCAATTAGCATAACACAATCAATTTAGAATACGAAATTGTACTCTGGAATGCCTGAAACTAAAAATCCCTTCCAAGTGTTTGTGACAGGAGAGTGGACACTACAAAAAGTTTCATGAGATGTGACTTGTTTCTCCTTACTGAGAGAAAAAGAAGAGAACGCCTTGGAGAGATCAGTAATGGTAACGCATATACCAGAGGCCGAACTTTGCTGTCCTAATAGATAAAACGCTTGATGGAACAGCAACAATGAATATGTTTGCCATTGTTGACCATTATCACTCTGGTTTTTGCACAGCCAATTCTTGTCAATGAAATGATGATGTAATGAGGCCAACCTCCTCCTCCTCCTCAACTGTCAACTCATTTGACAGTTGAACCAATCCCTGTATTCAGTAAGGATAGTGTATTGCTTTATATTTTCTAGTTTGACTGAGCTTTTTGAAGATGGTTTCTAGGGTACTCATTCGATGTTTCCTTTTATAAAAGTGTTTATTATGCAGAACAACAATAATAATAAAAGTAAAAATTTTATCAAGTACTAATTATCTGTCTGTAATTTTCCCTAAGAGGATTTATGAAGTAGCCACCAGATGGATAAAAATGTCAGGCGGAATGTAAGTTGAATTTGTTCCATGTCTCCACTCGCTGTCTGATTTCAACATACTCTCCACCCACAACAGGGAAGCCGTGAAGGTGGTTAGGTCCTTTGAGCATCACCCTTACTCCACTATGCAGGCCCTTGAATAACTGCTCATAGGTTCCTTTACACAAAGCCTTAAAAGAATTTGCATAAAGTTCTCAGGGAGCTTCTTCAGGGTGAATCAGATTCTCCCTCAATAGATGTGTTATGGGTCATAGAATTGGCTTAGAAAAAAGGAGAGAGATTTATCTCAGTCTATGGCTACACCTTTAAGGTCTAATTTGAACATCTTTATCCATTTCCATTTGCACACCTGTATCTATGCCCATATCTGTATGTGTATATAAATCTAATACATATACAGTTTTAATCTGCATGTTTTAGAATGGCTTATTATTATTATTAGTAAATAATCCACACTTTTAAAGCATGATCTAAAAATATTCCTATTATACAAATTATAAGATTTGATATGCTAAATCTGAAAGAAGATAATCTGCATTTTATCTTGCCTCTACCCCTTACTAACCAGGGCAAATCAAACATCTTTACTATCAATTGGTTTAGCAGTAAAAGTGGATAATAACAGTATCTACTAATCAGAGAGAGGTATTAATTAATTACTTTAAACATTCAGAATTGTGCCCACCAAGTATTGAGTACTAGAAGATTCAAATATTTCCATCTACTTTTGAATTTTAACTGTTTATGTTACAAATTTTAATTATCTACTTTTATATTATGGACACAATTTTGTGCAAATCTTTATTCCAATAGCTAGTTCCTTCCTTCTGATGAACTTGTAAAAGTCTCCCCTTCATATGCTTTTCTGAGAAATAGATCCCATCAGAATGCCTGATAAGGCCTAGAGTTTACTATAGTAGGGCTTTCACATATTATCATAAGTCAATATGTTCTCATGGCTCACAGGCCCACCTCGCATCCTCTCTTACATGTTATTAAAGAAGAGTTACTTTTTTTCTTAGCAGTTAAATACTGACGTAAAAAAGCAAACAGAATTTAAGCTGACCAACAGGCAAAATCTCTAATATTCAACAATGAAATATTAGACAACCAATCAAATTAGCTATTTACGAAAATAAAACTATAAAGATGAGGATGAAATGTTAATACAAAAAGTAAATTGCAATTGGAAATGAGTGGGAGAGCAAAAACAAAGATTAATTGATGTACTTATTTTTTCCACTGATTATTATGTGCAAGAAGATAATTAAATAAACAACTAACAACTTTGAGTATTAGAATAAATTTAGATTCTGAACAGTGCTTTTTTACCCTTGATTTTCATGGATCTAATCCTACTATAGCTTTTATGAAATATAATATGTTCAATATTTCTCTTATGACCTCATCACATAGTGTTATATGAGAACATTTTCCTAGTAAATATTAGGAAAAATGACCCAGTGACTCAGGAGGCTGAGACAGGAGGATCGTGAGGTCAAAACCAGCCTTAACAACTTAGCAAAGACTCTAAGCAGCATATTGAGACCCTGTCTCTAAATAAAATTTTTAAAAAGGGACTGGGGATGTGGCTCAGTGGTTAAGTGCCCCTGGTTTCAATCCCTGGAGCCAAAAATTAATAACAAAAAATTGGAAAAACAATATAGTTTCCTATCATGCTTATATATGTAAAAAATGATTTATTATATATGTAGTATTTTCAAACAGGAGCAACAAACCTGATTTTCAACAGAAATGATACTTCTGTGAGGTGATAGATATCTAATTATTTAGATTTAACCTTTCCATAGTGCTTATATGCCTCAAGGCATGATGACCTTCCTATACGACAAGTATATACAATTTTATCTGTCAATTTAAATGAGTGAGTAAATAAATTTGAAAAAAAATCTGCTTTTCAGTTCTAGAACGATTTAATTAAAAAGAAATTTCAATTCTCCAGTGTCTACTTATTGGACTCCACAATCTGGTAGTAAAGCTTTAAAATATGGGACTGAATCTAAGATATTTTAATGTTTTAGCAGCAACTCTCTTCTAGCAGGTAGCAGGGAGCCCTTGGAAGGACTCAATGGGGACCAGAGTGAAAGTCAGACTATAATGGTGATTTCTGAAGGATGTGTTTAAATTTTTTACAGGACACTATCTGGGGTAGGAGAAGCTTCAGTAGATATGAGGGAAAGATTTAAGGATTTGGAGGTCATTATCCTGTAAAGAACTGGCTCATTTAGAGCCTTCTATATTCAGAGTAGGGAATTAGAGGCTGTTATCTTAACAGACCTCACTCAGTGACCTTCGTGACCTTCAAAGGTAACAGGCATATTCATAATATCTTTCTTAGTAGACACAAAAATAGAGAAATATTATACAGAGTATAAGTTTTTCCAGTTCATAATATAACAAAACTTAAATTACAAAATTTATTGTGTACAGTGTAGTTTCATTATTCATGAATTTATTTGAGATTGTGTTTCTGTAAGTACTACATATTTATAATTCACATTTAAAATAGTCTACCGATGTTTTTCCTTCATCATTTAACAACTGCCACAGAGTTTACTGAATACACAATTCTAGAGAGAAGTAAGGCACTTTAAGCACCTATTATGTTAGAAAACAAAAATAAAGAAAGCAGAAGGAAAAGTTTGTGAATGAATAAAACTAGGAAGGAAATTTTGGAGAAGGGGCCTCAACTTCACCCGGTAGCTCCGTAGTGCTTCTATTGCTATTGAATTGTCATTCTAACGTGCAGAGGGAAAATAGATGAAGGCATTTTATTGCTTTTTGAAACTTGAAGGAAGAAAATCTGTACCTTAAATAAAGATTTCAATTCCTGACCTCACTAGCCTACTCTGCGATTGAATCAAAGTCATTAATTTTAGCCTCAAGTAAATGAGAATTCAGAATTTTAACTCTGCTTATGGAAGCTCAATAAAATGGGCCATGGTCACAGAGTATAACCACTGCATATGCAAATTCAGGGCACACTAGGAATGGATTTGTTTCTCAATGTCCTAATAAATCACCATAATAGGAAACTATTTTTTTTTTTTTTAAGAAAATCAGGTTTTGAAGCCTCGTATACCGAATTTCAAGAAAAGTTTGTTGTTATTGTTGTTGTTTCCTAAGTCATTTGGCATTTGAGAGTTTAGATTCTTTTCTGCCTTCCAGATATCTGGACCCTGATGAACACTTTTTCTGCCTATTATCATTCATTTTAAATTAGCTCTTAGGATATGTGGGTGGAGTGAATTTGGAGATGGTGGTTTCTATTCCAGCTCTGTCACTAGCTCCCTGTGAGGCTGAGCAAGTCCTTTAAGCTATTTAGGCTTCATTTCCACACACAAAGTAAATGTCTTGGGCCAGATGACTTCTAGATAAATCTCTCTGGTTTAAAATGGAAGGTCTGTCGTTGGGGTTTTGGATGAGTTTTTACAGAATCTTCAAATATGCACCATCAATAAATTGCAAGTCTGTGGTTAATATCTTCTGCTACAAGGACAAAATACCAAGTGATCTTTCTTTGGTTCTTCAGGTCAGTATACTTCCCTCTCCTTCCTTTCACGCCCACCCTCTACTCTGTTATTGATACGTTGTCAATTAAAAGGTCTCACAGTAGAAAAGTCATGGTAGCCCAGCTTCTGAAATCGCAGGTCTCTCTGGAGGCATGTCAGCTTCTTTGGTAGAAGAAGAAGCCAAACTCCAGGAGGTTGTGGAAAGGACCCAGCTCTCCTGGCCTACCACCTGCTCCTGTGATTCCCCGCTTTCCTTTTGATGCAGACTTTAAAGTCAAGGGCATTTCTTGCTTTTTGAGGAGAGTTCACAGAGGTCTAGTTTATTCCAGAATATTCCTAAAGGCCTTTGGTAGCTTGAGCTCTACCTCCTCCCCAGGGAGGAGCTGGAAAAGGAAAACTGGCACACCCGCAACAACGGCAGGCAGAGGCAGATGGGAAGACTTTGTCACCGTGTCCTCTAGAGATAAAGGACAAGGGAATCACTTATGTGAGTGCTACTGTCATTTTCTGAACTCAGTTTACATGAAATCTTCTGAAAGAACATCATCTAATTTCCCACTGACGAAAGCATTTCACATTTTACCTGAAAGTTTAATGGATTTTGTAAACTTCAGCAAAAACGCACCTCATTTTATGAGATTGATTGGGGATAAACACTTGCCTATGCATCAATTCGTAGCAAGTGCCTTCAGTCAGAAGATTCAGGGAAACAAAATTCTACCACAGTAAAGTGTATCAGATGTGAGCCGGGTGACCTGAGGTGATTAATCTGGACTGGAAAACGTACAATTTTTAAAAAATTCATCCACCAAATTTAATAATTTGATTCTGATTGATTTTAATAACATTCAAAAAATACACATACATACACATACATAATCTTCTGCAAATATTTGTTCCTAAATCATATTCCTAAAACTCATGTCCCTTGAATATGTTTTATAGCAGATCAGTCACAAAAATGTTTAAACATCAGAAAAGAAGAAGGGAATATTCTGTCGATACTTTTTTCTAGATTTCATGGTCCCTTGGACACATTTTTCTATTAATTCTTCTTCAATTTTCTCAGATACCTGTTTTCCAATATACTTTTTTTTCCCAAACATGTTCCTAGTTTTCTTATTTATTCACATAATTTCTCTTATTCACTCTTGGAAATAGAACCACACAGGTACAACACATATTTAACTCTCAAGGCCCATTCCAAAAACAAAATCTAGACCTTACTGGAGCTTGATGCGTTAATTTTAATTTTATTTAATGTATAAAAATAACAGCTTATTTTTCTCTTTACAACAAGGTGGAAAGTGAGACAGTTGGAGTCGATTTAAGTGTAACATTTACAAACCGCAAAACTTACCTGTGTGTAGTTTGATTTACTTACGAGATGAACTCACCTGCGCAACCCAGACAAGGTGCAGAACATTAACAGCCCCTGATGCCTCCCTCTGTGACCTCTCCTGGTTATAAAAAAAGAAAAAAGAAAAAGAAAAACGAAAAAAATGGCCCACTGAGTTGACTAGAAATTTTACTTTTTTTCAGCATTGATTCGTTTTGTGAATTTTTAAAACTCATGTGAGCAAGTTCAAGTTATGTACCACTGTGCATTCGACTAATTTTAATCCCACACCGTCTGTGAGACCCCTCCAAACCCTGTGGGCCCCTGCAGTCCACTTCTTTTCATTGCTTTTTAGTATTCCATTGCTGAATATTGCACAATTCATTTACAAATTCTACTGTGACTAACATTTGGTTGTTTTCCCGTTGTGAGTTATTAAAAATAATGCTGCTACAAGCATTCTTGTCTATGCTTTTTGGTGCACTGTAGACATATTCATACTGAGGGTATATATAGGAGTGAAATTATAGAGCCAGTTTGTAAATGTGTTCAGCATAGTCCATACTGTAAAGTTTATGCTATAAGCAATTTCCAAAATGATTACAGCAAATTACATTCTCTCGAGCACTGTGTAATTTGAAGTTTCCTCACATCATCACCAACAATTAGTATTGATAATTTATTTTGGTGTTTAATTATATTCTGTTTTTTTCCCTGATGATTGAATAAATTGAGGGTGTTTTTATATGCTCTCTATACTTACCAGCTATACCCATTTCCGAATGTTTAAATTATTTCGTTGTTACATATTTCATTTTGTCTTCAAGAAAAATGAAATGAGAAGAAATGCACAGGAAATAAAATATTCCAACTGTCCATGGCATTTCTTCTGCAGGTAAGTGCCCCATGACTTGACATGATATCCATATACTTCAGTCTGCAGCAAGAAGTAAGTGAATTATCAATCATTTGTGCAATGGAAACCTTAAGTGAACTTTTGTGTATTTGAGAAAAGTGCTACTTTTTCCTCTCTCAGTCTATACTGTTTATTTTTAAATATTGCATGATATGTCAAATTGCTATTTGTTCTCAACCCTTAGTCAGCACAATTATATTTTCTCACTGTAATAATGAAATTTTTACTCTAGAAATCATTTAATGGATTAGGGGGAGAGAGGAGCTAAAATACAAATCCCCCACTGTGGCTTGTGAGACTTCAGCCAAGCAAGGTAATTCAGTGATGAATTACCACCTTTGTAACTCCAGGTAATAGGTGAGGAGCAGATCCTCACCATCTGTAGCTAATTTTATTTTCCATTGATAGTAAGTGTCGTTTCTAACTATCTTTGGTGTTGTAATTCCCATTTTGAAACGGAATAAACCATACTGCAGTTATAAAGCAAATGGACACATGTAGGTGATTCTGAGGAAACTTGGCCCCCTTTCCTCTCCCACGTTGCTGTCTTTCCTGAATTGCTGTACTCTGCCCTCCTTTCTGATCCATTCCAGTTTGGGAGCCAGCCCTTATTCCCACATAGGGCATTTTGGCAGCTAGAAGATCCATAAGAATGCTGGCCAGCATTGGCTGGGAATGCTGCAGGCAGATGTTTGGGAAGTCACATTTTTTAAAATTTATATTCTCTGTAGAACAGAGGCAAGTTTTAAAAGCAGTTTTTTTTTTTTTTTCTACTTTCTTCTATTTTGAGAGTTAGACACTTGAAAGGCAATTCTTGGCGTAGAAGCATACTATCTGGACATTTTCTGCTGATATGATGAGGTATTTCTTTGATGAACAAAACAAATATGGAATTCAAATATAACAAGAGATGATATCTTCATTTGCACAAGCAGATGCTGCAAGATATTGAACTACACCAAGAATTTCACTAAGTAAATAATTGGAAGAAAATGCAATTGAAAAAGCTTTTTATAGATTATTTGGTCACATATTAGAAAATAACAATTCCACTTAGCCTGAGGCCAACTGTGGCTTTTCAAGTCAGGGTTTTAAGGGGTTGTTTCTATGCAATTGGTTGTACCATATATGAAGCAAATGAGCTAACATGTAGTTCTATGAGAGACATGAATCAAATTAATCAAATATCCAGTGCTTTTTTAAGTACCAAAACACTGCTCATTTTTGTGTTAATAAATATATAGTTTTCAAATAATAAAAAGGTAATGATGTCTGAGGAATTCATTGTTAATATACCTGTGCGATTTCTAATCTTCAGCATTCCCATGAGAGCAAGAGCAACCCTAACAATAGCAACAACTGTATTTTGTTAACTACTTCATATCATCAAAAAATAAAATACATATTAATTTTCTTTTATTATTTAATTACAGTACTGGGAATTGAACCTGGGGCACTCTATCACCAAACTACATTCCAAGTTTTTAAATTATTATTATTATTATTATTATTATTATTTTTATTTGAGACAGGGTCTCACTAAGTTTAAGTTGTCCAGGCTGGCCTTGAACTTGGGATCCTCTTGCTTCTGGCCTCTGGAGTATCTGGGATTCCAGGAGTGCACCTTCCCACCTGGTCCAAAAGCTTGTTTTTGTTTTGCTACTATAAATAAGACGTCCCCCCCCCAAAAAAAAGCTCACTAAAATAAGCAAACATCACATAAGTTTGCTCTCCGCATACTGTCATTTTTAACCATGGTATGAGAAGTTGTCTTCATGTTTGATTTATATATTGTACTTTATGAAATTGAGCTAACTCAGTGCAGTGTTGAGATATCCATAGTAAATATATGTTTGACCAGAAGTAAGTTGTCTCTGTCATTGATCTTCTCCTACTTTAATTCTTCTTTTATTTTTATCATGACTCTTTCATTATTCATTATAACAGAAGAAGTTGTTGCTCTCCCACCTTATCAGTACATCCACATTTTGTGTGTCCGGAACATTGTGTGTCTTTGTCATTTAAAACACTGTAGAAAGATACATTGTCTGCGTTGTAGAAAGTATATTTGATCTTGCAAAGAGAGACGGTTTCTGTCTATTTTTCTGAGATTCTAGTGCTGAATGTTTTTTAAAGTTTTCTCATGGAGGTTTTCACAATGCTGTTTTTCACATAAAACTGAAAATTTATGAAATAAAAAATACAAAAGAAATGTGACCAGTAAGGAAGATTGGGGCAATATTTTATCTGACCTCAAATGTAAGTAAGATTTAGACAAAAGATGAAGAAAAATAATAACATGGGAAAATACAAAAATTGTTTCACAAAAGTAAAATATATGGGGGAATATCAACAAATCTTTCACATAGTTACTGTAAAAAAATAAATAAAAGGGAAAACATTATCTTCATGGCACAACTGTTCCAAAAATCCTCTGGAAGATTCTAGGGTTTCATATTATATTTCCTTAATGAGTAAATGAACATGCTTTTGTGACATTTTACTTATTTGAAAAAACACCATTCAGGCCTCAATTCAGAGGGGACATTTGGAAGAAAATGACCTTAGATTCATTATAAAATATTGTGTTGTCCTGCATTTTTGTCAATAATATAGATAAGCAAATTATATGTTTTATGCATATTATATCATATATATTATATGGAAAATTCACATTATGTATAATATATTGTTAAATAACATATGTTATGAAATTATTTGTATAGCATTATATGTATTATGTAGTACATAAATAATATTGTATTTTGCTATTTAATAAGCAAAATAACTCACAGCCATATATTAATAATATATGATGTGAAACCCTAACATTGGCGGGGGTCACCCTGGAATAGTAATATTATGAAATGTAATTTTCCCTTTTTATTTAGAACTTCCAGAAAGATTTATCAAAGTTCTCCCATAGCTTATTTTTTTTCTGTAATGATTTTTGTGTGATTATCTTAAATAAATTTAATTGTAGATTATTATGTATTTATGTAAGTCTATAATAATCATATATATGCCTACCACACAATAAAGAAAAAGAAATATTTCTAAACTAATGTTATTAGTCCAGGATTATCCAGACCCTGAACTTACAAAGCAATACTCTTCAGGACATAGGTGCAGTGTTAAATCTAGCAATGTATTAAAATAGTAATGTCAACCACATTACAATCAAACTGTTACTGTCACAGAGATACAAGGTGTACTGTATTTTTATGCTTTTGTTAGTGAATTATAGTTATCCATAATAGTTGGGTTTATTTTGACATAATCATACATGTGTGGAATTTCACTGGCTTCATTTTAATTGCCAGGACCTCCTCTTTCACTCCCTTCCCCCCTCCCCGCTTCCCTCTTTTTCTGCTTTACTGGTCTTCCTTCTATTTTGTTCATCTATTTATTTTTAGTCGATGCTTTATAATATGCATAAAGGTGGACTGACTGTGGAGTATGTGCACATGCACACAGTGTTACTTTGCCAAGTTCTTCCTCCATTTCCCTCCCTTCCCATCCCTCCTCCTTCTTCTTCAGGACACTTCTTCTACTGCACTTGCCTTTCCTCTATCCTTATGTTATTCAGTCAGTCATGTCTTTTTTTCCCCACACTTTGCTCTGATTTCCACCTATGAGAGAAAACATTTGATCCTTAGTTTTCTGAGTCTGACATATATGACTTAGCAACATGTTATTCATTTCCATACATTTACTGGCAAATGACATAATTTTATTCTTCTTTATGACTGAGTAAAACTCAATTGTGTATGTATATCACATTTTCTTAATCCATTCATCTGTTGAAGGTCACCTGGGTTGATTCCATATCTTGGTTATTGTGAGTTGCAATGCCATAAACGTTGAAGTAGCTGTATCACTCTAGTATGCTGAGTCTAGTTACCTTGGATACCTGCCACTGGGTGGGACAGCTGGGTTGTATTGGTGTTCCTTTTCCCTACATCATTGCCAGCATTCATCATTATTAGCATTCTTGATAATTATCATTCTGAATGGAGTGAGATGAAATCTTAGTGTAATTTAGATTTACATTTCCCTGATTACTAGAGAAGTTGAATATTTTTCATATATTTGTTTACCATTTGTTGTTCTTCTTTTGAGAAGTGTTTAGTTCTTTTGCCTGTATATGGACTATTTTTCTTTCTTCCTTCCTTCCTTCCTTCCTCCCTTCCTTCCTTCCTTCCTTCCTTCCTTCCTTCCTTCCTCCTCCCTCCCTTCCTTCCTTTCTTCCTTCCTCCCTCCCTCCCTTCCTTCCTTTCTTTCTTCCTTCCTCCCTCCCTTCCTCCCTCCCTTCCTTCCTTCCTTCATGCTGTGTTAAGGTTTCTGAGTTTTTTTATGTCTTCTGGGTCAGTATGCCTTATCAGAGGAGCAGCTGGCAAAGATTTTCTCCTTTTGTGTACTCTCTCTCTCTCTTTTAATCTCTCGCTTTGCTATTCAGAAATTTTTCAATTAGATGCCATTCCACTTATTGATGCTTGATTTTATTTCTTGAGATTTAAAGATCTTGTTGAGGAAGTTGATGTCTGCGCTGATACGTTGGAGTGTTGACCCTATGTTTTACTTTAGCAGTTGCAAGGTTTCTGATCTAATTCCTAAATCTCTTATACATTGTTATTTGACTTCTATGTGAGGGAGAGGTAGGAATCTAGCTTCGTTCTTCTACATATGAATATACGCTTTTCCCAGTGCCTCTGGTTAAAAGGGCTATAAGTTCTCCAGCTTGTCTTTTTGGCACCTTTGTCCATTATCTGATAACCATAACTATGTGAGTTTTTCTGTTTGATTTCTGTTCTATTCCATTGATCTCCATTTTGACTTTGACACCAATATCATGGTGCTTTGGTTACTGTGGCTCTCTAGTAAAATTTGAGATCAGACACTGTAAGGCCTCCTGCACCAGTCTTCTTGCTGAAGTTTGCGTTGGTTAAGAGAAGTATCTAATTCTTCCAAATTAATTATAGGACTGTTTTATACAGTTCTATGAAGATTGTCATTGGCATTTTGATGGGGACTGCATTGAGCATGGAATCAAGCTATACAACAGTTTTGGTAGTATAACATTTTGACAATATAATACAGACTATACAAAGTCTTGGGGAGGTCTTTTCATATTCTAAGGTCTCTTTCAATATTTTTCTTCAGTGTTATATAGTTTCTATTAAAGAGGTCTTTACCTCCTTAGATTAATTTCCAAGGTCTTTATTCAATATATTTTTTTGTAAATGGGATAGATTTCCTGATATTTTTCTTGAACAGAATAACTATTGGAGTATAGGAAAAATATTGATTTATGAATATTGATGTTGAATCATTCTACTTTGTTGAATTCATTTCTCATATCTAGAAGTCTTCTGGGTAAGTTTTTTGTTTGTTGGTTGTTTGATTTTTCATCTTCTAAATATAAGATCTTATTATCAGGAAACTGAGTAATTTGACTAATTTTCCTATTTGAATTATTTAATATCCTTCTCTTACCTGATTGCTATGGCTAGATTTTCATGAACTATATTGCGTAGGAGTGGTGAGAGTGAACAACCTTGTCTTGTTCCTTATTTTAGAAGAAATACTTTCAGTTTTTCACTAATCAGTATGATGTTGGCTTTGAGTTTCTCATATATGGTCTTTACACAGTTGAAATAAGTTCCTTCTGCCCCTACTTTCTGCAGTATTTTTAACATGAATGTTTGATTGATTTTATCAAAGGCCTTTCCTTCACTTGCTGAGATGATAATGATTTTTGTCCTGCATTCTATTTACGAGACTAACTACATTTAATGATTTGCATATGTTGAACCAACCTGCATTCCTTGGGTGCAATTCACTTGATCGTGTTGTACTATCTTCTTGACATGTTTTTGAATGTATTGTTAATATGGTATTAAAAAATTTTGCATCTGTGTTCATCAGGGATATTGTATAATTTTCTTTCTTTGATATTTCTGATTTGGATATCACGGTTATACTTACTTCATAAAATGAGTTTGGTAATGTTCTCTTGTTTCAATTTCATGAATAATTTGAGAAAAATTGGTGTTAATTGTTCTTTAAAAAGTGGTAGAACTTGTCTGAAAATCCATCCAATTATAGACTTTTTTGTTTGTTTGTTTGAAGACTTTCAATTACTGTTTCAATTTTATTTATTGGTATTGGTTTGTTTAGTTTATCTTCCTGGTTCAATGTAGGCAGTTCATATGTGCTTAGAGATTTATCAATGTCTTCTAGATTCTCCAGATTGTTCTAAGGATGCTTTGAATTTCATAATTGCCTGTGGCAACATTTCCTTTTACATCTATAATTTTGTTAGTTTGGGTATTCACTCTTTCTTTTGGTTATTAGGCTAAATGCGTACCAATATTCTTTATCTTTTCACAGAACTATTTATTTTACATATCCCTTGTATTATTTTTTTATTCTCCATTTCACTAATTTTGGCTCTAATCTTAATTATTTCCTCTCTTCCACTGATTTGACCATTAGTTTGTTCTTCCTCTTCTAAAACCTTGAGGTGTAGCATAAGATTGTTTATTTGCAATCTTTCAAAAATTTTTAAGGTAGCAATAAATGCTATAAACTTTCCTCTTAGAACAGTCTTCATACACTCCCAGAGATTTTAATGTGTTGCATCTCTGTTTTCATTTGTTTCTAAGAATTTCTTGATTTCTTTCTTCATTTCTTCTATGGTTCATTCCTTATTTAAAAGACTATTTTCCAATATCCATGTGTTTAGGTGGTATCTATCATTTTTCTTGCAATAGATTTCTAGTTCCAATTCATTATGGTCTGTTATGATGCTAAGATGCATGAGATTGTATCCTAGAAAATGAATTCAGCTGTTTTGGGGTGAAATGTTCTGCAGATGTCTGTTAGGTCCATTTAATTTATAATATTATTTATGTTGGAAATATCTTTATTGATTTTATGTTTGCGTATCCTATATATAGGTAAAAGGGATGTGTATTTGCCTTAGGGTTTATCTGGGATTTAGTGTCAAGAAATCTTTTAATGTAGTTAGTTACTCTGATATTTGGGGCATGAATATTTACTATCGTCTTATGTGATTTTTGGATTTGTCCCTTTACCAGGATGTAATGACCTTATTTCTCTCATCTGATTAATTTTTGCTTAAAATCTACTTTATCAATTATGGGAATAGCTACTTCTGCTTATTTTATGAGTCCATTTGCATGGAATAGGCTTTTCCATCATTTTTCTTATAGCCTATGAATGTTTTTGTCTGAGTGAGTCTCTTGCAAACAGCATATACTTGGTTCTTGTTTTTAAATCCATTCTGCCAAACAATGTGTTTCAATTGGGGAGTTGAGACCAATTACATTCTGTGTTATTATGTATAGATATTTGCTATTTCCTGTCACTTTTGTTTATTTGTTATAGTTAATATAGTCTTGCTTTTCATTTAGTTAGTTGCTCTTTTAGTGAGCATCAAATATTAGGGAGCTTTGGGGTTTGTTTTTGAGTTCTATATATAAACTATCTTTATTCTTTTTAGTGCTTGATTCATTCTTTTAGTTCATCCTTATCATGGAAAGTGTTTATTTTTCAATTGAATTTGAAGATAGCTTTGCTGGATTTAGCAATTTTGGCTATAATTATTTTCTTTAAGAGTTTGAATATCTTGTTCCAAGCCCTTCTTGATTTCAGGATCTGATTTAAGAAGCCATAAGTGTCAAGGCACATTTTTTTTTTTTTGTATCAATGAATTGTAATTTACCCTAACAAAGTATTAAAGAAGAAAAATCATGTGCATAAACACAAATAGAATATTTAAAGTTCATTCATGATAAAATTTTAGCAAACTAAGCCTAGAATGAAATTCTTTAACCTGAAAAATAAGATGCCTTATAAATAGTATGAGATACAATTCCAGTGAATGTTGTAGTACTGAATGTTCCCTTTAATACCAGCAATACTGAAAGAATTGCTCTACTCAACTCTACTCAACTTCATAAAGGAAGCTCTAACCAGTGCAATGAAACAATTGTGTACACACCAACAGGTCGCTCCAAAGTTTAAATGGAAAGCTGCTGATCTGCAACAGCTAAACTGTCCAGTTTTGACTTACTATATACCTATTATAATAAAGAAAGTATGATGTTGACAAAAACCTAGACAGAGATGAACAGGATAGAAATAGATCATCCAGAAAATGATGTGTGCAAAAAGTCAAGTAACTTTTGACAAAGGCACAAAAACAATTCAATAGATACATAATGATAGTTTTCTTTCAACAAAAATCCTAAGAAAATTAGATGCCTATGTTAAACAATCAACAGAAAAATTAAAACCATATCTCACACCTTATATAAAAATTACATCAAATTGGATTATTGACCTAAAAGTAATAACATAAAATTTCTATGAGAAAAATATTTAACATATAATAGGAAAAATATTATTTACATCATCAAAAGTTCATCCATAAAATAAAAAATAATGAATTAAACTTTGTCACAATTGAAAACAATTCCATTGTAAAAACATTGCTAAGATAACTTTTTGAAAACACAGACAAGGAGAAAATATTTGCAAATCACATTTTGACTAATGGACTTGTATCTAGGATATATAAAGGACTGTAATTCAATAACATAAAAGCAAAAAGGGGCAGGGGTATGAAAGATAGTGGAATGAGACAGACAGCATTATCCTATGTATATGTATGATTACTTGAATGGTGTGAATCTACATTTTGTACAACCATAGAAGTGAAAAGTTGTACCCCATTTGTGTACAATGAATCAGTCTATAAAAATAAAAAAAAAAATAAAAGAAAAAATGTGCAGTTTTTAAAATGGGCAAATATTTAAGGTTAATACTTTACAAAAACTGATGTAAAACTGCAAACAAGCATGCAAGAATATGCTCACCAGCACTAGTGATTAGGAGGAAACAATTTAAAGCTATAAGACAGCCCTGAATGCTTACTGCAAAGATACTAAAAATTCATAATACTAAGTGCTGGCTGTGATGCTATTCAGTCAGAACTCTAATAGACTTCTGGAACAAAGACAGTTTCACATGTTTTGATAAATACAGTATACACTTATCATATAATAGAGCATGTTCACTCAAGAGAAATGAAAACTTACATTCACACAAAAGCCTATAAGCAAATATTTATAGATGCTTAGTAATCACCAAGCATTGGGAGAAACCCAGGTGTTCCTCAGCAAGTTGGTGAATAAAAACACTTTAATGCACCATACAATGAAATACTACTCAAAAATAAAGAGAAATCATGTGTTGATTCACATGCTCATGTGGATAAATATGACATGAAATTTCCTTGATAAAAAAATCTCCACCAAAAGACTAACCTCCCATGATTTCATCTTTGTGACTTTACAGAAGGGCAAAACTATCAGGACAGAGAACAGGAAAGGGTTTTCCAAGGGAAGAATGTTGTGGGAAATGGCATGACCACAAAAGGATAGAATGAGGGAATGTTCAGGAAGATGGGGGTGTTCTAAGTACAGGTATCACAACTATTGTGTAGAAATATGGAAAAGGAGAAAGTTAAAATGAAATGTGACACCAGATTGGAGTCAGAATGGTTGTGTGTGTGTGTGCACAGCTCAGCATACAGACAACGGGCTTTTAGTTAAACTATCCACTAAGGCAGGGAGAGCCAGTGGCAACAAGCACATACCTCCTGACCAGCTCTTTTCTACAGAATACCATTCTTCACTCAAGGAACAAGTGTTCTTTGTAAAAGCAGTTGATCCCAAGACCAAAGGGGGATGATACAATGGCCCAGAACATGGGTGGTACCCAAAGATAAGGAAGATCCAATAAAATATTAGAATCATAAAAAAAAAAAACAGAAAAAATAAACCAAAGGAGTCAACCTGAATGAACTTCCAGTAGGAACTGTTTAATCAACTAAATTAATGAATTATTATTTTCTATGAAAACCTATAGAAAAAAAATGCCACAGAATTGATAGAGATATATAATTGAATAAGTAAATAAATGGGTGGAGAAGGAACAGCTTTCCTCCACAGATGAATTCCAATTAATAAGTGCATAAAAGATGAGGACACTGCAGTTTATTAAAATATCATAATTTTAGTTAACACAGAAAAAAATTCACCAGTGGATTGTAAAATCAATTGAGCTGAGTTATAATATTCATGCACTCTCAAAGTATATTTCTGAGGATATATATTTATTATAAAGGTATGAATTGTAACATCACCTATATAAATAAAACAGATGCCACTTTACCCAAGTAATGAAGGTTAACGATAATTAGAAATAGAAACATTATCTTCCCCTGATAAGAGAAGACGAAAGCTCAAAGTTTTAATCATGAGAATGTGTTCAACAAACCAAAATTGAGGTATATCATACAAAATAATTGACAAATCCTCTTAAAAAATGTGAAGGTCGTAAAAGACAAGGACAGAACTGTCACAGATTGAAGGAGATGAAGGAGACCTGACAAGCAAGTACAAGATGTGATTCTAAATTGGATTCTGTAGCAAGGAAAGGACATTCATCAAAAAAGCTTACAAAATCTGAACAAAATCTCTACCTTAGTCCAAGGTACTACAAGATTGCAATTGCTAAGTTTTGGTTACAGTACCAGGGCTATGCAAAATATTAACATGAGAAAAAATGAGAAGGTTGTACAGGAACTCTCCCTTAGTCTTACAATTTTTATGTAAATCTGAAATGATTTCAAAATGAAAAGTCGAAAGTACATATTACGCAGTCCTCTAAGGAGTACTAAATATATTAGATGCACGGCTTGTATGCATCCATGAGAGCCTCTCTGGTACAGAATACATTATATTAAGCTACAGCTGTTTTATGTTACTATCTCCTACTAATAAAAGAGATCTTTGAGGGTTAATGGAGAGGTTTAGTGATTCTTTGTTGAGAAAACACATGGATTAACAACTCAGTGAATGAATGAATTTGTGTTAGCATAGGAATCCAAATTTACCTTAAGATGATATACTAACTTTAGTAGTCTGGAAAAAAGAGAAGCAAGTGTCTTCCAGCAATTATAGGATTCACACGTTTATATACAAAATAGAGCGGCAGTATTCTTGACTAAGGAAGGAGCTCTTTTTATAAAAGAAGTCTAAACCACGTTTGAAAAGTAAAGATCAAGTGTATGTGTCAGTGAATAAAAGAGAGAAGTGGACCTAACTTAGTTGACCAGCTGAATCAGCCAGTAATCAGTGGGGTGACGCGTCCCTGTTGGGCTAACCAGAGGGTTCTGAATGGAAGGAAGATGCTGAGACTCAGAGACAAAAATATGCTGTGGGTAGAAGTAATGTGGAACAGAAGTTAATGTAGGGTGAACTTTTAACAACTAAATGCTTTGAAAATAAAATGGCTGCCTCATCAGAGACGATGATAAATCCCTGTCATGGGACTTGTTTAACACAGTCTGAGAAACTGTTCTCAGGGTATTGTTGGATAAAATTGTCAGTAAGTTTTAACTTTGTTTTAGGTCTTAGTGTTAAGAATCTGTAAGTCATTTAGAGACCAAGGGAACAATAGGTAGATTAAGTCTGATCTTGGTACCCTAGGCCGCCTGGAAGTGACTTTCTTTGAGTATGCAGAAGGTTAAGGATTCATGTTTAGTGAAAACCTGAAATGTCCGGTCCCCTTGGGGAAGGAATACTCACCTGCGCTTACAGGTTTGGACTTCACCAGTGATACCAAGTAATGCTCTCACCCTTTTGTACAACCCCTCCTTCTCCTCAAACGCTTTTTTAAAAATTGTGGATTTGTCTAGCAGATTGGAAGCAAGCTAAAGTGGGTGTCAGAAATACCTGCTTCTATAATCGTCTGCTGTACCACATTCCCCCACATTATTCTGTGCTTTCTGGGTACTAACTTTTTTGGAGAGTCTGTTAGTGTCAGACTCATCTTCTCCATGTTATTTCCATCTTTCCCCTATGTAGAAAGCAGAGGCTGTTCCTCATGCATGAAATGAGCTTCTAAATAAAACAGGCAGGCTTCCCAAAAAATAAATGCTTCCCTATCTATTTCAGTGCTCATGAACTGACTGCCTTGACTCCATAGCCTTATAGCTTTCTCCCCCAAATGCATTTAATCTAAGAAGAAACAAAGAATGAAGACTGAATATATATTGGCACTCTGAAGCATGAAGTTTGATTAACATACACATATGTGGAAAATAGGCGATTGTTCTAGTGAGATTATGGAAATTCACTCCACCTAGCTAAAATTGTTAAAAAACAACTTTTAGCATAGTATTGGGTAAATCATTAGTAACTAAAGAAAAATTCCAGATACCACTATCCTGTAAATATATTGATGCTTCTTCAAACATGACATGAAATGAATTTTGTGCAAAACCCACTTGACAACATATTTATGTCATGTAGGTACCATGTGACTGACAAATGCCACCTGGATGTAGTATAGGTTTATAACTTGTCAGAATACGGTGTGAAGCTTGATACATGGTGATTATTCGACAATATTTGGTTGCATGTTTTATATCTTAGTATTCCTAGTTCCTTTTTAAGATTAAGTTGGATACCTCAGAATAAATGGAGAAGTTGATGAGGAAAAAGCTTGAATCAGCTCTGAGGCCAGTTTTGAAATCTGAAGTACAAAGGGAAAGTCTTAATTTTTTGTTTCGGAAATACACACACGGGGAAGCCAGGTTCAGCATCAGTAGTGGTACACAGAATCAGACCGTAGGGTCGAACAAGATCACTGATCTTCCCCACCTGTCAGTCTGGTCAACTCTTTAATACTTGACAGCTTCTCCTTCCAGCAGCTCAGAGGTTACAGTGAAGCCAGTTTCACCATCACAGTTGAGATTACGTTAGCATTTCAATTATACTCAATGCCATTAATCTTCACATTTTATCATAAAGTGTTCTTTCCCTCTAACGGGAGAAAAAAGAACAACTTATATGCTTGTAAGATCCCAGAAGGAGGAAGATTATTCAAAAACACTGATTTTAAAAAAGTTGGCTATTTTAAATTTAGAACATCTTTAAAAGAATGTTTTAGGGACATTTTCTACTCTGGAATTCCAAAAGGAGATTGGTTTAATATGCATTAAGGCTTAGCTGTAGAATAATCAGTTGAAAATGGGTTTATTTCTAATATTAATATTCTTTAATTTCTATGATAATTAAAGTTTAAAGTCCTATTTCAAAGATATTATCTGCATCATGATGCTACTAGCGATTGATTTAATATTTTCTAAGAATCTGCTGAATATAAAATGAACTGAGAAAACCATTCAAATCTTACTCCTAAACATTACAGTTCAACAGTCTGTATTAAAGACAGCAAGATTCCTAATATTAATTTTCTGAATAAACTTTGTTTACTTAAATGAAAAAAAAAATCACTTGTAGCAAAGATTTTCTCCTTGCTGAAAAAGAGATCTGGTCTTTCCTAGAGATGACTTTAAGTCCCCAGAATGGCAAGTCTGAAAGCAGTGGTTTTGCTTAGTGCCTTGGGTCAGTCAGATAGTTACAAGTGGTGTCCAATGACCGCCCTGAGTCACACCAATGTGACATGTTGGGGACGTTGGATTGCATAGTATAGGTCCAAAGGGGCTGGAAGAACCCCAGTGATAGCAAGCACTCCTGCCCAGGTAATACAGCAACCAGAACTATGGGTGTCGAGGCCTAGGTGAGCTTCCTCGGTTGGGTGCTCCATGGATATTGTAATGCAGGGAGAAAGGAGCCGAAAGCTCTCGGCTCAGGACTGTCAAGGACTCTGGCTTATAGGTGTTAGCTGTTTGCAATCTGTCTCCTTTCCATGGAGTAAATCATAACCATGAGTATAACATCTTTCAGTAAATTCTTAAAAAAGATTGATTTTCAGAATTACCTAAAGTATGAATTGATGTCAGAAATAAAGGGTGTTTTGTGTAGACTGTACCCTCTAATTTCCAAATTAGCAGAAATTAACGAGACATTTAAAAGATACTTATGTTACATTAAAGACAGTTACCTAGTGGTTTATGAATCCAAAAGTTGAAGAAAGAAGAAATTTATGAAAGTTATTATAAAAAAATCTATTCTTTATTCTTCATGTATTAATCAAAACTATGCAGCCTTCTCACATAAGATAGAGAAATAATAGAAATGAAGATGCATCTTCCAGAAGTAAATCCCATTTCTAGTATTTCTGTGACTGAGTACATGTATGTAATATATCAAATAGAAGTCCTCCTTGCTAATCTATGAGCCTTTCAATTTTTCCTCAACAAATTAAAATTTGTAGAGGTTAAGTCATTAGCTAGAACTGTGCCTTTAAGAAATGAAGGTAGCCCCAAAGCTGTGATCTTGGTTTTTCCAAAAGACACCTGGACCCTTCCTTGACTCACTCTACTTTGGAAGTGTCTAGATGCCTTGTCATTGTGTCTCAAGTTTAACAGTTCTTCGTAGAAATAACAACTCCGTGTGAGAATTACAGATTTACCCGCCTAGCTTTCTCTTGAGATTTGCAGTATTGTAGGGTTATCCATCTGCATTCCTTCTTATCTCATACCACAGCATAGGATCAGGGAAATGGGAGACATTTTGTAAATACTTATAGAATGAGTGGAAGAAACACAACATTTCTTAGGCAGAACATTTCGCCTACTCATGTAGTTGAGTGTGAGCCAGTTCTGCCACATATTTTCCTTTTTATTGATAATAAAGATCTTTTTCTTTTATTAATTACACACACACCAAACTCAATTAAATGCATATAAAAATATGTGTATATACTTCCTTTATCATGGACATTCTTACTTACTACTTCATTTAATGGCCCTTGATATGTATTTAACTTTTGTTTGCGGTCTTATTTATGTGAACTAGTTCTTCTTAAAGGACCTATTATATGTTTACTCTGTCTTTATTTGAAATTTAAGTTGATTAAAAAAAATACATTCCAATCTTCTTTCAATAACATAAAAATATTATCATAGAAATACCAGTGCAGGTACCAATTTCCTCAATGTCTTCTAAAGTTCAAGAAATAAAGTTGAGAATCAATAAGTGGGATGGCATTAAATTAAAAAGTTTTTGCACAACAAAGGATACAATTAAGAATGTGAAGTTAAAGCCTACAGAATGGGAGAAAAATCATTGCCAGTTACTTTTCAGACATGGGATTAATATCCAGAATATACAAAAATTTTAAAAAACATAACACCAAAAATCAGATAACACCAAAAAATTTAACATCAATTAACAAAGAGTCAAATTAGCTAAATAACCATTTCTTCAAAGAAGAAATACAAATGACCAAAAATATGTGAAAAAAATGTTGTATTTTTTCTGCATTCGGGGAGATGCAAATCAAAACTGCACTGAGGTTTCTTCTCATTTCAGTTAGGATGTCAACCATCATGAATACAAATAATAATGAATGCTGGTGTGTATGGGGGTGGGGAAATGTTCATTTTTACATTGTCGGTGGGACTGAAAATTGGTACAGCCACTTTGAAACCCTGCACAGAAATTTCTCAGAATAGGAACAAAACCACCATGTGACCCAACTACTCCTTACTATTTATCCAAATTAACTAAAATCAGCCTACTGTAGTTATACGGCCATGCCAATGTTTTAGTGAAAGTCGAAATAGCCAAGATATGGAACCAGCCAAGGTGCTCCTCAATAAATGAATGGGTAAAGAAAATGTGGTATATACTCAATAGAGTTTTACTCAGTCATGTATATGAATAAAATCATGTTATTTGTTGGTAAGTAGGTAGACCTGAGAACAAGACAACTGAAATAAGCCAAGCTCAAAAAACCAAGGGTTCAATATTTTTATCGTGTGTGTGTGTGTGTGTGTGTGTGTGTGTGTATGAGAGAGAGAGAGAGAGAGAGAGAGAGAGAGAGAGAGAGAAGAAGAAGAAGAAGAAGAAGAAGAAGAAGAAGAAGAAGAAGAAGAAAAAAGGGGATTCTCATGAAAATAGAAGAGACACAAAGAGAGACCAATAGAGAGAGATAAAGGATAGAGATACAGAAACAAGGGGATGATATGGGAATGTAATGGGGAACAAAATCTACCAAATTAAGCTATGTCCATGTAGGATTATATAACAGTGATATATATGTATAATATGTATATATATATAAAATTATAATGCAGTAATTGAAATAATAATGACAATAATGATAGAAGGTAGATCAACAGAGTAGAGCAAACTGATTGAGAGGAAGGAGGCAGGAAGGGAAAGTACTGGGTAATGAGATTGATCAAATTATATTGTATGCATGTACAAATACATTGGCGTAATGAATTCCTACATTGTATATAATTATACTGCAGCAATTATTTTTTTAGAAAAAAATTAAGTGGTTCTTGTTGTGTGGGCCATCAATTTGTTGCATTAATCACTTTGCAAAATAGTGACCTTTGGAGGACATTACAACAACAAGGTCCAAGAACACCCAAGACTTGACCTCAGTTAATATTGAAGTCACTTGTGTATTTCGATTAAATTTTAAAAATTAACATCTTTATAAACAAGATACCCACTTTTAAATTTCTTCATTCTGTTCAAATTTCTGTAAATGCATGCTCTCTCTCTCTCTTTTATTTTTATTTTCATTTTTGTGGTGATGTGGATCAAACCCAGGGCCTTAATCCTGTTAGGCAAATGCTCTACAACTAAATTATACCCCTAGTCCTAAATCCTCAGGTAGAGAAGTTCAGGGTAGTAATGTGCTATTAGAATTATTTTGAGTTCTTCTTTTCCTATTCGTATCCCTTTAATTTCTTTGGTTTGTCTGATTGCTCTGGCTAGAGTCTCAAGGACGATGTTGAATAGAAGCGGTGAAAGAGGGCATCCCTGCCTTGTTCCAGTTTTTAGGGGGAACGCTTTCAGTTTTTCACCATTTAGAATGATATTAGCCATGGGCTTAGCGTAGATGGCCTTTATAATGTTTAGGAATGTTCCCATTACCCCAATTTTTTCTAGTGTTTTGAGCATGAAGGGATGCTGTATTTTATCAAATGCTTTTTCTGCATCTATTGAAATAATCATGTGATTCTTAACTTTAAGTCTGTTGATATGGTGAATGACATTTGTTGATTTCCGAATGTTGAACCAACCTTGCATCCCTGGGATAAAACCCACTTGATCGTGGTGCACTATCTTTTTAATATATATTTGTATGCGATTTGCTAAAATTTTGTTGAGAATTTTTGCATCGATGTTCATTAAGGATATTGGTCTGAAATTTTCTTTCCTTGATGTGTCTCTGTCTGGTTTAGGTATCAGGGTGATATTGGCTTCATAGAACGAGTTTGGTAGGGTTCCCTCCTCTTCTATTTCATGGAATAGTTTGAGGAGTATTGGAATGAGCTCTTCTTTAAAGGTTTTGTAGAACTCGGCTGAGAACCCATCTGGTCCTGGACTTTTCTTTGTTGGTAGGATTTTGATGACCTCTTCTATTTCATTGCTTGAAATTGGTTTATTTAAGTTGTGTATGTCCTCCTCGTTCAGTTTAGGTAGTTCATATGTCTCTAGAAATTTGTTGACATCATTACCCTATGTAAACGTAAAAAAATAAATAAATAAAAAAAAAAAAAAAAAAGAATTATTTTATTTTATGTAATGAACTACTATGATTAAATCTGGTGGGGAGGGCACATCAAGTAACCTAATGAAATTTCAACTAAAATAACTCATTTGCAATATCTATAGTACTTCCTCAGATAAAGAATCTTGAAAGTCATTCAGCTGCTGATTCATAATTAAGTCTATGAGCTATTTCACTGTACTGTAAAATAAGCCCATATACTTCTTAAAGTTTAGTGTAATCAGTTCACAAATGAGAGGAAAAAATAATGACTAGCTCACAACATACTTAAGTGAATACCTTAATACTGCCTTAATTTTGTTTATCCAATCACCCATTTGGTTTGTTATTATTCTGTTTCTATTTCTCACAGTCAATGTTTAATATAATCCTATTCAAGGGCACTTGAGGCAAGCAGAACAATTAGATATGGAATGGCCTGAACTATGATCTATTGAAACAAACATGTCAGGCTGTATTTGTAAAACAAAACAAAAAAAAATCAAGAGATTGACTGTTGACTGTTGCCACGTAATATTATTGATGTTATGTTTATTAAGTATCAATTAGGTACTTTTTCTGAACATGACATTATGTTATGCACTATTGTCTTGCATAAATCTGTAATGACTCAATTCCAGGTCTCAAATGCTCATGGTTTAAAAAGGAAGATGTGAAATAGACTCAATTAAAAATGTCCATCTAAATGTGATAGGCACAAAATGCATTGAGCATTTAGGAGAGAGATTTAGAAGGAATGAAAACTTTGCAAAGAAGTGACATTAAAAGTGAATGTTGATGAATGGGTAATATTTGTATAGGTAGATACAGAATGTTTATATTCCAGCTCTAATGAAATGCATCAAGAAATAATCAAGATATGGCAATATTTAACATATTCTGTTGTGTAAGCTCTATTTAGTGTGTATGGATGGAGCTCAATAGGCTTGCAACCAGATTTCATAAGACGAAATGCTGAGCTGAGGAATTAATACTCATCTGGCATGTATGCACATAAATAGTAAACAAATACAAATTGTTGTTGTACCAACGTTAGTACGTAGATGTTCTCTGAGCATCTCATTGTGAAAAAAACAAAGATATATAAAAGTAGAGAACGTGTTTTCTGTAGAAAAATGTTGAAATCTAATTATGTTAGCATAATTATGTTATGTTAATTAATAGTGACCTTTGATATTTTTTGTAACATTTTCACATTAAAGATCAAATGCTTTAAATTTCTCATTTTAAAACACTTTAATTTATCCAGATAAAGAGGAGTACATGAGTGCTGAGATTCAGTTATCCATTTTTTCATGTTATTATGTCAAATTGCTTTAAGAAAGCTTAGCTGCTGTCATCAGCTGGTGACAGCCACCCACATGGAAAACAGAAGGTCTGGAGGAAAGATGGAAGCACATCTCACAACTGCACATTATTTAAGGTCTGGGAACACCACTGCACAATCCATTTTTCACTGCGATAAACATATAAATGAGCAGAGTAAGAGCAAACCGAGTGGGCTCCACTGTCAGCCTTGTTCATTTTGACAATCAGTCCCTCAGCATGAAACCAGGACCAGCTGGAGGGTCCTTTGACAAGGAATTGAATGATACATGTGGCAAGTACAAGGCTTGGATTATATAATTTAACTTTTTCTCTGTGGGTTCCTGTTACTTGAATAGTGTTAACCCTAACTTTTTCTCTGTGTGTTCATATAACTAGATGTAATGTACACTACTTGTGTAGACTGAATTGTGAAGTAACGGTAAGAATGACATTTCCTTTTTATTCCAAGTTTCTAAGATAAAATTTAGAATAGCAGCTAGCCTCATGGGAGCCATTTAGGAAGGGCGCTGAGCCAAAGCCCTCAGTGGTCCCAGCACCAGATCTTCAGTTGATGATTAAGGGAAGGAGCAACAACGGGTTGGAGAGGTGACAGTGCACTTGAGAGTGGTGGCAATCTGTCAACTCCCACAGAATTATTTAATGGAACGCCTCTCCATGAAATCATGCTATAGGGCTGGGGATGTAGGTCAGTGGTGGAGCTCTTGATTGTCATGAGCAAGTCCTGGGTTCAATCTCCAACCAGCACTGCAGAAAAAAAAAGAAAACAGTGGTACACACTGTTTACATCACAGGGAGCTGGTTATTAATTAATGAGTAAAATGAATATCAATTTCCATTTTAGTAAGAAGGTTATCTACATGTTGTCTTATAACCTTTTTTTTAATACGTTATTTCATTTTAAACAGTCACAATATGATATTATGACATTCAGAAGATTTATCAAAGGTAAAGATCTTTGGAGTGGTGTGAAAAAATTAAGCCCAGTGAAAAATCCATGGTACGTGAGAACAAAGATATCTTTTCCTCCTAAAATCATGATCAATGCTGCCCTTTTGGTAACTCAAGCGTCTTGGAAAAGGTCAATCACAATGGCAGCATGATGGTGCTAGAAGAAAATAATAACTTACTGAGTCCTTTGTGAATGGGAAAGCATTTCAAATAGAAGAACTGAAATGTAAAACCAGAGGATGCTTTTGAACTCAAATAATTTCCCATCCAATTTGATGATCTCTATCTGCAAAATTGTTTAAAAAAAAAAAAGAAGAAGAAAAAAAAACCCAGAATTCAATTGTCAAGACATCTTTCAGAATGAATCCGAGAGTAGCTTAAATCTTAGGAGATGACTTAGCAATTGAATTTCAGTGGAATTTCTTGCCCTGTGCTGTCATTGGGATTTCTGACTGCCACCTGAAACCAAAAGTGTGGGGGCAAAGATTTTTTGCTTTCCCAGTATTTGTAGCAGTGGAATCGTTGGGTGATTTCACTCTCCTATAACTTTCTAAATAAGCTTATCCTATCACATAGTTTCATTCAAAAGAATAATAAAGTCACCCTCCAAAAGACCAGGTTACACAATTTGAACATTATGAGGTGGATTTTCTGTGACCCAATATAATATATATCTTTCCCAGATATGATTTATGTTCTCTTTGTTTCTGTCTAAATTACATAATATTATGTCTTCCTAACTTCATATTTTTTTTTTCAAAACAAGTGATACAAGCTATGAATTTAACATGTTTTTAAAGCATTAAACATTCTTTATCTTAGAATCACCTTAATACTTGCCATTCAGTGACAAAGTCGAAGGATAAAAAACATAAGGAGGATCACCTTTATGTCCATTTGGGGAAAAGGAAAGAGAGAGCAAGAGCGAGAGTGAGAGAGAGAAAGAGAGAGAGAGAGAGAGAGAGAGAATGAATCTGAGCATAAAAGCATAAGAAAAGGGAGAGAGAAGGCAAAAAAATAACCAAGAAGCCAGAGGTCATACTTACAGTTACAGAAAAAGAACAAGTGTCCATGGAAAGCTAGGGGAAAATTCAAATCCATTAAGAGAAATTAGGAAGTGTAGAGAAAAGCAAAGGCTCCTTAGAAACAGGGAAAATAATAAAGAATAATGGGAGCAAAGTATAAAGAGATGAGGAGAGATACAGACATGGGATAAAAATATAAAGGGAGAATTAGAGAAGATACTATGTATGGGAAATAAAATAATTTTGAAGAAGTAAAAAGTAACAATACAGAATGAGTATAAATATGAGTTTAGAAGAGCAAGGACACACTTTGGTGGAGAGACCCATATTTTGGGGGGAGGTTACCAGGGATTGAACTCAAGGGCACTTGACCACTGAGCCATATCCCCAGTCCTATTTTACATTTTATTTAAAGGAAGGGTCTCACTGAGTTGCTTAGTTCCTCACTTTTGCTGAGGCTGGCTTTGAAATCGTGATCCTCCTACTTCAGTCTCCAGAGCTGCTGGGAATACAGGCGTGTGCCACCATGCCCAGAAAGAATCTTGGATTTTTGACATTATTAAACATTACACAGTTGATGGATCCAAGACATTTGAGTATTTAAAATAAATTCCAACATTATATACTGACTGAGATAGTTTGGAGACTTCAGATCCATCAGTAATTATTTGGAAAAAAACATCAAGAGGAAAACCACACTGGGGACACAGATGGTCTAGTGATTAGCTCTAGAATGTTAGAGAAAAGCTATTTGCTTTTTTACCCACAGACCATAAAGAGATCAATTAATAATAGCAATTAGTATCCATTTGATTATATCTTAATACTCACATAAATGACTACTTAATTGTGAACGAGCTCAGTACTTGGAAGAATAAGAATGAAGGCAAAAGCAATATGCCTACTGGAAAGAAAATTCACGTACAAAATGCTTTAATGCTAAATTAACAAGCCATAATATAAAACTTTAAATTTATTTGAATTGTATCATCTTCTCATATTATAAAAATGTATTCCTGAGGTGCACATAGCCCTAGGTTTTTCTACTATTTATTTATTTTTTAAGATAAGTGTATTAGCTTGGATTTTAATTTCATAACAAAATACTATGGACTACAAGACTTTAACAACAGATAATTGCTCTCATAGTTTTGGAAGATGGCAAGTCTAAGATTGAGCTTATAGGTGGATTCACTTCCTGTTGAGGCCCTCCTCTGGCAGATACCAGCAATGTTGTTGCTGTGTCCTCCTGTGGTAGAGAGAAGGAGCCCCAGGCTCTTCCTATCTTTAAGGACTCTAATCCCATCATGGCAGCAGCAACCTAAATGAATGTGTCTAAGACTTGTCAATACCCCGAAAGCCCATTGCAAATACCATCACATTAGGAGATAGGATTTCTACATAGAAATTCTGGCAGGGGCAGGGGCAAGCATACAGCCCATAATAATAGCAGAGAGGATTGGGGGGGTTATTGTAAGTTAATGTGTTACTTCCATGTTTGCAGGTAGGAACCACAGTCAAGGCCATCATGATGTATACAAATTCTTAATTGTATACTTGCAACAAAATCAAGTTTTGAAAGGATGTTCACTGTGCAAAGGGCAAGAACAAATGCAGAAATAATTCATTTCACTCCTGTCTAACCTCCAGCTTTGTCTTTCATCCCTTCAGTTTATATTAAGACTGCATTGTTCTGGCACCAGCTGCAGTGCCTTGTGGATAGTTATTTCTTAAATAAATATGATTGTAATAAAGGAATGGCTTATTTATTTAAGAAACACATATTCAGGGATTTGGAAGCAATAATTAATCAGACACAAGGGCAAACAAATCACAGAAAGAAAGAGAAAGGAAAACAAGTTATGAAGAAAGAGAGAGATACTGGGGAAGAAGGATGGAAGAGATGAGAGCAAAATATTAGGTAAAATATTTAAAATAATTGATTCTGAATCTAAAATGGTAAATAACCAAAAACGATTTGGAAATAATGCTGTAGACAATATTGACCTGGCCCAAATAGAACATGGTTCATCATTTTGAATATTTGTATTTTTAAGAGAACACAGAATAAAGACAACCCAATACTAGTAATTGCAGAGAAAGAAAATAAAATCTTTAAGCATAGATGAAAGGAAATTATATTTACGTAGGAGAAATCAATACTAACAATCAAATGCAACTTTTTCCCTAAAGAACCAAAAAGAATATTGGTCAACTCTAATCTACACAGAACATGTCTTTCCTGCAGTTTTGCAGGTTTACTTTGAAAAAGTTGTAAAAAGGGGTTCCTCTATGATGCATGTTAAATCCATAAGTTACATTTCAATTTTAATCCCAAAGTGAGCTAGAACTACAGAATATTATTAATAGCAGGTAATTTCTGAACAGTTCAAGATGAAGAGGAAAATGAATGGAATTTAAGAAACCTGTAACTTTTATCATTTGTTCAACAAATTCTTGAAGTTCCCATTATGCCCTAGATGCTGGAGATAAAGGAAGCATCAGCAATGAGGAAGACAGCCTGCACATTTTATATAACCTGTAAATAAGGTGGGAATGCAAAAAGAAAAACAAGGATTGAATGAGGTTCTGGGTAATCCATGAACACTAGTCTTCTCTGTGTGTAAGAATGATAATTAATGTGTTGATGTGTAAAACACTGCATGACACGGGATGGAGGGCTCTTGCACTCTTGATTCCAAGCCAGATGAGAAATCATATTCAGACAAAGAGGATTAACCTAAAATGACGTGAAGCTTAGGGCGCCCTGGATCCAAAGATTCTGACAGTCACAACAAAGAGCAGCCCCCATTCAAGGTGGCTACCCCCAGAACGGGAAGATGGAGTCTAATGAGAAGAAGGACAGGGGAGTCTAATAAGAAGAAAAGACAACCCTTTCAGACTGTAGATCAAATATTTCATATTTTATAGAATAAGCTTCTGATAAGCAAGTAATTTTATTATTAGAAAAAAAAAAACTGTGAATGATGGTTTGGATCTTAAATGTCTCTAAAATGCCATGTGTTGAAGTTTTGGTTGCAGGCCCCTGGTACTTTTGGGAGGTGGTGGAACCATTAAGTTAGATGCACTGAAAGGAAGTTAGGTCCTTTGGAGAGTGCCTTTGGTTGGATTTTGGGACACTGGCTCCTTCCTATCTCTCTGTTTTGCAACTGCCATGAATTGAGCAGCTTTGTGCCTATATATACTCCCACAATGATGTTCTGACCTTCCACAGGTCCAAAGCAGCCGGACACAGGGACCGTGGGCTGAAGAATTTGAACCTATAAACCAAATTACATCTCTTCTGTTTCTAAGCTGATTATGACAGGTACTTTATCACAGTAAAGGTAAACTGACTAATACACTATAGCATAAAGGGAGCTTCCATGTCACACTGAACATTTGTCAATGCTAGCTTTATCACTCAAGTGCTGATGTGATGTGGTGTGTGATGGGGACCAGGCATAGTTGTTCCTCCAAATCTACTGAAATGAATTCAATGAATAGCCAGAGTTAAAGACACCACTACGAATTTAAACATAACATGTCGTAAGGACTTCTGATCATGTTCCAGGTCTGGTTTGCTGTTGTTTTAGGTGTCTTGCTAATGTGTGTGCCTGGAACTGTGTATATGGATGCAACTTTCAATTTTCCTTAAAATTACTAGGATTGGAGTGAGGGGAAGTTATTGGCAGAACAAAGTCTTAAAAAGATAGTTGATCTTTGAATTTGGTAGAATAGCTAAAACCCAGGTAATCAGACTTATCAAATACACTTGAATACTCTATGTAACTTTGTTATATTTCCACATTCTTACACATTAAAATAATATTGTAAGTAGAACAGATCTTATAGTTTGGGTACAATAATTATATCAGTTCATTGTGTGTGTCCTATAAGTGTTCAGTGATAATTATTAGACTTTTTTTGTCCTTGTTGTATGTGGGGAGATTGAATGTAGCTCTTGAAAAACACAAAAGGTGGTACAGTTTGTGTATTTTGCTCCATCTCTCCTAATTAGGTAAAAGGGGAATTGATGAAAACATGCATGCAAAGATATGGAAATTAATGGAAGCAGATGTGTACAGTTTGTGTGTTGTTTGGGTTGTTACTCTAGCATTCCTGTAGACAGTAATATGTTCCCTTTTAGTGTCAGGAGGAAGACAGTTATATTCTATTCCACACTTTCTTTTAAAGTGGTATGATTGTTGGAATAAAGCTCAAAGAAAATTTTGATGTAGGTCTTTTTTTTTTTTTTAATTTGAATGAGTTGATGGCTGAAGGTGGCTTCTATGATGTGAGAAAAAATGGTTAAAAAAACCCCAATAGACCTAACTCTAAAAAAAAAATTTATATTTCATATTTAAACATTTCATGTTTCTAGTCCTAGATCTACATTAGATAATTCATTAGAAATTGTATATTTTCTTATTTTATATTCCTTTTCCATTATTTGTCCATAACAGTGTTTTAAGCATTTTTTTAAAAGGGTGTTTAACATCATCTTTAAGAAAAAAATTGAAATCATTAAGAGAGGATTTTTAAAGAGATTCGTAAAAATTTTGAACTGGCAATATAAATAAATCTTATACCCATCAGAAATATTTTCAAAATTCTTCTATAGTTGTCTGTATGCTTGATCCTACAATTGATAAAGAAAAATGTAAACGTCAACACCATCCCTCAAGTTTCTAGCAATTTAGTAGATGAGATGGGGAGAATATTGATTTGAGAATTATTCAGCATTCAACTTGTTTCTTTTCTACCAATAAATGCAAATGTTTGCAAAAAAAAAAAAAAAAACTGGAGGTTGAAGTAAACCATGTAGAAGAGAAATGGGCTTGAAGAAACTCCATTGGAGCTATTTGCAAGATGAATGGGATTTGAGTAACAGAACTCACAAAGGCAAGCAAAGGACACCCTTGCCACAGTGCTGAAGCCAGGCACTAGGGGTGAGGTGGAGTTTGCTTTGTGTCTCACCATTTTCTCCTCAATTTTCTCCTCAGTCTCTGCACATGTCCAGCCATTTGCCTTCTTTCTCTAGGACTGAGCACACCAGCTCATGCATGCTAAGTTACAGATAAAGGTGATTTAGTGTGGAGTAAATTAATTGAAACAAGGATCCAGACTCACAAGTCACAAAGTGCCACAAAAACAGGGCTACCACTGCAGAACTATTTTTTGGTTTGTAAACAATAGACCAGGATACCATCTATGATTTTAAAAAAACAAAATTTGTAAAGCTACTAAGTTCATCTCCTTTTTAAAGAAAACCACAAAATATTAAGAACATAATATGACTCCCTGGACATTCCTCTGCTCCCACAAACATATGAGAATTTACATATACAAATACAGAATGATATTTTCCAATGTTTCTTTTAGGTAGAAATGGAATTACATTCTTCATAGAATAATGTCTTCACTTAATAATGCATGATGTGTATAATTTAAGGTTGTATATGACTATGTATAATCTGATCTTTAATTCTCATATATTGTATTCTTTACCATAATTTACATACTTTTCTACTGATGATATCAACCTACTTCCACTTTTTATCATTGTGCTGTAAAACATATATAAATGAATATAAATGTGTGTGTATATATACATATGAATATATACACATATTTATATCCATATATATTCTTTACAGTTTTCTTTTGCTTTAATTATGTCATGCCTTTTCCAGAAAGTTTGCAAGAATGCACAGTTCCATGGCTTGGTACTCCAGATAACTCACAACTGCCTTCAAAAATGTTCTCAATGATATTTTCTTTTTATAAATGAAAATTGGACTTGTGAAACAAGGCATAGGTCTCTGTCGATGAAGTCCAATTGTAATTTCATGTTTCTGACTGTTTTCTTTTTTAAAAACTAATCAATATTTGCTAATTTTCATTTTTTGTTTCTACTTACAGCAAATACTGTTTAATAACAGAATATCATTTTAGAAGTCAGGGTTTAGGTGATTTTTCACTTTATGACCATCTTAGATTGTTCTTACCAAACCTTGGTGAAGCAGATAAATCACTCTGCACGGTCTCTTTTATTTATTTGTTTGTTTATTTGTTTTTATTATTTTTTTTGTAGTTGTAGACAGAGAGCATGCCTTTATTTTGTTTATTTTTATGTGGTGCTAAGTATCAAACCCAGTGTCTCACACATGCTAGGCAAGCACTTTGCCACTGAACCACAACCCCAGCCCTCTGCATGGTTTCTGCATGCAATCAAAATACTTTAACACAGGATGTGTGTAGGAGGCCACAACTGCAGAAACAGGGCATAATTCTGTATTACTCTCTGTATAAGCAGAGGATTACCCTCTGGAACAATGACAAAAGGTGCAGTATTATTACCACACAAACCAGTTACAGTCGTTTATTATCAAGAATTATACATTGTATGTAATTATATCTGATGTGCTTTCACAACACCAGCAGTACAACAGGTTTGTTCACATTAGCGCCCAAACACCTGAACACTGACTTGTACTATAATATTTTGATGATGACAATATCACTAGGTGATGGAAATTTTTCAACTCCATTATAATTTTATAGGATTACAGTTATATACAATTTATAGTCTTAGTAACCAAAACATACCTATGGGTCATTACTGTATTTGCAAGTTCTTAGTATATTAATCTTTTATCACATTACATATGATTTACTTTTTATGTGTGTTTCTTATATGTATTGCACATATGTGAATCCAAGTGTTTTTCTATTCTTCTAATTTAAGAAAAATTTATGCACATTTATTCTTATTTTTTCTCTCATAGAGTCAAGTATCTGTTCCTTTCCTCAGCTTACATTTTCCCTTTCCTACTAAAGATACTTTCCACTCCAAGTAATGCAATTATTATATACTTTTCTATTTCTAAAAATGGAAATTATATTAATAATGCCAATCAGACAGTAAAAATTATATTTATTTAAATTGAAAAATGTACACTAATTCTTCCCAGCATAAAGAAAATGTGTTGAAAGTGGAAAGTCTGTCCCTCTGCTCATGAGTTGCATTGCACTACCCACAGTTCCCGGTGGTGTAGGAAGAGCACTTTTTTCCCTGGATCGTTTGGTTGCCTGTAGGGTTTCTTCAGTTTTCCACTGGAGCTGGCCATGTAGCTTTACACTTACATGCTCTATTCCACTGAGATGGGGTGATGTTCTCGTGACAGTGACAATGATGCAAGGTGACAACCACACTGTAGAAGCTCACTGCAAATCCCACGTGCATTAGGTTGGTTGACATCTCAGTGGCCAAATCAATAAGGCAGAAATCCCCAAGTTAAGGACTAAAGAAGGAAGTATCACTTTCACGGACAAGATATCATGGCAATGTTCATGGATTATGCGTGGAGAAATAGGCCTCTAATTACATTTAATTCCTACGTATATACTTAAGAAGATATACATTCACATGCACAAATATTTTTGAGTATATATGAGTGTAAATACCAACTTGGGTAGCATTTGTTAAATATCAAATACTTAATCACAATTTTTAGAGATAACCCCTAAACAGCAAACTCTTCTACAAATACTGAAGTTAGCACTTCTGCATTCAAAAGAAGAATTTTATATATACTTTGAGCCATGGTTCTTTGAAAAACCTTTGCAACAGAATTAACCATGTCTGTGTTAAGTCAAATGCACTAACAACTAATTTATTCCACTTGAATTTTCTCACAACTGAACTAATTTCTTCTGTCTGTATTCAATTACTTGTAATAGGTGGAAACCATGTAGCAGTCGGGAACCTAGGTTGGAGATTGAAGTCTTTCATTTTTTTCCTAAATTTTGTAGTGGGAGTCATGGATATATATTTCATTAAACTTTTAAATGCATATATCATATCATGTCTTAGAACACAGATTCATACAGTTACAGATTTTGGTAATAGTTATCTATAATAACACCATCTCAAAATGTTTTTCATTTTTTAAAAATTTTTCAGACCATTAGTGAAGCTTTGAGGGACTTAGATCACACACACACACACACACACACACACACACACACACACACATGCTTTGAATTTGACAAGATAAAGGCAACATTGATTAAAATGGAAAAAAGAATAAGCACAGGTTAAATGTTAACCAAATACCCTATAGACCTTTTGAAAGGTACTATCAAGTGATCAATGTAGAGGTAACTTACTGGTGCCAAGAAAAATGGCTAAAGAGCTTGCCAAGCAGCCAGATGCTCCTACCGCTAAATTATCTCCTGCAGATTGGCTCGGGCACCTTACAACTGGCACGCCCACGGGTATAACTCACGGCACTGCCGTATGGTTTTAGCTAATTATTTAAAAATAGTTTGCTTCTTACTCAAAAGTGAATACTCTGTATACATCCATCTTAGTCTCCTAGGGAATCGATGCTTTTTTTCTTTTTTTCCTTCGATAAAGCATGAGAAAAAAACGTGAAATAGACTTACTTAACCTAAGTAGGTAATCAGATAAAAATGAGATTCAACCATTAGGGTCAGCGCTTTATACTAATCTTTATATTATTTTTTAATTTACAAAGCTTTCTTGCAAAAAAAAAATGGCTTACAGAATATTAGTATGTAAACAATTAAAATGTAATCATCTACTCCATAAAATGTTGATACACTATTTAAAAACAAGACAAAAACGTGATTTGAAATCTATAGTCTAAATATTTTAATATCATACGGGCATACTTTGGGTTAAATGCATATAGCAGGAGGAGATAAGCTTTAATTGATTTGTACATAGCGAAATAAGGGTGATAAATTTTAAACTGTTGACACTTCCTATCAGTTTTTGAATTTTTCCTTACAGCATTTTGAGCTGTGTTAAATGCATAAAAAAATTTCCATCAAAGCCATTGGATTTCAGAAAAAAAATAATTCTTCTTAATGTACCAGAGTAAATTTAAGCAATCATAATATTTTTTATTCTTTACTATGGTATTATTTTTCTAAACATGTTAAAAATCTTTCAAAATATTGGCTTTATGCTTATCTAAAGATAGGACAAGTTTTGAAACTCTTGTTTTTATTTTAAGGAGATCTTATTTCCTCCGACATTACAGAGCACTGTGCCAAGTGAGAAAATGGAATAGAATGAACCAGAACATTATGTAAGACTCATAGGAAATAGAACTGCTGAAATACTTTGCTATAATCATCTTTTTAATGTATTCAAAAATATTTTATAGTGTGGGTGGAAATTTTATTTTGTAGAGAATTTGAGGACTGAAATAGTTTAACAGTCCACACAATAGCAGCTTGTGCTGGTGATAATCATGGTGTTACACATATCTTAAAAAATGTGAAACCCCCCAGTTTATTTTTTGCAGTATGCTGTTGAAAACTAAAGAATAGCTTACATCATCTAAGGTCAAATGTATTAAAAAACATGTATGTTGAAATAAAATGTAAAAGACGTTGATTTAGTTATATAAAGTCAACATATTTATATCACTATTTAGTTATTATTTCTCATTAAGAGATTTAAAGATCAAATTTTAATAATAAAGTAAAAAGACAGATTTCCATTTCCTTGCTGTACTCAATAAAGTGGCAATTATTTTCAAAAGGTGAGCCCATATTCAAGAACATATATGAATCCACATGTGTGTATAAATGTTTATGTAATGCTTGAACTTGCCAAAACATTGTATAATTTATTATAAACTGAAATTGAAGATTTTTATTTTATGTGAATAACATATGAACTTATGGGAATCTTGGGAATTTATGAACTCTTGGGAATTTATGTTTCGAGTATAATTGACATGCAATGTTTAACAAAAATTTAAGCAGTTTTATAACAAGGTGTATCCAGGTTATGTATTTGTATATGACTCCATTAAAGAAAGAGCTGCCACTGGAAAAATGAATATGAGATTTTTGGAAATTATTATTATTATTAAAGCAATAAATACCAGATTGGAAGAGATGGAGAAAGTACAGGATTATTTTCTTTAGCCAGACGGAAGACTTTTCCCCTGAGATCTTGTTTGCCAGGAAGAATACTGGGTGGGAAAATATCAGCAGCTGGCATGATAATGAGTCCACTTCACTGCAAATGAGTTCATTATTATTCCATTCCTGCAGTCTTGAATTCACAGTTGTAAGTCATTTATACAAAAGTAAAAACAAGGTATTATAGATAAAATCTGGCAACCTATAAGAGCAACATTTACAAACATAAGGCACAATGAAGGAAACAAATGCAAATAAAGTTAAATGATAGAGGGAAAATACAAAATTTAAGTGTTCCAAAAACATCCTTGCTTAGAACAAAACAAAATGAAAAACCAAAAACAAAAACAAATCTGTGTGAATGCTCACTTTTCATAACTTGGAATTAGCTTTGTTTATCATCACATCATTTAGAGGTAAAAAATAAATAGTATAGCATTATTTTTCTCTTGCTATAAGTAATTTCTTAGGAATTATTATTATTTCTAATAAAATAATAAAATTAATACAAATAATTCCACTTATACATAATTAACAACTAATTTTGAAATAACTATTTTCCATTTAATAAAGATTCTTGACTCTAGTATATAATACACTAAAATCTAGACATACAGAGGAGAAAAACAATTAAGTCAAATGACAGTGGGACTGGACAATTTACAGAACCTTTAAAACAGGAAAGTGAAAAAATGCAAAGCACTCAACATCATTTCGTAATGGAAATTTATGCCATTTAAACAAAAGTGAAATACATCTCAAGTGATTTTGATAGCAGTCATGAAAAAGAAACCTTCTAGATTATAGGCAGGATATAAATTCTATTCTGAATATTATCAAACATATCAAGTTTGTATAAGACAATGTAAATATTTTCATGTAAATCAGTTTTAAGTCAATCAAAATATGAGAAATATAATTAAAATTTATCATAACAAATTGCTAATATTTACTACTTAACATACTTTTAAAAATAGAAAACAAATTTAACTGCACAGCTATTGATTGATAAAAATTTTGGAAGTACGAGTAAAATAAATACAATTTTTAAACGGCATTACCACTTAGAAAACGTAATAAAATTAGAGCAATATGATCTTCATATTAAGAAGATAATGGTACAAAAGTTGACATGCAGCAGTTTCTAAACTAGAGGTCTAGAAGAAAGACATCAGAATTCCAATGACAGAAACAAACAAACAAAAAAAGCAGCTTCAGTAGTTTGTAATATGTCTTTAACAATCTTATTTTTCCTTTCAGGCTGATGAATTACCTTACCATCTACCGAATGTTGTGGTAAAATGGTAATCTCTTTAAACTTTTAAAAAAATAAACGAAAGTGCTAGAGATTCAGCACTTGTCTCTTGTGCACGTTGCAATGGGTTTGGACCCAAGCACCACAAAACAGAAAAAAGGAAAAACACAAAAGAAATAAAGAAAGAAAAAAAAATATGAACTAAAGCAAGTAAAGCTCATATTTTGTGTCCTTATAAAATACCATAGTTATCTAATTACACGAAATGATAAATTGATATAAAGATATATTCAAATTTCAGTTATACTTATTATATTGAAGCAAAATATTATTTGAAAATAGTTTGTTCCCTTTCACTATCTTTTGAAATGTCAAGTCATGTGAGCATATTCAAAGCACACCAGGAGACAGGAACTAAAAAAACTACTGTGAAATTAATCCCTTGAGGGTCAGAAGCTGCAAGACCTGTTCCAGCAATCCACAAGGGATGAAACTGGACAGTGAAAATTTTTTGATAGGAGAGAGATATAGACATAGTGAGGAATTCAGGAACTAAAATGAAAATAACAAGCAGCTGGAGGAATATATTTATAAAAATATTAAAATATATATTATTGAAACAATAAGCAAAAATTAACCAGTAACTGTCAACAGCCCACAAATATCTGAATAAAACAAAGAAAGAGTTTATGTATGCTTAGTTACTTAGCATACATAAAATGGCTAAGACAGGTTTTTGAAAAGAGAAACTTATTTTATAGATACATCTATAATTCATAAATTCCAAATAATAAAAATGAATCTTGGCTTACAAATTTTTTTAATTATTATAGGTAAAAATATATTTTTCCAACTAGGGTGGAGAAAGTATCATTTTAATCTCACAGGGTAACAGAGAAGAGGCAAAACCATTAGCTGTTTGCTCTTAATAAATTATGTCATTTTGAGGAATTAATAGATGTTCCCAAAGTTGGCCCCAACATCATGATCATGTTTGTCATTTGTACACTTTGTATGTTGCCACCACCACCTATTTCTACTGTGTTTAACTTAAAAGTAACTTGACGTGATTTTATCTAGACTCCAATAACCACAGAAGAATCAGTAGAAAATGCTAAAACCTCCTCATGGAGTTTTTCTGAATAATTAAATCAAAGACATGTATTTCAATTCATTTAATCTCTGTACACTTGAGAATTCAGGGTCCTCTTTCTAAGGACTGTAATAAGCAAACCTCTGATTGTTGTCTTCTGTTATTTCACTTCATTGTTTTCTTCAGAATATTGTTTAACAATAACTGCACAGAATTTCATTCTGTTAGTAAAGCTTAGCACGTCCACTAGAGAGAGACTAAAAGGCACTTTCCTTATCCAATAAATTCTGTACACTGTCTGCCCAGAGACTCCCTGGGATTGCGTATCTCTGCATTGTGCTACCTTCTTCACCATCTCTGGGTGCACTTTATTCTCTATTGATGGGGCTTTGCCATGCTGCAGTTGCTCAGGAAATCCCGGTATAAAATAAAACTTTTAGATTGTGACTGAATAGAAAAGATATTCTTTTTTTTACAAAGAAGTCACAAACATCTTGATGTATTCTTTGTAACTGAACATTTTCCTACCTGGGTGGACAGCCTGGGTTTTTATGGTTGATTTGTTTTCCACTATCATGTAAATTGCAATACTCCTCTAAACCAAAAATGTTTTCCTTTCTAAATAATTTTATAATGTATATATTGTAAACTTTTGCACTATATGATAGCTATCCTGTGATGATTTATATGACGTGAATTTGTATAAACTGTGGTATCTTTTGAAATTAGGAAACATGAAACTCCTTGCAAACATTTAGATTCATTTTATATCTCCAAACACACCATATGTTACTCAAACACTTGGAATCTCCCCACAGATTTGTTTGCTGCCATGAATGCTTTCCATCTGAATAACATTCTTCTACTTAGAAAAGCAAAAAGGAAAAAGAAAATAAAATGAAGGAAACCTTTTTTAATAACTGGGAAGAATGTAAAGGTCACAATTTGTACCTGTCGAGTTACCTTATCTGTCAACAAAAACATACTGAGCAAGTGTGTGAACAAGCCTGGAATGGAAATTCTCAAGAGTGCAAAATATCGCTTTCTCCAAATGTTTTTTGGGCTCAAAAGAGTAAATAGTTAGCCAACTCTTTCTAGACCGCAGGGAAATAGCATTTGATTCACACAATTGTTACTTTTCAAAATGTATTTAATATTCAGAAAAACAACACAATAACTCTACACACTGTTATGTTTCTGCCTTTTATGTATAAACTAGAGTTTAATGGTCCTCATCGTTCTGTGTGTTTGTGTCCTTCCATTCTTTGATCAATATCCAGATTCTACTAGTTATTAGCTTTAAAATATGTACACTTTCAAGCAACAGTCTTCTTCCACTGTAACTGGGAAATTTCAGAGTTTAGTGTGATCCTCCAAACCACAGTGTTAATGTCTTCCTGAACAACTTTAAAATTTCATAGAAATAGCCTCATATATGCTCAGGAATGGAACAGTCCATATACATCATCTGCAGCCCTTTTTTTAGAAATCAGTTTTTTAAAAGGACAGTAGAAAGAATCAGCAGACTACCAGTGGCATCGGTGGACACTTACCCAGGCACCCTGCTGCTGCCTTAGTTACTGCCTGATGTCAGCACTCTTTCAATGCACAAGTAAGGAACATGGAAACATTCACTAGAAATTTTGCATTTTCAACTAAGAGTATAGGGAATGAGAAATGTTGATGGGCTGTGCCTCCTAAGATGCTGTCTCCTTTTAGCTGAGTGAGAAAGGAATTCTATAGTATGCACTTTTGCAAAGGAGAGCTGAGATCAAGCTGAACTGGGAGCTGTGGCAAAGTTCTAGAACTGGGCAGCATTCCACAACAAAGAGAGCTTGGAATGCCCAACCCTATCTCATGAGATTTTCTGAGTAGTCAGAGAAAAGGAAGTGAAATTCAGAAACAACTTGATCTGCTACAGTTGGTATTTGCCTTATATGGACATGGTCCTAACAGTTGACATCCTGTGTTTGGCTGAAGCTTGACCAATCTGATTGGCTGAGACTCAGGTGTTTAGTTACTAGGTAGGGTATGCTCTTCATTTAAGTTACAACTTATTAACATATCAATCTAGGCTTCGATGCACAGTGTGCAGAAGCTGCCTTGGACCAAATTTATCACTCAATTTTGGAAGTTGGCTTAAAGAACCTCATTTATTTGGATTCTATACCAATCATACCTGGTTTACGGGAAAGTGTATGTTCAGAGCTCCTTATACATCTGTGCTCTGCAAGCTAAATTCTTTGATTGTGATTGCAAGCATGTCAAGTTCCTTGTGGTTTTGACAATGCTCCCAGGTATTTGGGTGAAGACCCAGTAACTGGAAATTTATATTAAGAATTTTATTCCTAGATGTTGGTGGAAAGCACCCATAATTAGTTTCAGAAGGAGATTTTGCAATGCTGAAAACATTCTTAAAGTTGTTAAACTTACCATTTATAAAATGAAATTTTCGCCATTTAGGCAGCCATATGATAGAGTTTTTTTCCCCCTCAATACTTGCTTTGTCTCATTATTGACAACAAGTTCTAAAGTAGTGGCAGCATGTAGTACATGTAATATTAAATAAAGGTCTAGGTCTTAACAACAAATACAGGTAGGAATTTGTGTTCTGACAGATGTGAAGATTTTATCTGCTTAGGTAGCTATTTGGGGATGTTAAAAACAAATTGCGGTTCAAGATGCAGCAGATGGTCAACTATGTTGTAATGAAGAATTCAAACTGAAAAATAAAAGATTACCTTTACAGTACATAGTTTGTGTTAAATGAATGCTGTTCTATACAGAAGAATTATTCATGATTATCTCCATATACATATATATATATAATTCACATATATAATATATGTAAGCATATTAAATATTATGTTAGTCTATAATTTGGGGGGAAATTTTATCTTACTGGAACAGAATATGATATTTTCGATTGAAAATAATTATTTTAAAATGTCTGAGCATTCCTGTTGGACACAGAAAATGTGAGATTCTTGTGTGAATCAAATATGTTTCATAGAATAAGAAAGTTACCAATAGAAGCAGTGAGGTAAGTCACATCCTTAATGTTGTAACGATAAATGCATCTCCAGGAAGACTGTTTGCCATGAAAGAAGTAAACGTAGCAGAGAGTTTCTATTAACTTCTATTAGAGAAATAATCTGTTATGAAGAATTGAAAAGTGTGTTAGTCTCCTCTCTTCAAGAATTTCCAGGCTTAATGTTAAAATGAATGTTTAAATAACCAAAATAGAAGGTTATTTATGATAAGATACATGTGAATGACTCGGGTCTTGAGATTTCCAGGAGTTCACACAAGGAAAAATAATTTGAAATAGTAAATCTAAAAATTCTTCACAGAAAATATGAGATGTTAGCTTGATCATTAAAAAATGGAAATATTTAAATAAGCAGAAAGAAGAAAGAATAAATAATATTTAAGTGATAGTGAAAGGATGAATAATATTTAGAAATATAAGCAAAATAAAGATTATTTAAAGGCACCTGGCAAAAGGTTAGACTAATACAGATTTGATTATAGCAGGAAGAAGTTTTATTGAAAAACAATTACCAGGAATATGGTTGTATAGTCTTATCTGGCAAGTTTGTCAAGGTCTCTACATAGTAGTTGAGGAGCTGGAGTATTATTTTAAGGGATTAGAGGTTATCAAAAGATTTCACTGAGGGATGGCATGGAGAAAGGAATCATTTAAAGGAAACTTCTAAGAAATTTAAATTCCACCAATCAGAGGGAATAACTCCATGAAGAAAAACCAGTTAAGATCTGGATTAATTATTGTTGACATGGGATAAATAGAAGCCTATATCAATGTCTTTGCAAAAAAATGAAAAATAAAATGCTAATTCGGGAAGTGAAATTGTGAAGAGAGCACCAGTAGGATTGGGGATTAATGAGACATAAATGCAGAAAGAGGATAATGAGGAAGGAGTGGAATGGATGCCCGGAACTACAAATTGAAGAGTATCACATAAACAACTCTGTGAGGAGCTGACATAGTGTGTGAAATTTGACCAAAGAGTGCTTATTAACAAAACATACCTAGATAAACTAGTTAACACATAATTCAGAGTTCTGCTTACCTTATACATAAAAAAAAAGTTTGTGGTGAAGAGAGGGAACACAAGAGAGGTGTTCTTGAATCTACCTAAAGCACCTTTTTATTGATCTTTTTCAGAGGTTTAAGCCTTGGCATTTTCTAAGTAATTGCAATATTTGCTTGCAATATTATGTAATAACTCAACATGCAACCCTAAACTGCTTATATGAAAAAAGTTTTGAACCATGAAAATATTCAAGCTAAATGTACTAACAGATGAAATTCTCATAGTTTCATTACTTATTTTCTACTTAAAAAATGTCTATATAGCAAAGCAGTTAGATAGTACATAATCTTGCTATGATTACAATCAATGACATTATCCTAGATATCCTATGAATTTCATGTTCAAATTGGTAGTAATTTTTATTGAGCAAAAATACTACTGATGACTAAGATAGCACATAGTTACTAGGCAGAAAGGAAATTAGAAAGCTCCTAAAATAAAATATATATCATAAAAATTTCTCAACATAAGTTTACTTGTCAGATAGGACCTTGTCCTATTTGAAAGAGCTCTTGAAACAGAATTCACAAAATAAAACAAAATTAAAAAAACCACACAACCATTGTGATCAAGTCCCACTGTCAGTGTAAGGTAATCAGTAACCTGAAATAGAACCTCAGTTTCCACCTAAAGAGCCAAAGGAACAAATCATCTTATTTATAATCATAATCACAATCAAAAGAGATGTACTTCAGTCAGGGGCATTCTTATGGTAATAGAATTCAGGTGTCTCAAAATATATTTCTCATTTTTTTCTTTAATAACACATCATTTTTAGTATGAGTGAGACAAACTTCTAGCAAACTTCTTGGTTGGTCCTTTCTGATGAGCTCTAAGATGGAAAGTATCATGCTGAGGTAATAAAGCCAAATTTTTCCAAGAAGTGAGAGAGCCAATTATTCAGACATATCGACATATCATCAGGTCACCTTGCTCATAATTCTCAAGCATGTCTCGGGTGTATAAATTACCAATTCACAGTCTGTATTCAATACCATCCTATCTATGCTGAATGTAATGTTGGCTTTTCCAACAGTCAAATAAACTGAAAAAAAAGAAATCCAGGGATACAGTCAGAAATAATGAAGTTGGGCAGATAAGCAGAAGTCAAAACATCTTCCCATTTTTTATATCTGCCTCACGATGGGACTACCTGACCATTTCTTCACTTCATTTGTGAACTTTATATACCTCTCTCATATGTGGCTTTGAAAAGAAAATGTGTATTTCACTTTATAGTATCCAAAAATATTTGGGATGTTTTAGTTAATAAATTCTAAAGCATTACATTACGTAAGGCAGTTAAGGAAAGACTTTACCATATAAACACTGCCATGTGCTAATAATGTTCTACAATGTTTGATGAACATTAATGACATGCTTTAATCCAATTTATTTTCCTAAATTTATAAACAGAGTTTATAATCTATTCTTTGTACTGATGAGATGGTTAGATCTATGCCATAATGATCACAGACTTGGATCACAACAATCATTGGTTCTTGACCTGTTCTCGTCATTGGTTCAGATGTGACCCACTTTCATTTGCTCCTTTATTTGGGGTTACTTTCCAACAACTCTCAGAAAGATATGGCATTCACAAACCATATCTTAACCCAAACCATATACTGCCTCAATGGGATCCTCATGGATTGCCATTTCTTTACCAAAAATGTTGTACGTTTTTATTTATGTATAGCTATTGTTAAAATATAGGTTTGTGGTTTAATTGATTTTGACACTTTCAACATCACATCATGTCACATATAACCTTTTTAGACTCTTTTGATTAGTTTTATTCTGCTAAAACTTGTCCTTCTTGTTGTATATGACTGTGCTTCAGTCATAATTACTGCTTTAAGTACACATTGTGTTTGTGTGTTGTTACTTATTTATCTCATTTATGGATGTTTGGATTGATCTCAGTCTTGGCAATTCTGGAAAATCCTGATTTAATATGGCTTTTCTTTGCACATTAGAAATTGACAAGCATGTTCCATTCATATATTATATATTGCTTGTTTATTATTTTTTTTCAAATAAAAGTTACCCTTTAGAATTTAGGTAATGAAAGAGGACTTGTTGATCTCTTTCCTTTTATTTAATAACAAAGTATCACAGACTGAATGAGTTGGAAAGAAAGGAGATTTCTTTTAACCTGTTTCTGGTGTAAGTTCAAGGGAAAGCATGTGCTGATGGCCTGCTGACAGTCCTGAAGTGATGTAGGGCATTGCATGATTAGAAATAGGGGGTGTGAGAGACACCTAGATAAACTGGCTTTTATAGCAGACTCTCTGTCAAGATTTCTCATTGACCCATAAATCCCTTGACCAATTAGTTGCATGAGTGGATTTATCCATTCATGAGAACTGAGCCATAATCATCTCTTAAAGATTTCACCTGGCTCAATCTCTTAATATCTCTTAATATAAATTAAATTGCAAGGCCTTTTCGAGGCAATAAACCATATTCAAGCCATAGCAAGGGGTAACATTTGTTTTGTTTCTATAAAATAATATGGATATTCTATTTAAAAATAACATATCCCATATTCAGTTTCAATATTGCTAATTTTCAGAACTGGTGTTAAAGTTCAGAATTTTTAGTTTCAAAAAGTATCACACAAAAACCAAAAAAGCAATACTGGTATATCCTGTGGAATTTTTAAAAAAATATCTATATATATGGGCAAAAATTCTATGTGGATGATAACATCAGAAACGAATTCTGTCCAGGTTTTTTTTTTTTTTTCTCTACCCATAATGTTTTTCATCCATCTTTATAATTTTTATATCACTAAAAAATTTATACCCCTTGCTGTGGTCTGAAGAAAGAAGAGAGGTCACCAAAAATAGCTCTTTTTTGATGTGCTTTCAGAGCACTCCCCTGAGATGGTATTCTCGTCCTGTTTTCTAGTCCTTTCCAGAGAAGGATGCCCATTAATTTAGCTCACATCTGCCGCCCATATCCAAACCAACCAAACACGTGCAAGAGTTCAAGTCCTAATATCTTAATGTGAGGCTGCCAAGATGATTGTAATAATGGATCTTGGATTGGGGGAATACAAAGGCATGGGTCTTTCCCTGAACAGGGGTGGAAGAGGATCTTGAATTTGCTGCTTGTGCAACTGCAAGAGCGTCTGTATCTGTATGGGCCTTGCTCTATTTGGCCAAGATTTGACCAATTTATTATAATGTTTGTGACCATGGGGACTTGAATGTAATCAACTTGTAATATATCTCTCTTTGGAACATTGTGTGGCTTAATTTTTATTGTAACAGATGTTCTACATTTGAAATAAAAATGAGTACTTGCCTCGGAAAATTTCAAATAAATTTCAAAGAAATTTTCTAATAAATGAAATGGTAAGTGGGTAAATATATACTCTCCTAAGTTTGACAAGTTCTACATCATATTGAAATAGTAGCACAGTTTCTAAAAAGAATTAATAAAAAGTTTTTTCAAATTAATTTTAATATCTCCTAATATTCTAATGCTATTGTATAAATTAAAATGATATTTATGTAAATCCTTCACTCTCATTTTATGAACATCAATGAATTAAAATTATTATTTTTGACATTGTCATTCTAGCAATAATCTAATGATTTCCAAATTTAGGGTAAATCCAAAATTCCTATTTATACAAATTTCAGTTGGGTAACAGTCTCTGACATACTTGTGTCATTCTAAAATCAAGTTAAGGTTTATATGGTATTCTTCCTTTTTTACCATTATCTGTGTTCTTTTGGGTATAAAATAAATGTTAATTGATTATAAATCTTGAAATATATCTCTACCTTCCAATGCTTTCTCAAGGTCTTGCCTATGACTCATGTAATGAATACTTATATTTAAAGGAATGCTATCATCACTTTTGTGCCCACTTTTATAGTCACGATGATAGAATGCTACTTGAAGCTGTTAATCGTGCAACTCTCCGTAAGGTGCCATGAATTTGCTGGGGGTGTATTTTGACTGCACAGCCTCAGTTGCCTTCCTTCATTTGGAGTTCAGTAAAGAAGAGCAGATAAACAGAAGGATGAAATATAAGTCTCTATCAGATTACACAGAAGAAACAGAAGAGTAAGATCACTAAAGTGGAAATATAAAACACCAGTAACTAGTGCGTTTCGGCTTGTGCAATGTGCTGGTACCACTAGTGACTACACTGTTGCATACACAGAGTATCCTAAAACACAGATTTCCCATTGTGTTCTCCAGACTTGCAACGTGCCTTGGTGGTCTCTATAGGTACGTTTGTAGTGGTACTGGAGTAAATGAAGAAGGGAGAGGTATGAACCCCAAATTGTTCTTCTTCCTCTCATTGGAACATCTTCCCTTCCCTGCCTGATGCAGTGGGACACAGTTTAAGACTTCTTTAGTAAGAAACATGCTGTTGCTAAAAATACCTAAGGAAAAAAATCTACCACAATTTTCTCCTTTCACCTTTTAGAATTTGTTTAGCATTCTCTTATTGGTAGTAATCACAGAGGAAATATCCGAGGGAAGTAGAAATACATTTTGAAGTAAATCCAATATGCTTAAAAACTATCACATACAAATTACAGAGAAAATGTCTTGCAAGCAAATCCACAAGAAGATATTTGCCTCATTTATACTCATGCAATTTATGTATAATATAAAGAGAATACTTAAGAAAAGTGCTAAATAATATGAATTATGAAAAGAGAAATGTTTAAAAAATAAGAAACTAATCTTGTTTAAGAAAATATTGAGCATAGAAATATGCTTTTATTTGAGTGGACACTGCAAATTATAGACCAATGAGTTTAATCTAAATCAGTAATTAAACAATTTAAAGTGAATGGTTATTGAGCACTTGGAGACAGAATAAATTGTTGCTAGAAACCAAAATAAATTTAATTGCAATGAGTTACTAAAGATTAACCTCATTTCAAATTAACATTATAATTAACGGACTGGTAGTGTAATAGCTTTCTTGGAGTTTGTATATTTAAAATACAGCAGAGTTAAAAAAAAAATCTTACTTTTCTTGGAGAGAAATGAACTCCTTGCCCAGAAATTAAGAAAACAAAACAGAATATAAAGAAAGAATCCAGATGCATATACTTTTAATAAGTTATATGCACAGTTAAGATTTTTCTCCCTGTTGGTATTGGACAATTTATCATATAAACTATATATTACTATTTTAAATAAAAATTAGTTTCTGTGTTTGTGTTTGGTGTTTACTTTTATTTTTTAAAATTATAGTTATAGCTGCAAAATATTTCACCTGTGAATACATTGTAATTCACTTCCATTATTAACCATTGAATTTCTCACAACTTTGGCTTTTATAAATAATATTATTAACATGGTTGTCAATTTCTCTGGTTATTTCCTTATAACATATTTATAGCAGTGGAATTATGCAGTATGAATAATTTAACACTCTTGATTCATATTGCTGAATTACTTTTCCAAAGTTTGTAGCCACATTCGCTCTCACCAGTAATATATGAAAGTGCCTGTGTTACTGTACCCACGTTAACATTTAGAATGATATATTTCTAAACCACTAATACACTTGATGAAGTTGTCACTAAGACCTGTGTGGTGTGGGCTGCATAAGGATGTAAACAGAAAGACTCACACTGTTATCTTGGGTCTACCATGAGTATGTCCTTATGAGCCTAAATCCTGGAATCCAGGATCAAATTGAGGGGTTCCTGAGAAATAGTTTCCAAAAGATACTTCAGTCGATTTTATTTCCTTCACTCTGAGTTGGACATTTGCTGAAAAACTCCACATAGCATGTCTTCCTAAATTGTGTTGAAAGAGACAAATTAAGGTAAGTGTGAGCAGACAAGAAGTAGCCTGAACACCGTGATCTGTTTTCCTGAGGAGCAGCATGGCATCTACACCATGATTTTCTGTGAGTGACTTCATGTGCTCCAAAATATTGGTGAGGTGTGGTGACTCTGCTCAATGAATGCTTTAGCCATCCTAGTCCTAGCTGCTTGGGTGATTTTGAGACTCCCAAGGTGTTTTTCCAAGAGATAGAACAATGTCCCTAAAAAACTACTTTTAAAATGTTCCCATAGAATAATTACCATGTCCTTGTTTCTGTTTGACTCCTTTATATGTATGTATTTATCTAATACTCAAAGTACCACCTACTATTACTATCTTTATTTTTACTATGAGGAGAATGAAACAGATTTTTGGTAATGCTCAGATTTTTCAGCTGGGAATCATGGAACCCAGAATTGAAATCAGGTGACTGACTCTAGAAAATTTGTCCTTAACCACATTGCTGCCACCTACACAAGCACATCAAAATGGTGACATGCCAAGCATGGTGGCACATGCCTATAATCCCAGCAACTCCAGAGGCAGAGGCAGGAGGATCATGAGTTCAAAACCAGACTCAGCAAAAGTGAGGCACCAAGCAACTCAGTGACACCCTGTCTCTAATAAAATACAAAATAGGTCTAGGGATGTGGTTCAGTAGCCAGGTACCCCTGAGTTCAATCCAGTACACCCCTGACAAAAAAAAAAGGATGCCATGCCTTCTCTGAGACGGATGTTTTTTAACATTTTTATTTCTCTCATAAGAAGTGCTGTTCACAAAAATGTTTCACTTCTGTGTTCTTCGGTGTGTCCATTCAATCTTGACCCGTAGTACAGTTCTGCAAGTATGGATTCCGTAATGGTTGGTAGGGTCAGAGAAGGAGAGAAGGAGAACATCTGTTGGATGATCAGACTAATAACTCCTTCTTCCTTTTAAAAGAACAGGTGTCAAAACACACCACCCACACCATCCCTAACCCTGTAATCACAAGCATTTCACCCTTTTAAGGCTCACTCAGGCATGTTCTGGGAAAGGTACTTCCCAGACCCATAGCAAAGAGAGCTCTCCGAGGTACTGAAAATGGAAGGAGTAGAAGAGAGATAAAGAGAATGACATGGGGAGAGGACAGAGACAGAGGAAGAGACAGACAGAGACCCTGGACACAGATATACAAAACAGGACAGGAGTTCACTGTGGAGTTTTGTTTAATATCAGGGGTTGACTAATGTCCAGGGGCTTTCTAAACTACTCCTAGTATGATCTCCATGGTAAAATAAGTTTTTCTACAAGGTAAAGTTGAGAAATAATTGCCTTCATTGGTTGCAAAATTCCCTGCTGGTGAGGTTTTTCTATTGTTTTGATATCTTTACATTAGGTCCCACAGTTTTGAGATAGAGAGAGCCAAGATGTAAGATTGACAGTACCATTTCTGAGGGGAAACTGACAGGAGACTTACCATCACTGTTTGACAGGGATAACACCTAATCACAAATTCAATCAAACGCTGAAAAATGGTAGTTTATTTTCTTTGCCATGAAAATAAAAACTTACTGTTTTCATATTCCAATAAAAACATGATATTTTACACATTTTCTTCTGGTATTCTGCTTTTTTTTAATAAAGAGATTAATAGTTATAAGTAGTAGCTGGGTTCATCCTGACAAATTCATTCATGCATGGAATTCAGTTTCTGTTCATGATTTCCCCCTTTCCCATCCTCCTTTTCCTTTCTGTCTTCATTCCCCTCTCTTCCATTCACCTTTCTATAGTCTACTGAATTTCCCTTCCCTCATCTATTTATATATACATGTATTTTTGGATGGTTACTGGGGATTAATCTCAAGGGCACTCAACAACTGAGTCACATCTCCAGCCCTATTTTGTATTTTATTTAGAGACAGGGTTTCACTGAGTTGCTTAGTGCCTCACTTTTGCTGAGTCTGGTTTAGAACTCACAATCCTCCTGCCTCAGCCTCTGGAGCCACTGGGACTACAGGCGTGGCCACTCCACCGTTTCTGACCATCTATTTATATTTGATCGGTTCTTTCTACCTTTGTATAAAGGTGTAGTTCCCTGTGGTGTATTTACATGTGCATGTGCACATAACATGCTTTTTAAGAATTCATTCTGCATTGCCTCCCCTTACCCATCCCTCCACTCTGCCTCTAGATCTCCTTCTTCTACATTGATGATCTTCCCTTGATCTTTATGTAATTCTACACTTCCCTTCTCCTTTCCTGTATTTTGCTCTAGCTTTTGCAGGTGAGAGAAAACATTTGACCTTTGAGTTTCTGAGTTTGGCTTGTTTCACTTAGCCTAATATTCTCCATTTCATCAATTTACCAGCAAATGCCTAGAGGATGGGAGAATATCTTGACCAGTTACTCCTCTAAAAGGGGATTTGTATCAAGAAAATACAAAGAACTCAAAAAACTTAACACCAAAAAACCTTCCAAATAACCCAATAAATAATTGACCAAAAATGTAAACAAAAACTTATCAGACTAAGAAACACAAATTGTCAACAAATACAAGAAAAAATGTTCAACATCATTAGCAATCAGGGAAATGCAAATCAAAGCTATACTAAGATTTTAACTGATTCCAATCAGAATGGCAACGATCAAGAAAACAAACAGCAACAAATGCTGGTGAGTTGTGGTGAAAGGTATTCTTGTACATTGCTGTCAGGTGTACGGACTAATACAACCAATATGGTAAGCAGTATGGAGACTCCTCAATAAACAAAGAATGGAACCACCATATAACCCAGCTCTCCTACCCATGGGTATTTTCCCAAAAGATCTAAAATATGAAAAATATAGCAATACAGCCACCTCAATATTTATAACCCATCTTATATTTTTAAAGGAGAAGGAACACTCATAATATGGTCAAAGTTAAAAATCTCCTTCATCCACACCATACTGAATATCTGAAGTTTTCTAAAATATTCTTATATACAATATAAAATGCTAATTCTCTCAAATAATTGAATGATACCATTTAACATTTTAATTGCTATTCCCCATTTCATTTTAATTTCCTAGCTATATTGAAAACCTTTCCATTGGTATAGAGCATAATCTCACTTCCAGTTTCTTTCCAAATTTTCTTTCTTGTCAATGTGACCATCAAGTCTGGCTTGCTAAGAGCAAGTGTTCCCCAGCACCTGGCAGGGTATCATCTGTCAAAAGGTTTTGTTGTTTTGCCAGATCACCAACGTTATGTTAATCTCATGGAAGACCTACCTCAAGACACATTATTCCAGAGTTCCAGTAAATGGGGTATGAAAATGTACATAATGGTAGTCTCATAAATTGGAATGAAACCTAATCCCATAATCAAAAACAAATTACCTTCACCTCTAAATATATATATTTTCCAAGGTCAACAGAGTCTCTGTTCGTGAATCTTACACTGCCATTTCAGTCAATCTGGAGACTGTTTCAATTTTTCACAACAATTTCTACTTACCTAGAACCCTGATCTTAGAATATGTTGCTTCCCCACCACCACAACCGCTTAATCATAACTGGTGTGACTTCCTCAAAGCTATCTAAGTTGGAATATTTGCTGTTTACCAAATTAGAGATACTAGTAATACTTCCATTCTACAGACTGATTCTTTTAACGTGGATTGGGTAATGTTTGCTAGTAAAAACAAAAATAAATGTTTTCAAACATTACTTTTGGAACTCGGAAAGAATTACTCCTCTTTTCTTCTGGAGTCCTGAGAGGAAATAAGAAAGATGATTTGAAAAGCTTGGATTTTCAGCCAGGGAGACCTGGACAAAACAAGTTGACCACTGCTTTCCACTCCCTCTCCACAAGCCAATCAGTGAGAAAAATAAGCTCAGAAGTTCCATTTACCTCCAGCCTCTGAACAAACACAGTATACTACTTCAGTAATGGTATTTCAATTTTCATAAAATTTTAATCACCATTTTCTTGGCATTTGGGTTTAGGTTAATTTAATTAATATTTTTCTTATCTACTAATTTTCATGTTATTCCAAATGCATGAGGAGGTTCAAGTTTACTTGTTGGTTGGCAAATGAATCTGATAAATTAGTCATAATTTTAGTGATACCATAAGAAGACGTCAGACACCAGGATCAGAGAAAAATGACTTTACCATTCATGGCACAGCAGGAAGCCTAGGCAACAGCATAGTCAATTCCTCTAGCCTCCAGGTCTCAGAGGGGCTCACAGATGGTCCCAGATGGATGTCTGTGAAAGCAGTAGGTCACATTACTGGAGACAATCCCTGATATTAGGGGACCACATGTTTTATAATGGGAAGTAAACAAGCCTGCCTTTTTCTCTGGAGGAAGATACTGTGTCTTCTAAGAAAAATGTGCTCTTTGCTCCAGAGATGCACACTCTCTCTACATTACAAGGTAGTTTTCTGTACAAGTATTATTGACAAATACAATAATACAAGAATTATTGACAAATACCTTGGAACAAAACACAGTCATTCTCAAAATTTAAAATATGTCATAAAATTTTTTTTTTGCAAATAATTTCTTCTACTTTATAAATTCCTTGAAGGTAGTACCGGTGCCCAAAAAGGACTAGCTTAAATGAGTGTGGCGGCCATACCTCTAATTCCAGCAACTCAGGACAGGGAGGCAGAAGGATTATAAATTCACGGCCAACCTCAACAATTTAGCAAGACCCTGTGTCTAAATGAACACAGATAAATTAATAAGGGCTGTGGATGTAGCTCATTGGTAGAGTGTGCCTGGGTTCAATAATATGTACTGAAAAAAAATTACTGGTTGCAAATTATCACTCAAGATACACAAAAATCATCAAAAAGTAATTAAATCCTACTTACTACAGGATACAAATATATAGAAATGGGCATAACAGGAATAGTATGGGTAGCTCAGTACTCATTTAATTTCTACAAATGCTTTGGGTTTGCCTCTTGAAGTACTACAATATGAGTTTCATATTCACCACATGACATTCATTTCATGCCAAAGAACCACAAATATATCACCCATATTATCAGTCTCGGTTCTACAAGAAAATAAATCTTTGGGACATAATACAATGCCTAGCATCTTTATAGGCAGCAGGGATGAAGAAAAACATAAAGGAAGATGGAAAGGAGGAAACCAAAGAAGGAAGGAGAACAAGGAAGAGAAAGTGAGAAGACAACATGTTGTTTATGTCTGCCTGAAATTCACAATAATTATTTAACTAATTTTTGTTTCATTTCTGCTTCCATGTTAAAAGTTGAAGTTTATTGAAAATTGTCACTTAAATAGACATACTAAGGGAAAATAATTGTTCATCCTAAAAATAATATAGATAATAAAATAAAGGTTTGGGTTGTTTTTTAAGAGGCAAAGTCTTATTAAACTTACTTGGCATAATTAGAAGTTCAATCCAAAACTGAATAGATTTTTTTTAAATCCATATACAGAAAGTCTCAATGATGAGACCAGTTATTTGAGCTCACTGAAATGTACTGAAAATATCTAGTTTCCTTTTCAAACATGTATTTTTATTTATGAATGTTTGAATAATATTTTAAGGTAATAATATAGTTTACTAGGTAAGAATTGAAAATTTTCCACAGGCTTTAATTTTTTTATGCAATTGATTCAAAATACTCTAACTTATGAGACTTATGGTTCTCATAAATTCATAATAAGAATGGATCAGTTATTCTTGTAAGCGTATTTTTAAATAATTTTTATTAAGTTTAATAAAAAGAAAATAAAAATATTCAAGTTATTGAAGCAAAGCAAATTACCTGCAAAATGAGAGGTATGCCATGCTAGTATAAGCAACTTTTATTGTGTTATATCTCTACATTTGGTAGCCTGAGATTCTAAAAGTTCTTTAATATTTTTCATTATTTGCATATAATTTTATTCACTTCTTTGAACATAATTATGATGCCTATTTTAATCTGTGCATCTTATCAACCCCAGATATGATCGTACATCTTTTTCTTCATTTGCATACCTGACAATTTTGGGGGAAAGCAATCGGACATTGTTGATACAAATTTTTCATGACTCTAAATCTTGCCTGATTCCTGTTGGTACTTTCCTGTTCTAGTAGCTCTCTCACCTAGACTCTGAAAGTGCTCTCTCTCCCAAGAGATTTGACATTTAATATCTCCTTTGCTGGGTCACACCATTTCATTGGTGCATGTATGAACTGGACGTTGTTATCTTGTGGTCAGCACTGGATCTGAAGAGATGGGAGAGCCTTTCCTCAACCTGTGGAATTTGTGAAATCCACTCTTTTTTTCTCTTTGCTTCCAATGTCCAATTAACATCTAGCTGCTTTGCTGTTTTTAAGCTGTCTTCTCTGACAATTCAGGAATATGAAACTAGTTTTCTACTGTGCTACACACTATTAAGTAAAAACATTAAAAACATTTTTTGGTACAGCTCTAACTTTCATGAGTATATCATTCACAGCCCATATTTGCACTGGATTACTTATTATTTTCCCTCTCCACACAATTTTATTTGGACCAATGATGAATCAATCTTTATATGGACACTCTGAATCTTGTTCCTTCCTTTCTGCCAGACTTCACACTTTTAATTTCCAGCTGAGTTTTCTGTCTTAACCTCAACTCTTTCTAAACAAACTTTCCACTTTATTTCCATTTTTGATGCTTTAAGAAATATTATTGAGTTTTCATATTTATCATTTGCAGAGAGTAGAGAGACCGTTTTTCTGCTGACATTCCTGGAGGCTGCTTTGGACTTGACTCAATTTATGCCTACACATTGTTAAATATATATTCCATAATAAGTTATTGTGTTATTCCTCAAAGTTCTTATAATTTTATTGTGTCTTTGGAAAACATACATAAATAAGTATGTAAGTTGATGTGCATCTATTAAGTGTATTGATTTGACAAGAAATTCCATCCTTCATTTACTTTCTACATCAAATTGAGTCATATAAAGAATTATGAATATTTTGTCAATTTTTTTGTTTCTGTATGTGGAAGACATAAAGACTGTATTTTTCCTTCCCCATTTAAGGAGAATCTTATGCTTGGGAGTTTATTAAACCTTCATTACTGTTTCATTCTTGCTATGTTATGCCATTATCTAATAGTACCATGTCCACTAACAAATAGGAATTGCCATGAAATGTCACTTAAGAACTACTGAGCTCAAATTATTTCACATTTATTTGAAAATAAGCATTCATGTTGATTCTTAGTTTCTTGATAGCTAATGGTTTTTCTAAGAAAATTTGCCATTTTATAAAAAAGTTAGAATTTAAATGTTATATGGAAATTGAAAATACATATGCTCAAATTCAAGTTCAAGGGATGCACAACACTTCTTCTTTTCTCTTAAAGGCACCATCTTCATTTTCTGTTCATTAAGTAATAATTTGGTCTTATGTTTACATATTTTTCAGCAAAACAGAAGCCAAAATATTTAGATTCAAATAGATTTTTAACAATCTACTTTTAATTAACTAAATATGCTCGTCAAGAAAAATATTTCTCTAACTTTGAGAAAAAGAATATAAAATTTCTACTATTCTGTTCTGCTCACAGTCAAAACTTAAAACCTTTCGACTACCACAGAGTATAGTTGGCATATTGAAAACCAAAGCAACACTTTTTTGTATTATAGATCTGTCCAGAAAAGGAGATGGACAGTGCTACAGCAAAGTACACAAAACCAAACCTAAGGAGCCCTAGGAAATCTTTAGGGGCAGAAGGTCGTTTTTCTGCTGAGAAATGATCCTTCTGCTGAAATCATTCCTATAGTGGCAATACTTTGATCTTGTTTTCAATATGAGTGAACACAGTTTAAGTAATGTATAATTTCATTACAAATACTTGCCAAAAATCATGTCATTTTAAGTAAGGATAAGGAATCAGGAAACTTGGAAATAAGATATCAAAACTATCCTTCTGTTTTGCAGGAATGTGTTGATAAATTACATTTCATTTGGAACATAATAAAAAGTTTAGTAATTAGATGTATACAAAGTCTTTGTTCAGAGTCAAACCTAGTGTGGTACCTGTCATCTGATATCCTACGTCATTTCCATTGAAAGGAAGGAAGGGCTGAGCAAGCAAGGAATTTAAACCATCTACCACCTAAATGTTTCATTTAGTAGCAAATTTGTTTAACTCTAAATGAAATGTTGACCCCACTGACTCCTCCATAGATAATTTATTTAAACTAATTAGAGTAGTAGATTAGAAGAAAAAGTAAACTTACTCAATATCAACATAAATCATTGAGATAGAATGGACTCAGAATTCATTAAAGTTAAAAAAAGAACAAAACATGTTAATAAGCAGATTTTCTATTTTTTTATGTCAATTTTTCTACTTATAGGTCAAAAGTGAGTTTAAAAAACAAAAATCAAAATTCAAAAAGAATTGGTTAATATGGACTTCTACATGTTAAAATTAACAATATCATGCATAACACCCAACTGTTATAAAGGAGCAACAATAGCAGTTGAATGGTCAGTCCAAATTTATTAGAGCAAAAAGTCCAACCTCAGAGTTAAGTGAGAAGTTCAGTTGTCCTGTGTATGAAAGTAAAGAGAATCAATTTTAAAATTCTGTTTTCAATCTATAATGTAGGGAAAACAAACAGAAATTGATTATCCCCAGATTTTCCAAGTGAACCTTAGAAGTACTGGCTTGTATTGTGGGAATATTTTTTGAATCACCTCCTTCCACCCTGAGGCATGTGCAAGCACAGGCATTCCTTCCAGACAGTGTGTTAGGGAGATTTCTGCCACTATACAAATAAATGTGAGAAAACAGTTTGTAAAGAGAAGAAACTAATTTTAGCCCACTGTTTGGAGATTTTAGTCCATGATTGACCCTGTTGCTATAGGTCTGTGGTAAGGCAGCACATCCTGGTAGATGTAAGAAACAGAGAAAAACTACTTACCTCATGGCTGGGAAAGGCAAGACAGGGAGGGGAAGGGATAGAGATCACAGGAAGGGGCTGTGGTCACCACCCCATTCAATGCCTGACCCAAGTGACCTACGACTTCCCACCATGCTCCATCTCCTCAAGACCTAACTACTTTCTAATAGTACCACCCTGGGGAATAACCTCCGCCACATGGATATTCAGGGGGACATTGCAGATCCAAAATTACAGCACGCACGTTAGTTCTTCTTGATGGTTCAACTATGGCTATGTGTGAAGGTGAAAAGAAATAATTATGGAGTAAAAGAAGAAAAAATCAATTTTGTAAGAATTTTTACATTCTACTAATTCCACAAAATCTGGATTATGGAACAAATTTTTATTTATCAAAATGTTTCTTATGTTCTTATAAAGTCTGTTGTGATTTTAAAATGACAGCCCAGTAAAATACCTGTTCAAGCATCAGAGCGGCTGTGCAGAGGGAGCTTCTGAAGAGGCTGCTGGGGAATGAACCTCCAGACATGTTTTTGGGCAGCCCAGTTGTGAGTTGGACTTGATGACCTCTTTCTAGCAAGCAGAATATGGCAAATGCAATAGAGTTATTTCCAAGATTAGATTGGGAAGACTGTGGCTTCCACCTCACTCACACACTCTCCTGGTACCTCTCATTGACCTGAATTGGTGAATTCAGAGGTCAGGTTAGGAGTGGTCTCTGTGCAGAGGCACTGGTGGGTGACCTCAACTGAGACCCCAGATCAGGGCTTATGAAGAATAATCCTGTCAACATCATGAGTGAGCGTGAACTAAGATCTCCACAGTCAAGGCTTGACATGACTGCCACCCCAGTACACACATCTGACATCACCAGGACCCACTTAAGCATTCACTAACTCCTACCAGACAGAAATCATGATGTAATTAACACTGTTGTTTTGGGCAAGGTGTCAAATAATATTAGATAACTAATACCACGTCTATGAGGTTTTCAGTTTGTCAAGAATAATTAAACAGGTTTCATTTTAAGATACCTTTCTTGAATGCTTAGAAAAAATGAACAATGATTGCCTTACAGGTATATGACTATTCGGAGAAAATCTGGAACTAATTGCTTTGTGACTTATGGTGTCATGTCTTCATTCACTCAAAATATGCATAAATCCTTTCATGTTTTAAAATAGATAAAAGTAATTCCAAACATGCCCTTTACTTAAATGAAATACACTAAAATAATTAAATTTTATATTTATGCTGTGAGATAATCAGCCACTGGCTTTCTTAACTATATCTGGTGTTATATATTTAAATAACGAAGATTTATAATGTTACCTGTGGTGTAGAAATAAAGTTATTGGTTTATTTTTCCAAGTTACTACAAATATTATATTATAATAATTTGTAAACTATCAATAATTAAGTCTCCTGATACTCATGCCATTCCTCTTCAAATACATCTGGTCTCAAAAGTAACAGACACAACACCATAATTTGGAATTTCTTCAGGGATAGCCCTAAGTCTAACAGACACATTGTTTCAAACAAGAAAATATATGCAGCATCCTGGGAAACTGAAATGCTCTCATTTTATTCCTCTCCTAAGAGAATAGACTCAGACTATCAATTGTTCTTTATTATTTTTGTTTGATTCTTTTGAGGTATTCATACTAGGGATGAAAATAATATACACAGAAAATACTGAATAGTTTTCAGATTTATTTTAAAACAGGGCAGAGCAGGCCCTCTTTGAGTACAGCCTTTGTATGTATTATACAATACTGCTAAAAGACTAAATAAAAATGCCTGGGCATATGACTTCACCTTTAAAAACAGCTATGTTATACACCACAGTTGGTAACCAATCCATTTCTGAAATTTTAACAAACATGAAGGTATTTGTTCCATTCACAGTCATTTTATTCTGGATCATGACTGTCTTCACAGCTGGAAGGAAGTTGTTTATTTTGAGACGCTCTGACATTCCTCCAGCCTTTTAATCTTTGCACTGAAGTCAAGACTTCTGAAGTTTAAAAGATGACTCCTTAAATCCTGAGGGAAGACTGAAAATTCCCCAAAAGCAGAAAAGTCTAAGTGGAATCTTCTTGCTTCTTAAATTGTGGCAAAAGAAAATCACTAACTATTTAATAGAAGATCTAGAACTTCTAAAACCCTACTGTCCCACACAAGTTTTCCAACTATTGAAAGGAACAGGAAAACCATAAATGAAGGGACCATAGCTTCTTGAAAATGAGCCTGATTGTAGGAAATCAAAGGTGATTCAGAAGCTCAAAAACCAAACCACAAAGGAGGAAATTTAACACAAATCATGTTCGAAAAGAAAAGTGAGCAACATAAATCTGAAGTCTTAAACTTTTCTTCAATCTTTGCATTAGAAATCATCTTTCAATATGCACAATCATCTGTTGCAGTGAATTTAATCAATAATTATGTTTTTTCAAATACTTTTAACAAATCCTTATTCAATAGACCATATATAAAACTAGAAAATTGGTACTCCTTTTGAATTCTCTTCTAGGAGCAAGAACACTGAATTTCCACTTAACAATAAAAGGACTCAATATAAATAGACCCTGCCTGGGGTGGTATTTTTCTTACATTACTAGCTTTAGGACAGAGAAGGAAATCTCAAAAGAAATGGAAAAAGAAGAAAAGAAAAGAAAAGTTGACAAAAGGAAAAACACAAAGGCAGACATAATTACAGTGCTGATACTAAATTTGAGATTCCCTACATACAATATCAACCCTGAGCTGGGGATACTGCATCTAAGGTCCACTGCAAGAGGAGGAGACAACCCCTGATTAGTTCTTTGATCTGTAAATGGTTAGAGTAGGTCCAGATCCTTATCTCCCCAAGATGATGCAGATACACAGATTAGTCCTTTGGGCATAATTGTCCTCAATTTAAATTCTTGTACTTTCCATAGAAGTATATAATCCAAATATACATTTAAAGTCAGAGAAAAAAAAAAAGAAAGGCCAACCATAATGAAAGAAAATACATAGAAAGAGCAAAACAACTTCAGCCACCAGAATTAAAAAATAGAGACAGTACAATTAATATGAAGGCAATAATTGAAGTATAAAAAGCAAGTTATCAATATGATAAAAAAAAGAACAAGACATTACCTTTAACTGTGTATTATAAAAATAAATAGTTGCATTGGAAAAATAACTTCTAATGTTCTTTAACATAGTAGCATTACTATAGTTGACAACAATTAATTGTATATTTCAAAATAAATAGCAGGGAGAATTTTAAATGTTCCCAGCACAAAAAATGACAATTGTATGAAGGGATCTATGTGCCAATTACCCTGATTTGATCATTGCACATTATATAAATACATTGAATTATCAAACTCTTCCCCACACATATGGGCAATTACTGTGTCATTTAAAATTTTTAAGTAATTAAAGAAAAGAACACAGAGTTTTAAAGTGAAAAACATGTATAATTGGTAAAATAAATGAGGGTATATTAAAGAAAAATAATTTTCTTTCGCTCTTTTTTTGAATGTGTGCATGTGGGGATTGAGGTGCTGGGGATTGAACCCAGGGACTTAAGCATGCTTAACATGTACTCTACCACTGAACTACATCCCATCCCCAATAACTGTCTTGACAAGGCTATGACTGGCCATGCAAACATCAAAAAACACAATGCTAGTGTGATGAATAAGTCATCAGACTCATAATGTATTTCTTTTTCACCAAGATATTCAGGCATTAACAAATGACTTTAATCAGAGTCCATTGTATATTTGCTAATGTATTGGAACAAAAATTCTTGCACTGGTAATTTAATGGCAAAGAAAAAACTGTCCTCATTTTTAGCATTTAATTTTTCAGTGTGAGCCTTATCTTTCATTATATTTGTGTATTTAAAAAAATCTCAAAAAGGAGATTTTGGACAGGGAAAGCCAATCGGTTGTAAAAAATGTGGATTTACCTTTCCTTCCCTTAAATATGGACTGACTCTAAGTCTTGCTATCAATAAAATGAAGTGGAAGTGATGCTATGCCCATTGCCGGTGGCAAGAGAGTCTAGGTAGAGGGGAGAAGACATTCATATCCTATATAAAGAGAAAACCCATGTGGAGAATGGTTACCTTAATGATAAAGTTCTCAAACATGACAGAATCTTCCTGAAGTTTTTATCCTGGTGTTTTCTTTAGATAAAAGCATCTATACAAATCCTCATGTTGTCAGCAGTTAAAGCAGCCATGTGAGAAACTGGAACTGACTCTATGTGGAGCAGAAGCAGCATCCAATAAACACCTCAAGTGTAAGAACTAATAAACCATTTTGTTGTTTTGAGACACAAAGTTTTGGAGTGCTTGTTTTTTCTTCATTGATAACTGATAGATAGCCTAATGAATCATGACCACAGAATCTCAGTAGCAACCAAGGGAACCATAAAACTGAAATACAATAAAAGAAATGTTTTCTCAAAAGAGAATGCATTGTAAGAAACATTGGTGATCCAATTAAAGGCCAAACTCACAAGTTAAGAGAAATGAACATCTTCATGACAAAACAGTCCTGATGATAGTGTCTAATTAATGCAGCCTTAAGAAGGGCAGAACCTGAGTGATGGAGAACAACAGAACACAAACTTCAGGAGATTGAATGATGTGCAAGCATTACACTCGACTGAATACCTTTAGAAGAATCCTTATGAGGAGATAAAAACAGTTCATGTAACTTCCAAGTAGCAAATCAGTAGAGGGAAAACAGAGTAACACACAAAAAAAGAAAACAATGAAAGATGAATTGACAAGAAAATTTAAAAATATGCAAGTAAAATTAGAGTTCAGATTTATCTCTAAATACAATAAATATAAATGGTCTAATTTAAGAAAAACTGGTAATCAAAGTGAATTTTTGAAAGATTAGTTACAGTTTGTTTATAAGACACAAATCCCCCAAAAAGTACATAGTACTTGAAGTCAAGAGAAGGAGGACCATGTGCCCCTAAAACGAGCTAAAAATGTATTTATATTAAGTTTTCAATTAAGAGCCATAACATATGAACCTTATAAAGTAACCTAAAAATAAGTGAATCTGAAATTGAAATATCCTCAAGAAGAAAAATTTAAATATGGCATTGAAGTAAAAGAATTTATTTTTTCAAATAAAAATAAGTGGTATAAATGTAGATGAAAAACACAATACCAAGCTTGGTTTATGAGATATCTATAATAGTGTAAGGAAGAAAGGCTAATGATGAACTAAGCATCTAAAATTAAGATAGTAGAAAAAATACATGCTAATTAAATAGAACAATAGTTAAATTAAAATTTAATTCTTTAAAATGACCCAGTTACAGACAAAGTTACAAATATTAAGCAGGTCTGATCAGAAAGAGAATGTACAAATAATTGACATTTAAAATAAAATTTTACATAAGTATAAATCTAAGGAATATTAAACTTTAATAAAAAGTATAAAATATAGAACAGTAGCTTAGAAAAGGCCAAAAAAAGTTCAGTTACAAAACAAACATCAAGAATTTACAACAATGCATTATCCTGGAGCTACTAAAGAAATTGATGCAGTAGTTAAAACTCCTGTGTCTAAGTTAAAAAATAAATAAATAAAATAAATAAATAAATAAATAAATAAATAAATAAATAAATAAAAGGGCTGGTGATATGGTTCAGAGGTTAATCTCCCCAGGGTTCAATTCTTCAGGCAAAAATAAATAATAATAAATAAAACTCTACCTTAAAGGAAGAACCAGCCTGAAATAGTATTATAAGTGTTATGATAATTTTCAAAGGACAGATTATTCCATCCTAAAAAAAAGCGAAATAAATCTTTCAGAGAAGAGAAAAGAAAGAACACAGATCAGAGTTTTATAGGAAGCCACCAAAACTTTGAAGCCAATGCCAGAAAAACAAAGTCTCTGATTAAATATTAAGGCCTCATAATAAACACCCAAATTATAAAATGATTACAGGGTAACATCGTGGGTGATACTGAAGACTAGAAAATATGTTAAGAGAAGTTATCATGTTAGTATATTGCAGTGCAAAAGTCATAAAGTTTTATTCCATTTATATTAAAACTTCTCTGGATTATATTCAAACCAATCTTTAGGGCAAGAGATAATTATGAAAGGTGCTATGAAAATTTTTTAAAAAGCTAAATAAGTGCCGAAGAATACCATAGTCATCGATTAGAAGAAAAATTGACAAACATTTTTTCAAAGCATGATAAATTGAACATAAAAATTATGCACTTCTTTTTGGATGATATTCTTAAAAAGGTGAATGATGAAATATACTGGGAGAAACTAATAGAAAAACATATCTCAAATAATGACATATCTAGTATAGCTAAATCTAGTATATGTAAATAACTAAAAATTCAAGAAGGAAACAAAATCTTATGTGAATTACACTGAGAAAATAATAATTGAAAATCACATATCAAGTAAGGACATAATCAGAATATATAAAGAACTAAAAATTCAATAAGAAAACAAAACTTTATTTAAAATAAGGGGCACAATATTTTAACAGATATTTCCCCTAAGAAGATATGGAGAGGGTACAATCAGCCCTTGAATGAACACTGGACATTATCAGAACAGTCACCCTAAGATGTTGCTACACACTTGTGAGAAGGTCTGAAATGTAGAACATTGATCCCGATGTGGGTAGGTGAGAAGGAGAGGAGCACCAACTCATAAGCTCCTCATGGAATCCTAAAGTTATATCACTACTTTGAAGAACAGTTTGCTGACTTCTTAAACTGTTAAACACTCACCTATCAGAGGATGCAGATATTGTAGTCCTAGGTGTTTGCTCAAGAGAATGAGAAATATATGTTCATTCAAGATTTCGCATTTCTATAGCAGCTTTATTTATGATAGCCCTGAATTGAAAATAATCCTAATGTCCATTGGAAATCAGTGGATAAACAAAATATTGTTTGTGGGGAAAATTCACAAAGGAATGAATATTAACTGAAACAAAACATGTGATTGGAATAAGGATGTTAAGAGGAGTTTATGCTGGATTCTCTGAGTGGGCCTTAAATAAAAGGACATGTACCCTCAATAATTCGAATTTTTCATTATAGTACAAAAATATAAACAACATGATAATGTCAATATATTCTTGAGTGTGTGCAAAAGATCTGATAGCTAGGCAAATCTACTTCATCACTTCCAAATATCCAACATGTGCATGGAAATGCACTTAGTGTCCTGATATTTATTTCAGACTTTCAATGTCATTGCTCATAAATAACAATATCTGTTTCTGTATAGGCCTAGAGTATACACAACAGTATTTGGTGAAAAATTTAAATAAACCCAAATAAAATAATACTATGAAGTCTTGGGTGAACATTGTCTTCTGTTTTAAAAACTCTGCACATTAAAACACTTTGTCAGGAACACCAGAGGGAAATGCCCAAGTAAATATAAATTAACAGAGGGTAAGTATGTGAAAATTTCAGAGGAACAGTGTCAAGGCCAGCATCTGACCATGACCATTTTGCTCTAAAGCTTAGGATCTAAACACTGAGCTACACACCTTTCCAGCTGGGAAAGGAAATCATGTCATGATGGCTTTTCATATCTGCATCACAGTTCTTAGAATGTGATAGAGTTGGGGTCATAATCCAGGTTTTCTAATCAAGTCCAGTTCTCATTCCCATAGATGGTCTAAAAAGGGCTTCTCAAAGGCATTGTGCAGATACTGAACTCAGTTGAGGTATCAGTGTCATCTCTGATATTCAGCAGACCTTTTCTCCCGGTGGCTTTCTGGGATCATTAAAGCGTTGAGCTCTCCTCTGTGTAAGCCATATCCCCCTCACCAAACTTGATGTGACAACTCCATAAACCCTGAAGAAGTCACGATATCAACGTGCTTGGTGGCTCCCGCCCCAGGTTTAGCATCTAATGGCACTGAAGTACGCTTGGGAACACGATATGAAAAAGAAGTCAAAAATCAGGAGGAAACCGCATGGGACGTTGTAGCCTTACAGTGCCTGCTTATGAGACTTTTCAATGATCTGAGACAGTGTTAGTGGAAAAGCTTGTTGCAATGTTACCTTTGCAAAGTGAGGTAATCGGGAGACTGAGGCACAAGTTCAAAGTCAATCTCAGCAATTTAGCAAGACCCTGAGTAACTTAGTAAGGACCCGTCTCAAAAAATAAAGGGCTGGAGATGTGGCTCAGTAGTTAAGTGCCTCTTGTTTCAAGTTCTGGTACAAAAAAAAAAAAAAAAAAAAAAAGTCAAGTAAGTAGTTTTGCCAATATACTTTTTATTTTCATTTTCTGTCAAACATTTCCAGGATTACAGTCCTCTTGGCAGGTTGAAGGACTCTGCTAAAATTAATAAATCTTCATTTTTTTTCCTTCACATTTGTTCAAACAAAAGATATAGATCCTTGATAAGTATCTTTAATCCCAATGTCTTTTGGGATTTTTTACCCTCAACTTCATGGAGAAGCGCTTCAATTTCATGAGGACCTCAAATATGCTACATAAAAAGCACCTTATTGTCTTTCTATTTTTGATCAGTATTACATAAAATATTGATAGGTTGGTTGTGTGTGTGGGGGTTAATGATGGTTTCCTAGAACTTATGCTTACAGAACATCTGAGTTCAGTGTTCCACAGGTTGATTGACATAGGAGGAGTGAAAAGAATTGCTTCAACTAAGTTCTAAAGAGGCTTCAGAGGCTGGAGAGCCACAACACCTCCTTAAGGAAGGAGTGCACTACAGAGGAAAGATGCACTTTGGAATAAGAAAGATTTCCATTCAATTCCCAGCCCTGTCACTTGTTAGCTCTGTGAACTTGAGCAAATTACTCTGGGCTGGTGAAGTGTAATTTTCTCACTTATTAAATGTGATTAATAATGGCACCCTCTTAGGAATTTTATAAAGACTAACTGAAAAATTCTGTGTAAATCCCTTAGCTTGGTGTTGGGCACACAGTAGGTATATTAATTAGGTCACAAGCTAAGCTGTCCTGCCAAAGATATCAAAAACTACAGTGCCTCAGACAGTAGAGTATGTATTCCTGTTTCCCGTGACAGTCTTGTGAGCAAGGGGTCCAGGGAGAATAGCAGCTTGGCTCAGCAGGTAATTCAAGGACAGACGCGGTTTCTTTTCATCTTCTTGTCTTGCTGCCACCTCCGGAGTTGTGCAGCCTTCCTGTTCAGAGCTGGCTCTCGCTGTGTATCAATCAGGGGCCCTGTGAGCAGCATAGCACACATTCCACTGACATATTTTAAATGAGTTTGACAAAGGAACGATTTACAGCAGCAGGATGTGGGTTAAAAGAAACATAGGAGAGGATGCTACACCAGGGAGCCTGGAGAAACTGGCCTGAAGAGACAAGGGAGAATTTGTGAGCATCTGCAGGAGAGGACCGTTGAAAGAAGATGTGAGGATTGGTGGTGTGGAGGAGCCAACACACATGAGTACTGGAATGGGTGGAATCAAGGAAATGAATGTCTGACCTTCTCATCTCACACTCTGGTTGTCACCTAATGGAGGACACATCTGGCATTCCCAGGAGGAGGAAGCCCCAGGATGAAGAATCCAGTCCCTCATCCCAGACCCATTCAATCAGAACATGACTTTTAACAAGATTCTCTGTGATATTTACTAATTTACTTATTTTGGTGCTAGAGATTGGTTGAACTCAGGGGCACTAAACCACTGAGCTACATCCCCAGCACGTTTTTGTATTTTTATTTAGGGACAGTTTCACTGAGTTACTTAGGGTCTCACTAAGTTGTTGAGGCTGGATTTGAACTCTCAATCCTCCTGCCTCAGACTCCTGAGATACTGGGATTATAGGCATGTACCACCATGCCTGTTTCCCCATGAATTTTATATAGAACATGGTTTGGAAAGTACTGTTAAAACCTATAACTTTTATTTTTGTTTCTGTTTTTCAAGATGTATTTGATTTCAGGGCTAGATAGTCACCAAGTGAGGCTCTTAAAGGAATCAATATTCCTGTATTTTACATTACTTCAGAAGCGTTCTCACTTCTGTAGTGTCTCTAGAGAGGCAGGTGATAAAGCTGGGTGTTTCCTATTTTGGTGGGGTATGGAAGGCATTTCCTTAGATGTTTTCTTTCTTATCATCATATATATCATTTCAAAATCTTCAGTATGTCAAACACATTAGTCATCTGCTTGCGAGTTTAATTTTTAAGATCCTTGCGATCAGTTGGTAATTACCAAAGCACATTGAAAGCCACGTAACCCCACTGCTAGCTCTCACCACTGTATTGCTGTGATGCACATTGGTCTCTGATTTTAACAGTCATTATTTGGCTCTTATCTCCTAGAGTCACCTTCTCATTCAGATCAAGAACCTTATTAAATAGTCAATTTCCTACTTTTCTCTCTAGCCTACAGAAGAGAGCTGCTCCTGAATTTTTTGAAGATGTGGGTGGCCCTGTCATCAGTGCACATTTTACCACTATGTGCAGAGAATTCCTTCCAGCCCTCCCAGGTCATGGTTTACAACCATCTTAATCTGCACATAATAGTTCTGCTCTGATGCCTGATGTTGTGTTCTTATTCTAGAACATTCCAGAAAGGTGCTGATTTTATCCTCAGGGATATTAGGCTAAGCAATTGGCCTCCTTAGAGAACCTAGATGTGATTCCCCAAGACTCAAGTCAACACTTTCAGTTCAGAACCCTGAGTAGGTGCACTGATGTCAATGAATCAAGGAAGAAAACATCTTAGGTTTCACATGACTTCTCTGACTCCTTCAGTAGACATCCTCATTTATGATAGATAGCTAGGTTCATGTTGATCAGAGATGACAATTCCATTCAATTCCTTCATAATACAGGCTCTTTTCTGCCAGACCTTGGGCTTTTATTTTAATGATAGCTAGGAACTAACTTTTTCATATTTAGAAGAAAATGATGATTTGTCAGAGTGTGTTCTGGGGAGAATCCCTTTACGGTAGCTGTGGTATAAGGATTTAAAGTTTTTTTTAATAGGGGAATTCTGGTTCCCACAGATACAGAGAGTCAGACTGTTGACACCTGAAAGGGAGAGTTTGCGGCTCCATTTCTCATCTTCAAGTGCCTCTCTGCCAATATCAAGGCTTCAGTCTTTCCATTACTTTCCTTACCTTAGCATAAGACACCTGGTGAGGATGAGCTTTTAATTAGAGCTGTGACTCTGTGATCCATGAAATCAGACTCTGGGCTGGACTCCAAGTCTTCTCTTCCCCACAGAGGTTTCCAGATTTTGCCTCCATAGCTTTGGACTTCCAAAATCAGCATTGTATTTTTCCTAGGTCTCAATTAGGAACCATCAGAAGCAAAGAGTATATCCTCCAATCTTTGTATTGACTGTGATCTCCTCAGTCACTGCATGCCAGAGCAACTTGACCTCTGCATGCCTCAGTCACCATTATATCCTCAGTCACCATTTTATCCTTTGTCTTCATGTATGATGATTTGAACAATTTGGTGATGATGCCTCAGATGATCTGGATCCTTTTTCTTCCCAGAAGTACAACTTCAAATATGTGAGCAAACCTTACCCATAATTTAAAATTCTGCCTTCTGGTGTAACTCCTGGTACTATTCACTGTATCAATCATGTTTCAGAAAGGAGGGGGCACATTCAAGTTGTCACATGAAAAGAATTTATAAAGGAGCTAATTACAAAGAAGTATGTAAGGTCAAATGAATTCAGCAATAGGGAGAAAAAGGAAGAGGAAAAAAGAAAATCTGGGACCTAAAAAGGATAGTTACAGCTGAAGAACTGGACACAGTCCTTAGGGAAGCATAATCTGGAGGGAAAGAACACAACCTCTGGACACAGAAAGATCTAGAAGAATAAATATTCCCACCCACCAATCTCCCCTTGACTAAATCCAGCAGAAAGCCAGAACTCTTGGGAATCCAAATAGCTCAGCTTTTTGGAGCAAAATACAAGTGGGAGAGAGAATCTGAAGGTGCAAAGAAAACACCCGTTGTCTCCATTCCATTATGGAGGCAAGAGAAAAAGAGGAATAGCAAGGGATAAGCAATGAGCTGAAAAGAAAGCCCCAGAACAGGAGCACATTGGTTCCTCTTGTCTCCCTTTGGTCAAAACTTAGGCACGTGGCCACACCATCTGCAGGGAACACTGACAAATATAAATTCAAGCTGGGAGGCCATATGCACAGCTAAAACTTGGGGGTTTATTTACTAAAATAAAGGAGAGAGAGGATATTAAGGGAAACAGTGAGTTTTGTCGTAGTAGATTTTCAGGCAAAGTAGTAACAAAGAGGAAGTAACTTTGTGTGAATGAAAAAGTGATTGTATGAGTCTTTAACAAATATTTACTATCTACTTTGTATTCAGAACTCTAAATTAAATACAGGGCCATATAGGGATCTCATGCATGATCCTTACCTTGGTGGGAATAGATGAATCTCCATTCCGGGTAACTAGCAGGGAATTCTTTAGATCGCCACTTTGGAGATGATTAATGAATTTTAAACTAATTTTTAAAAATATTTTTTTTTCCTGGAAGAAAAAGTGAATATGGTGGTTAGGTACAACAGAGGTAATAGAATTATGGAGAATTCACATGAGATTCATCCAACTATTTTGAACACTATTAACCGACACCGAGCATCTAGCAAATTTTAGAGCACAGATCCTATCCTCTTGGACCTTACTTTCTGTTTGGAGAAAAGGTAAACAGACATTACTATGGTTCATATATAAGGAGTCCCACAGAAGCTTCTGTGTTTATTTAGGAACGTTCAGGGGAAATGGTTAGATTATGAGAGCTATTATATAATCAGTCCATTGTAGTTTGAATGGACTACTTGGGTGGTAACTATAGGCACGTGGGGATGCTGGGGATGCCTAGAGGAGGTGGGTTACTGGGTACATGACATGGAAGGCTGCATCTGCCCTGTGGTCTCTTTGCACCCCATCTCTCTGCTTCCTGATTCCACCATGGGCAGCCTTCCTCCACTTAGCCCTTCTCCCATGATGCACTGCCTCATCTTGTGCCCAGATCAATGGAGTCAGCCATATATGGAGTAAAATCTCTGAAACTATGAGCCCCAAATAAACTTTCCCTCCTCTAAATTGTTTCAGTCAGGTATTTTGCTCACAGCAATGAGAAGCTGACTAATGCACATGTGCGTTTAGGTGTAAAAGACATAAATGGTATTTTAGAGTTGTCAAGGATGTTCTGCCTAAAAAGGCAACACTTCAATGAAGCGATGAAAGAATCACAAAGATCCGTGAGGTAAGTGTTGAAGGCTGAGGAGAAAATGACTCCACCTGTCTAGAAATAGGAAGAGGCTTGGTGTTGAGAACAACCTAGAAGCCCAAAAGAGAGGAGAATGGTAGAAAACAACCTGAGAAAGCTATGAGCTTGATCATGTGAGTCCTTATCATCTGTTGGCAGACTTAGTATTGATTTGGGATGAATCTTTTTATGAGAGGGAGATGACAAAATGATTTTCATCTTATATTATCATCTACGTGAACTCATGGTGGTTTGGGCATGATTATTGGTAGTCATGATCAGTAGTGGTTGGATTCTAGATATACTTGGAAAGTATGATTGACAGAATTGAGTAGTGTATTAGTATGATATGTGTAAGGGAACAAAGGGAGTTGTTTACTGACCAAGGAACTGAGCAACTAACACTAGACTACAAGCAGATATGGGAAAAAATCAAATATTTGTTTTTGACATATTAATTTACAGTGCATTTTCATGTCTATGAATAAAGGTGATTAATATCTCAATAGATAGGAGTCAACCAGATAACCTTTTAGCACATATGAGTTTTGAATGACTCAAGACACTCTCAGGGCTAGAACAGTAACATCAATCTAGAAAATTGGTAAGATGCACATTTAAAAGTCGCTAGAATGAATGCAGCTCTCAGAGCCATGAGCATGGCTGAGAGAATGTGTAGCAGAAATTCAGAGCCTTGGACAACATTAGGAAACAACAGCAAAATGCTTTCTCTTTCATTCTTTATTTCCATTTGCCTATTCTCACGACAGGGAATCCAAGGTTCATGTTTTCTGTTCATTTTTATTATTATTAAATAAGTTTTTATGTGATAGGTTGGAAAATTACCTTCTATTTCTAAAGAAACATTTTCCATAATCTAAAAATAAGATATGTTTTGAATTTCAAAATGGCAAATGATTAGTAAACATTAGAGGGACTAGGTCATATCCTTAACATGACTTTAGGGTAAAATGAAACCAACTTATACTTGAATTTTGCTTCTAAATTCAAGGACTGGTGACAATAGATAGGTCAATACTTCAGTTCTGAAGAGTGAGCTCATCAGAACAGTGTGAAGTTAGCAAATAGTCCTGTAACATACTAGAGCTTCCTAAAATCATCTAGTATATATTCTGATACCAAGTTACTTGCTTAAATATTAGTCTCAAAATAGAAGAAAATTAAATGAAGTGGGTCAATACTGAAACACAACACATACACTTCTATTTCTTCAAGGGGTGTTATGGTAGCCATTCTTTTCTAGCTAGGATGATAGACAAGTTTTAAATAGGGAGACAAGAACAGATTCTATGAGAAATACAAAAAAAAGAAACATGTTCAATGCATCTGTCTCTCAAATTCCATGATGAAGGAAAAAGTGGTAACTTTCATTAAAACTATAATACTGTCAATAGCTGGTCATAATTCATCTTTTTTAAAAAATCATTTGAGCCCTAATGAGTGATGAATTGGTCCTCTTGACAAATATGGTTTTCTATGGTATATTTATGTTTCAAAGAGGCAAAACAGCTCCAGAGGTCTTGGATGAGCTCATCCCTTCTCACATCTTATTTTACCTTATGTTTTCTAAGAGATAATGTTCATATGTTTGAATGAAAGCATGTGAGCTTTCTGGTTTGGGCAACAGAACTGACATTGTATTAAATCCTTTGGTGCTTAGTGACTTTTATATTACTTTTTTCGGCTTTACAGTAGTGTGAATGAATACAATTTATAAGGCGCTACAATAGAACAAAGGCCATTGTGAAGGCTGTGTCAGCCTCTGCTAACATATCACCACTTTAATGTGCTTCTTAAAAAATATTTCTTACCATAACTATAGTGAAGGAAAACATATTTTTAATAAATTTCTTTGTGGAGGTAAAACATATCTAAAGTGCATATTGCTACACAATACTATGCAAATAATAAATAAAAATATGCAAAAGAATTTCTAACTTACCTTATGAAATGAAAGGGAATAGGAATAGGCGTTGATTAGTCTTACTGGAAACAGAAAACAGATAAGTATTATGCATGCTTATTTATATATGTTAGAAAAGGTAACAAACTGAAGAAGCATTTTGCACAACTAAAATTTTAATTTAAGTCCCTGAAGAAGCACACCTAGTACCCAATAAAGAATTCCCAGCACACTTCTTTAACTCAATAGTTAAATTTTAAACTTGAGGACTTCAGTTATTTTGCAACTGACACATAACACACACACACACACACACACACACACACACACAACCTCACATACACACACAAATTTTTCATCTAACTACTCTATTCCAACCTTCCAACCTCTACTGGCTAAAATATGTTTACGTGGATTATTTTTTGCAGATTTTTTTTTTCTTGCAATACTGGGAATTGAATTCAGGGGTATTCTACCACTGAGTTACACCCCCAGCCCTTTTTATTTTTATTGTTTAATTTTAAGGCAGATTCTGGCTGATCTCAAACTTGCCATCCTCCTGCCTCAGCTTCCCCAGTACCTGTGATTACAGGTGAATTAGTCATCTGTGTTTTCTGATAAAACACAAGCATAAACAAACGAAAAGGGTAAAGTAAAACCCAAATAATTTATATCACCAGTGAGGATAAATTTAAGGAAATGAGAAGAAATTACTGATATTTACTTACGACATGATAAACATATTTCTCTCTGATTCTCTGATCCAGGTATTGTTTTCTAATCTGATTATTTGAGGGTGCTACTACTCCTGTAAATGTGAGTTATCAGAGAGACTCGTTCACTGATAGTTATGTTTCTTGGAAGTGATTCTGGGCAGAGTTATTCTCTCTGTCCCCCGACTTTGCTGGAGTAGCAGCCGTGACTGACTCTGGGAGTGTTTCTGCTATGCTATGCTCTCCTGTGGACTTTACCAACATCTAGATGCTGAGGGCACGCTGGAATGAAGAAGCTGTATTCATAATGTCAAATCAGAGCAGCTTTAACAGAAGGAAAGGTTTTATTTTTATTTCAACATATTCTTTTTCTAGGTATCTAAAGCCCAGTTTATATTGCCCCACAGTTTATATTACATCTGTAACTTGGGAAGAAGTCAGTGGAGATGGTTCATCTCAGCTCCACAAAGCCCAGGGTGGAGTCCTTCCTCAGGTTTTGGTAATGTGGTGGCAGCTGTCTGTCAACGGGGTCTCAGCTGGAATTCTTGGCCAGTGCTACTCCTTGAGGGAGTTTCTTTCCAGGATTCCCGACTTGTTGGTCCTCATTAAAGGGTGGTGCCTGGGTTCCAACACCACGTGCTCTAGCAGCCAGGAGGCAGAATCACCTGTGTCCTAAGACCGCAGGCCAGATGCTGGCAGAGCACAGCTGCTACTGGATTTTGTCTAAAGCAGTTCCAGAAGTACATTTAGACATCAGCAGAGGGTATGCGGATCTCCTGCTCTCCATAGGAAGGCACATTTGCATCTTTCTTTACCACCATTTTTAATTCAGGAAGTGATAAAAGAAGTATTCTTTATTAGTTCCTTACAACAGCATCCATTATTAATACTCGTATTTTTGTAATATAAATTGGTCAATAATAAGTTTAGTGTTTTGTTTATACTTTCCTTTATAAGTGGTGATACTAGGGCATAAAATGATTAATTGGCTTTACTTAGTTCTCCCAATGAATCCATGGTTTAAAAAATAATATTGAGATAGCTTTCTAGAATATATTAGAAATGAATTAAAAACACATGTTAATTCAAGTTAAAAAAAAAAAAAAACTCTATATGCTGAAACACTATCATCCATTTTATAGAGCCCACAGCCAAATAAGACATTGGTTCCAGGACCTCCAGGAGACCAGGGAGTAGCTCATGGAACTAATTACACTACCTGCCAAAAAGAGAGAAGCCCTAAATTCGGTTGCATTAACATGCTCAGGGCTGTTGTACATTCGTGCTTTCAAATGGAATGCATGCCAGAACTTCTTTTTATAGTTCTCATGAACATGTTGGAACTCCTCAAAACACGAAATGAAGGCTTTTACTTTTTCCACTCTGTATTTTTCTCATTTGAATATCTCATGACGCTACTCCAGCTGATCGATGATTTAATTTTTTTATCTGCAACCCTGACTCCCATCTTAGCTCCAGACAATGTATTCAATTTCCTGCTTAATAGTTCCATTTAGAAGCCTTAAACACTCCCAGAAGTCAATATTTGCACACAAGTTTGTTCCCATCCCTGGTCTCCTGCCAGTGTTCCTTGTCATCGTTTCCTTGGAATTGAGCAAGCCAGAAGTCTGGGTCCTGTTCTACATTCCCATCTTCCTCAATCTCCATGATAGTTTTTTGGTCTCTGGTTTGTTAACCCCACCCACTATGTAAACCCCACAAAGGTGAGAATTGTCACCTTTTGTTATCATTGCATCTCCAATACCTTGGCCGAGTGTTGGTGTACAGTACATTTTATAATAAAATAATTATTGCATATCAGTCTTTATTGTGGAACTCTTTTAGTGAATTCATAAAATCAAATATATTTCTGAAGTACATATGGCAAGAAACATGTGAGAATATATTTCCTTAAGATAAATCATTGCTAGAGATGAATCAGAGTGCACTAAAAATTGTTAAAGATTTAAGAAAAAGAAACTGATTTGGGGAAAGAATTGCATCTTGTAGATATTGGGTAGTTTTAGGATTCCTTAGGGACTGTAGGAGCTTTTTCCCAATGGAAGCCCTAAATTTAGGACATCTCTGAATTCACAGCACAAAAGTAGTCAGAAGATTTTATAGTTCAGGCACCAGCGGAGAGAAATGGCAAAATAGTACAAAAGACAGCTTCTCACACAATATAAATCATGTAGCAAGAATGAGATTTTCTGTTTTCTACATCATCAATATAGCTGAGGAAATTTTGAGACAGGGAACACGGAACTGGACCAGCTATTCTGAGACCATTTAAACATTAAACACTTGTCGGCCAGGATCTATATGTGTTGCTTTTCCTATTTATTAAGTTTTAGGTAATGTCATAATATTTTTATCCCTTTCTGTAAAGGAATTTTTTTTAATAATCTGTACATAAAATCTCTTCACTCCTAAATTCCTTTTAAAAGTGGGCTTCGGCCAACCTTTTTTATTTTTTTATTATTATATTTTTAGCCTGTGTTTAGTTCCAATTAGTTTTAATGTCACTTATTTGAGAAATGATTTTTTATTCACTTTTCTATTTTCTCCAATGAATTTCCAGATTCTTAAGGGTGAGCACTGTGCTGTACATATCTTTGTATTTCAGGTATTAAACAGAGTTATGATACATTGTAGACAATTAGCATATGCCCCTTTCACTACAACAAAAAATGAAGGTGATATTCAGGTAAACCTTAGGAAGCAAAAACAGAATGCTATTCAGAAGACAAAATAAGAACAAAATAAGAACAAAATAAGGACAAAATAAGAACCGAGAATGCCTCGGAAAGAGAAAAGCAATTGGAATACCATGGAGTTTGAAAGCTCACATTAGCTTAAAAACTACCTTTCTTAATTCTAATTTTAAGAAAATTAGCTAATCATGCATATTTTTAGCCCATTAAGAATCATATTTTTTGAGCATTTTGGTCACAGCTTATTTTAAGACATATATCCTGCTTAAAAACTCCAGTATTCAGATGCATACACACAAAGAAAAATATTCGTAAACAATACATCGCCTTACATCACGCCATGAATTCTACTATTGCACCATCATATTCTATCGGACGTTTGCTTTATACACTGATGTCATGTTATTGGTGGGTTTTTGACATACAATTTGAAAATGTAGTGGATGAGAAACGTTCTAGACACACATGTTGGAGACAGCACTGTGCACACTGCAAGGGCATCTGTAGCAGCAATCTGCAGTAGCACTTATCTCCACAGGGAGATTCATCATTGGCTGTTAGTAAGAAGCAAGAACTGCCAACATGAAATGAAATGATCAATCCAAGCGCTTCAATCTTCCAAGCCCAGGATTTTGTGGAAGCTCTACCTATCACCAAACTCCTAAGTTTCATACAAAGTAATTTCTTGACTCATAATCATCTAACTGAATGTTTTAGGTAAATCACTAGATAAATCACTTTGAATCATTATGTTCTGAAGGAATCTAAAAGATTTTAGAAGGGAAAAGTGTATATTTGATAAATGCCTGATACATGAAGCCTAAACAAATAATTTTTCCATTAGGAAAAGTACTTTTTAAACTTAGTCTATTTATTACCATTGAACTGTACCTTACCAAATTTTCTAAACTGTTTTATGTCCCAAAGACATTACAAATTCATAGAAAAGCTTAAGTCTGAAATCAAAGGGCTACTAAGCAGATATTTCCTCTTTTTTTCAGATACCATTCCTAGCATAAGAAAAAAATCCAAATTCTCTAGAGGATTTTACTTTTTCTTCCTATTTAACATGCAGTTTTTCCTCCTTACCTTAAATGAAATTTACAATGTTTAAAATAAAAAACTGAAAGAAGAAGCAAAGACATTTAGAAGTATGTACAATGATTTTTTGAATATTTAAATCAATGTTGAGGAGTTCACAGAAATAAATACAAAGGCCAAAATTCAAAGCAAATGTCAGTACTCCAACTGCTGCACGTGAAGTTTTGGACAGAACTTTCAGACACAAGTACTGCAGTAAGTCTAATTTGAAGAATCCGATTCTTGAGTTGCTATTTATAATTTCAACTTAGATCTAGAATGCAATAGTAGGTCCCAAAAAGTCTGAAAATTAGTTTCAATAAACTTCACCATGCTTTGCTTCTGAAGGTATTTAGTTTGAATATCTTCTTTTTTTAATAGAAGTAAAATAATATTTTATAGCTCTGTGTAGCTTGACTAAAAGAGGGATTTCTAAAATATGTGAACCTCTTAGAAAACTGGATTTTATTGCAAATTCGTAAGCAAAATTATCATTGTCAAGAAGTAGAAGTGTAAGTCTTACAAAAGCAAATTATCTACTAATATTCATAAAAGTCAGGACTTTCTATACCCAAACTGCCATCAGTTTTTCACTTTGCTTTTGCCTTATTTTAAACTGGTGGTGTTACCTAAAAATAGGTTTGATTTTTGAGGCAAAAATTAAAGAGAAATTTGTGGTAGAAAATAAATCTATAAATATGAATAAACTGCTCATAATTATTTTACCATACCTTAAATTTTTTGTTAAGAATATAAAATTATAGCAAAACATTAATGAAATTTATAAATTTATGAAGACTTTCTATATAGCTGAGAAGTTTTCATCTACCTTATGTTACTTGTGTACATGTTATAAAATTTCTCAGTCAATCCAAAATTGACACAAAATATAAATTGATCATATGAAATGAAAGCTAACCAAACAATGATTGATGGTTTATTTCATTTTTTGTTTACAAATTATCTTGATAGCATGTAACCAAATAAATTGACAAAACCTTAAGCATGAGAAAATAACTTAGCATATATTTAATTATCTAGTTGTATGGTTAAAATTACTGCAGTGTAGTAGTTAAAGCCATCATCCCTGAGTTTAAATCCTGGCTCCAACCAGGATTCCTACTGTGTTTGAACCTGAGAAATATCTTAATCCCTCAGTCTCTTCAATCTGCAAGGTCAAAATGGGAACATCTGTTACTATAGTCAATAAAAAAGATGGAAGTGCTTAAAACAGTGACTAGACTATATTTTGTCCTGCATATTTGCTTTTATTGTTCTTTTCTAAGTATTTGCAGGTAACTATAGAAGAAACCATAAATAAGGTAGCTTGTAAGTAATACATACTTTCTTACAGTTTTGGAGGCTAGAAAGTCCAAATTCAAGGCACTAGCAGAGGCAGTGTTTGATGAGGGCAAGTTGCTCATAGATGATACTTTCTTGCATTGTCCACACATGGAGTAAAGTGCACAGGATCTTCCTTAGATTTCTTTTATAATGGCAATTATCACATTCATGAGTACTTCCATTTATGATTTAATCTCCTCCCAAAGGCACAATTCATTCCTCCTCTTATATTTGTATTAACGTTTCCAACATAAATTTTGGAGAACATGAACATTCAGATCATAACAGTCTATCACAGCAGTAGGACCAAGGTGAAATAGATGTCTATCAATAAATTGATTAACATTTGAGGATACAGAATACATAATGATTATAAGTAAGAGGTGCACTTAAAATTTGGGTGACTGTTAATGGTTTAAATATAAGGTATTCCCAAAAGCTCCTGTATCAGTGCAGAATTGTTCAGGAGTGAAATAATTAGGTTATGAGAGCTCTAATCTAATCAGTGAATTAATCCATTTGTAGATTAATAATTTGAGTGAACTACCAGGATGGTAACCATAAGCAGGTGCATGTGGTTGAAGGAGGTGGAGTCACTGGGTATGTGCCTTAGTGATTATATATCTGGCTCTTCCTTCTTTCTCTCTGCTTCCTGGCTGCGGTGAAGTGAGAAACTTTTTTATATCACTGCCCTTCAACCATGTTGTTCTGCCTCACCTTGGGCCAGAAGTGGTGGAGTCAACCAACCATGGAAAGAAACTCTGAAACCATGAGCCCAAAATAAACTTTCCCTTCTCTAAGTCCTTCTCTAAGTAGGCTTTGTGGGGTATTTTGGTCACAGCAATGTAAAACTGACTAACACAGTAAGTATAAACTTATAGCTCTGTAAGTCATAGAAGACCCAAGCTAGAAATATACAGAGATGCTCCTTGACTTTTGATGGGGCTAAGTCCTCATGAACTCATCAAAACTGAAAATATCACTAAATTAGGAATGCATTTAATATGCCTACCTTATAAACATCGGAGCTTAGCCTAGTTAAACTTAAATAAGCTCAGACCACTTACATTAGCCTACGGTTTAGCAAAATCATTTAACACAAACCTGTCTTATAAATAAGTTTTAAATATCTCATATAATTTATTTAATACTGAATTAATGATTTTTTTGGGTACTCACCATTAGCATAAACACTAGCATTCTATTGATTATAACTCACTTTCACGTAATTTTAAATTAAAAAAAATCTAGATCAAACCATTATAAGTTGGGGATCATCTCTAAATATTTGTATGTGGTCACTGAATTATTGAATTAAGAATAATCAATACTTGAAATAATATTTTACCATAAAATCAACATTTTTCCATTCTTCCATTTAATACACAGATACAGTTCTAGGAAATGACAAGAAAAGATGGATACTTGTTAGCAGCCTATTTCATATAGCAGAACAGTAAGTAAAGTCAGCATTAGGTTATAATCTCTTGACAAAGAGAATACTTTCAGCAATTTTAGTGCTAAAAGAAGGCAAGATCCAGGGTATCCCATCAAAGTAAAAAGAAATCACAATCAAAATAGCAATTATAGTTTAGCAAATCAACTTGTGACTTTGAAATCACAACTTCATAACAAAACATAGTTGGAATGAAAAATAAGATGTGATTGTTTTCACTGTTTATTCTCTGTCTGGGAAAATGTCAAGGAGACACCCTAAAACTATGATGAAACCAAATTGTCCTGAAATAGAAGACAATCAAGGAGAAGAGGAGAACAGTACCAGTGGTTCCAAGTAATAACCACATGGAGTTTTTCAATAATTACTTACAGATGACTGCTAGATCTCACTCCTCCTTAAGACTCAGGGGATAGGAACAGGTGAAGCAATGTACACTTAGGACTACAGGATATTTTGAGAAAAAGACTTTCCTGTTTTCTGTTTGGTTCTTCTAGAAGATTGAAACTCCAAAAAAGCACTTGAATAAAACTTTCCCCAGTTATAAGAAAGTATCAAAAATATATGGGAAGTTCAGTATAGAAAGTTGTTAAAGAGTAATTGTAATCAATATCATCATTGAAGTACATAATAATAATCATAATTTCAAGAAAGATGGATATGGAAAAGTAAATATTAAATTTGTAGTATAATATTAAATAAATTTTAACCAATGTTTGCCCATCTGGGGAATTTAAATATAGACTACAAATTTCTTCCTTTAATAATTATAACTTGTTGTAAAATTTTCAGAGGAATACTGCTTAAACAATTTTGTGAAATGAATCAATTGAGAGTCAAACTAATAAAATGAAATTTCCCTATAATGTAACAACTTAAGGGAAAGTTAATAATGGCAGTATTTGAATGGCCTAGAAACTTCTGTTTGCTTTTTAAATGTTATATTTGTGTACATTTTTGAGATGGGAAAAATAACCAACCTCACAACTTCATGGTAATGACTTCTGATAAGTTTTAACAGATCATGCTAATTCATGGTACAGAGGATATTACTTGGCAGAAATTGCTCATCAAAGTATAACTGTTCTAAGAAAATAAAATATTTTACTTTTGAAAGTTAATTGAGAATGTTTTCAGTAAAGTTTTCTGATCCTAAAAGAAGATCAAAATTAAGAAACTAGCATTAAAATAAATGCACTGCAGACCACCAGGAATTCAGTCTGTTTGATTTATTCAATTTTTAAGTAGGGGCACCTTGTAACCAATTCACACATGGGAGACTGTTTTCTGAGGCACATGATCTATGCATCTGTTTGCATTTTTTAAACATATTAGTAACATTTTTAAAAAATGTTCATAACAAAATAATGAAAATAGCATGTATATGTCCCTTTTATCCTAAAGAATGCCACAAGACCTTCAAGAAGGGTGAAAGGAACTCTTTTACTTTTAACATGATATTTTCCCTAAAATTTCCCTAAATTGTAATATTTTAGGGTAACCTATCAAATAATGGTTGTGACAGGATAGGCTAATCACTGTGCATTGTATGTAGAAAGTAAGACAAATGTAAAATATTTGAACTTGTTGGAAAGTCTACCTAGAGGTTTCGAGAAAGTTTTTATAATAAGCATCAATTGAAAGCACTTGGGAAGCAAGTTTGTCTTCTTAAAATCGTGTCACCCCCTTTGATACAGGGGTCAAGGTCAGGAAATGAATGCTGGGAGTCAGGAGGATGACGACTGGTCATCAAAGAGAGGCTGAAGGGTTGCTGATGATTCCCCACCACACTTACGCTCCTAGGCCCATATGTGGAGAAGAAAGAGAAGAGAGTGATTGAATAGGGGTTTTCTGGGGCTATAAAAAACACAAGTAGCACCCCCTCCTACAGGCAAGGTCCCTTCTCAGAGAATTCCGTCTCTATCACTTTCTTAAACAAAACTTGCTTGATGAGCTTGGGTGTGCATTGTACCATTGCAGGGAAGAGAGACCTGTCCTCCACCAGATGGCTCCCCCTTGGCGGTTCATGACATATGTGTGGCATCTCATACTGAGAGGTCTAGTATTCTTCCAGTGGATTTTTCCCCCTGCTTGAGTGACATCATCTTGTGATGGGCTGACAGATCTGGCTCCATGGGAATGTTATAGGCCAGACTATGGGGGAAAGGACTGGACAGACTCCATTTTGCTCTGAGACTCCATTTTGCTCTGTAGGAAATAAGCTTTTCCCATGGGAACACCCCACCTCTGTACTCATCATCGGTTGCTTAGCATGACATGGTTAGCAACACCAAATGACAATTCTTATGTAATGAAAAATTGCTCTCTTTTGATCCCTACTGCTCCTAAACAATGTACCATGTGAACAGTGATTGTGTGGATGTTAGTAACCATTCTTTAGTTTGTACCTAGGTAAGGGTCATTTTGACCCACTTCCCCCTCTGTTGATGATCCCATGATGTTAGTTTGTAATTTTGAATAATAGCAACAGACACTTATGATTGATGTCATTTTTGGTATAAGAACCCCTACAACCCTATGGTCAGGACTGTTCTCCCAATAGCCATTTTTTGGGGGCATTGTGTGAGACAGTCAGCCAGCCGGCTTGATAAAGACTCTCAAATTTGGACTTCTCAGTGGTGATCGGTCTGTTCTTAAGTTGTGCCCCATAACAATCTTCATAGGACCTGAATTAGAGGACATCTTGAGTCTGTTTGCAAAGTGCTTTACACCTACTTATATTTAATGACTAATGGCTGCTGCAGGCCCTCTTTTGGACTGAGTCAAGGTGTGTTCCAGGTAGACTAGAGCTACCCAGGAGAAACAGCTTTCTGGACCCAGCTTCATCGCACATCAAGCCACCAGCTTCAGTAACTAAATTAACCTTTCTGATCCTCAGTTTTGCCATCTGGAAAATCATACCAAGGCTAGATCACTGGTTTTGAATCTGTTCTCTGTGATTCTAAAGGATTCAAACAGGCTATCTGAGTGCCCCTGAGTAGAAAGGAGGAACTGTACTTTGAGTTGATTTCCATATTGGAAAAGGTCCAAAGATTTCTGAAGCTTGAAGAGTACAAACTAGTGGAAATAACTGAATGAAATAGCCTTCAAGGTTTCTTCTCACTCTCTTTAGCTGTGAAATGTATTCCCACCCTCAGAACTGTCATTTTACGTTAAGAAGCCTCAACCTGGATTTGATTTACTGTATCTGCTTACAGCTTGGCCTGCTTTCTATTTTTTAGTGATAACTTCCTACTACTACCTTTTTAAAAGCAGACCTCCTGTGATTTATATAATGGATAATCATATGAGTGTTGCATACATTTGACAGGGTCCATTTTTTAAAATTTAATTTTAAACAAAGGGGTATATTTTTCCATTTGTCCTGTAATTATCCTCAAAGAAAACACGTTATCACACGTCACTTCAGTTCTCCGTTTCGGTTAGTCTTCAAAATTCCTCTAGAATAGCTTTGTTTTGCAGTGATGAATTTTTATCCTTAAAATATTTCATTGGGAAAGCAATCTGAAGCAAGAGAACAATTTAAATTCTTTACAACTGACTAAATATAACATAAATCTGAAAGCACTTGTGCCTCTGGAGTATCAAAGTTCCTAGAAAAAAATACCTGATGTAATATACACCTTTCTCACTTTACAAGATTACTGAAACATTTTCCTATGGAGTTTAACATCCAATAAATAACATTTTTAGAATATTGTTTATTTGTACACACAGGTGTGCCTTTCGAATAGCCTGGCATCATATATTCACATTCAGATGTATGAACTTACTGAGTTCTGCCTAAAATTATTTTAAAATGTTTTTATGAAGTAGGTAATATACACAGATAAGTTAATACCCATTGAAATTATTGTGAGTCCTTTAATTTCTAAAAATAAGTTTAATTAATATCTAAAAATTTGTGTCAATGGTAAATTAATGAGCATCCATAAAAATTCTGAAAGGTTCTGTTCTTCTTGTCCAATAGACTTTCCAATTTTTAAATCTGCATAATTTGAAGAAAGACTAATGAATGTATGAGGGGGTACATCACATGGCTTAACATAGTCTCTATATTTTGTTAACAACATTTTACTCTTTCTACATATATGCCAAATATATACACACAATAATTTTCAAGGATTATGCTCTGGGGACATTAGCAGATAGCAAAATCTGCAAATGCTCAAATTCCTTACACAAAATGATGAAAATACACATTATCCTTTATACTTTAAATCACTTTTAGGTCACTTATAAACATTAACACAATGTAAATGAAAAGGAGAACACGCAGACCCTAAAGGTAGAATTCTTTAGGGATGAATAGGAAATTCAGCCAGCCTGGGGAAACTCAGCGGACAGAGTGGAAGCATTGCAAACTGCAACCTAATTTCATTTAAATAGAAAAATCCTGTTTGTGCGCGCGTGCGCGCCCCATGAGCGCTCGGGTGCGCACTTTTGTTCCTGTGTATGAAGGTTTCTCATCCATGGATCCAACCACTATGGATTGAAAATATTCAGAAAAATATATTGCATTTGTACCCAACAGGTGCAGACTTTCTTTTTCTTATTCACTTGAATTTCCTATTCATCCCTAAAGAATTCTACCTTTAGGGTCTGCGTGTTCTCCTTTTCTCTGCCTGGAGACTTTCTCCAGCCCCTTGGGAGCTGTTTTAGTCTTCCCTTAGGAGACCCTAGAAGGTCCTGCGACCTACCCTTTCCCAAGCGTCGGCTTCAACCAACGAAGAAAGAATTTTCTAAGAAACTCTAGACGATACTTGGTGCCCCGGACCCCCAGTGAGACTGAGCTCGGTTGCCGCAGTGCAGCTGCTCTGGACACACCCAAGGCCAATGCCGGCTTCCTTCCTTCTCCCACTTTGTCCATCCCCCCCACCTGTGCTTTCTGGGAACACCTCCGAAATGATCTGCAACCAGATCCTGTCTCAGGAACTCCTTCAGGGAAGCATGTACCAAGAAACCAGTCTTACTATATTATCAACATGCTTCCAAATGGAACTTTATATTTGTGCAATGGCCATTGCCTTATGCAAATATTATTTTAAGTAGACTATAAGGACTTTCCTTGGCTTCAATTTTAAAGAAACACCAGGGAATCTATATCTGGAAATACTTCAGCAATTATTAAGTATAATTTATTATCTATGTGAAGAAATTGAGAGCAAAAAAAAAAAATTGAAATTTGCATTGTACTTAAGGGCAAATACTAAATAGGAATTAAACAAGAATCTATGATTTTTCTTTCCAGAAAGAAATTAGTGCATGACTTTGTGTCTGTTTTAACTGCAGATGACCTGATAGTTTTTTTGTTTTTGTTTTTTGTTTCTTTTTTGTGAGTTTAACTCATGTTATTATGCTCATCCCACATCACTTCACCTGCTCTCACTAACCAACCTGACTCCTAGCGCTGAACCCAGAGCGTGCTTTCAGGAGACTCAGTCCAAGAGCTGTGGTTGGGTTCCTCCTCCGCCATATCACGCAGGTGCGATTCATGATTGATGATGGATACACCTGACAGGCGTTCTCTCTGATGTTCTCCGGTTCTGCTGCCCTGAAACCTTACCATTAGGTGCAGTTTTCTTTTTTCTTTTTTTTAACACTTAAATATTTTATTGTGTGCATCTTTAAAAATAATACGATTTTCTTACATACATTTTCTTACGTAACTAAATGGCATTTTCTATAAAATATTAACAATAAGCTCTTCATATTACCTAATGCTAAATGCATATATTTTTAATGATTTTTTTTTATTTTACAGACTGTATTTTGATTCATTGTACACAAATGGCGTACAACTTTTCATTTCTATGGTTGTACACAATGTAGATTCACACCATTCATGTCATCACATGTACATAGGGTAATACTGTCTGTTTCATTCTACTATCTTTCCTTCCCCCACCCCCTCCTGTCCCATTTTCCTCTACACGACCCAATGTTCCTTCATTCTTCTGCCCCCCAACACCCCTCCTCATTACTTATCATCATTCACTTATCAGAGAAAACACTGGAACTTTGGTTTTTAGGGCTTGGCCTATTTCACCTAGCTTGATATTTTCCAACTTCATCCATTTACCAGCAAATGCCATAATTTTATTCTTCTTTATGACTGAGTAATATTCCATTGAGTACATATACCACAGTTTATCCATTCATCAATTGAAGGGCATCTCAGTTGTTTCCACAATCTAGCTATTGTGAATTGAGCAGCTATCAACATTGATGTGGCTGCATCACTGTTCTATGCTGATTTTAAGTCCTTTGAGTACAAATGGAGGAGTGGGATAGCTGGGTCAAAAGGTAGGTCCATTCCAAGTTTTCTGAGGAATCTCCATACTGCTTTCCAGAGTGGCTGCACCAATTTGCGACTCCACCAGCAATGTATAAGTGTGTTTTAAAGTGTGGAAGAAACTATTTAGTCTCTAAAAGAAAAATCTCTTGATAATTGATCTGTTTGGTGGATAGTCGCATCCACAACTTTAAGTTGCTCTTTTCAGAAACCATTTAGTGTTTACAAAATACATATCAGTCCAGATGAAAGTACCTAGTAAGTACACATTGCCCTAAAGAAAAGGGCTATCACCTATGTCCACACAGGCTTCTTCTGGTAATGACATTCCATCATCCATTGACTACCCACTTGAGCTTATTTTCCCTATTTTTTCTCTTCATCTATCAGTAATAGTCTTCCTAAAATTCCTAAATCTACATTTGATAAACCCAACTGTTCCCTTAAAGAAATATGTCAGTGATCTACCTCCTGCTTTGAATACAGACCTTGCTGCTCTGTCACGGAGGCGTTTTTAAAAATGGACATGTTTTCTTCTCCAGGTCTCCCTCTCCCCCTCCTCCCTTGGGAGTGGGGAACAGGACAGCCTTGTTCCCATCCTAGGCTAGTCACCTGTCTTGGAGCACACACCCACCACAGGAACTGCACAATTCAGACTTCAGGGATGGCAGCAGAAGATCTAAGAAATGATTGTCTCCCAAATTAACAAGTGAATCACCACTCCTCCCACCCCGACCCAGGGAATACCTGCAATGAATCTCTTCTTTAAAAACCCTCTGTTCTCAGCAGAAACACAGCCTCTGGGACAGAAGTCCCCCCCCAGACCCCACTTCACCTTTGCTAGCAAAGCAATGAAACTTCTTTTTCATTTTTCTCAAAACCTTGTCCTTGTTTTTGAATTGGCATCAGGGACAAGGAATGAGCTTTTGGTAACAGAAATGTATGAAGATAAACTCATTTCAGGGCATTGTTGGGCGGAATCCTAGTTCTTGGCTCGCAGCAGTTAATGTCTCAAGTGTGTAAACTTGCAGAGAGGAGCATTCTGCTCTGATCACTTAGGAAAGTAAACAACTGCCCCCAAATTGACCTAGTGTTACCAAGGGAACCTGTATAGCGGCCTGGTGGTCTGATCCCCCATGGCACATTGTGATTGGGCAAAAAGTTCATAAAATGTATGGTTTTTCCTGCAATAAACGAGTTTGCAGGCTATTCACCACAAGCCTGCTCCTACCCAACTCCCGGGGTCTGGGTCCTGACTCTGCGGCTCTTACCTGTGCCTGAGCTAGCCTGGCGCACTCTACAGGGTATCTTTCCAATGACTTCTAGAGAGAAAAAAATCATCACAGCTTAGCCTCAAAAAGTATTTGTGTAGAATTATGTTCATTATTAAAAATTATTTCATTAATAATTATTAATGCTCATAAATAAACATCAGTGAATTAAGGGTTTCTCCCTGAGAATATTTACCATATATATTATTATGCTTTAGTGCCAGTGGTGGACAGGCTGTCATAATGGGGAAACTGGCAATTATAGGAAATTTGAGCTTTGGGTTACTAAGAAGAGGGCAGGCACCCTCTCTCTCTCTCTCTCTCTCTCTCTCTCTCTCTCTCTCTCACACACACACACACACACACACACACACACACACACACAACCCTAAGCTATTTGGCATTGCTACAGACATTGGAGTCGGGATTGGGCTCCTGTTCCACAGAGTGGAAAAATGAATGCCGCAAATGCCCTGAAAGGTTCAGAAGTCCCTGTGCGTTGGACTTGGAAGGGCGAGAATGCCGTTTAAAGTCAGAGCGCTGCTCCTGTTAGAGGCGCCTAAGGAGAAGTCGAAAACCTCCTCTTGATTGGGTTTTGATATTTCAGTTTTACCAAGGGAGGTGCAGGCTGGATAATGGATCACGCAGCCGCTCTCTGCAAGACGGAGCCTAAAGTCCTTTCTGAGAAACAGGAACTGCCTTACCCCGTGTTGAGGCATGGTGGGGGCTGTCTCTGCTCGGCCTCTTGTGGACCTTCCTGTCCCTCCCCTACTCCTCGCCTTTGCTAACTCAGCATAATGAGCAAGGCTGCTGTGAACACCCACCTACATTGAGTGTCCTGCATTTTCTATCTGCAAGTGAAATTGTTGGTATAAAAGAGCAAGTGCCTATTTCAAGTTGGCAGGACTTTTGTCTAGTGGCTTTGCAAGTTTACTGTCTTATACATCCATTGAGGTCTTCAGTAACTACACACTCTTGCTAACATTTGGTGCTGCCCCCTTCAGCATTTCTGCTGGGTCGTGATCTCAGGGTTTTAATTTACATATCACTGATGAATATTAATACAAATATTTAGGGGAACTTTGCATAGCTTCCTTTCTATTTGTCTTTTTTATTATTGAGCCATAATTCTTTCTATGCTTCAGATAGCAATCCTTTGTTAAATATTTATTTTATGGGTATTTTTCTTGGACAATGACTTGTCTATTCATTTTCTTCTTCATGTTTTCTGATAAGAAGATTTTAAAGTTTCATAAGGTAAGTTTATCCACTCTGGAGAAAATATCTCTTGGATCTGGCATTTCTGTACATCTTCTGAGTGAAGGGTTTTGAGAGCTTTGTTCCATAAACTTTGCAAAGCTGGTCTGGGGCAGGGTGTGCCTTTGTTTATTCTCTAGGCAAATAAGAAAAGCTAATGTGTCCCCTTCTTTCCTCAGAGATATATCAGAGTGATTTAAAAAAAAAAAAAAAGAAAAAAAGCCTTCTTCAAGACCAGAAGGCAGATTTGTTCCTTGACCAGGGATAATGAACTTAATGTCTCCCTCCAGAGGGGAGAAGATCGGTGATCCAGCATGGCACTATGAGGTGGGGCAGGCTACTGAGTACTGAGTTCTCAGGTAGGACACAGACCTGCAGTGTACACCTCACACCTGGGTCTGCCTCTGTGTCGCTCTGTGGGACTTGGGGCACAAAGAGGAACGCAGGGTGCTAACTCTGCTTAGGGTAATACATTTTCTAAACATTATTGTTTCCCTACTGACCAAATCTATGGAAACAAGAGAGTCAGCCCAGCTGATTTCCTATCTGCTTCAACTAAAGAAACATTTGACTACACAGCATCATTTAAAAAAAAAAAAAATGTGCTTATTGCTTTCTATGTCTTATGTAGGAAATAGTTGCTTACTCCCTCCCTAAGTAATGAAGGTATAACCAAATATCAAAAAAAAATTTTTTCAAAAGTTTCATTTTCTTTCTTTTAAAGAAAATTTTTGTATTAAATTATTTTTATTGTTGCATTATAATTATGCATAATGGTGGGGTTTATTGTGACATATTTGTATATGCACATCACAGAGGTTGGTCATTCACAATTCCCTGTACATATTGTTTCCCTCCCCACTCCCTTCTATTGATCTGCATGCTTCACTGATATTGCTTTCGTTATTATTCCTTCAATTAGTGCATTATAATCACATATATAAGTGGGATTCATTGTGATAGATTCATATATGAACATAGCATAATTTAGTAGATTTTGTTCCCCATTAATTCCCCAGATCTACTCCTCCTCCTTCCCTATTGATCCTCTTCCTCTATTCTTATCCCTTCTATTTTCTATGAGATTGCCTATTTTTAATTTCCTTTTCTTCTCTCTCTCTCTCTTTCTTTTTCTCTTCTGCATGTGAAAAAAACATACAGCCATTGACTTTCTGAGTCTGGCTTACTTCACGTGGCAAGATGTTCTCCAGTTTCTTTCATTTACCAGAAAATGGCATGATTTAATTCCACTTTATGGCTGAGTGAAACTTTACTGTGTATATAGACCACATTTTCTTTCTCTACTTATCTGTTAATGGGCACCTAGGTTGATTCCTTCACTTGGTTATTGTGAATTACACTGCTATAAACATTGGTATAAATGCATCACTATAATATACTGATTATAGAGCTTTTGAATAAAAAACGAAGAAGTGGAATAACAAGGTCATGTGGTTGTTCAATTCCTAGGCTTTTGAGTAATCTCCATACTGCTTTCCAAAGTGATTGCACTAATTTGCAGTTCCACCAGCAATGTATAATGAATAAGTGGACCTTTTCCCCCATATCCTTGTCAGCCATTGTTATTTATAGTCTTGATTATTGACACTCTAATTGAGATGAAATATCTGTGTGATTTTGATTTGCATTTCCCTGATTGCTAAGGATGATGAACATTCTTTTCATATATTTGTTGGTCATTTGTATTTCTCCTTTTGAGAAATGCCTGTTTAGATTCTTTGCAATATTTATTAATTTATTGATAAAGTTTTTAGTGTTGAGTCTTTTGACTTCTGAATATTAATCTGTAGGAAGAGTAGATGGCAAAGATTTTTTTACCATTTTCTCTCATGCTCTTCATCATATCTTTTACTGTACAAAAGCTTTTTAATTTGATGCCACCACAATTATTGATTGTAGGTCTTATTTCTTGAGCTTTAGAAAAACTTTGATAAAGAGATCTGTGCTGGCACCAGTGTTTTGAAGTGCTGACCCTATGTTTTCTTCTAGCAGTTGCAAAGGTTCTGGTCAAATTCCTAGGTCTTTCACCAAGTTTGAGCTGAGCTTTGTGCAGGGTGAGATATTTACACTTTTATAAGTGTAAAACTGGGATGTTATTATTGTACATATGGATATTCAGTTTTTCCCAGCATTATTTATTAGTTTCCCTTTTCTCTAACATATGTTCTTGGCATCTTTGCCAAGTACCATCTGACTGTATGTGAGTTTGTCTCCATGTGCTCTATTTCATTCTATTGGTCTTCGTGGCTCTTCTTCTGCCAACAACAGACAATTTTGTTCTATAGCTATGTTGTATACTTTGAGCTCAAGTGTTCTGATGCCTCCATCATCACTTGTTGCTCAATGTTGCTTTGGATTTTCTTAGTCTTTTATTCTTCCGAATGAAGTTTAGGGCTATTTTTCCTAGTTCTGTGGAGAATTTCAGGGGTATTTTGATGAGGATTCCCTTGAATCTGCATAGCACTTTTGGTAGTATGCCACTTTGATAATATTAATTCTGCCTATACAAGAACGTGCGAGGTCTTGCCATCTACTAAGGTCTTCATCTACTAATTTCATTCTTTGTGTTCTGTAGTTTTCATCGTAGCATTCTTTCACCTGTTTTGTTAGATTGATTCCCAAGGTGTTGTTTTGTTTTGTTTCTGTTTTGCTTTGTTTTTGAGATGATTGTGAATAGGTTTTTCCCTAATTTATCTTTCAGCAGATTCCTCATTAGAGGAATGTGATTAATTGATGAGTGTTGATCTTGTATACTGCTACCATGCTGAATTTATTTATGAGCTCTAGAAGTCTGGTGGATTTTTTGGGTCTTCTAAATATCATGATGTTGTCAGCAAGATCATCAGCAAACAGAGATATTTGAGATCTTCTTTTCTTATTTGTATCCCTTTTGTTTTGTTTGTTTGTTTGTTTGTTTGTTTTTCTCCTGCCTGATTGCTGTTGCTAGAGTTTCAAAGATTATGTTGAATAGGAGTGGAGAAGGTTTGTATATTTTAAAGAAAATACTTTCAAGTTCTTCTCCATTCAATATGTGAGAAACAGAAAGCACAATGGTTCATTTTCAGAATACAGTATTTAGCTCTAAGTGTAAAACTGGGATGTAAGAAAGACAACCAGAGGGGAAAATAGAGCTGAATGGAAAATTACAAGCAGCTAACTCATAGGACAGCATCATAGCCTGTGGATATGGCAGATCCAAAGTCCTGAACCTGATCAAACCCTGACAAATGTGAGCTGGGATAAGTGATTGTTCTAATCAAGAGACATAAAATTTCTCTATTAAGAAATAGTAACTTAGGTAAAGAAGACCTGTGTGTGTGTTACAATGCAGTCACCCAAGAAGGCTTTCCTATCTCAATAGAACAAAGAGACGTGGGAACAACTGACAGGAGAAAGTAAAACCTAGGTGATGTGCAAGAAGACAGTGCACCCCACTGTGTTCAGTCAGTGAGGAAATGGGGAAGGAAACTTGTGCACAGGGGATAAGATGCTGACTGTGATCATTAGGGGATTGCTCACATTTTTTTGCTTCACCTTAGGTCTCCGAGCCCATTCTTAGCATTTGGGCAGGTGAGCATGTTTCTCAGTGGTGATCATGTTTCTCACAATATGACATTGACCTTGGGTTTAAGATATATGACTTTTAAAATGTTGAGGTAAGTTCCTTCTATACCTAGGTTTTCTAGTATTTTCAACATGAGTGAGTGCTGTATTTGCCCAATGATTTTTCTGCATCTATTGAGATGATTATGTGATTCATGAATGTGATTCTTGACCTTGACTCTATTTAAAGTAGTAAATTATATTTATTGATTTCCATATGTTGAATCAGCTTTGCATTCCTGAGATGACACCCACTTGATCATAGTGAACTAACTTTTTAATGTGTTTTTGTTTGTGGATTGCCAATACTTTGTTAAGAAATTTGGTATCTATGTTCATCAAAATATTGACCCGTCTCATTCCACCATTTTCCATACCCTTGCTCCTCTCTCTCATTTCCCTCTACATAATCTAAAGTTCCTCAATTCTTGTCTCACCCCCACTCCCCTACCCCCATTATATATCATAATCCACTTATCAGGGAAAACATTCAACCTTTGTTTTTTTGGGATTGGCTTATTTCACTTAGCATGATATCCTCCAGTTCCATTCATTTATCTGCAAATACCATAATATTATTCTTTATGGCTGAATAATATTTCATCATGTATATATACCAGAGACATCATGACCCTATGTACATGTGTGATTACATGAATGGTATGAATCTACATCATGCACAATCATAGAAAGGAAAAGATGTATCCCATTTGTGTACAATGAATCAAAATGCAGTCTGTAAAAATTTTAAAAATATTTAAAAAAAGAATATTTGCCTGCATTTTTCTTTCTTGATAAGTTTTGTCTAATTTTGGTGTCAAAGAAATCCTAGCTTTTTAGAATGAGTTTGGCAATGTTATCTTCTTTTCTATTTCTTGGAATAATTTGAGAAATCTTGGTATTACTTCTTGTTTAATGGTCTGTTAGAACTTGTCTGAGAATCCATATGATCCCAGGCTTTTCTCTGTTGGAAGACTTTAGATAGCTGCTTCAATTTTATTCCTTGATATTAATTTAAGTTTTTAATAACTTTATGGTTCAAAATTGGGAGGTCATATGTCTCTAGACAAGATTTTCTAACTTAGTGTAATATACATTTTTAAAATAGTTTCTAATTACTCTCTGGATTTCAGTAGTGTCTATGGTGATATTTCCTTTTTCATCTTTAATTTTGATAATTTTGATTTTTTCTTCCTTTCTTTTGGTTAGTTTGGCTAATGTTTTACCAGTCTTTTATGTCATTTCATAAAACCAACTCTTTGTAGTTGATTGCTCTTAGCTCTGATTTTAATTACTTCCTGGGTTCTACAGATTTTGTTGTTTTTTTTTTCTTCTTTTTCTAGGGCCTTGAGATGTAATGTTAGATTATTTATTTGGTATCTTTCTATTATTTGATGTATAAATTCAATGCTATAAACTTTCCTTTTAGTACTTCCTTCATACTTTGCTAGAGATTTTGATATGTTACATCAATATTATCATTTTCTGCTAAGAATTCTTTTTATTTCTCCCCTGATTTCTTCTGATGGCCATTCATAATTCAGAAGCATATTATCTAATCTCCAGGTGTTAGAGTGGTTTCTATTTTTATCTTATTTTTCATTTCTAACTTCATTCCATTATGATCTAATAAAATGCAAGGCATTATCTCTATTATTTTTTTTCTGAGATTTTCTTTGTGGTCTATTTCAGGAAATATTCCATGTACTGCTGAGAAAAGTGAATTCAGTTGATAGATGAAATATTCTATAGATTTCTGTTAGGTGCATATTACTAACATATGTTTTAGTTCTGTGGAGTCATATTTATGTATGGATAATCTATCCAGTGGTGAGGAGGAAGTGTTAAAACTGCCCAGTATTATTGTATTGTAGATTATTTGATTCTTAATATTGAGAAAGGTTTTTTTATATACATAGCTGCACCATTTTTTGAGGCATAGATATTTACAATCAACATAACTTGTTGTATGATTCTCTTAAGAAATATGAAGTGACCATCTCCATCACTTCTAATTAAGTTTGAATTGATGCCTATTTTATCTGATATGAGAAAACCTACCTCTGCTTGTTTGTAAAAGACCATTTGCATGGTATATCTTTTCCTATCCTTTCACCTTCAGTCTGTGAATATCTCTGCCTCTTAGCCTAGTCTCTTGAAGACAGCATATTGTTGTGTCCTATCTTTTAATCCAATGGGCCAATCTATGTCTTTTGATTGAAAAGTGTAGACCATTTACATTTAATGTTATAATAGATGATTTTTTTTCTTGCCATTTTGATATATTTCTAATGTTTAACTTAGACTGGATTCTCCTTTAATTGATTATTCTTCTAGTATAAGCCCTCCCTATATTTGTTTTTTTTTATTTTAAAGTTTTCTTCATAAAATATTTCATTGTGTATGTTTTATAGTGCAGGTTTTGCATTACAAATTGTTTTTTTTAATCATGAAAGTGTTCTATTTTGTCTTCAATTCTGAGGTTAATTTTGCTGAGTATAGTTGGTTGGCATCCATTTTCTTTCAGAGCTTGGTGTATATTGTTCTAAGTCTTCCTAGTTTTTATAGCCTGGGTTCAGAAATCAGTTGAAATCCAGATTGGTTTCCCTCTAAGTGTGAACAGTCATTTCTTTCTTACAAATTTTGAAATTCTATCCTATTCTGGATATCAGGCATTTTCATTATAATGTGTCTTGGAATGGATGTATTATAATTTTGTATATTTGGAGTACTATGTTTCTCTCATATTTGAATTTCCATTCATTCATAATGTTTGGAAATTTTTCTATTATTTCATTGAAAATATTGTGCATCCCTGTGCTTTATCTTTTATAAACTCCATCTATTGCAGTGATTCTTAATTTTGACTCTTGATGTTACTTTAGATTTCTTGAAAATTCTGGTCATGTTCTCTTCACCCTTTTATTTAATGGTCATCATTATTTTCAAGATTATATACTATGTCTTTGAAGCTTGAAAATTCATCTATAAATTCTAATCTATTGGTGATACCTTCCTTGAAATTTTTTTGGTTTATTAAATCTTTCATTTTAAGGATTTTTGTTTGGTTGTTTTTCAGAACTACCATCTCTGTTTGAAGTGATCTTTCATGTCCTGTATTTTCTCTCTAATTTCACTCCTTAATGTTCGTTTAGCTCACAGAATATTTTAACTATAAATTTTCTAAATTCTTTTCTTGAAGTTTTCTCCGCTGTGCTGTTGTTGAAGCACTATGGGCTGTTTTCAAGTGGTTTGATCCCTTGCCTTTCATATTGTTTGTAGTCTACCTACTTGTTGGGATATTTATAACTTCTTTTAAGCAAGGTACTACTTTTTGAGTTTTTTTCTCTCAAGAGTCCTGGGTTTAGAAAATATCCAGATATTGATATGTGTTTATCCCAATATCAGTGCCGCTTTGAGAGATGCCACTAAACCCTATTTTCTATAATTAATTCAGAGTCATGCCTTTTACTATTCAACTGTATGAGACACAAAAAACTTGTTCATTTTTTTTTTTCTTCAGAGTTACTCAGATCCAGGTATGAACTTGTAGTAAGTTTCTGAAATAGGTAAAAATCAATTATTAAATTTAGTAAAATTTCTATATCCTTAAAAGAGGGTTAAAAGAGGGAAAGAAGAATATTGGGCAAAAAAGGAGAGAAAGAAAGAAAAAGAAAAGAAAATACAAAAAAAGAATACTTCACACAAATGTAGAAAGGAGTAATAGGTGAATGGTGGGCTTTTGAGGTAGTAGCAGATACTATAACAAAATGAATGAAGGTATGAGGAGCAAGTATAAACCAGAACTAGGAAAACAACCATAGGAAGATTGATTTCAATTCATGCTTTATATCATTCAATGAAATACATTCAAATGGGTTGAAGTTATAATATTAGCTATTAGGATAACTATAGTTCAAATGAAAGAGTTATTTATATGATCAAAATTCACATTAATTATTTACAGTAAACTATGGCAAGGTGAAGAAAATTCTTATTGAATCTTGGTTTGGATTTCATTGTGATTTGGACATGTAGAAGATATCCATCATCTTTGCCTGTGTGGTCTTCTGAATTTGCAGGGGCACAGGAGACTCTATGAAACTCTCACTAGTCAGTTCTGGTTTTCCAACTCAGTGGTCTATAGCTGATTTCTCAGTGGGTGCAATATTGTAGCTTGGCTGTTTCTACTGTGTGCAAGATTTCAAGATGCAAGCTCTAGGGTGTTCTTATGATTGCTGATTCTGTACCTGCTCTCATCTACAGAATTCTTTTCATTGTGGTGTAGGTCCTGGTGACTGTCTACGAGCACAGGATCTCTGTAGATTTGCCATGGGTATTCTCTAGTGCAGAAATATTCTTGCTGCCAACCACTGCCCTCCAAGGTACTGTAGTAAAGGGACTCAGGTGGTTCACCTCCATTCTAGTTTTAACTTCCCCAACCTGTGAATGGCAGGCATTGATTCACTTCATTGACTCTGATTGCTGGAAGGTTCAGCCAGTGTCCAAATCATGTCCTTTTACTCACTAGTTGTAACATGGGACAGGGCAGGAGCTACATAAGACTGGGAGCAGTCATTCCCTGTTGGCTTGGATCAGGAAATTTCTCACCTTATCTAACCTCTGACTATGTTTGTGAATGCCTTCTGCTTACGTTTCCTGGGGTAGTCATGGAATTTCTCTTAGCAACCTTCTTGCTGTGACTGCCACATCTCAGAAATGGATCTCCATGTCACTGGATATTCAGGAAACTTCCCTCTGGTATGGCCCGGGGACGGGATTGAGGGACAGTTCCCATACTTCCCATGCTCCCTGCCCCCAATGTCAGGGGTTGGGGTTGGTGCAGTTCTGATATATCTGCTTTTCTCTGCTTGGGGCCAAAGTTGCTTTGCTGCTCTGTCACCATCTGGGTCCTGAGGAATCTGCACAAGTCACAGAAACTGAGCAGGGTTAGGTGCATGTCACCACCCAGGTCTGAACCATCCCTACTCCCCTTGTTAGTGGTGAAGGGAAGGATTTTCAGTGATTTTCAGGTAGTAGTGCTCCTTCTAATAATTGTTTCTGGTCTTATTTTCAAGAGGTCCCAGTGCAAAGGACTTCCCTCTGGTTTAATTTGCAGCTGTCTGGACATGACATGACCCTGTGCTGACTGAAGCCACGACTGGTCTGCTCAGAGCTCCACAAAATGACTGAAGAACCCTGATTTTCAGCCTTCTTTTCTCAATTGGTTTTAAACTGTTTAATCGACTTTGCTCTGTTGTTCCCATCATGCTTAAATTTTGTCTGCCTTTCCAAATGTTTTTAGGTGGGTGAGCTTAATAAGAGATCTGCTCCCCTATCTCTCTCTCTCACCCATCCCTGCTTCCACCACACAGGTTTGGGGTGGGGGTGAGGAGACTCTGAGCTTATATTTTACTTTGGTATGGAATTTTTAAGTCTCTCCAGGTCTCAGACTTTGTAATATCGAGACTAAAGGCATTTATATTTTCACCCACTTGTCAATTTTGCTTTCCCTTCACTGCATTCTTTGTGTTGTGAGGAGATCTGGCTCACATTCACCAGCCTATTCAGTAGCTTATTTAACTTCTAACAGGGAGTTAACTTAGCTAGACTTATACTGCAGGTTCTTCTCTCTTGTGGTGGGCAGCAGCAAAATTACTACTGAGTCCTTTTCATTTTAGATGATGTGATGGTTAACCTTGGGTGACACTTATTTTCCACCCTCACCATTCTGATTTTTTAAAGAAAGTAACACTTAGCACTCTTCATCTAATTTGGGGCAGGCTCTTAGTTAAGAAGTCAAAAAAATTGGAAAATGACTCTCTGCCTGTATCTTGTTTTTATTATCAACTTTCCTCAATTTTTAAACTGTGATTTTTATTGTCCTATGGTTCTAGAAAGTTTTTTTTAATTTAATTTCCTTTTGCAGATTTTTTTGCAGGGTTTATAACTGTCATATTTTTGGAGGTCTGGTTGGTAAGCTCTATTTACCTATTGCAAGAGTGCAATATTAATTCTATTTTGAATGTTTACAATTATCATTTTGAGTCCATGATGAAATCTTTTTCTACATGCTTATTTGGATTTGACACTGTGCAAATCTGTTTACTCCATAAACAGACATTAGTGAAGATTCCTAATAAGTGCTACACAATCTGTTTTTCTTCTCTCCATTCACCTGACTCACAAAACTACATTTTGAGCCTGGGTGATTTTTATTTCAGCCTGTTTCCAGCAATTCTATAACATAAACAGCTTTAAATGGTGTACATGATTTTTCTTACCCTAGTAACTCTTCTCAGGGATCATATCAAAATAAATTTCTTCTCCAATTTTCTTCCAATTATACAACTCTTGCTTTGTCATTTTTGGGTTATTATTAAAACCTTTCCCTTATTGATGCAGTTTAACTATTCAATTTACTAATTGTATACAGTGTTCTCCACCCCATGACCGTACTTTATTTCAGAAACTAGTTGATGTGAAGCTTTAGCTATTCTTGTAAACTTCCAAACCTAGTTAAAAACTCAGTGTATTCAAGGATTCACATCTATCTCCTGTGCAAGAAAACTTCCTTTTATCCAATGATACTTACTTCTGGTTTAAAAGACTCACCAGAATATTTATGGTGATCTTTCATTTTTCAGATATGTTTTTAGGTTTTATAAAGTTAAGAATACTTACAAAGTCACATAAGCTACAAATTGCCAACTAGGTATCTTACTACTGTAAGATGCTCAATATATGATAATAAAATTTACAAAATAAGTTAATAACTTTGTAATTTATGAAAGTAATAACACTTATAGTCAAACTAGAAAAACTGATTATCTTCTAAGTTTCCAGTCTTTCCGAAAAATTTCTTTTGCACTTGTTAAACATCAAGGTTAAAAATGATTACAAAGACAAAGATGAAACCACGATAAATTTTGATAACTGCCACAGAAGAAATGGAGACAGGGCAGAACAGGATGAGAAACTTTAGGCAGGAGGAGCCAAGAGAGTTCACTGAGGTGTCTCTTAAGTAGGAATATTCTTAAGAGTAACTCAGCCATGCAGAGAAGCACCAGGCAATTGGTTCTGGAGACAGGGTTAATGACAACCAAAGCATTAACTACCACCCACGGCTCAGCATTTGATAAGCAAACTTTAAAAGAGAGAGAGTATCTGAATTTCAGGATCAGAATAGAAGAGAGGGAGGAAGACAGGAATGAGTTCTGTGATAAGATTTGAGGATAGGCAGGAGGCAGATCCTAACAGGATTTGTAGACTAAGATGAAGAATTTAGATTTTATCTGAAATACAATGATAAGTCTTAGGATGACTTTCAGTTGGGGAATGATATGATTTCCATTTTGGGAGAAACATCTGCCTTCTGAACAAAGAACAGACAAGAGAGGAGTCCTAAGGAGCACAGGAGGTGAGCAAACTAGATTCCCTAGGTGGCCACTTCCCTTAGGTGTGACTTCCCTTCACTGAGACCAGGCGTGCTGTCCATGTGGCCTGTGCCTCTGAGGTCCAGGCTCATTCCCACAAATCCTTGGCCACCGGGTTCAAATTTGTTAAATTAAGCTTTCATCTCAACGGATTTGGTAACCACAGCAACACTGCATACAAAGTGCCCGTTATCTGTGCTTCTCTCTAACTGCCCCACTTTGTGAGAATTAAGCCTGGATGAAACAATTTGTCAAGAATCAAAAGTCATGTTTTCCAATACATTATGCTTTAAAAGGTGCTATTTTCTATAGCATGAATGTCAAACAGTACTGGAGAATTTGATTTCATGTTAAATGTATGTAATAGCTATCAATGCTTTACAAGTATAATGTATCACATAAATAATGTAACCTCAGCTCAGGCTTGACTTGTCTTATCATCCCACACAGTGATGATAAACAATTTAGGACCTCCTTTCTTAGTCTCTGAAGTTTCTTTTATAGCCCTAAACTCTACTCCTGAGTGGTGTTGTTAAGGAAAAAGAATTTTTTATTCTGATGACTCTGATATTCTTTGCATTTTCTACAAATGAGGGAAAGAGAGATATTCTGTGAAGGGATTTGATTTGTAACACAATAGCTGCTTTTTTCACTAAAGCAGAGTGCATGGAACAAATTTACATTAAGTGTATGCTCTTATGAAGGAAGAAACAAGCATTTGGTTTTGAAATATGTCGAGGAACTATTTTTATGAAGGGAAAGTCGTTTTGTTCAGCTGTGATTTCAGTTCTAACTAACAAAGGCTCACACTAAGCATTCATTTTCCACTTCTAGGTGTCTTGTTGGTTAAGCCTTAAATCTTACACATTGTCCCTTTCTTCCTAAGAGGTAGATTTCAGACAGTGTTGGCTCTGCTGTTAAGTTTTACAACTTGATGGTAGTAAAATATCAAGGAAGCTATTTCATGGCCTTTTAGCAATGCGGGTGGATAGATTCATAAGAGAGAACTGTATCTGGTCATGCAACACATCTCACACATGCCCTCATTTAATTGGTGACAGATCTATTAGTTGCACAATACTGGTCTCAGTATGGATTTGGTGCATCTACACCAGTTACATTTTTCTTTTCTTTTTTGTCTGTCACTGAAACATTTGAAAGATACAGAAAGGTTATGCCACTGGTGGTCATGGTTAATGGGAATCATTTGAATAGCAGATGGCGGGATAAGCCACAAATGCACAGCTCGCGTAGTTTCTTGAGCCCCAGGAGACAGATAATAGACTCAGACATAGCTGTGTCTCATTTACGAAAACACATGTTACCTTCCTTGCTCTCAGATAAAAGGGATTCTGGTAGCATGACTTCGTCAGCAGCAATGAGAGGCCACCATAAGCACAAAGATGGCCTCCTGGTCTACTGTCACTGCCCTTCTACTTGTGTGATGGTCTTCACTGACCCTGTACTGTTTACTTGGTATTTGTGTTTGGTCCAGGCAACATGGCTTGCAATGTAGTTTTCGGTAATGGAAGTAGTTACTCTATATTTAAGGCAGGCTGCATAGGTCATGCTGTTGCCATATACTCTGCACCATGGACCAATTAGGCTTCTTTTGGCTGTGTTAAATTGGAAATTTGAATCAGATTGCTTTTTAAAAAGGATGAAAGAGAATACTGATCACTAAGAATGGATGTCTAGAGGTATAATCACCTTTAGAGTGAACTTAATTAATCATGGTTTCAAGCTTCATTTAGTCACATTTCTCTCCATCCTCAGTCTTTCTGGTCTTAGCTGCAGTGTGCCTGGTCTTAACCTCCAGACACCAAAACTGGCTACAGAAATCCCAAGCAGTATATCTGAATGATAGAGATCGACTCATTCTATTACTGTCAATTACTAGCAAATAAATATTTCAGAATCCCAGCAGAACACATCTCACATACCGTTGTTTCAAACAAAATAAAATATTCATTCAAAAATAATGCTTTCGGTGTGTAGAACACCACATATGGATTAGTTTAAGCCTGCTCCTTGATCTTAATGCTTCCATAATCAACTTTAAAGAATTTAAACTCACCCTTTAATGGACTTTGGAAAATCTACGTAATGTCAATGACACCCCTCACTTCTGCCCTAAAAATGTTTTCCCGCTTGATGAGTGATTTGTAAATGAACTTTTTATTAAACATTGGGGGAAGAGAAAAAAGAAAGCTCCTTTTTGGTGTGATGCTCTTTATTGGTTTAGTCTTGTTCATTCTGTGTGACAGTAAGTTATATTGGGTTGTCTCCTCATTGCTGACTTCTTCTGCCACTGAAGGACCTGGTATAGTGGCAAGCTTATGAATATTCCACAATTCTTCCAGGCCCATGGGATAAAACTCCTGTTCAGTTCTCTTTTCCTCTAGCAGCCCATTAGTAATATTCAGGGGATCAAATTCAAACTACACCCCAAAGGGCAGTTGTTAAAAAAACACACCAATTATCCCATTTCCTATGTAAGTCAAAGTAGGACTTGCATCTGATATATGATCGCGCATACATTGCAAGAATAAAATTTTACCTAGAATTTGGATCATCATCCAATACTAATAATACAGGTGAAGTTGTTTTGATTATGATGATGAACATAAACTCTTATGAAAGTGGCTAACTGGAAAGGGAGGATGCAGGGTCTTAGATCAGCCACTGTCTTCTCTACAGCTATTTATTAGCTCATCTGTGTTAGTGCATATATATTATGGAGTTTCATTTATACTGATCTATTTTAGGTTGTAAAATGTAATTTTTAAATTGTTAAATATCATACTCAATTTTATTTTCCCTAATGTATTCACTTATATTTAATGTTAAGATGTAATATAATCTACCATTTTATCACTCTAAGCATTCAGCCTGACTGGTCATGGATGACAACTGTATTTTAACAACTATTCTATAAAAAGAGAAATGAGTAACAAAAACTTGTCACTATAATTGGTTTTCTTTTGCTAAAAATTAGTGAGTTTAAATATTTTGAACATTTCACCATGGAAGATAAATGAGTCAGAAGAGAGTACAGTATTGAGTTTTCACATAAATGAAAGTTGAGTGTCTGAAAATAAATTATAATATACATTAGAGGAATTGACAGGAGAAAAATAAGGATGAATAGTTAGCAATAAATTATTACTTCTAATACCTTCACCTTATTTTCTTTCTCTGAATGTACTCTAGGTACTTTTCTCCATTTGTAAGTCATTGGTTGAGGGGGATAAAATTTGACCCATTAAGAACTAGACCAAAGTAGGTCTCCCCACATCCAGAATCATTCTCAACATGTCATGATTCTACCTCAATAATTTCTACTGAGAAAGTGCCTTTTAAATTTTCACAATGATTGATTATTAAATTTGCTGCCTTAGTCACAGCTTGGTTTTTCATAGAGACAAGGAAGTCGAAATCTATGCTATCTAACAGAAGAACGGCATGATCCACAAATACAAGCAGTACACAGGATTTCAATTTTACAGTCACAAATTAAAAAGCTAAACAAGAAACTGTTGTTGATTAATTGTAATAATATTTTTCGTTTCAACCAATATACATTTAAAACTGTAATTAAATTTAAAGATTCACCAAAGGTGTATTTTACATTCCATTTTTGCTTTGTCTCCCAAATCTGACGTGTATGTGACACAACACACCTCAATCCAGTTATCTTTCAAGTGCTCAATAGGCACATGTGGTAGTGGCTGTGGTATTGGACAGTAGAACTCTAATTAATAAGATCTTGATACAGACTGTGGTATTATTGAAAAGAACAGAAAATACAGGAGTGAAGATAAGAGGAGGAGACTTTCAGTGGGTACAAAAGTCCCACAGACTGGGTGACGTAAAAGTCAGACAGTTAATTCTCACAGTGCTCCAGGTTCAAAGTCCGTGGACCATCTGGGAGGGAGTGGTTTCCAGGCTTGTTGACGCTAACCTTCTTACTGAACCCTCAAGTGGCAGAAAGCAGGTGGGGAGAGAATTGTCTGGTGCCTCCACTTGTAGGGGACTGTAATCCTATCATGAAGGCCCTATGAGCTCACCTAACTCTCTCTCAGGGAACCACCTGCAAATGCTATCTCACTGGGGAGATAGGGCTTCCACACATGAATTTGGGGGACTCAGCCTTCAGTCCATAATGCTGTTTCTCTGGTGCTACATCATGTTTATTCCCCAAGTGTGTGAGTTCATACAGACCCTGACCATCTTCTACTTTTCTTGTGCCTTTTAGTAGTGAGTAATTTTCTTTTAATTTTTGTGTTCAGTTTTTACAGAAAATTATTTTAAACATATGTGTAGCTTCAGAGTATATAAAACATAGATGGTTGAAAGAGTTAAGTAGGAGCATATGCTCCTTAAAAAGAGTTAATGAGAAGTTAAATGGAAATTGTTGTACCTGGGAAACAGCACTATCCTCTTTGGTCTACTTATCCTCTTTAGTGTTTTTAAAGTAGAAATAGAGAAATTATCTTAATTAGGAAATATTTTAATTAAGGAGAAATAGATCATTTGGGGAAAATTAGCTGACTGGTTTGTGATTTAACTTTTCAAGCATAGATTTTTTTCTTTTTTTTCCTCTGCTCCTAGGTCTTCTGGCAATTGACTTTCTGGGGCTTAGAAAAGAGATTGAGATAAAACTGGTTGAACACCTGAGCGTCATTTCACATGATGTTCCCTGTAACTGATCCCAGAATCTAAATTCACTCACAGGCACTTAGGATACTTGCTTCAGGACAGATTGTTTTCCTTTCACTTTACAAATTATGAAGATCATATTAAGTCTGCTAATAAGGGTTGCAAAACAACTGTAAATAACTGGCAAATAAACTTTTTTTCAAATGTATATGTCTATCATACTGCAAATAGTCATTCAAGTTTTTTTTTTTTGTTGATATACTTAAGAAAACTTAGATACATTTGTTGAAGGTCAAACAATTTGTGTAATTTTTATGCTTAGTTCTCTAGTTCTCAGTCCAGTGTCTCTCCTAGACCATTGAAATCGAGTCTCTAACAGTGATGACACCATGTCATTAAGTTAGCCCCAAGGCTGGGTGATGTGAACATGTGGGTGAGTTCTACCCCAGGACCTTCAGGGCCACCTCCACTTCACTGACACTCAGCGTTCACTTAGACTTCTGTAGTAGCAAGCTCCAGACACATGGCTCGTATCTTTGTCACACAAAATCTGCAGAGTTGAAGTGGTGATTCCACTTTTAATAAATATATATGAATATTTATTGGACATCCAAAGAGGTCTTTCTTCTTTTTAATTGAGAACATTTTAGAGAAGAAAAATATCAGAGCAGGAGGAGAAGGGGGAGGAGGAGAAGGAAAAGGAAAAGGAAGAAAGTATAAGAAGAAAACTTAAGTCTCACAATCTTAGTAAATTGTAGGGAGATCTCTCAATATCTACAGAAAAAAAAGTTAATCATTTAGGGGCATTCAGGGAACACTGTGGTTTATATTATAGAGAGGTCGACTGATTAATTATACTAGCAGATTGTTATTCTCTGTTCATTTTTAAAGAGTCAGAATTTTTGAAAAACACTAAAATTATTTTTCCTGCAGCAAACTAGCAAACTATCTATCTGAAGAAAGTATGAAAAATGTCCCAAATTACTAAATAAAATCACATAGATGCCTTAATTTTAATGAAATAAATAAATCCAAAGTATTGCCATTTGAATTATACCAAGCTACCTTATTTTGTAATATACATGTGTAATTACATGTGTAATTTAAGGAAAATAAAAAGAGTTGCAAATTGTTAATAAGCAAAAATCTGCATAGAATTACCTTAAAATTTTTCACTATTTTTTAATTCAAAGAAGTAATTTTTTAAAAATCTGATACATTAAAAATGCATAAAAATCTTATATTTTACAGTATTTCCAGGATTCAATTTAATATACTGTCAGGAAAAGGAATCAAAATGTTATGGTTCATGAATGAATTTTAGTGTTTACTAAGACATGCATTTTCTACTATTTCTGTTTTTAATAAGCCAGTGGGACTTATTGAGGATATTGTAGTTGCTATTTTATTGTAAAAAAACTTTCTAGTTTTCAGATGTGGAAGATGAAAGGTAATTAAATAAACACAGACTGTAAAATGAAAAAAAAAATTCTCATTAGGAAGATTTTTTTTTTCTTCTTGTGATGCTAAGGATTGAACTCAGGACCTTGTACATGCAGTGCAAGCACTCTACCAACTGAGCGGCATCCTCAGCTCAGGAAGACTTGTTCTTAAAGGCAGTTCACATAAAAAAGTTTTATTTCTTGTTATAGAAGGGATAACTAAGGCAGAAGTGGAAAAGCTGATTCTCCAAGGTCACAGTGTGGGCATCTATTGATCCTGACCCAGCTGGTATAGCACCAAAGTCCAAGCTCTTGCTAACTTTGCTAGGTTTCCTCAATGCTTTGAACACATTTCAATCATGATCAATTCTCAATGAAATATGTGTTGCTTATAACCAGAAAAATATAGAAAAAGGATGAACTGTAACTCACAGCCAGAGAGAACACACCATGCTTGGGAGTGGATTGTGTGCACTATACCCTTTGTCTTGCTAGAAATCCAGTGAGTTTTTCAATATTCAAATAGCAAATGGTAAAAGGTTCATGTTGGCTTTAGAGTGTTTTAATCAAACTTACAACACTGAAGCTTAGTCTTTCATGATAGAGATACATTTCATATTATAATCCCAATAATTATTATGAGTGGTAAGATGTATTCAAAATATTGAGCTAACTTGAGCTAGGCAACAAGACAAATAAAAATTTGACTCCTTTCCAAAGAATATCATGGAGACTTTTGACTGGCTTAGTAAAAGACCTTTGCCATATCTTCCTATCCTCCTGTCATTTCTGCTACGGCCACAATAGCGAATGCAGTATTCTTTTGTAACAATGCCTTGTAATGTTACTCTTGAGGAACTAATGATTTTCAAATGTACTGAAGTACATCTGAAAGTACATTTTCAAATGAAGTACATTTAAAGTACATACGGAGGAAGTACACATGTTTTCAAACCAAGTAAAACAGAATTTAAAGCATCCTGTCCAGAAGATAGTATCATTTTTGTGAATGAGATAAAATGCCAGGGCTGTACTAGTCTCCTCTTCAGCTGTAGAAGTTCAACTGACCACTTAATTGCATATAAAGGCTGAGGCACTGTGATCGTGGTCAAAAAGGCGCTAACACAGAAAGAGAAAACCAAAGCCCTTTTTACTTTTCCAGAAGAATATAGAGCTCTCATTTCATACAAATTTCTCTCAACTGAACTGAAAAAATCAACAGTGAATATTGTCAAGCACATATTTGAGCAGAAAACATGAACCAGTTCCTGTGACAAGTGCCGAGATTACAAAAATGAGCAGGAGATGGTCTTACCCTTGGTATCACTTATTCTTTGTGCGAAGCAAGTGGTAGCTGAAGTACCTCTTGCACATGGTATATCTGTGTATGGGTGGTCAGCCGAGGTTCAACACTACTTGCCTAATGTAGCTTTCAGCACTGATACCATTCTGTTGAAAATGGTTACCCTTTTCAAGATGTCACCACTTCTCTGAAGCATTTTAGTAACCTCTCTGATCATTTTTTCCCCCTTTTCCTGAATACATTCAGGGAAGAAAGAAGCTAGAAGACCTGGTTGAACTTCCAGGAGAGCATAATCATGACTGATCACGAGGAACAAATGAATGCAAAAGATTCTGTTAGCAGGAGAGTCATTGCCTATTCAATGCTTAATTCTAAAATATGCCTGGTTCTTTGAGAATTTTTTTAACTAAATAATTTCCTAACATCTGGTTCGTAGGGTCTAACTTCCAGGAAAATATTTTATCATATCTGAATATAAAAATGAAAATGTTTAATGAACTAAATTACTCTATGTTGTCTTAAGTGAGATGATCACACTATTCAACCAGAAGCTGTATCCATTATCTTGGGCCAGTACAAATCAACTGTTCAGAGAAAGGACCTGGGTAATCCTACTAGTGAAGAAAGATATTGAATAACATCTAACTGTGAAAAGACTGGCTTGATAAGTTGAAATTTGTGTTATCTCACACTCTTGAAAGAAAGGGACAAAACATAACCAGAAAAATAATACACTTAAAATTGTTTATACATCATTCCATGTACTTTTACCTTGTTTTATTTCTGCTCAACCTTGCATCATTCTAAATGTCAATCAGCTGCTCAGATATTTTATGAAAGTATTTTATTTATTTATTTTGAGGAGAGCATAAAGCAATATCATCCTGAATAAATTGTTTTTGTTCCTTAAAAATAATTCTCTTCAAGCTGGAGGAAAATAAACTGTCTTAGAAACAGGAAAGTTATCACACACTGTAGAATTAGGAGAAATTGTGTGTCTCAAGAAAAACGGAGGCTCCGTGTTTGATGAGGGAACCATGAGGTGATTTCCTGCAGGCTGCTCTATAGGCAGAGTGTTCTTAGCTCAGGGAAAAACAATAACAATACAAGCAAAAACTCTGGTGTCCCACTGGTTTGCAAGGAAACAGACTGCTGGTAGAATTCAAGGGACTATTCCAAGTTTGAAAATAGAGACACTGAACGTTAGTGAACAGAAGTTCTTCCCATGTTGTCTATGTATTATCAATTTATCTGGATAATGGTGAAATTCGAATAATGGAAGAGGGTTTCAGAAATGACTGCATGGAACTTTTTTATTAACTTAGCAGAAAGAGGGCTTCACTACACGTTTAAAGTTGCTTAAGGAAATTTAAAAGGGATATTTATTTGGTGATGGAGTAGATTGACACATACATTAACCTATGAGCAATTTATTACTGTCAGAAATCATTAGGAAGTGAACACAAATATAATAAACAAGATGATCAGTATATATTAGTTTTTAAATTTTAGAGAAAGAAGAGACAGAGAAGTAATCAAGTTGTGTGTGTTGGCGGGGAGGAGCATGCAGAGAGAAAGCATGGAATCCTGTTGTTCTACGGAGCTGTGGATTATTCATAATAATAGAGAAAGCACTGACTAACCTGGCCGGACTTATTTTTTACTTCAGTATAAGTGAAGAACGCCCGATTAAAAACTTTCTAGATGGAAGCTCAGAGATGCACGAAGAAATTACAAACAAAAAAAAAAGAATAAATATGAATGATATGGTTTACATAAAACAACAATAATGACATCTATGTCAAGTATATACAATTATTATTACATAACATACAATATTTAAACTGAAAAAGTAGTTTCAATTAATTTTAAATTCTGTTAACTAAAAATATTCATGGGGTAAATTTTTAAAATATCTTTCAAAAGAATAGTAAAGAGAATGAACTTGTTTCAATGCATTACTACAAAAGAAGAGTAAAATTGCACAATCATTCCAAACAGGTTTTACGAATAGAAACACTTTTTTAATATTGTATGTATAAATATTAATGTACTCTATGTTCAAATTGTAAACGTTTGCAAAAGCTATCCAGCTATTAAAATTGATCCAACTGCTAAAATTGACCCAAATATTTGTTATTTACAATGGGAATATCTAAAATACAGAGGTGAAGAGGAAAAAACATGAATAAATATACCCCATTCAAGCACTATCTACTACCAATGTGAAAATATGAAGGTCAAACAAACAATATAGACTTCAATTTAAAAAGCATTACTGGAGACACATGAACATTTTATAAGGCAAAGCATTTACTTAAGAAATTTTAAAGTTTTGTAATTATACAAAACTGACAAAAACAATGGAAAAATAGAAAAAACAGTAATTATAGTGAGATAGTTTGTTCCAACTCTGTCAACTTATAAGCAACCACATCAAAATTAGAAACATAAAAAGACAGACATCAGGAGTAGTAAACTTGACTGAATGATCAAGCTATTATTGAACTCTAAAAATTGCAGAGTCTGCATTCTTCTCAAACCTGCACTGGACATTTACAAAACATGACCATATGTTGTGCCATACAGCAAGTCTTAACACAATTTTAATGATAGAAATCATGCATATCTTTCACCTCTTTTGTGAGATTGATTCCCAAATACTTTATTTTTTTCGAAGCTATTGTGAATGGGGTAGTTTTCCTAATTTCTCTTTCTGAAGATTCATTGCTTATGTATAAAAATGCCTTAGATTTATGTGCATTGATCTTATATCCCACTACTTTACTGAATTCACTTATGAGATCTAAAAGTTTTCTGGTGGAATTTCCTGGTTCCTCTAAGTATACCATCATATCATCAGCAAATAGGGATAGTTTGAGTTCTTCTTTTCCTATTCGTATCCCTTTAATTTCTTTGGTCTGTCTAATTGCTCTGGCTAGAGTTTCAAGGACGATATTGAATAGAAGTGGTGAAAGAGGGCATCCCTGTCTTGTTCCAGTTTTTAGAGGAAATGCTTTCAGTTTTTCACCATTTAGAATGATATTAGCCATGGGTTTAGCGTAGATGGCCTTTACAATGTTAAGGAATGTTCCCACTATCCCTATTTTTTCTAGTGTTTTGAGCATGAAGGGGTGCTGTATTTTATCAAATGCTTTTTCTGCATCTATCGAAATAATCATGTGATTCTTGACTTTAAGTCTATTGATATGGTGAATGACATTTATTGATTTCCTGATGGTGAACCAACCTTGCACCTCTACAATGAGAACTACAGAACACTAAAGAAAGAAATTAAAGAAAACCTTAGAAGATGGAAAGATCTCCCATGTTCTTGGATAGGAAGAATTAATATTGTCAAAATGGCCATACTACCAAAAGTGCTATACAGATTCAATGCAATTCCAATTAAAATCCCAATGAGGTACCTTACAGAAATAGAGCAAGCAATTATGAAATTCATCTGGAAGAATAAAAAACCCAGAATAGCTAAAGCAATCCTTGGCAGAAAGAGTGAAGCAGGGGGTATCGCAATACCAGATCTTCAACTCTACTACAAAGCAATAGTAACAAAAACGGCATGGTATTGGTACCAAAATAGAAAGGTGGATCAATGGTACAGAATAGAGGACACAGACACAAACCCAAATAAATACAATTTTCTCATACTAGACAAAGGGGCCAAAAATATGCAATGGAGAAAAGATAGCCTCTTCAACAAATGGTGCTGGGAGAATTGGAAATCCATATGCAACAGAATGAAACTAAACCCATATCTCTCACCATGCACGAAACTAAACTCAAAATGGATTAAGGATCTCGGAATCAGACCAGAGACCTTGCATCTTATAGAAGAAAAAGTAGGTCCAGAGCTTCAACATGTCGGCTTAGGATCAGACTTCCTCAACAGGACTCCCATAGCACAAGAAATAAAAGCAAGAATTAATAACTGGGATAGATTCAAACTAAAAAGCTTTCTCTCAGCAAAGGAAACTATCAACAATGCGAAGAAAGAGCCTACAGAGTGGGAGAAAATCTTTGCCAATCATACTTCAGATAGAGCGCTAATCTCCAGAATCTATAAAGAACTCAAAAAACTCTACACCAAGAATGTAAATAATCCAACTGACAAATGGGCTAAGGAAATGAATAGACACTTCACAGAAGAAGATATACAAGCAATCAACAAACATATGGAAAAATGTTCAACATCTCTAGTAATAAGAGAAATGCAAAGCAAAACCACCCTAAGATTCCATCTCACCCCAATTAGAATGGCAATTATCAAGAATACAAGCAACAACAGGTGTTGGCGACGATGTGGGGAGAAAGGTACACTCTTACATTGCTGGTGGGGCTGCAAATTAGTGCAGCCACTCTGGAAAGCAGTGTGGAGATTCCTTAGAAAACTTGGAATGGAAACACCATTTGACCCAGCTATCCCACTCCTTGGCCTATACCCAAAGGACTTAAAATCAGCATATTACAGAGATACAGCCACATCAATGTTCATAGCTGCTCAGTTCACAATAGCCAGATTGTGGAACCAACCTAGATGTCCTTCAATTGATGAATGGATAAAGAAAATGTGGTATATATATACAATGGAATATTACTCAGCCATAAAGAATGATAAAATTATGGCATTTGCAGGCAAATGGATGAAACTGGAGAATATCATGCTAAGTGAGATAAGCCAATCTCAAAAAACCAAAGGAAGAAAGATATCGCTAATAAGTGGATGATGATGACACATAATGGGGGGTGGGAAGGGTTAGTGTTGAGGTTGGAGTTGGGTTTAGGGAGGGGGGCAGGAATGGAGGATGGAAGGATTGTATAGATGGAGGGGAAGGGTGGGAGGGGTGGGGGGGAAGGGAAAAAATGGCAGAATGAATCAAACAACATTACCCTATGTAAATTTATGATTACACAAATGGTATGCCTTTACGCCATGTACAGACAGAGAAACAACATGTATCCCATTTGTTTACAATAAAAAAAAAAAAAAGAAATCATGCATATCATTTTCTTTGGTTGAAAATCAATTAAATAATAAACGAATAAAAATGGCAACTAGAAGACCCATGTTTTGATATTGAGTGAAGCACCTTTACATAACTCAGATCAAATGAGATATCACAATCTCAAAATAAAAATATTTCAGATTATCTAACAGACATTAAAGAAAATGAGAAATATATAATGTTCTATTGTCTCATTTGGCTGGTGTTTATATGGATATTTTCTTTGTGACAAACCATGAACCATAGTTGTTTGCTCTTATTAAACCTGGTTTATATTTTACAAGAAAATCCTCAAAGGAAAGAATAGCTCTCTGACCCTCTGACTGCAGAAAGGGAGTCTAGGGAATTGAAGACGTGCAGGAGGCACATGTAATATTATCAGATGATGAAGAAACAATATTATTGAAAATTACATCTTTGTTTATACTTTATAATTTTGCCTAAGCTTAAAGGATATTTACCTTAAAGTTTTAGTTTCTTGGAAGATTATGGAAAATTATCTCTTCCTGCCAAACATATACATGAACAGTGAGAAGCTAGTGGAGAGACCATGGATCTGAGCCTACCTTATGTTCCCCTTTCACCATCCCTATCTCCATAGCTTTAGGGAAATCAGTTTCCCCATCTGCAAAATAACAAAGATATAATAGTAGAAACTTTCCTCAGTATTGAATTGAATGGCCCAAAATAATAGCTCAGTAAATATTAGCAGTGTTTTCTTCTAATTGCTCAGTTAACCATTCGATTTTTGTATATCAACATTCCTTATCAAATGAGAAGAATTTTTCTGACCACAACATTTGATGACAAAGAATCCAATACTCTTAATGAAATAAAAACTCTACAGTTAAAGTAATTGCTTTTATTCATTTGGTTTATTTCTATATAAATTTCAAATTCTGATTATTAGAATGTGAATAACTTTTATCTGGAAATTCTAAATATTTACCTGCTAGGATTTGATTCACATGTAATATCAGTCTTTATGACATTCACCATTTTGTGATCTCAACATAATGGAAAGTCTCTAGGAAAGTCTATGGAAGTCTCTTTGGAGGAAAGTTTCTAGGTCCCTCAGTGAAATTTTGTGAAAACCCCAACCTTGTCATTACCTCTTTTCAATATACTCTGTGCCATTTCTTTAGTAGATAATACATTATTTTTCTGTTACTGTGTAACAAACTGCCACAAATGTAACAGATTAAAACAAAGTCCATTTATCAGTTCACAGTTTTGTGGGTCATAAACCTGTCCTGGTGTGGCTTGGTCTCTGCTTAGGGTGTCACTAGCCTGGGCAGAGGGTGCTTGCTCATTTAAGTTCTCATCTCCAGAACATGCAAATTTACCTCCAGGATCTTGGTGGTTGGTGCCATCAGTTTCTTGATGGAAGTTGAAAAACAGTCTCTCTCCATTTTCCAGCTGTTTTAAGAACGGGCCACCCGTACTGCTCCATGTGTGTTCCCTTCAAGGCCAGTCAAAGGATGGAGTGTCCCTCTGGTACTTTATTTCTTTCTCACTTCTTCTTCTGTCCACAGGCAAAGGAAGGCTCTGCTTTTAAGCGTTCCTACTACTAAGTTAGGCCCTCTTGGAAAATCCTTCTCCTAAATTCGGCTATGGCCCATAATATGGCCTAATCACCCTAATGATATCCCGTCCTGTTACAGTCCTGGGAGTGAGGGTGTGGACCCAGGGTGGAGAGCATGCTCTTCAGAATTCTGCCTTCCTCCCACCATGTCAGAATTGGCTGAACCAAACTAGAATCTTTATGTACTCAAAGTGGTGGTGGAGGGCCTTATTCCACAATTCTAGAGGTATAATTTTTGGGGTCTCTAGACTTTTAACTACAGACAAATCAGAGGAAGGATGCAAAAGGCAAGCTGTCAGGGTTTCCTGAAGGTTAAGTTCTGATTTAATAAATGTTACTATAGAGTATATTCAGTTTGCAGAGAGTGCTTCCCTGGAATGGATGTTAATATGAGATCCGTACCACAGGGAGAAGGACTAGACTAAACCATCTTTAAATTTCCCTCCAACTCTGATATTATACGATTCATGACTTTGAGAATGACTTAATATCTAGTCTCCTAAATGTGACTATTTAGGCTTTTAATATTAATGTCAAGGTAGTTTTCTTTCTTTCTTTCTTTCTTTCTTTCTTTCTTTCTTTCTTTCTTAAAGGACTTTAAGAAAGAGCACAGGGACTGGGGTGTGGCTCAGTGGTAGAGCACTTGCCTAGAATCCTCACACCCCACATAAATAAATGAAAAAAAAAAAGTCTATGAACATCTAAGAAAATATTTTTTAAAAAGAGCGTACATAACTTACATTTTACATATGTGAAAAACTAAAACACAAATAAATAAAATAACATTTCATGATGCCTTAGTAACAGTGCTAGACTCTAAGTAAGTCATCATGGTGCCAATCACATGAGGTTCTGGATATATTTATTTGATTTATTCCAAGAAAAGAAACATAAGCAAGAGAAAAATGTGAGGATAAAGAATGCTTAATTTTGGCCAGGGACTTTTCCATTTTCCCTGAAATCTTTACAGGTGAAAAATTCTTTGAAAATAAAGTGCTAAGACTATCAGCAGCCTTGCTCTTCTGAGGGCACAGACACTGAGAAAGGAAAAGATACGAACCTGAAATAATTACTGTTAAAGAAGACCTGCTGTCCGTTCAGTTCCTTAGCCCACTTATTAATTGGGTTATTTGGGTTTAGGGTGTCAAGTTTTTTGAGTTTTTTTATATATTCCGGAGAGTAGTGCTCTATCTGAGGTGTGTGTGGTAAAGATTTTCTCCCATTCCTTTGCTGAGAGGAAGCTTTTTAGTTTCAATCCATCCCATCTTTTTATTTTTAATTTTACTTCTTGTGCTTTAGGAGTCTTGTTAAAGAAGTCAGGTCCTAAGCTTACATGATGAAAATTTGGGCCTACTTTTTCTTCTATTAGGTGCAGGATCTCTGCTTAAGTCATTGATCCACTTTGAGTTGAGTTTTGTGGAGAGTGAGAGACAGGTATCTAATTTCATTTCGTTACATGTGGATTTCCAAGTTTCCCAGCAGCATTTGTTGAAAAGTATATCTTTCCTCCAATGTATGTTTTTGGTGCCTTTGTCTAGTATGAGATAACTGTATTTACAGAAGAAATTATACAATTGATCAACAAATATAGGGAAAAAAAGTTCAAAATCTCTAGTAATTAGAGAAATGCAAATCAAAACTACTCTATGATTTCATCTCACTCCCATCAGAATGGCAATTAACAAGAATACAAGCAACAATAAAGCTTGGTAAGGATGAGGGGGAAAAGTCTACTCAAAAATTGCTGGTGGGACTGCAAATTGGTGCAACCATTATAGAAAGTGGTATGGAGATTCCTCAGAAAATTTGGAATGGAACCACCATTTGATCCATCTATCCCACTCCTAGGTTTATACCCAAAGGACATAAAATCAGTGTACTACCCTGACACAGCCACATCAATGTTTATAGCAGCACAATTCACAATAGCTAAACTATGCAACCAAACTAGATGCCCTTGAACAGATGAATGGATAAAGAAAATGTGGCATATATACACAATGGAATATTACTCATCCTTAAAGAAGAATGAAATTGGCATTTGTAGGTAAACAAATGGAACTGGAGAGTATCATGCTAAGTGAAGTAAGCCAATCTCCAAAATCCAAAAGCCAAATATTTTGTCTGATATGTGGATGCTGATCCATAGAGGAGGGAGGGGTAGAAAGAATGGAGGAACTTTGGATTTGGCAGAGGAGAGTGAGGGGAAGGCAGGATATGTGGGGATGGGAAGGATGGTAGAATGAGATGGACATTATTTCCCTATGTATATGTACGATTGCACAAATGGTGTGACTCTGCACCATGCACAGCCAGAGAAAAAAAAAAGGTGTGCTCCATTTGTGTACAATGTGTCAAAATGCAGTCTACTGTCATGTATAACTAATTAGAGCAAATAAAAGAAAAGAAGACACGCTGGTCTTCATTTATGGGAGACATTTCTGGAAGAAAGCTGAAATCCCTGTGAAATCTATTGTGTATGACCTCAGATTCTGTAACTGAAAAAGGAATGAAGGATCATCTGAGGAAACAGATGATGCCAGCAGAAGGCTGGAAGGTGGTCTGGAACATTCAGCAAGGTGGACCTGGAGGGAAAAGCTTTATCAGCGTTCATCCCAGCATGTCACAAAGGCAAATGGCCACTGATTACAGAACAGCAAACATTAAAACAGAATAAATTAGAGGGTGTAAAATGCGCCTGTCTGTATGGCATAGATTTATGAAAATAATTCAGGTCAGTTCATTTACAGGCAGCAGCTCTGTACATATTCTCAAACTAGTGCTGCATAATACAGAATAGAAGGACTTTTGACCTGGTAGAAGAGGGAGCAAGTTCACAGCTAACTAGAAAATATGTGACGTTATAATAGATTCTGCAATGTAAATGTAAATAAAGGGTCATGGGACTACAGGGGAGAGAATAACTGTATCAACCTAGGAAGGTCCAGAAAGGATTCTTTATTGCGGGGAGGGTACAACTTTTCATTTCTGTGGTTGTACACGATGTAGATTCACACCACATGCAATCATACATATTCATAGGGTCATCCTATCTGTTTCATTCTACTATTTTTCTGTCCTCCACCCCCTTCTCCCCCATTTTCCTCTACACCACCCAATATTCCTTCATTCTTGTCTTCCCTCCTCCACCCCCCATCGTTATGTATTGTCATGCACTTATCGGAGAAAACATTTGGCCTTTGGTCTTTGGGCTTGGACTATTTCACTCAGCATGATATTTTCCAACTTCTTTAACAATATAGAATTGAAGCTGGTCCTCCACAAGATTTCTATGGGCTTAACTGAGGAGAAGAGAAAATGCAGATTAGATGGAATAGCAAGGAATACTGTCCCCAAATCCACCTGCCATCATATGTATAGGCTCTGGTGGGAGAGAAAGAAATGCTGGGAAAGAGGACCAGAGAGGTGTTTCAAACCTTGGTTATTGAACACATTTAATCTTCCTGTTTAAGGTAGTCTTGCTTTTTGATCACAAGAGTTATGAAATAAAACTCTAACTTACAATGATAGCTTTTATGGATGTATGAAGGGTAGGAACACAAAAGGTAGAAGATGTTAAGATACGGAGACCCATTAGTAAAGCACTCTAGATGCTGACGCACCTTACAATGAGACATTCATGTCAATGAGGCTGGGCGTAAAGGAAGAGACTGAAGGGTTGAAGCTCTCTACTTTCCTCTTCCCTTGCAAGTATATGCTGTCTTGTGACATTTTGTGCCCACCCTCATTCATTTTTTTGTTTTAGGTTCAAATATGGGATATTTTCTTAGGTCTTCTGATAAAAGATAACAAAATGTCCATCCACAGAGAGTGGAAACTTATTTCTTTTTATTTAGAAACCAAATAATATTATATACAGCCTTAAATTGGACATCTGACATGCTCTGTGAATTTTACTTAAATGATCAATATGCAGATGCCATATAAATGCTTTCAAATTACAACACATTCTTTCTTAAAATAATAACATAAACTAAAATAGTAGAGATTTGAAGATATCATTTTCTGATTAACCAAGCACCCAAGAAAATGCTCAAAGGCCCATAAAAAATACCAATGTGTGGCATTTCAGTACTTGTACATTATTGTGGTTTTATTGCACGTGGTAAGGGTTCAGTGCATTTAGTACTAGTTCTTAATTATATTTGCTAGAAAAGTGATAAGAGAAACATATTTCCTTACCAGTCACATGCCTTTAACAATGAACTTATTTTAGAATGCTTTCTTGTTTTTTATTAATTTCAAGCTCATGTACTGACAAAACACAACTGTTCACATTTAATGTACATAAGCCCTCTTGTCTTCGCAAACTTCACCCTTTATGCAAAACAACACAATAATCGGAACACGATAAGAATTGGATATCTCACTGGATGATCAACATTACCAAATTAACTCCTCATAAGCATGCAGAGATAGATATTATTTCATCATTTTATAGATGAGGAAATTGATTCAAAGGGACTAAAAATTCTTATTAAAAGAACCTCTGTTTGGAGATTGGAATATGATTCAAACCCACATCTATCTGTAGATTGTCTCCTTTTCCAACAGACCCCATCCTGAAAAGTCTACATTGGCAAGTAGCTCCCAAATACTCACAGTAATTAGTTGCCCTTTGACCCAGTTGTAGATAATTAAATTTCAATGAAAGTATTGTTACATTTAAATCTGTGAGAAAGTGAATGAGCTGTCCTTTTCCTATTTAATAACACAGTAGAAACAAAACATTCATCTAGAACAAAAGGCTTGTGCCTTCTTGATTCCTCACCATTTATGATTGTTGGGTACAGCAACTGCCTTGTCAATCACGTACATGAATAATAATCTAAGGATGGAAGAAATAAAACTGGGTCCCTTGTCACCTACTGGAATACTACCCGTGAACTTCTTGGTACTGAATTTCATTTTATATGAGTAATATGTATCTTCATTTTCTCAGGTAATTGCATTCAGTTTTCTATTCAAAGCAATGCAAAGTAATGTAGATGGTAGCATATGCCATTAAATAGGAAGAAAGAGATTATGAACCAGATGGTGGAATGAGTTTACTTCAACTGGACAATTCTTAATGCAGTCTCCCAGCAGCCATAGTTATCAAGGAGATTCACTCAGTTATGAGATGGTAATAGGAGACATCATGGGCAACGATAGAAATAGCCTAACATTAGAAGCACCTACTCTACTGGAGAGATGAGGCAAGGTGCTTCTCTGATGCTATCCTTAGCCCTCACTACAATGGAAACTTCACACTGGTAAGTAAAGAAGTGATCACAAATAACATTCACGTAGCACACAATGCATATGGAAATGTGAATTCACTCTGTCACTCTACTTAAGTTGAATGTTAGCTACAGCCATGTTTTTATAAAGGGATAATGAGTCATTTTTAAGTGTTCAATGAGCATCTTCATGACATTAAGTATTCCTCAAATTTTTAAAAAAACACAATTGATATTTGTTGTTCCATAAATTGTATCTAGGTAAGAAAAATGTCAGCAGCAATAACAATATCAATAATACCCCAGATTATTATTTTGTTCTGTTATTTTCACAATCTCACACAAATTCATTGATGTGACCATTAAATCAAAGTGAAGTGTTTCTTACCTTTTATTGTGTACTGTTCCAGACTAGTAATATTATCAGCTGTGATGCTCTGCTGGTCCTCCTGGCTGCTTTGGGGAATGGAGGCAATGCAAGGTAGTAGGAGTGACATCTTTTTCAGGATAGATTCCAGGAACAACCTTCCTTTTAAAAAGTTTACATTTTCTAGATGTGACCTGTCCCTTATCTAATAACAGTTGAAAATAACATAAATGACTGAATAATCTCTTCCCTAAATGGCACCAGAATAAGTAAGAGGGTTTTATGGCTAAAATTCAAAATTTGAAATTAGGATTTCCACTCTGCCCATCCTTATTCTATGCAACAAATTTAGTGTTGGTTTTATTTGTAGTTAACTGACATTTTTGTTCTTGTTTGGCCATGGCCAATTAACATTTCAGAACATTTAGGTGAATCAGGAAGCTGCCAGTGTTATCTGAAGACACTTGATTTACAAATTCTAGCATACATCTGGGCGTGGTGGCCACACTCCTGTAATGCCAGTTGCTCCGGAGGCTGAGGCAGGAGGATCACCAGTTCAAAGCCAGCCTCAGCAAAGGTGAAACACTAAACAACTCGGTGAGACCCTGTCTCTAAATAAAATACAGAATAGGACTGGGGATGTGGCTTAGTGGTTGGGTGCCCTTGAGTTCAATACCCCGTACCAAAAAAAAAAAAAAAAAAAAAAGAAAAATCTAGCATCTGTATATCAAATTTAGAGTGAATAGAAAGATTACGAGAAAGTATGGAGATAGAATTAAATTCCAAGATACAAACATTAACATAAAAATATCATCATTGCCATTGTTGTTACTGTCACTGCCACTATCATCATTATGACCAAGGTTCTAAACATACTGTAACAGTAGGAGGCAGTACCCTACCTGTTTTTCAAATCTCTCTAGGTCAGTGCAATCTGAAGCATAATGTGAAGCATCTATACAATGGTTAAATTTTCCAGTAGCTTAATTAATAAAGTAAAAGCAGAATAAGTGAGATAAATTTTAATTGTACATTTTATACAATTTAATAAATACAAAGTATTGTCATCTCAATATATATTCAATATAATATTATTGAGATGTTTGTATTTTAATTTTACCACATGTTTTCAAAATTTGGTGTGTATTTTATATTTTAACACATCTCAAATAAGACTGGTCACATTTCAACTGCTTGATCTACATAGGTGTCTGAGGTCACCTGTCAGCAAACCTAGAAAAACCCAGGTTTGTAATGCTTGCCTCAGTGATATCAGGCATTTATTTTTAAAATCATTTTAATAAATGTTTGGGGTTTATTTTATTATTATTAATGTATTTTGTGTGTTCAGAAGTATTAGATTTTTTTTTGTAATTTATTTTTTTTATTTCTTTTACATGTAGTGTAAAAGTTTTCTAAAACTTTACTTTTCCTAGCAACGTTTGCTTCATATTATTTATTTATCTGTGAATTTTAATATCACTCAATACATAAATTGTAGTAAGATATCTTCTTTTCTTCAGATTTTACTATTCTTTCTGGTAAGTTTTAGGACTCATTTCTTTAGATAAGTATCATTGGAATTTTCATCAGAACTACATTCAATTTTCCATTCAATGTCCCTATCTTTTCTTGATTGTCTTTTATTTCACTGGTCACCCTGATCATTATGCTTTGATATTTAATCCTTTAACCTGAATCACATTTAACTTTCTTTTTTGGCATTTTCCCCACCTGATATTGTATTGCTTTTGGCTCTTGATTTCTATGTCCAAGTGAGGTTCACAGGGCAGTTCTCTTAAAGTTCATGACCTTCAAAGTTTAAGACAATGTAAATATATAATGGATTCTCACAGGCTTATCCTGGACTAGGAAAGAATGGAGAACTGTGATGTTTCACAAATTTTGGCATTATTTTACAATAATCTAAAACTAGAATAACATATACTCTTGAGCGAGTGTGTAATAAAAATACATATGTGAAGTTATTATTTTAAGGCCATTAAGAAGTAATGAGTGAATAAAAATGACAAGAATATTTATGGAAATTGAATCCACATTACTTCCTGGCTACCTAGAGGGTCTGTTTTTTTTTTTTTTTTTTTTTTTTTTTTTTTTTAGTTGTAAGTGGAAACTATTTGAGTCAGAGATAATATGAGACTTGTTCAAATTTAAAGTAACACGTGGAAGATAGAAAGTCTACAGTTTAAAAAAAAAATGATTCAGGCTACTTGTCCATGTGCTAATTCATGGGGAAAAAAAACTTTATAAAAGTGTTTCTTCTTGGAGATCTGCTAGGGAATTTACAAATGCAGTTTCCTTTAGCACTAACAATTCTTAATTATACTTTCTATTTCTCTGGTCATTCAACACAGTTTTTAAAATCTGATAAATATAAAAGTAGAAAACATTTATAATATAGCTTTGACCACACATCTAATTTTCAATTAGATGTCTATTTTCCATGAATTTTAATACTTTCAAAAATACTTATGATCTAATTCCTTCATTTGTCTCAATGCATCCACCTTTTCAAAGTAAAAAATAATTTTAAGACAAATGAAACTTCTTTGATGACTAATTTCTTTCTAATATGGTACAATAAACAGGGGCAATAGTTGGGAAAAGTTGAAGCAAAATAGGTTTTAAATCTAATACAAGATTCATAAATTGTTCAAAAGCCCCACTCTTTTATATTAATAAAAGAGACTTTTTTAGAAAAACATGTCAAAAGTAGGAAACAATGAATCTTTGTATATCTTCCTCATTGTCTGATTTAGTTATTTCCAGCTTACATACACCTAATAATCTACTTCAAAATTCATTCAAGCTACAGCAATTTAGCAGGGTCTGTGTCTGTAGGTTTTAATTATCTGTTTAGTCAGACTGTAAATTAACCAAGGTAGGTTAATTTTTAAAATTCTACTTGGAGCAAATGTTTTGACTAAATTTGAAACTAAGCCAACACCTGGTGAGATTATAGGAAAGAAATAAAATAGACAAGCCAACTGAAATTATGTGTGCCATTATCCATAACTTGGCTTTGTTTTGATAATTCAATGCTTTTCTAAACACAACTCTTATAATTAACTTGAAGGGGTCATTAAACCAAATGTCATATTACTTTAAATATAATTATTTAATGACTATATCTTATGTAATTATGACATGTTGAGTTGATGTGATTATTTATGTGAAATCATTGATATTTATTAATTTACACAATTACTTGTAATGTCATATTTAAGAGCAGACGAGTTTGGTGAAGGAGTGCAGTATATTACACTTACATGGAAGCACAGATCCCTTTACGTTCTAGTCATCCTTAGCATATTTTGACTGTCCAGGGCTATGTGTATTTGTATAACATAAAGACATAACAGTGCAAGGTGTCCCTCACGTGTGTAGCTAATGTCAATACTCATTACCATAATCCTCCAAGGATGATATTCCCTGGGAAGTGTGAATGCTAATTAATTTCAATATTTAAATCTTCGGAACTAGTCTTCTCAAAAATGTTTTTTCACACTTATGAGGGAAGAGTAAAGTAATTATTTTCAACCACAAAACTTGGAAAGAAAACTCAGTTCATTCAACATTTCACAAAACATTCAGGGAAATAGTGAACATTTACTTGAGTCATGGATAATACTAAATTTCTTTCTTTGAAGGTAATATACTGGTTCCCCAAAGGAACAAAAAGCAGTATTTTAACAGAATAAAGGATTGTCACAGTTTAATATTTAAATGGCATACATACCATTATGATCAAAACTCAAGCTGTAGCATATAGTAATTATTTCACCTCAAAAATGGAGATTGAACTCTTCAGGCATGTCATTCTCCCTGTTGTGGAGAATGTCTGCTAATTACAAAAGGAAAGTGCATAAAGAGAAAAAGGAACTCCATCACAGGGTGGAAAGCTTAGTGTTGGAGTGGTAACTTCATGTGATAGAGGCCCTGGTTCCATCCCAAGCTATGCAAAGAAAAAAAGAAGCAAACAAACAAATAAAGAAAACCAAACAAATATTGAGAAAATCATTTGAATTTTGTAATCAGTAGTAAACCTAAATAGCTTAGTAAGTGGTACTAACACAGGTCTATTATCTTTGGTCAGGTAGTGTTCATTATAGGGTAATAAAGTATAATATTAATTTAGCAATATCAATTACCATTATATGAATTATTTTGTTGTAAATTTCAAAGGACTATTTGATAATTACTATTTTTTTTAAGTTAAGATTTCCAATTTAATAAAGACTAATAAATTTTATTTCACTTGTATATATCTCTACTTTCTGAAATTTTGCCCAGGGTATACTTCACTGACCCATGTAGATATTAATAAATACCTTTTTTCTATAATTTATATATAATTCTATTGGATTTAGCAACTTACTATGATTAGAATAGATTTTGAAATAACCCTAATGCTGGTTATGGATTTTTTAAATTTTTAATCAGCTTTATGGTTCAAGTTGATAATTTTTCTTGTTGTGGTGCCTGTAGTTGTTTTTAACATACCTCAGTTTAGACGGTGCCACATTTTGTGTTTTGTTTTGTTTATACTCACCCAAGTGGGTTGTGCTCCCCATATCAGAAGTAGACAATATACACAGGGATAATTACCTTTCAGTAAGGAGAGCCATTCAAAAGTTAGCTGTTGGGAGTGCTTTCATTTCAATTGTTCCTAATAAACAAAAGAACCGTTCTAATTAGCAGCATAAATACTAAGCATGATTTCTTATTGGTGAAATCAGTGATAATAAAGAAAACCGGTGTCAGAAATGTCCCTGGTGAAATGACTGGCACAAACTGTGTAGAACAATCTAGCTTCCTCACTTTTATCCATAAGGAAAGCAGCCCACAGTGACCCGTGACAACTCCTGTCTCCAAATCATCTGAACCTGATTTGATAGTTAATTGAATTTTTTTTTAATTTAATACTAAGGTATGTGCCTTAGGAGAGTTCTTCATTTTTGGTGTTTTTAGAATAAAACAAACAGAATATTGAGACTTTGGGTGGCTTGTAGGCTGATTTTAGGTCTACTAATGACTTCTTGCTAATGAAGTCATATGTGGGCATAATTTAGATTTTCCTCCAGAACAACCTTGGCCTTCAGTTGTAGTGTGGCTCATTTACATCCTCCTGCAGGTATCTGGTGGCACTGTTATTGCCAAGGAATACACATGCTTACATGCTCCAAAATTGACTTACCCGGTTCTCCAGTCTTCTGACAGGACTGGGCGCTCTGGTCTCTGTGTACAGGTCAAAGACTGAGAGGGTACATGGGGCTCTACCCAGTTCTCGCTGCTCTCCACAGGATTTAGCCTTCCAGCGTAGCATCAGCCCAGGGAGCAGATGTTTACCAGTTCAGATAAAGGACTTTGTACTTCCATTCTGGCTCACAACTGCTGTCTATATTCAAAGCTTAGATATAGTCTAAATCTTCTCAAAGAAGAACCCTATATTTAGTATCCTCCAAGGTAGACATTCACTTGTCTTTATACAGTAGTTATGCTGGTGCTGAGAAGACACAAAACAGGAGCTGAAGTTAAGAAAGATAAGAGAAGGAAGGGACTAATCATCATATCGTGCTAGCATATCTATCTGTACCTGTTCATTTTCTTTGTTTATATTATGTGTTTGTACATATAAAAACATAAGTAAATGCATGTGTACATATACAATTACTTTATATTTTTCAAATATATCTTTATAGTTACATAAACATATATAAAATGTTAAAATATAATATTCAGGAGAAATGCATAGCATGTAATATCAAACATGTAAACATTTTATTTTACTTCTAGAGGAGGTCAACCCATCAGGAAAATGTAAACATTATAAATATTATGCAACTAACAAAACAGTACCAAAAGGTATTGAGCAAACAATCAGGGAATTGAAGGAAGAATTAAATAACTCATCAGTAGTGTTTGCTAGGTTCAATATGTAAATTTCAACAATTAATATAAAAATCATGTAAAAGTTCAAAAACGAAATAGAGGACTTGATTATTGCTACAAACCCAGTAGTATTAATTGAAAATATGCTGATAGCCACATACAAAAAATAAAAAAACAAAACTTTACCCAAGTATACAAAAATTATTCATCAGTGAAATGTTGAGAAAGCATCAATAGATATAAAAATTGAAATTTAATTTCTGTAACTTAAAAAGTGAAATTGTAATTCAAAAACAAGGAAAATAGGAATCCACAAATGTATAAAAATTAAACAACACACAAATGATAAGTCGAAGACGAATTTACAAAATAAAACATATTTTGTGACAAATGAAATGAAATCACAACAAAGAAAAATTTATAGAATATAGTGAAATAAATTTTAAGACAAATTTTTAACTGCAAATTTCTGTTTTAAAACGGGAAAGAACATATGAAATAAATAGTCCATAACTGAATCTTAAGGAAGTAGGAAAAGAATTGCAACCTAAATTGAAAGTGAGTAGAAGGCAATAAGAGACTAGAGAAGAATACATAAAATAATAATAATAAAACATTTAGCTACATTGCTAACAAAATAAAGAAGATTCAAGGGCTGGAGATATGGCTCATTTGGTAGAGTGCTTGCCTTGAAAGCACAAGACCCTGGGTTCAATAAAAAAAAATTTAAAAAAGAAGATTCAGATTAATAAATTCAGAAATGAAAATGAGGCCATGACTACCAGACTTTTAAAAAATACAGATGATTACGGAGTAATACTATGAGCAACCATACGTCAACAAATTGGATAGTCTGGTTTAAATGGATAAATTACTAAAAATACAGATTATCAAAGTAAACTCAAGAAGGAGTAGAAAATAGGAAAAGACCTATATTTAGAAGGAGATTCAGTCAACTATCAATGCCCTTCCAATAAATATAATCCTGATGCCAAATGGCTTTACAGATGTTCTCTACGTATTTTTTAAATAATTACAATAGTCCTCTTCAAATGCTTTCAAAATATTTAAGAGAAGGCTCTTCATACTTAATGGATGAATGTAGCATTTTCCCAATATCAAAGTCATATAAACAAAAGATCAACATTATAGGTAGAAATGCAAAAATCCTCAACGAAATAGTAGAAATCCCAATTCAGAAGAATGTTGAAACCAATTTTGATTAAGTGGGATTTATACCAGAATTTCAATCATAATTCAACATACAAAAACAATGCAATTTCCCTATAGTAATTGAACAAAATAAAAAATACATGATTATCTTAACAAGTACAGAAAATATCTTTGAGAAAATTCCACACTCTTTCATCATGAAAACACTTAAGAAAATAGAAAAAGAAAGGGATTTCCCAAAAATGATAAGGGGCATTTATATATTTAAAAACTACAACCAACATTATATTCAGCAGTGGAATTCTTTTTTTTTTTTTTAGAGGAACTTTTGAAAACCTTCTCTTAAGATCAGGAACAAAGCAAAGTTGTTCTTACACATTTTTTAAATGTTGTACTGAATGTTCTATCCAAAGCAATGAGGCAAGAAAAATAAATGTAAGTTATTCAAACTGGAAATGAAGAAGTAAAACAATGTCAGAAATAGATGAAAAGATCATATATGGAGTGTGTCTAAGGAAATCACCATAAAAAGCTACTAAAACAAATAAACTAATCCAGCAAAACTGGAAGATAGAAAATCAATACTAAAAACCAGCTGTACCTTTATCCACTTGAAATGTATAATTTGAGAAAAAAAAAATTGAGAAAACAATTCCATTATCACATAGCATCCAAAAAAGTATAATACTTAGGTAAAAATGTAACCAAGGATATAATAAACTCATACAGTTGCAATCCAAACATTGCTTAAAGAAATAAAAAGACATGAATAAGTGAAAAGACATTTCATGCATACATAGTTAAAGCAGTTAATTTTGTTACTATAGTAATATTACACAAAGCAATTTACAGATTCTATGAAATTCCTATAAAATCACAACAGTCTTTTGCACACTTCATGTGAAGTTTGAATTCATATGAAATTTCAAAGTATCAAATTTATACAATTTGTTTTTACAAAGAACAATGTTGGAGGGATCACAATACTGATGTGAAAATTCATTACAAATAACAATATTGAGAGCAGTACTGTACTAGCATAAGAACCAACATATAGACAAAAATGAATAAAATTAGAGTCCAGAAACAAACCTGTACTGTATGGTTGATTTTCAATTAGTATCTCAATGTCATTTATGGAGAAAAAAAATGTTTCTTCAATCAATGTTACTGGGAATATTTGAACACTAATATAAAAAAATTCACCAATTATGTTGAGTTCATTTAGAAGTTCTAATAGTTTTTTGGGGGAAAGGGACTTCCTTAGAATATTCTCCATGTAAGCTTATCTCATTTTTGCATGATATTGTGTTGCTTTGTTCTGCACAGCAAGGAATCAGTAAACTGAAGGGAGATGTAAACTGACCGGGAAAATTAAAAGTATAAAATAATTAATACGAAATAAAAGACAAAAGACACAGAAAAATAGTTTCACAACGGGGACCTGGTGGGTGGAATCGGCTCTGGGTCTATTCCCTTACAAAGAGTGAGACTCGGCTTGCTTTATTTATAGAAAAGTACATCAAAGGGATTTATTGTGAGAAAAAGTTGTGTAAGATAAACAAAAAGCAAGGGTCAGTGGGGATATTATCCTGATTGGAGGCTTGCCTCTTGAGAAGTAATCCTTCCTCCTCCAGGCAGCTGCCCCTCAAAGCTACTTGGATGCACTGGTATCTCTTTCTACCTCGAAGAAGTTGCATTTGAACTTAGGGTTGTCTGAACCAATAAAGTCCTAGGTATCACAGAATTGTTTTTGAGCAGGATGTTGCCAAGGCAACGGAGGCTTCTCAAATTGGTGAGATGATGCAGAGAGTTCTCCGAGTTCTCCGAGGGGCACAACTATGCTTAGAGATGGCTCAGCCAAGCTCACAATTTATTCTCAGCTCCCAAAAATATTGTTTTACTTCTTTGTTTCCAATTTTGGATGACTTATATTTATTTTTCTTGCCTAACTGCTCTGGCTAACACATTCAGTACAATGATAAATAAGTGGGTTAGAGTGGATATCATTTACCTTTTTTCTAATCTTAAGAGATGGTGTTTAGTGTTTTACCATTAAAGATAATGCCTGCTGTATTATTTTTAAATATACAGGTGTGATTATCATTTTCATACTAACATGCAATTGAATAAATCCCTACCTTTCACTATTATAAAACCACAAAATGGATCAAAGATCTTCATGTAAGACAAAAACTATAATACTCTTAAAATAAAAGAATAAATCTTCATGTTCTTGGACCTGGCAATTAACTTTTACACCATATACACGAGTTTCAAAAGAAAACTGGGTAAATTGAATTTAAATTTTAAAACAATTTTGTGCATTGTCTTTATCAAGAAAATGGGAGAAGGGGTAATCATAAAATGGAAGAAAACATTTGCAAATTATGTATCAAGTAAGGGTTTAGTATTTAGAATACATAAAGAAACTTAAAATTCAAACATTAATAACACAAACAACCCATATTAAAACATGAACAAGGAATTTATAAGCATTTCTTCAAAGACAATATACAAATGGTTAAGAAGAATATGAAAAATGTTCAATATTATTAATCACTAGGGAAATTCAAATCCAAATTACAATGAGATATCATTTCACACCAACTAGGATGAAAATAATATTTGAATAATGGAAAACAGCAAATGTTGGTAAGAATGGGGAGAAATTAGAATTCCATAGAATGCACATAGAATAGCAAAATAGTAGTCACAATGGAAAATGGTTAAAAGTAAACATAGAAATGCCATATGACTCCATAACTCCACACCTATATCCACATTTCAAATAATTAAGTTCATGGAGGCAAACAGATACTCGTGGCACAATGTTTATCATAGCATTATTCACAACACCCAAAATGTAGAAATGACCCAGGTTTCCATCAACTGGTGAATGCAAAAGCAAAATGTATCTATACATGCTATTAAATATCATGAAGTTTTTATGTTCACTGCACTGTGGATAAACTTCAGACTCATTATGTAACTTAAATAATCCACATAGAAGGTTGAATACTTATGATTCCATTTATGTGAAATATCTGTGGAAGGTACGTGGAGTGACAAAAAGAAAGATTGAAAGTTCCTAAGGACTGGAAGAAGCTGGAATGTGAAGTGACCGTTTATATGAGAGGTTTTCTTTTGAATGATGGAAACATTTGGAAACAGAGTATCATTAAACTGTATATTAGAGAAGGTTAATTTTATGTTATGTGTTTTTAGCCTCAATAAAGAGAGTGATTATTGATTTTCTGCAGTACTGTTGTATGATGCATATATCATATGATTGATGGATGAATTACCTCTTGTTTTCAGTCATTAGGAAAATACAGACAATAGTTTGTGCTGCTATCTTTGTCAGATTTAAAAAGCAATGAAACCATACGGATTTTAGATTTTATTTTATTTTAGAATAAATATCATCTCATTCATTCTTACACTGTAATTGAATATAATCACCAAATATGAATGTTCCCCTAACAGTTTCTCTCACTGTTTTATTAACAGTAAGTTAGGGTTAGGGTTACACCTTAATGAATTTGTTTTCCAATGATTTATTCAATGAATATTTACTGAACACCTATTTAGTGGTAAGCACTATTGTTTGTGCCTGAGATACCTCCTGAACTACAAAAATTACCAATTTACAGGAAGTTTATATTCTAGTTAATGATGACATACAATACAGAATCAATATAATGAGTAAGTTGCATAATGTGCTAAAAGAAGCCATGTAGAAATAGTTCAAAGTGCAGTAAGGAGGCTGGAAAGCTTCTGTTGGTAAGTTCTAATAGAGCATAAGTTTCATGTTGGTCAAAATTAGCATTTTCTTTTTCCATTTGATCACAGAGTATTATATTGCCCATAAATTACCTTTTGAGGCCAACTATGTTTCCTTAAATGTTCTATTTCTTAACTTACACTTCCTCTTTTTAAATTCTTCATTTTGGAAAATTCAGACCAGTTTTTATGTTTGTTTTTATGTTATTTTTGTCCTTAAATTGTAATATAACATAATACAAATAATTCAAAATCTATCAAATCATCAAAACAAAAAAAAATAGATATACTGGTATAACATTACAATCTCTTTAATAATTAGTGCTGAGATTAAACCAGTGTTCCAAAATGCTTCTTTGTCTCTTGGATTTCTACCTGTATGGTGTCTATTTATTATTCATTGTTAATTAAGAGGTAGAATGCCTAAGAAAATGTGAATATTTAAATTAACCTTTGCTGAGGATACTTATTAAAATAAATATTTATAAGTAATTACAGCTATGTTTTGCTCTTGAAAATCCAAAATACTTATTAACCTTCGTTCTGCTTCATTTAAAACTTCCTAAAAGCAACTAGTTCATCTACACTGTAAATCAACATGCTACTTCTTTATGTATGTAGCATCTATATTTGAAATATTTCTAAGGCAATAATAGTCTGTTGTTACTATGAATATCCACAATTCTTTAATTCTAATCATCAAATAATAAAAAAAATAAAAGGGCTGTTCAAGACTCTGGACACTTCTCACCAGCAGTATCTGGGAGCCTTCAATGGAGGTATTTTGAAGGTGCCCTTTCCAGTCTGCACACCAGACTTCCCATGGAGCTTCTGCCCTGTTCTCCCTGAAGTCCGGCGACCTGCCTCTAGGCTCTGGATGTTTTGGAACTCACAGTGAAAAGCCTGGAATTTGTGCAGGGAGTGATGCACATCAGGACTTCAGATATATTCTATGGGCCTCCTTCAGGCAATTGGGATCATTAAACATGAGAAAGGAGACCTTTTTCCAGTGGTTTTCCACACTTTCAGTATCACTTGAGGCAAACACCCTGTTCATACGTCTGAAGAGTCACCCGGTCCGGTGAAGAGCCCTTGTGAACACATTTATCTTCTTCCTTTTCCTTCTCCTCCTCCTCCTTCCCTTTTCTTTTGTACAAATCTCTCTGTTTCTACTTGTGCATATTCACATTTATCACATTATCTTTAATATATATACATTCTATATATGCATATGTATATTTACGAGTAGAGAAAATTCCTCCTATCACTTCCGTTTCAAAAGTTCATCTATTCTTAACTTTTGAAAATAACAGAAATTTTCGATTTTAATTTGTCAAGTTCTACAAAGTCCTACCAGCAAACCTAAAATAACTGTGATTTATATCAAGTTTAAAACTGTTTTTGAGTTAAAAGACACTATCTTAAGTTTTTTGTGTGGCAAGATGATACATTCCTCTTTTTGTTTATTTCTTCATAGTATTTCAAAGGTATTTTCAATTTTTCCCATAGAATTTTTTGCATTTTTAAAAATAGTTGTATGAAATAATATTTTTATTTAGTTTAATTGCTATCTTAATTTGAGTTTTACAGTGTCCTATGAGTATCAAGTAGGGTTGGGAAATGTTAGCCCTAGGCCAAATTCAGTCCACTATCTTCTTTTGTGAGTAGTTTCCTTAAAATGATCAAGCTCATGTGCTGAGGTATTGTCCATGGACACTGTGTATTAAGTCAAATCAGGATCATCAGAACAAATGATGTTACATTATTATCACTATCTCCAATTTTTACTTTAATACCAATCAGCAAAGAGATGATGTTCAAGGTTTTGGACAGGTCTCACAAAAATAGCTGGGAATCTTCAAAGGAAACATTTTGAAGGTTCAAAGTCCAATCCCTCTCTGTAATAGAGACATATGGAAAACAAAATCTAAATTTTGTTGATTTATTTTTGCATTGGATAAAGTAGTGAATTTTTAAACGTAATCTAGTATGGTAGAATTCACTAACTGATTATTTGCATTTCTGATAAAATCTAATTTTTATCAAGATATATATTTTATTCCTGATTAATTTTACCTAGTTCATTATGACTTTTTTCAAACTTTTGATATTCTCAACAATTATATTTTTATATCCATTAAGATCATTAATCTAAATATTTTAGTCTGCACTCGCAGAAAGGAAGTCTTGTTTCTGCAAATTTTTATTTATTAAAATTTTCAAAATAGTCTTTCATACACTGTCATTTTCAGACCCTTGAAGAAAAAATGAAATTTAAAATCAATATTTTTTTTAAATAAAGATCTTAATAAGGAATTTCTTTCAGTTTTAACACAAGCTTAAGAAAAACGAAGGGCTTCCTTTCTATGTAACTAAAATGCAGAACCATCACTATTTACATTTCCATATATGTATTTCAGCATAAAGCAAGTGAAGTTTATACAACATTTAGAAATGGGAATTTCACCTCTATAAATGACTGTATTTTATAAATTGTATTGATCCCTATGTGGCTTATCATTGTTTTGAATGAAATTATCCCAAGTACACTTGTTCTCATGTCTTTAGCTGGGAAGAAGGGACTCTGTGGGAGAAAAAAAAAAAAAAATGAAATTTTGTAGTAAATTTTTAATTTGCTCTGAGACAGGTTTTGTTTTGTTTTGTTTTCCCTCAGGAAGCTGTTGTTTCTGGCAGACTAATTTTGGATTTCAATTCAACTGGACTAAAATGAAGCCAGCTTGATGAGCAAAATGAGCTGATATTAGAACATTCATTTGCTGTAAACAGAAGATGGAGGAACCCAATTTATATAACAATTATGAAAAACAAAGCAACGACTTGCCTTTCTAATCTTATTTAAACATTGTTTAGCATATTTAAGAATGCTCACACATTAGCATGAAACATTTTGGGTAGTTGTTTAAAATACTTTTGCAAATTATTAATATTGTTTACTTAATGAGGAGAGTAAGATGAGTTTTTTATTTTAAACCGTGGAAATTCTCTTTTTTTCTTTTTAACCATGTAAAAGATATCTTTCTTTCCTTTCTTATATTTTTTTGTGTGTCACTGGGTATCAAACAGAGGACCTTATTCATCTAGGAAATGTTTGACCACTGAAATACAGCCCTAGTGCTCAGATATTTCTTGGTAATACCTATATAAAAAATTAATTAGAACTGCACATGGTAAATTGCTCTCTAATTTTATATGCTTAGCCCCAAAATGGCACTGTATACCGAAAGGAATATTTTAAAATATGGGACTCCTTGAAAAATTGTATACATTTGGTATTGTTTAAAGAAATATATTAGACACATTAAATCTGATCAAATGTATCTTAGAAAAGAATGATTCATGAATCAGGCAGTATTCAGAACCCAAAGAGGTCCAGAGGGCTTTGCCCTCATGATGGTATTTTATTAAATGTATCCATATTGTGCCAAATTAGAATTTCATCTTTTAACATTGTTAAATTAGATGCAATTTTGGATAGGAATTATTTTACATAAGTGCAACTTTTGAACATCTTCATAAAATTTGTAGCCATTGCTACAAAGGTTCTGAGTTATGATAAGGCCATCTGCTCAAGTCTCCCATTTCACTAGGAAGACAGCGAACACAGTTTTTTCAAGTTTGTCCTTTGAGATCAGTGTAATTTTCCTTTTATGAAACTGAGGGAATGCAGCAATGTAGTCCACCAGGATATCCAGCCCTTACAGTCAGAGAAAACAACAGCAAAGTCGACTGTCCACTGATGAGAATGGAAGGAGCTCTGGAGCAGTTAGTGTGCGAGAGGAGCCGGAGGCCAGGGCGGGGTACCAAGGCAGGGGTAGGCAGCATCGTCCACCTGGCCATCCCTCAACCCGCAGGCCCTAAGGCGCACGCTCCCCACGTGGGCGTAGAAGAGGGACAACAGGGTTTTCCTCCACTTTAGTCAAAAAGGTTCCCAATCGTTAGAGCTACCTCCACAGAGGACTCAGTTGGTCTGCCATTGTGAAGGGCTTCAGCTGGAACTGCTGGTTTGAGCTCGTGTTGTCTCCTTCATGTATTTTTGTCTTTATTTCACTGAGTTGTCTGTATTCTCTTTTAGCTTGCTGAATTTTTTATTTTTTTAAATTTTTTCCAGTATTGGGGATAGAACTCAGCTTGTTCTACTGCTCAGCTCCATCCCAAGTTATTTTTATTTTTAATTTTGAGATAGTGTATCACAAAGTTTCGGAGGGTGGCCTCAAATTTTTTATTCTCCTCTCTCAGTCTCTCTAGTCTTTGACATTACAGATATGTGCCGCCATACCTGGTTTTACTGAGCTTCTTTAAAGCAATTATTTTAGATTTCGATTTGCTTGGAGTCAGTTTCTAGAGAGTTACTGTGATTTTTTTTTTGATAGTGTTATGCTTTCCTGCGTTTCTTGTAGCTTTACAATCAGCAAAGAAACACAGATGATTAAAAAAAAAACAGTTTTTGTCACGTTGAAAATAAGATAACTACTATGTACAATATACAGCTTCAACTGAGGTTTCAATCAAACAAAAGAAAGAATAAGCACATTCAAAGAGAAATCACTTGAAATTATCAAGGCAGTGGAGCAAAAAGAAAAAAAAAAAACGAATGAGAGTGAAGAACATATATGGAATTTATTGGATACCATCAGATGAAAGAAGTGTGTATTATTGAAGTTCCATGTGGAAAAAAGAAGACACTTATACACAATGGAATTGGATATCAGCACAGCCATAGGGCAAACAAAGTTTGTTTACCCTATAAGTAAACAATCCCACTACCAGGTATAGATCCGAAGAAGTGAAATCCATAACTAGAAAAGATATCTCCGCAATCACATTCATTACATCATTATTTACAATAGTGAGAATATAGAAATCACTAAGTGTTGCTCAGAGAATTACTAGACAAGGGAATTGTGGTATAAATGAATACAATTGACTGTTATAAAATCTTTAAAGGGAGATGTTCTTGCCATTTACAATAGCATTGATTAATTTGAAAGACATGCCAAGTGAAAGTCAAACACAGAAGAAGTACAGTAAAATCTAACATATATAGGGAATCTGATAGATTCATAAAAGCAGATTGAATGATGGTCACCAGTGGAAAGGGTAGTTGAGAGATGTTGAGAATATAAAGCTTCAGTTATGTAGGATGAATATGTTCCAGATATCTAATATATAGTATGATGACTATGATTAATGATAATGCATTGTATTTGGAAATTTGCTAAGAGATTAAATCTTAAGTAGTCTTGCCATAAAAAGAAAAATAAAAGGTAACTGTGAGATGATAAATGTGCTAATTAACTTGGCTGTAGTAATAAGTTGAATACAATGTACACGAATATTAAAGGATCAAATTTAATTTCAATAAAGTTGTCACTTAAAAATAATGGTAAAAATGGCAAATAGTGGGAGCATTATAGTAAACATCAGACTTTAAATTCATATATTGTTTTTGAAATATACAACTTTACTAAATTAGAAAATAAGAAAATAAGATCATGCCCAGGGTATAAAAATACTTCCAAGTAGCAGTCACTAATTTTTCTCATAAAGTTCTCTATGTCTATCATAAAATAATATATTTCTACTAAAGCTAAATACATACTCTGAAATACTATTTCCTTTGTGAATGTTTATAAATAATATAGTAATAAAATGAATAACTTCTGAAATTTAATACAATGCTTCATCTAATCATAATAGCAAGTAGTTCTTGTTTACATACCCCACAGGCAGATTTAGCACCTTCATAATTAATTGCATCGCATGTTTATTGATAATAATTTTAATTTTTTCTTGACTTGATGCTGTCATCTCAGTCTTTTTCCCTCTCACAAAATAGATCTTTACACCTGCACAACTTCTCTTCTTTCAGGAGTAAGGAGAGGAATTCTTTAACTTTTCTTTTCAGAAATTTTTTCAAGCCAGAAGTCTTAGCCACCAGCTGCTACAGATATGACCAGTTCTTCCTGTTCACAATCCCAGCCCATTACTCTGCGGCTTCCCTTTCTATTGAGATTCCTAGGCCTTAAACACTTCCTTTCCTGGCCTTTCTTGCAAGTGAGGTTTATTTGTGTCACATAGTGGGTAGCGAGTTGGCACTTCCAGGCTTATACAAAGATGGTGACCAAACCTGAGCAGGTGCCCATGCTGTAGGAACAACCAAGGGGATCATTGCTCTGAGGCTCTGGTCACTTGAACTGCAGAGGCAGTGGTCCCATTGGTCTACCCTCCTTCTTTTATAATTAAACCTCTCTTGCTGAAGGGGACATTAGGGAGGTGTGAAAACTGAGTCATCAAGATGGTGAGTCCCCATCCTGTACTTTAGTAGTTGGTAGGATTTTTTAAAGAAATGACCTATGTTTTAGCTTCCAGTCTGTGAAAACCACTGCTTACCCTTGTGTCTATATCGTACGTCGTCATGTGTGGGTTCTTGGAATTTTATGTCATCAGTCTAAAGTCCTCCTATTTTGATAATAAAAATGTTCCAAATTTTGTCAGAAGAGGAAACAGAGAGGGAAATAGAGTGGGATAGAGGAAAATAACTGAAACATTACTCAGTAATGAATGAGAGCAGAAGATGTATGATGTTCACTTCACAGCTATTTGTCTTTTCTGTATTTTTTAAGTTCATTTTTATTGTAAACAAATGGCATACATCTTGGTTCTCTGTTTGTACATGAAGTAGAGGCATAACATTTGTGTAATCATACATTTACCTAGGGTAATAGTTTTTGATTCATTCTGTTATTTTTTTCTCCATCCCCAACACTTCCACCCCTCTTATCCCTCCATACAGTCCCTCCTTCCTCCATTCTTGCCTCCTTCCCACCCCCTATACGTGTCATCATCCGCTTATCAGTGAGATCATTCATCCTTTGGTTTTTTGAGATTGGCTTATCTCACTTAGCATGATATTCTCCAACTGTATCCATTTGCCTGCAAATGCCATTATTTTATCATTCTTTACCGCTGAGCAATATTCCATGGTATATATATATATATACCACAGTTTCTTTATTCATCAATTGAGGGGCATCTAGGTTGGTTCCACAAACTGGCTATTGTGAATTGAGCAGCTATGAACATTGATTTGGCTGTATCTCAGTAGTATGCTGATTTTAAGTCCTTTGGGTATAGGCCGAGGAGTGGGATAGCTGGGTCAAATGGTGGGTCCATTCCAACTTTTTAAGGAATCTCCACACTGCTTTCCAGAGTGGCTGCACTAATTTATGAATTTATGTTGGCTGCACCAACAATGTATGAGTGTACCTTTCCCCCCATATCCTCTCCAACACCTATTGTTGTTTGTATTCTTGATAATCGCCATTCTAATTGGGGTGAGATAGAATCTTAGGATAGTTTTGATTTGCATTTCTCTTATTACTAAATATGTTGAACATTTTTTCCTTTGTTTGTTGATTGCTTGTAGATCTTCTTCTGTGAAGTGTCTGTTCATATCCTTAGCTCATTTGTTGATTGGGTTATTTGTATGCTTCGTGTAGAGTTTTTTGAGTTCTTTATATATTCTGGAAATTAGTGCTCTATCTGAAGTATGAGTGGAAAATATTTTCTCCCACTCTGTAGGCTCTCTCTTCACATTACTGATAGTTTCCTTTGCTGAGAGAAAGCTATTTAGTTTGAATCTGTCCCAGTTGTTGATTCTTGCTTTTATTTCTGTGCTATGGGAGTCCTGTTGAGGAAGTCTGATCCTAAGCCGACATGGTGAAGCTCTGGACCTACTTTTTCTTCTATAAGATGCAGGGTCTCTGGTCTGATTTCAAGGTCCTTGATCCATTTTGAGTTGATTTTTGTGCAGGGTGAGAGATAGGGGTTTAGTTTCATCCTGCTTCATATGAATTTCCAGTTTTCCCAGCACCATTTGTTGAAGAGGCTATCTTTTCTCCATTGCATATTTTTGGCCCCTTTGTCTAGTATGAGAAAATTGTATTTATTTGGGTTTGTGTCTGTGTCCTCTATTCTGTACCATTGAACTACCTGTCTATTTTGGTGCCAATACCATGCTACTTTTGTTACTATTGCTTTGTAGTATAGTTGAAGGTCTGGTATTGCAATACCCTCTGCTTCACTCTTCCTGCTAAGGATTGCTTTAGCTATTCTGGGTTTCCTATTCTTCCAGATGAATTTCATGATTGCTTGCTCTATTTCTGTAAGGTACGTCATTGGGATTTTAATTGGAATTGCATTGAATCTGTATAGCACTTTTGGTAGTATGGCCATTTTGACAATATTATTTCTGCCTATCTAAGAATATGGGAGATCTTTCCCATGTTCTAAGGTTTTCTTTAATTTCTTTCTTTATTGTTCTGTAGTTCTCATTGTCAAGGTCTTTCACCTCTTTTGTTAGATTGATTCCAAGTATTTTATTTTTTTCAAAGCTATTGTGAATGGGGTAGTTTTCCTAATTTCTCTGTCTGGAGATTCATCATTTATGTATAAAAATGCATTGGATTTATGAGCATTAATCTTATATCTTGCTACTTTGCTGAATTCACTTATGAGTTCTAAAAGTTTTCTGGTGGAATTTTCTGGTTCCTCTAAATATATAATCATGTCATCAGCAAATAGGGATAGTTGGAGTTCTTTTTTTTCCTATTCATATTCCTTTAATTTCCTTGGTCTGTCTAATTGCTCTGGCTAGAGTTTCATGGACAATGTTGAATAGAAGTTGTGAAAGAGGGCATCCCTGCCTTGTTCCAGTTTTTAGGGGTAATGCTTTCAGTTTTTCACGATTTAGAATGATATTGGCCATGGGCTTAGCTTAGATGGCCTTTAAAATGTTAAGGAATGTTCCCACTATCCCTATATTTTCCAGTGTTTTGAGCATGAAGTGATTCTGTATTTTATCAAATGCTTTTTCCGCATCTATCAAAATAATCATGTGATTCTTGACTTTAAGTCTATTGATATGGTGAATTACATTTATTGATTTCTGGATGTCGAACCAACCTTGCATCCCTGGGATAAAACCCACTTGATCGTGGTGCACTATCTTTTTAACATCTTTTTGTATGCGATTTGCTAAAATTTTGTTGAGAATTTTTGCGTCGATGTTCATTAAGGATATTGGTCTGAAATTTTCTTTCCTCGATGTGTCTGTGTCTGGTTTAGGTATCAGGGTGATATTGGCTTCATAGAATGAGTTTGGGAGGGTTCCCTCCTCTTCTATTTCATGAAATACTTTGAGAAGTATTAGAATGCGCTCTTCTTTAAAGGTTTTGTAGAACTCGGCTGAGAACCCATCTGCTCCTGGACTTTTCTTTGTTGGTAGGCTTTTGATGACTTTTTCTATTTCCTTACTTGAAATTGATGTATTTAAACTGTGTATGTCCTCCTTGTTCAGTTTAGGTAATTCATATGCCTCTAGAAACCTGTTGATGTCTTTGAGATTTTCTATTTTGTTGGAGTATATTTTTTCAAAATAGCTTCTAGTTATGTTTTATATTTCAATTGTGTCTTTGTGATATTTCCTTGTTCATTCCAAATTTTAATAATTTGGGTTTTCTCTCTTCTCTTTATTAGTGTGGCTATAAGGGTTTATCAATTTTGTTTATTTTTTCAAAGAACCAACTCTTTATTTTGTTAATTTTTTTGATCGTTTCTTTTGTTTCAATTTTGTTGATTTCAGCTCTGGTTTTAACTATTTCCTGTCTTCTACTACTTTTGATGTTGCTCTGTTCTTTTTCTAGGGCTTTGAGTCACAGTGTTAAGTCATTTATTTGTTGTTTTTTTTTTCTTTTATTGAATGCACTCTATGAAATAAATTTTCTTCTAAGAACTGCTTTCATAGTGTCCCAGAGATTTTGATATGTTGTTTCTTTGTTCTCATTTACCTCTAAGAATTTTTAAATTTCCTTCCTGATATCTTCTGTTATTCATTCATCATATAATATCATATTATTTAATCTCCAGGTGTTGGAGTAGTTTCTGTTTTTTACTCTGTCATTTATTTGTAATTTCAATCCGTTATGATCTGATAGAATACAAGTTATTATCTCTATCTCCTTGTATTTGCTAACAGTAGCTTTGTGGCATAATATATGGTCTATTTTAGAGAAGGACCCATGTGCTGCTGAGAAGAAAGTGTATTCGCTCTTGGTTGGATGATATATTCTATAAATGTCTGTTAAGTCTAAATTATTGATTGTGTTTTTGAGATCTATGGTTTCTTTGTTCAATTTTTGTTTGGAGGATCTGTCCAGTGGTGAGAGAGGTGTGTTAAAATCACCTAGTATTATTGTGTTGTGATCTATTTGATTTCTGACATTGAGAAGGATTTGTTTGACGTATATGGATGAGCCACTGTTTGGGGCATAGATATTTATGATTGTTATGTCTTGCTGATTTATGCTTCCATTAAGCAGTATGAAATGTCCTTCTTTATCCCTTCTGACTAACTTTGACTTGAAGTCCACATTGTCTGATATGAGGATGGATACTCCGGCTTTTTGTGCATGGTATGTTTTTCCCCATCCTTTCACCTTTAGTCTGTGGATGTCTCTTTCTATGAGATGAGTCTCTTGTAGGCAGCAAATTGTTGGATCTTTCTTTTTAATCCAATCTGCCAGTCTGTGTCTTTTGATTGATGAGCTCAGGCCATTAACATTCAGGGTTATTATTGAGATATGATTTGTATTCCTGGTCATTTGGCTCATTTTTTTTTTTTTTTTTTTTTTTTTTTGACGTAACTTGGTTTCTCCTTTATTTGGCTGTTCCTTTAGGGTTGTTCCTCCTTTTGCTGATTTGCACTGTTGTTTTTCATTTCTTCCTCATGGAATATTTTGCTGAGAATGTTCTGTAGTACTGACTTCTTTTTGTAAATTCTTTTAGTTTTTGTTTATTATGGAAGGGTTTTATTTTGTCATCAAATCTGAAGGTAAGTTTTGCTGGCTATAAGATTCTTGGTTGGCATCCATTTTCTTTCAGAGCTTGGAAATTTTGTTCCAGGCCCTTCTAGTTTTTAGGGTCTGGATTGAAAAATCTGCTGATATCCGTATTGATTTCTCCCTGAATGTAATTTGATTCTTTTCTCTCTCAGCCTTTAAAATTCTGTCTTTATTTTGTATGTTAGGTATTTTCATTATAATGTGCATTGGTGTGGGTCTATTGTAATTTTGTGTATTTGGAGTCCTATAAGCCTCTTGTACTTGATTTTCCTTTTCATTTTCAGATTTGGGAAATTTTGTGATATTATTTTATTGAATAGATTGTTCATTCCTTTGATTTGTTTCTCTAAGCCTTCCTCAATCCCAATAATTCTTAAATTTGACCTTTTCATGATATCCCACAGTTCTTGTAGATTCTGTTCATGATTTCTTACTGTCTTCTCTGTTTGGTCAACTTTGTTTTCAAGAATAAATATTTTGTCTTCAAGTCTGAGGTTGTGTCTTCCAGGTGTTCTGTCCTGTTGGTTATGCTTTCTATGGAGTTTTTAATTTGGTTTATTGTTTCCTTCATTTCAGGGATTTCTGTTTGGTGTTTTCTCAATACCTCTAAGTCTTTATTGAAATGATCTTTTGCTTCCCATTTTTGCTCTTTTAACTGTTGATTGGTGTGATCATTCAATGCCTGCATTTGCCCTTTCATCTCATCCTTCAATGCCTGCTTTTGCTCTTTCATCTCCTAATTTGCTTCCCTGATCGTTTTAATTTTGTACATTCTGAATTCCCTTTCTGACATTTCTTCTGCCATGTTGTCATTGGATTTTATTGCTGTACCATCTAGGTTTGTTTGGGACATTTTCTTCCCTTGTTTTCTCATATTGTTCAGGCATCTACCCCTCTAATTGTGAAACTCTGGGATATTGCAGTTTTCCTCTATTGACTAATATTGTCTCTGTAGATTTCCAATAACTCACCTCTTAGCCTTCAGTAGCCTGAAGTCTTGGAGGAACTTGATAATGCAGTGCTCTACTAGAAAGCTGGCCTTCTAGGGGTGGTGGCCTTCAGGTGGGTATATTCCCCAGTGGCTCCGAGTTGGTCCTGAGTCTCTCAATGCCTCCTCTTCTTGCCTCCTGGGTCTGGTCAAAGGTCCTCTAGCCTCCTGTAGGTGTCTCAGGAAGGGAGCTGCCCTTTCAATGATGGTGGCCACGCCCTCAGGAGTAATCCAAAATGCCTGCACCAGCCTATAAAGAAACCTCTGGCTAACTCCATGATGGCGACAAACCTCTGTGTGGTGGTCGGGCTGGGTTGTTCAGTGATGGCATCTGTCTTTGGCCTGGTGGTTGGGCGGGTTGGCTACCCAACACCCAGCTCCGCAAGGCAGGTGAGTTGGGTGCCCGCCTGATACCTGGGCAATGCAAGCGGCCTGACTCGCCCGCCCACTCGCTCCGCAACTGCGACCAACCAGTGATGGCACCAACCTAGGTGCAGGGGTCAGGCGGGTCGCTCAGTTATGACGTCTGTCCTTGGCCTGCTGGCTGGGTGTGTTACCTGCCCACCACCTACCTCCGTGATGTAGACGGCCTGGCTCACCTGCCAGCTCGCTCTGCAACCATCTTTTCTGTATTTTAAAAAAATTTCACAGTGACATTTAGAGAAACAGCAAAGGAAACTAGTCTTCATATTAACTATAAATGCTACATTAAATCAAGGATAAGAACACTGAAATTAGGAAGAATATGTGACCTAGCATCAGAAAAAGAAGATGAAAAAAGGAAGAAGATGAATGTAGAAAAGAAAGTGCAAAAAATTCAAGAGATTTCATTTTATGAGACACTAGATATGGAAAAGTATTACAATAGATGACATGAATTATTATTTTTGCTGTAACCACGTGCAAATTGATCTTTTCAACATTTACCAATAGAATTTAAGTGAATTTCACAAGTTATGTCAATATTGAGTAGCAAGCCCCAAATCTCCAAAATCCATGTTTGCTACGGTTTGGATTTAGACTTTCCCTCCAGGTCTCATGTGTTGAAGAGCTGATTCACAATGCAGCAATGTTCAGAGGTCAGGCTTTAGGAGATGACTGACATTTGAGGGTTTTAATGTCATAAGAGGATGAATCTATTTGATAAAATGTTAATTCAAATGGACTATGGAGGTGTGGTGGAAACCTTAGGCAGGTTTAGTGGGATTGGAAACAGTAGCTAATGGGGGGAATGTGCCCTTGAGGACTATATCTTGTCCCTGGCCCCTTCTCCTGCCTCTGCTTCTTGGCTGCCATTAGCAGAGCATCTTGTCTCCACCATGCCCTTCCATCTTGAGTCTGCCTTGGCGCCAGTTGACCATAGACTAGAGCCTCTGAAATCAAGAACCAAAATAAATCTTTCCACTTCTAAGTTGTTTGTCTCAGGTATTTGGGTCACAGTGATAGAAAATTGAAAAATATAATGCTCTTTACTGTGTAACACACATTTAGGAAAATCAATTTTTGAGGTTAAATTTCAAAAAAGTGTTTACTTTAAAAATGAAAATGAGACACTATGAAGAATAAAAGGGAATCCAGAGCATATAGTACATGTTACATAGAGTATTTTCTTGGGTTTTCAAATTAATTCACTACAGCACTTTAGCTCTGGAGTGGAATTAGGTTCTTTGATCAAGGGGAGTAACTCATTCAATCATACCAAATTTAAACTTAGAAGACCATAAAGTTACTCACTTGGTATCTTTCTTAAAATGGAAAAAAAAATATCACAAATAGTTGTGCCTATAGGCTTCAAGCCTGTCATTTTATGGCCTTTGGCAAAAAGCCAGTCATTTGGTTTATTACAATGCTGCCTATATAACATTGGCAGAAATACAAAATTAAACATTTGCTCAAATGTCCCTTCAATACTTAAGGAGAAATGTAGTCTTTTAAGTATCACACTACCCTAGAGTAAATCATGCCTCATTTTCATAAAGATAGAGAGCATTAAGCCTTTAATATTTAATGGTTGTGGATCTTATTATAGCCAGGTTGTGGCATTAGTCCCCAGAGACCTGTTATCTACTAGGAACACACCACAGGACACACATGATTGATTTTTCCTAAATGTCTTGTAATTTTTTAAAAAACTGCTTAATATCTGTGCTATCAGGAGATAAAAATAGAACTTATTTTAACTATAAACACAACAGTAGTTCTTCATAGTCATGGTCTGGAGATGTGATTCCCTAAGCTAATAAATTAGAAAGACTAAGTATATTTAAAGTGATTTCTTTAAAATTATGAATGATGTTTTGTGATTCAGAGTTTTTTTTTTTTTTTTTTTTTTTTAAATCCAAAGACTCAAAGTAGATCTTGGTTGGTTAAAGCTATACATTGAAGTAAGCAATAAAATCATGTATTTAAAATATTGACTTCCAGTATTCAGAAGACAATGTTCACCAAAATTAATAATGCAAATAAATATCAACAGATGATATAATTATTAAAATGCATTATTAGATAATAGTTTTTAACATATAAGCTGACCTTCTGAAAAATATTAATTCATTATGCTTTGCATTATTTACAACTTTATTTATAAGAAGAAATGCATAAGGCAGGTGGATATATTTTGTATAAGAGCAGTGATTCTATTTATCTGCAGATATCAGCTTTGTCACTTTAGACAGTAAATATGATTAAATATAAGTCTCAGTACTGAGAGAACTAGAAAAGCAAAACAATGGAAAGATATAATCCTTGACCTCTACATTTTTCTTATAATCTAAAGCAATATTGATTTTAAAACCAACAGCAAAAGAAACAAACACAATTCATATGAAACCAGGGAGCAGAACTTCAAGGAGCTTTGAAACCTGCAGGGCACTGGCTGTGGGCTCTCAGCAGGCATTTATGGGTGAAGGTTTGGGTCTGGATAAACTGATCTTCTCCCTTCACCCCGGTTTAAACCCTTGAGTCAGAATCTGTTCATTTCCTACCCATTCCAGTGGGAACGTTACTATTCCTTGATATTAATCAAATTAATCAAATTAAAATACTGCTGAATAAATTAAATGCATGTTTACTAAATACGTGGCAAAGTACATGCTTTCCAAAGAGACGGGTTCCTGCTTTTTGTGTGAATATAAGTACATGTTTGACTTATACATATATTGAATCAGTATTAGTATGTATAAACACACAAGCATGAAATCATGACAAATATTACTCTGCTTTATAATTTTTAGTTTTGTTGGTGATGAAATGTATAAGTTATTCTCAGTGAGTAAAGTATAAAGGTAAGAAATAAGTATAATTCTAAAGGAGTGAAGGTTTTGATTGAGCTTGACACTTTACCGAACACCTGTACAGTAATTAACTCACTTAATTCTATCACAATACAGGCTTTAGGTTTCCAACAGTCTTAGTTGATTAAAGAGTTATGGAAGGATACTGAATGACTTAACTAAGATCAGATAGCCAGTAATTAAAATACAGAGCTACATAGGATCATGAATTCTCACTGATTTTCATATTCCCCCTTACTAGACAACTGCCATGAGAAGTTACATGTAAGAATAGTGTTTTCAGAAACTGGGAAAGAGAGTAATCGATGTATTCTAAAATAAAAACATGATATATTAAGTGTCCATGTTCAGAAAACTTAAAACAGTAGACAGAAGATAAAGTGTAAGGCATAATAAAGAAGGAATAACTAAAAATTATCATGAAATTTCTAAATAATGTATCTGTATGAAACTAAGACATGATTCATTCTAAGGCAGTGATACTTAAAAGGCTACGGAAGAAGCAGACACCAAATTAGGCATACTTTATGGAAATAGAAAATTTGCAATAATGTAGGTAGAGAGTGATGCAATTCTAATTTAAGGACTTGAATAAAGGGGAAGAGGCTGGATTAATGGCAGAAATATTTTTATGTGATAACTACTTCCTTCCTTCCTTAATTCATTCATTCACCCATTTTTCTCTGCCAATGTCTCAGGCTCCAAATAGAGAGATTGACCAAGTATAGGCTGTAAGATTTAGGGTCCTGCAGGCTTAAGTGAACAGGGAATATATTTGCATGTGGGAAGACTTTAACACACTCTTGTTCTCGTGAGTTTGGTGGCAAAGTGGTGAACAAGGTAAAATTGAACATTTGAGGAATTTTAAAATAATTTTTGCATTTATATTAGTGAATTATAGTTCTATATAATATTAGAATCATACAATATAAGTTGTTCCACTTCACCCCCCAGTATTTTCCCTTTGCCCGGGCTATGTTCCCCATTCTCTACTCTACTGGTCTTCCTTCTATTAATTTATACTTTTTTTAAAATGAGAGCTTTATCAATATACATAAGGTGAAATTCATTGTGGTATATTCATGTTTATAGAATATGTTGTTCAATTTCCTTCCACTGTTCTCTTTTTCAATTCCCTCCTCCTTCCCCCTCAAACCTCTTCATCTGTTCCACTGATATCCCTTCTATTTTCATGAATTCCCTCACCATTTTTTTCCTTATTTTGATCTAACTTTCATATGTGGGAGACAGCATTGGACCATTGACTTTCCATGTCTGGCTTATTTCACTTAACATGATATTCTCCAGTTCTATCCATTTACCAGAATATGCCATAACTCCATTCCTCCTTATGGCAGAGTAGAATTCCCTTGTTCATAAATACCACATTTTCTTTATCTATTCATCTGTTGATAGGCACATGAACTGGTTTCATAGCTTGGCTATTGTGAACTGTGCTGCCATAAACATTGATGTGCCTGCATTATACTCCACAAAGGTGCCAATAATATGTTTGAGAAAAGATAGTCTTTTTAAAAAATGATACTGGGAAAACTGGATATTTATATGCAGAATAATGAAACTAGGTACTTATCCTTCATCCATACAAAAGTGAAATAAAAATGGCTTAAAAATTAATGAATTTGACAAGAAACTTTGAAACTAGAAGAAAACATAGGTTCAATACTCCAACATATTGCCTTAGGCATCAACTTTCTTAACAAGATTCCTAAAGTGCAAGAAAGAAAACTACAAATCAATAAATAGGACAGCATCAAATTTAAAAGCTTCTGCACAGCAAAGAAAACAATTAAGAGCATGAAGAGAGAGCCTACAGATTGGGAGAAAATATTTTCCAGCTCATCTTCTGACAGAGGATTCATATCTAGAATATATAAAGTGCTCACAAAAAACTTAACAACAAAAAAAGAAAAAAACTTTAACTAATCCAATCAATAAAAAGAGAAAAGAACTAAACAGACATTTTTCTAAAGAAGAAACACAAATGGTTAACAAATATGTGAAAAATGTTCAACATTCCTAGCAATCAGGGAAATGAACATCAAAACCACATTGAGATTTCATGTCACTCCAGTTAGAATGACAATCATTAAGAATGCAAATAATAGTAAATGCTGATAAGGATGTGGGGGGTGAAGGGGCATCCATATGTTTTTGGTGGTACTAGAAATTAGTACAACCACTCTGGAAAACAGAGGAGAGATTCCTCGAAAAACTAAAAATGGAACTACCATATGACCCACCTATTCCACTCCTCAGAACTTATCTAAAAGAACTAAAATCAACATTTGAGTAATTTTACTAAATAAGATTGAAAATAAACAGAATTCTAGGTTTTGTGTAAAGTTGAGATTTATACATCATTTCCATAGAAAAAGAGGGTTGATATTTGTCTTGGTATTTCTATCCATATTAGAAAATCAGTCACTCGTCCTCAAAAATCAAAGACTGGGGTAAAGATGCATCTTACTGTTTAAATGTCTCATCTGAAAACTAGAATTAGGACAATTTGTTCATCAAGGCGAAAATACCAGACTGCATGGTAAGTGTCAAAATCATTTAGAAGGTTTTGCTGCCCATGCTTTTGGGAGTTTTAAAGCAAAGTCATTTTGAACACTCTGTCTTTAGAGCTAATCCACTTAGGATAGCATTTTCAGAAGATTGTGTCCTTTTATTTGCAACTTCTTTTATCATCATCACCATCATATATTTAGGCTGTTCACCTATTAGCAGTTATTAAAATATGTACAAACACATAAAGTCATACAAAAATCTGCAATTTGAAATTGTTACAGCAGTGAGTCTAATCTCTCTGGGCATAATTTCCAATAAGTACAGGATGTCAGCAGTAGGCAGGTAAAATTGCCAGAATTATATCCTGGACATATTGTGGGCAGCTGTTGACCTAGCATAAGCCTTATCCTGAGTTTCCTCATCTATAAAGTACATAATAGAATAAAATCATGTATTATAAATTTTCTGTAAGCACAAACAGAAGTTTAGATCAGGACCTGATACGGCGTGGGTACTCCATACATTTTAGCTGCTTTTAAAAATTGACATTAAGTGGCCCCTGACATTTTTGTTGCTGGTGTTTTTTGAGTTTCTTGGATTTTTGTAACTGAAATCTATATATTGAGACATTCAAAACAGAGAAGATATCTGCAAAACTTCTTCTATCTTGCTGAATCCCCCAGTGACAATTCCTGATGCTCAAATTCATCTGGAGTCAAGAGATTTCAGAATAAAGATTCAATTCTCCAGTAGTTAATGAGTGCTGATTATTTACAAGATTGATCTTGTGGGAAAAATGAAAGTGCATAAATTGCTATTTCAAATGTTGACTTTGTCTAGTGGTAGGAAAACATTTGCAAGCCATAGAATTTTCCTAACATGATACATTATGTGGAATACAAGGGGGCTGGGTGCCAATGAGGGAAAAGTTTCAGACCTACTTTAGGATTCTATGTGTAGTACAATACTCCCTGTGCAGTTAGAGAACTCCAAGTCCTTTCAATTAAATAAGATGAAACAATAACTATGTTATTAATGATAAAATAATGAGAGTGGTAGTGAAATTGGGGTGAGGTGGTAAATTAAACATCAAATAACATATAACCCAAAACCCATGTTTTAGATTAAACATTTTTAGTTTTTTTCTACTAAGTGGATAGATAGCATTTATCTGTGTCCCATGCACATCTTACTCATGCACCTACAGGGTACTGAGAGGAACATCTCTCTGACAAGATTAGTCTCTGTGCACAGAGGTTTTCAAATGAGCAAAGCATATGTTGGATAAACACTGTCCTGTATTCAGGCATAAAGGCTTTATTTCAGTGATCATTTATCATACTTTAAACTTCTCATTTAAAAAAAATCAAGTTATAATATTTGAAAGTAAAGGTTGCTCTCCAACAGATTTAGGAACTAACTGGAACCTGAGTGTAGGATTTGGAAACACATATTTTTCCATGTCTGTGTTACACACAGGAATAAAACTGGAATGATGGAAGTAACACTTTACACCTGATTTCACTCAGCTCAGCAGAAGAGGAGTTTTGGGTGTATGGGGAAGGTTAATGAAAACATCAACACCGATTTTCATTTGTCCATACAAATGGACAGTCAAGAATCCAGACATAGTTAGTAATGAATCAAAAGAGAAGAAAATTAAAATTAGAAAACAATGAAAAGGAAGAAGTAATACCAACTCTTATCATCAGATATGTATGTGTGTGTAAATATATATATATACATATAAATTTTAAAGATATTTTAATATATCTGAGCCTTTGTCAAATATCAGAAAGGGAGATTAAAAAGCATTCAAGCTTGGATCTTTTTTAAAATTTCAGTGTCATATACTTAACAATATTTTTGCACAACACTTTGCAATTGGAATAGTTCCAAAGGAATGTGCATTTACCCTGAAAAACTCATCTCTACAAGAAAGCTGATACCCTCCTTACTTGAAATCACTCTGCCAATGTTGATAAATGACAAATCTCTATCAAAGCATCTTTGGGAGATAAGTGAAAATCTTTGATGAAGAAACTCTCCAAAGATGTTAAACCAAGAAGCCTCTCTGACAATATAAAAGCTTGAAATTCACCTCCAAAACTATCAATAATGGATAAAGAAATCATATTGAATATTTTTTGTTTACTCCAATTTATCCAATTCCCCTTCAGTTTCTGAGTCCCTTCACTATGCTAGATACTATGTGTAGTTAAAACACACACACACACACACACACACACACACACACAGAGAGAGAGAGAGAGAGAGAGAGAGAGGAGAGAGAGAGAGAGAGAGAGAGAGAGAGAGAAAGAGAGAGAGAAAGAGAGAGAGGCCAAACAGGATAAGATCAGTGGAATTAAGCCTTGGCCTACTTTGTGATCTAAATGTCTTTCTACCTTTAATTACTAAAGTTATTACACATGAGAGCCCAGTTATCATCTGAATTTTTCTGCAGAGATTATTATGAATTTATTGGCTTATTTATTTCCTTCTCCTCCCTTTGGAGTGTAATCTCCATGGGCAGAACCTTACCTTTTCTTATGCAGGAAAAATACTTTTAAATGAATGAAACAGTTGACTTCATCTCTTTCCTATTTATTTAGTCTGCTGCTCAACTTGTTCACTGAGTTGATTTCATCAGTATATTTCACTTGGTATCTATTTGATTCATTTTAAAAGACACCCTTTGTTATCCTGTTGTTACATTTTTATTCACATTCTGTTTTGTTAAACTTTGCACATTTTAGACATCTTGCTTAATAATTATATTCTGGATTATTTAATTTGAAAAATTTCCCCCATATAAACAGCCATCCTATCTCACATATTTCATGGATTTGTCATTCCTCTCCTGTGTGATTATTAACAATTGTCAGATCTTCAGGAGCTTTTTGCGATTAAATAACTAGGTTTTCAAAGCATCCTACTAGTAAATAGAAGTGGGATTCCGCACTGCTCATCACTGTGACCCACTCATGTTTTCTGATGCTAGTTTTTGATTTCAGGGTCCCTGTGACTCAACAAGTCATGGAAATTTGAAATCTGTATTTTATTTTCATGCACAAATAGGCCACATACACTTTTCTGTGTAACAAGAATGCACACACAAATAAAAAATTTGAATCTCCCTCTAGTAAGTGGTATAGAATCCTCATAGATTTATTCTGTGGCCGTAATTTTCCTGCATCCAGAAAATAGTGTTCGCTTACTGGGTCATCATGGTGGGCCATGAGTCCCAAGCTCAGGCACAACTCAGAGTCACTTTCAGATTTCCAACTTTATTCAAGTAACTGATTTTTTGCTCCGTATAAACACCATATCTTTAGCTCCTGGGTGCAGATCAAATACTTGATATCTCTCTCTTAGACTTGTCTAGTTTTGGCTTACCTGCTGCTAACTGAGCTCACCTTTAGATTCTTTATATATGACACTTGATGGTTATTATTTTTTTAAAACCAATCCTCCTTGGATCCTGCATATGCTAGGCATTGACTTTGGGATACCTGTCATAACAGCTAACTCTTCTGATAATATTCATTATTTTTTTACAATGTATTTAAACCTAAAGGCTTGTGGAGTCAACTAGTAAGGAATTTAAGGATGTTTTTTTCCTTTGGAAAAATATTGGAGAATGTCAAAATAGAAATGAGAAAAGTCATGATTGATAGTAGAAGGTTGACGGACAAATTAAAGCACAGCATTCAAAGCACAGAGGTAGAGGATTGATCTTCCTTTGGCAGTTAGACATTCACCACATGCATTGTGATGGAAAAGAAGAATCAGGGAAAAGACTTGAACAATTAGGGTAGAAAAAATGGTATTGCTTAGAAGAGTGGTTATTAAAAATCTTGCCTGAATTCTTCTGTCTTGTAATTTAAGAAGAGAGTATAATATTCTGTCAAAACAAAATAAGTGGAATGCAATATTCTGTTATAGCAGAGGGAGGTAAGGAAGTTAATCAATAACCACTATAAAAATAAGGAAGACAGATATTAGGTCAATTTGAGTAAAAAAATTTCAAGATACATCATTTACATAATCTTATGGATTTATTTCAGGGCAACAAGACATCAGATCTCTAAAGTACAGAAGTGAAACAAATTGATCCAGGGTTGGAATTTACTGTGTGTGTGTGTGTGTGTGTGTGTGTGTGTGTGTGTGTGCAATCATTCATCCATGCAATTGCAGGTGTACAGACAAGCCAATTAGGTAAGCATGTTGAAGATACTGGCAAACAGTTAGTTGAAGCAATTGACCATCATATCTTAGCTCAGGAGAAAATTAGGAAAAGGAAAGGGAAGAGAAGCATGGTAGTAGAATAACAACAGAAGTCAAAGGAAAGAATGTGTGGATATTCTTTTTTTTTTTTATTATTATTATTTTTTTTTTTATTATAAAATTGTAAACAAATGGGATACATGTTGTTTCTCTGTCTGTACATGACGTAAAGGCATACCATTTGTGTAATCATAAACCTACATAGGGTAATGTTGTTTGATTCATTCTGCCATTTTTTCTCTTCCCCCCCTCCCCTCCCACCCTTCCCCTCCATCTATACAGTCCTTTCTTCCTCCATTCCTGCCCCCCTCCCTAAACCCAACTCCAACCCCAACACTAACCCTTCCCACCCCCCATTATGTGTCATCATCCACTTATTAGCGATATCATTCTTCCTTTGGTTTTTTGAGATTGGCTTATCTCACTTAGCATGATATTCTCCAGTTTCATCCATTTGCCTGCAAATGCCATAATTTTATCGTTCTTTATGGCTGAGTAATATTCCATTGTATATATATACCACATTTTCTTTATCCATTCATCAATTGAAGGACATCTAGGTTGGTTCCACAATCTGGCTATTGTGAACTGAGCACCTATGAACATTGATGTGGCTGTATCTCTGTAATATGCTGATTTTAAGTCCTTTGGGTATAGGCCAAGGAGTGGGATAGCTGGGTCAAATGGGGGTTCCATTCCAAGCTTTCTGAGGAATCTCCACACTGCTTTCCAGAGTGGCTGCACTAATTTGCAGCCCCACCAGCAATGTAAGAGTGTACCTTTCTCCCCACATCCTCGCCAACACCTGTTGTTGGTTGTATTCTTGATAATTGCCATTCTAATTGGGGTGAGATGGAATCTTAGGGTGGTTTTGATTTGCATTTCTCTTATTACTAGAGATGTTGAACATTTTTCCATATATTTGTTGATTGCTTGTATATCTTCTTCTGTGAAGTGTCTATTCATTTCCTTAGCCCATTTGTCGATTGGATTATTTACATTCTTGGTGTAGAGTTTTTTGAGTTCTTTATAGATTCTGGAGATTAGCGCTCTATCTGAAGTATGATTGGCAAAGATTTTCTCCCACTCTGTAGGCTCTTTCTTCACATTGCTGATAGTTTCCTTTGCTGAGAGAAAGCTTTTTAGTTTGAATCTATCCCAGTTATTAATTCTTGCTTTTATTTCTTGTGCTATGGGAGTCCTGTTGAGGAAGTCTGGTCCTAAGCCGACATGTTGAAGCTCTGGACCTACTTTTCTTCTATAAGATGCAAGGTCTCTGGTCTGATTCCAAGATCCTTAATCCATTTTGAGTTTAGTTTCGTGCATGGTGAGAGATATGGGTTTAGTTTCATTCTGTTGCATATGGATTTCCAATTCTCCCAGCACCATTTGTTGAAGAGGCTATCTTTTCTCCATTGCATATTGTTGGAACCTTTGTCTAGTATGAGAAAATTGTATTTATTTGGGTTTGTGTCCGTGTCCTCTATTCTGTACCATTGATCCACCTTTCTATTTTGGTACCAATACCATGCCGTTTTTGTTACTATTGCTTTGTAGTAGAGTTGAAGATCTGGTATTGCGATACCCCCTGCTTCACTCTTTCTGCCAAGGATTGCTTTAGCTATTCTGGGTTTTTTATTCTTCCAGATGAATTTCATAATTGCTTGCTCTATTTCTGTAAGGTACATCATTGGGATTTTAATTGGAATTGCATTGAATCTGTATAGCACTTTTGGTAGTATGGCCATTTTGACAATATTAATTCTTCCTATCCAAGAACATGGGAGATCTTTCCATCTTCTAAGGTTTTCTTGAATTTCTTTCTTTAGTGTTCTGTAGTTCTCATTGTAGAGGTCTTTCACCTCTTTTGTGAGATTGATTCCCAAATACTTTATTTTTTTCGAAGCTATTGTGAATGGGGTAGTTTTCCTAATTTCTCTTTCTGAAGATTCATCGCTTATATATAAAAAAGAGAAATTAGGATATTCTTAAGGATCCACTGTAGAGACGACAGGAGAAGAGGAATATTTGGAGGACAAAGGAAGATAGCAAATATCACATTATTTTTAGAGGTAGAGATATTTTTGGTGATATCACATTTTGGTACTCATGATAATAAGAGACGAGTAAAAAGCAAACAAGACATTTTAGAAATAAGGTTAAGAAAATGTTTATCTTGCTGGGATCTAAAGAAGCTATTAATGAATAGAATAGAACAAAGTACTGTCATGGAGAATGCACTGTGTCCTCAAAGATGAGAATAATTCAGTAATTAGAGAAGTATAATAAAGTACAGAGCAGAAGATAAGGAACAGCAGAAAAAAAAATATATATATATATGAACATTTCTTAGGCAAAAGGATACATAAGAATTGGGCTCTGTTTAAAGAGTAAGTTATAGGGCTGGGGCTGTAGCTCAGTGGTAGAGTGCTTGCCTAGCACGTGTGAGGCACTGGGTTCGATCCTCAGTACCACATAAAAACAAAGGCACTGTGTCCATCTACAATTAAAATAAATATTTAAAAAAGAGTAAGTTATAAAAGTCCTTCATTTCTGGCTTCCAGAGGTATAATAGATTAGATTGGAACATGGCTAGGAAACTGAATTTTATTTTGTGGTTACATTTTATATGCAAAGTGAGCTGCTGGGTTATCTGATTCCTGTAGCCATCTCAGACCCAGGCTGATATTTTTACCAACTAATTGTTACATGATCTGGAAGAGAAACATTCCACTGTCACACAAGCACCGAAAGAGAGAAGGGAATTGTGCCCCCAAGTCCTAAATACAAAGATCTAAAAATGGCAAAAGTCTACCATCCTTAAAAACCCATTGTCCTTAGCAAGTCTTATGGTCCCAACTGAATGAGAGGGATTTGGGAAATGTGAGAGAGCAGTAAATGTCATTTCCAATATGGAAAAATTTAAGTTAACATATGGGATGACAGGCATCTACAGTAATATCAATATATACTTAGCTACCGAAATATTTGGGGGAAATTCTGAAACCTATATTTAGTTATCAATACCTGAAAGCACAAACATGTTGATACACATATACACACACACAAAGAAAATATAGGTTAATCTTACCATTTGCTCCTTGATTATTACCTTCTTCAAACCATATTGATTATAAGTTTTTTTTTTCCAGAAAATGTGCATTTGTTTTATCTGTGAAACAAGAACAGAATTCTAAAGTAAGTATTATCTTTTAGCTAGTAAGTATTCACAGGGAAGGACATTATTGACAGCCTAATCACTTTGTTTTACTTCCTGAATAAATAATGTTATATTAATTCATTTGAATCAGCCTTGGAAAATCATTTTTTATCAGGCGTGGTTCACCAAGCAGCTGTGCACTCCACACCAGTAGTTATGAGAGACATACTTTTATATTGGATAAGAAGAAAGATAATAAAATTGTCAAAATGTATTGAGGGAAAAAAATCAGAAAGGTTTGTTCAAGATGTTGACCTTTTGATTTCAGAATCAGACTGACTTACTGAAAAACCAAATAAACAAAAATGAGATTTCAGGACACACAAGAAGTATAATACCCAAGATGAGTAAAGAGAATTGATTCCAAGCTGCGTAAAAGTAAGAAAGCAAGCAAGCCAGGGAGGCAGCTTGTCAGGCTGCTTCAGTTGGAGAGTTTACTTTTGATTAGCTAGGTAGTAGGGCTGCCTACTACTCAAAACTGGCATTTTCGTTTTTGGTTGGTATTAGTGAGATTTCCACATGGACTGAGAAAATTGAGGTTTTAACAGTGATTGGGAGTTGCTAAATTAGGCCGACTTCTCCCTCGTTACAGAATGCGCCATCCTGAAGGGCAAGAGTTCCTTGCAGGAAGGGATTGTGAAATGCCCTCCCTATTTAACCCCCCGCAAAGCCCTCTTTTCTTCATGTGTTCTATTTTTCTTACACATTTTCCACTTCTTTTAGAGTATCCATCTCTCTGTCAAACAAGAACCATGATTACGTCCCAGGACTACTTGGACATATGACCTGGGTTTTGATTTTATATCTCCATATAATTAAAACTTTAAGATGCAGTATTACATTGTGAAGACCGTTTTTAAATAATCTATCTCAAGTATATCCACTGTTAAACCTAACCCGTCTTTCTCCTGAATTATTCTTTGAATGCCATCTTAAATCACTTCGGCTGCTGTCAATGGCTTATTGCAAAAAGGATGACATTTCAATGGTAGGCTTTCTTCAAAATTAAAGCTTTTTCCTTAGGGATGACTTTCCCTGTGCTGGCTGTGATTGGAAGTCTCAATAATGGTGGCTTTATTTCATATCCACCAGAAAATAAAAAAAAAAAGAAGTCAGGTTATCCAGGAGTAGCAAGAAAATATGAATTTTATCTAGTATTACCAGAACACAAAGGTCCTTCAACAGCGCATGCCATGCATTATGAATCCCTTCATTGATATGCAACAAGCACACAATAATGGAAATGCATTTTATTAAACCCTTGCTCCTAAGGTTCCACATAGTCATTTTATTTTATTCTTAATCTCTCCACTTTATTCATTTGTCACTGAAGCGATTTTCAGATTGTCACCACTTTCTTTGGGATTCAGTAAATATTAGAAAAATACATGGTCACTGAGTAAGTTTAACATCCCTACAGACCCTAAGTTCCAGTACTCTCCTAGTCCTTTCCTTCAAAGCTAACTTGGTGAATCTCTCCTTCACAGTGTGGTCAATCTTTTAGTATTCTGGCTACTATAACCCATTGAAGAGGATCATAAAAGCCAAAAAAGATGATTGTCCAAAGAGAAACAATACAGTGTTCCCACCCTCCTTGATGAAATAAATGGATGTCATCTGAGTAGGTGTTCTAATTTTTTTCTTTTTTCAATTCTTAGATAAGAATATGGAGAATTGGGATGTGTATATATCTCAGCACTCTCTTGTGCTGTTTTGGGGCATATTTGGTTTTTAAAATGGCTAGACGACCTCTTGGATATGCATGTGAATGAAGAAAACAAAAAGATCCTGTCAGATAAATTTTTATTATGTAGTTTTTAATTAATTAAATTGTATTTTCTAAATACTTCAGGTTTGAAAATTTCATACAAGAGTTACACAGAAATACGAAAAGGTACTCAGCATTACAATCTGGAGTGGAAAGGTAACCTAAATCATTGGTGGAGTCACTGTGGACAACAGTATAGAGGTTCCTAGAGAAATTAAAATTAGAGTTGCCATATGACTCAGCCATCCCTCTTCTGGATAAATACCAAAGGAAATTAAATCATCATCTCATTAAGATATCTGCACTCCTACACTGATTGCAGCTTCATTCATAATAGCCAAGATCAGAAATAATCAAAGTGTCTGTTGATGGATGAATGAACAAAGAAATGATATATGAACACACACACAAACACAAACACACACACACTGAGATATTTTTTTTCCGTCTTAAGTCAAAGGGTGCAAAACTGCAGTTAAGTTCTGAGGTCTAATGTATAACATGAGGACTAAATATTGTATTGTATAATGGTAATTTGCAAAGATTTTAGATAGTGTTATTACAAAAAAAAAGAAAAAGGTAAACATTAGATGTTGTAAATATTTATTTGCTTGACTCTAGTATAAAATAACTTGAATATCAAGATAAATATATCAAAACATCAGGTTGTACACCTTAAACAAATATATTTATAAAGATAATAGTTATGATTCTTTGTTATGTCATATTAATAATCATGAAGATATAAGGAATAAGAACTACAAAGTACAAGGACATCAATATTACACAGGAATATTATAAAATGTTATTTTTAATTCTGAAAAGAAAAAATACTCATTTTTCATGACAATTTTTTTCTTCAGGATGATTATTGAGACCAGGCAATATTTCAAATCCACTTTATTTATTTATTTTTTTAGATTGAAGAATTTAAGACTTTTATGATATTCTTTTAAATTACTTTTTTACTTTTACAGACTACATTTTGATTCATTGTACACAATTGTACACATTGTACATCTTTTCACTTCTATGGTTGTACAAAATACCATACCATTTGTGTAAAAATACATGTGCATAGGGTAATGATGTCTGTTTGACAGCATTAGCATTGTGACTATAAACTACATGATACTCTATACTCATATTTAGAAAGTGTAGGTAGGTGCGCATGTCCATATATAGGCATGTACTTGTATGCATGTGAGCGTGTTCATCTATCTAGATTTAAGATTTGTGTGTCACAGGCACTTGCCTGGAGTGTTGTATTTAAGAACTATGCCCTTTTAATCAGATATGACCAGATATTAATTAAAAAAAAAAAACATGAATGTAGATTTTGGAGACTGGCACTTCTAAAACCCTCTTGGGAAGCAGGGACTGCCGTTGGCCCAGGGCTCTCACCTAGCAGATAAATGGGAATGGTTTTGGGATATTTCGGGGACTTAGAGAATTCATTCACATCTAGAGTTATTTAGTGACAGGGAATCCTGATGGGACGAGGGCCTTGACTGTAATTAGTAGCCTCGAGGAGTTTATTAAGGGGGGTTTAAAGTCCTTATCTGAGATTCCTTATGAAAATGCCAGCAAAGCAAACTTGCAAAGATCTATATGGTACATTTATACTTTTGTCCCTGCTTTGCAAATAATCAGTCAAAATTTAATGAGAAAACCTTAGTTTGTGATTAAAAATAATCTTTTTTTCAGAATGTTTTTGATAGATTGACAGTAAAAGCCTAAATTTGTTTTAAATCCTGTGTTCAAATGCCTTTATAAACATTCATGTTGTTCTAGGTTTTCCTGTTTAGCATCCCATTTGTCTACACATGGTAACTATTAGCATCCCATTTGTCTACACATGGTAACTATTAGGCTATTTTATTGTACTTATATTATCTTATTTTTAATTTTCAACTTTATGGCAGAATTTAACATGGAATTTTAGGTAACACGTTACTCAAAATTTCTTTTTAGTTTTCAGAATGTTCTTATTTCTTCCCATGAAATTACTTTTCAGGTGAGTTTTAGAATCTGCTCTTAAAGTTAAAAAAAATACTAATGACTTTTTACAATGACTGAAAGGAAAGAAATCCAGAGCCATTCATGTTCTTTCTGTTGCAGTTTGTGATGAAAACCTCCAAACTGACAAACTTGTATCATGGATACAATAATCAGATAAATTAAAAAGGCTTTTTTTTTCAAATTTTAATTGAGAATGTATTTAATTAGTACAGAATTGAAACTGTTATGATGTTAATCATCATGTGGAAGCTACCATTCTCTTTTCAGTATAAATACTGTTAGGTACACTGAGTTTAACTTGAGACAAAACGGAATTAAAAATTATTTTATGTGGCATGATTTTTTGAACCAATTATTTATACATTTTTCTCCTGCTTAAACTAGAACAATTTAATATTTATTTATTCATTGTAACATTTTATGTATATTTTTAACAGAATACAATTATATGCTATGCTGTTGAATTTGAGTGAAACTTTTAAAACTATAATCTTTTTTTAACTAGAACATAAGAATCATCTTAAAAGCACTAGAATATGAAATAATAGCATGAAATTATTTTTAGGCAAGTTTAAAAAGAAGTCTTATCTGTAAAGCAAATGGCATGTTTTGGCATTAATGGTAAATATTTCCATTTAAAAAAAGAAAATCTCAAATCAAGTAAACTTAGATTTATATAGACCTATAAGGTATTTTATTTGTTTGGAAGATAGAAATTGATTGGCTATAAATGCTAGTTATCGATTTAAGCACCTCTGAATTAAAATAATATAAATATTTTTAGAATGTGTGTGTAAATATTTTGTTTGCCATACAAACACAGCAAAAATACTATTTCACTCTAAAATGAGATTTAAGGTCACAAACTAGTAAAGCAGTAATGTTTCATGTGGACATGTATTTGTATATGTATCTTTTTAAATTTTAGCAGCCATCATAAAGTTAAAGAAAATGACAACTTTAAAAACCAGTAGCTCCAATGGGAAAATCCTTTTTTTTTTTTTTTTTAAATGGAGGGATCTGTTTGGTAAAACTGGGTCATTCTTTCAAACAAGTGTTCAAATAAGAAGTACGTAGTCACATCTTAACTCATTAATGCTTAATGTGTCAGTATTTGATTGTGCCAATATGTCTAATAATATAAAACAGTTGCTTCTTAATATTCCATTATGTTTTGTGTATCAGTATGATATGAATGCATTTCCTATGCAGGTCACAGAATAACATGGGGCAGGCAGCACTAGGGGTTGATGGTCTTGAGAAAGTGTTAAATCCACTGTGAAGTAAGAGGAAGCCCCCAGCTCCCAAACCAGCTGGCTTTTCATCTCTGTGGCAGTGAAGAGTGAATTTCTCAAATGTCTATTCTGTCTGTACCTGCTTTCAATCTTTAGAAATAAATTTACTATAAATAAGTCCAGAGTTTTTTGTTCATTGTGCAAGTTGTCAGTCATATGTGTTAAAAATTTACCCATGTTTATTCTTTTTGGTCTAATAGTAGCTGGAAGTTAAGTGAGCTTTTGCCATTGTTACAGCTGTTAATTCTGATACGGTGTGGTTTGTTACTCCTTTGAACACAAGTAAGTAACACATATGACACAGTTTCATCTTAATAGTGCCTATGGAAAGTAGTTCAACATTCAAATCCATCATTCAGTTGTGTGAAGAGCTGGACTACTCCTAGTTTCCCCATGACAATAATGTACTCTCAGGGAGTATCTGAAGTCCCTCTCCCCATTCCCCATTTAGTATAAAGATTTTCCACTTCCCTGCTTGTCTTTTGAATTTTTTAAACTTTATTTCATTGTTATAAGAACACTAAATATATGACCTACACCTTAACAAATTTTTGTATGTACGATTCCTTATTATTGACTCTAGTTTAAATTTTCTGTGGCAGATTATCTAGAACTTCTTCACCTACTGATCAGAAATTTTATGCCCATAATTACTAACTCCTCATTTCCCCTGCCCCTTAGTCACTGGGGAAGCAGTGTTCCTGTTTAACCTGAGAAACAATTCTACTCTTTGATTCTATGCATTTGGCTATTCTTAATAGAAAATGACCGGTGAGTGGATAAAGAAAATATGGAATATACATACATAAAAAACTGTTCAGTGTTTAAAAAGAAAGAAATTCTGCAATGCACAAGGGACCTTGAGGACATGTAAGGGAGGTCGACTCTCACAGTGCTGCATGACTTCACCCACGTGAGGAACTGTCTTTGTGTTTCTACCATAGAAAAGCAATGACCGCTGAGCCCATGCTGGAACCAGCACTGAATGCATTTCCTCTATTTATTTTGGGGTTATCTTTGTGGATTTCTCTAATACCATGTATTGGGCTCAGGTCCTGAGAAACAGATTCAGGATCCTGGCAGGTGGAAGAAGATATGAAGTTCAGTTAGGATAGTAGACATGCTATGTTTGGAGGTAGTAGAAGCGCCCCCCACCCCCAGCTCCCAAGTCATTCCATAGACTTTTTTAATATGCATGTCAAAGTCAGCAAAGTGCAAACTGGTTACATATATGGGCACATGCTCACAAGGAAATGTTTATGACCTTGAGTTCATACATTGAATCTGGGTGTTTAGGACCTTGGCTGCATACTGAGAACATAGCCCATGGGAAGTCTTGGTGAGGAGCCTTACTGTAGCCATCTTGGGCCTACTCTGCGTCATGTCTACTGTGTTCCTACCCCCATGTTAGCACACAGCCCCCTACATGAAATTTCTCATCAGAGTTACAATTTGGAAGTAAGGACCAGCTCCTTCTGCCTTCTCACATCCTCAATCTTTTTGATATTCCTACCATCACTACTCCGTGACATGGTGTTCCTTTTAAGAATCAACCCGTACCTCACCTGAATATTAACTCAACTGTTCTCTCCACCTCTCGTTGAGCATTATTTCCATTGGAGTTGCCTTCCTATTAACACCAGATCAATTGTGTGCTTGTGCAGTGTCTTATTTCAAGCTTGCTGCGAGACTCTAGACTTGTAATAAATTTAATTCCAACACTTCCTTTAGTTGGTGGTGTTTCAATGGGGGACAAAAAGGTGATCAGGTGGCATTTTTGGAAAAGCTGTGAGAAAGGGAATGCCTGGTTAAAGGTTATTAGGTTCTTCACTAGATTGAAATTTAGCTTTCTGAGTAAGCCCAACTCACCAGAGGGAAACTTAATTTTGTAGACTCTTTCGGAAATCATTCAACTCTTTTCCTAAAAGGGGTTCTTAATTTCATCAAATAAGTTCTGCTCCAGAGAGCTTCGCTATGAGTTTTGACAATCTTTTTCATTTACTTTTAAAATTAATTCTTTAAGCACTAGCATGTGAGGGTACATAAATTCCTCTCTTTTTTTGCCATGCAAAAAGACTTGTTTTCACTGTGGACTGAAGAGAAATCTCTAACTTGATCAACAAGGTAAAGCAATTATTTGTTCTAGGCAGCATTAACCTTCCCTTTCCCCTAGGTAACGAAAGTCAGCTTTCTAGAAATACTCATGACAGGAAGCTGGGGCCTGGGTCTTGGGGATGGCATGTAAGGATGGACAAAGGAGATGTTGAGCTGGTGTTAAAAGAAAATATTTCAGGTGATTTTTTTAAAGACATCTCCCTACAAACTTCAAGAGAATTTAATTTATGAACATGCCATTTATCATACAAAAAAGTCCTGAATTTTTTTCCAGTTTTATTAAAGAAATACTTTCTAAGGAAATTTGATTGCCAAGAGGTAATTTAGTCCAGATCTCTCTGCCCTCTCACTTAGTGAAAACTGAATTAATGATAGAGGTTCTCACAACTTCCCATTGGTGTGTTTTATTCAATTCAGAAACTTATTGAGGTGCTTATTTTCGCTGGGAATGAACTTATGACTTTTTTGTTTAATTCCTGTACATTTAAATTTGTTTGTGGTCTGAAAATTCTCTGGGCTACGGTTCTAGGTAAATATGTAGCATTGAAAAAAACAGCTTGAGCAGAATTTGAGACATTACCACACCTGTTTTATTATATTTTGATTTCCATTTTCATGAGATTATGCAACTGATAATTCATTGTTTTTCACTTGGCAGGTGCTCAGACAATGAAAGAAAAGGTATTCTAATCAATAAATGGAGCAACACTGGTGACCTGCAAGGAAGGTCAATATAAACTTTTTTAAAAAAGACTATTTGAAGATGCAATACTTTTTAAAAGCACTGCTTACAAATATTGTGGAATGAATGCAAGCCAATCTTCTTCCCATTTTACCTTGTGACTCATTGCATGAGCAACTTGCCATCTGTGCCTTGATTTGTCAATTATATCTTCTAGAATCATATTTTTGTTTTTTTTTCCGTAAGAATAAAAATGTCACTATTACATCAATGAAAAGAGCGAGTTTCAAATTTTCTGATTAGTTTTGTAAGAAGAAGTGAAAAAGAAATATTTAAAGCAAAAATACCCACACCCAAATATAAATAGTTGAGTCAGTTTCAGTTTTCAGAGAGTGCATTAAGTGTACATCAGGGCTAGAGTAACCTAAAGCTAGCCATACCAGCACTCCTCCTAAAGCAGGGATTACTTGATGGTAAACAATCATGTACATGAGAAAGTCCACTGCATTTTTAAAAAATTATACTTATAGGGCAGACTTCTTATGATGAATTGAGTTGAACTCTCCCAGGAAACCTTCTATATATTTAATATGTATTATTACTATAATTTTTGCAAGACATGCTTTTTATTACTCTATTTTGCAAATGAATTGCTGACATTCAGAAATATTGATTTTCTTGCTCAAGTTCACAGAACTAGTTTACAGCAGAAGTAAAGTTCCCATTCACTCTGTTTACTCCATATTTTCTTCACTGCACTAGTTCTCTGATCATATTTCCCCTGGTGATATTCTGTGCCTTGTACTAACAGTGACACAAGAGAATAAAGAAGGCACCCTGTTGGGAAGAGAATAGCATTTGTACATATCCTACTGATATAGGGTCTGGTTTTAATAAAATTATTTCTAGAATTGCAAATTCAGTTCCCTAATGGATCTCTCTGCACCACCACTAATACATCAAAAATTAACTTTGGATTTTCCTTCAGACTGAACTGATGAGAACAAATTGGAATAGGGAGCTAAATAGTTGTTACCTGATGCACTTTTTTCCAAATAATAAAAACAAATACAAATGAAAATTACCAGGTGATTCTAAAAACTATTTCATACTCTGTACATTTAGCCATTGAATGAGTTATTTTATAAGGTTTTAAGTATCAGAAATGGTCTTATCCATCTATCAAACATTCTTCAACTTCCATTCTTTACTTGAATTATTGCTGCCTTTCTTAAATGAGTACAAAGGAATAAACTATTGAACTATGTTAAGTTATAGAAACTGCCAAATAGATTTCAATAAATAATCTTGATAGGACTTGCAATTTTTAATTAGTTCAATCAGTGTTCTTGAAGAAGGTAATTACCATAAAGTCTTATTTCAGAACAGTGTCCCATGATATGTATTCAAAAAAGTCTCAAAAGCCAATTTTAATTAAATGTTCACTTTTATTCCTCTTAAGAACAACTTCCAAGGAGATATATATATATATATATATATATATATATATATATATATATATTTCTCCTTTCCAGTGAAATAAAAATTGTCTTACATTCAATATACATAATATACATTTTCTGTGACATTTATGAATAGTTCTGCCAGATATTTGTACAAGTTTAGATGATTATTTGTATTACAGAGGTCAAATGCCAAAGAAACTTCTAATTATATGGAAGTGTTTATCCTATATGAATACATGGATTGCCAAAATATTATTTCTATGGGTAAAACTCCATTATTTCCAAATTAAGCATTCTATAAAAGGTTTCCTGTCCAAAAATATGGGCATTACACTCAGAAAATTTTCAATGTCCACTATGAAACAATACCCAACCAATATGAAATCATAAAATAGGATAATTTTCTCAATGATTTATGTATGGCAATAATAAACACTACAAAGCTTTATTGAATATTTTCTACATGGGGTTTGCTTCCTCTAAGATGTTATTTAATGCAACAACCTTTGATTTTATAAATGAGAAAGAGATATAGAAGTTTGATTGATTTGATTATAGTGACACTGTTCACAATTAGTTGAACTGAAATAAGCCACAGGTCACATGGCATCAGAATCTGAACTCAGTATACACAGAAATCCTATTGGATGACTGCTGTATATCTACCTAAATCATTGACTGCATTCCTTGAATATTTATTCATCACCTTGATATATTATCACTTAATTAAGTAGCTTCATGGTGACAAATCCCCCTTACTTTTCTAGTCAGTGAAGTATTGTTACTGTCAGTAATTCAGTTTTATTTATTTAGCAACAATAACATTCATTGGAAATCTAAAAGTCACATCTTCCCAGCAAGCATAAGAAGTCATGTCCCTTTGAATGGCAATGGAGATATGGCGGGGAAACGGGACCAATATGTGTACTATTATCGTCAATGAACACATGGACACAGAAATCATGTAAAATCATTTTGAAAATAGAAGAAGCAGTTTGTGAAGCTAACAACATATGTTCAGGTCTTAAATGGTAAAAAAATTGCACAACAATGACTTAAAATCAGAATGTACAATAAAAAGATATAAATTCTTCATCTGTGGATGGGAAGACATGACAGCTTGACTGTCACTTCCTCATCATTGATATATTATCAGAAATGCAATTTCTATCAAAATTTTAGCAATTTTAAAAAATAAAGAGTCATTATAAGATTTATGGGGAAACACGAATGAACTATAGGCCAAAAATGATTTTGAAAATGAAGAAAAATGTGGATGGAATCAGTGTTCCCAGTTTTGAGAGGAATTATGTAGCTATGGTAATCAAAACTGTGTGGTACCAGTGTAGCCATGGACATAAAAATCAAAGGAACAGAATAGAGAGCCCAGAAATAGAACCACACAAGTAAGACCAACTGATTTTTTTTTTTTTTTTTTTTTAACAAAGGTAGAAATGTAGCTCAATTGAAGTAAGACAGCCTTTTCAACAATTTGTGCTGAAACAATTGAACATCCATGTGATGGAGGTGGAGGTGGGATTCACACCTTCACAAAAACGAACTCAAAATGGATATGGACCTGACTCCAAGCATTAAACTATACAACTTTCACAAAAGAGAGACAGGGAAAAATCTTCAGAATGTATTTCTTCAGAATGTAATGTACAGAGTTCTTAGATTTGAAAATAATACAGTGTCCTTAGAGAGAAAACTAGATAAATTGGACTTGGTTAAAGTTAAAAAGTTTGCTTGGAGAAACTTTTAACCTGTGATGAGATTTAGAAGACAAGATAAAGAATCAGAGAAAATAGTGACATCTAGCAAAGAAGTAGCACCTAGAATATATGGAAAACTCTTAAAATTCAACAGTATGAATGCAAAAAAATTCCAATTACAATATGAACATAATATATGAAGACACATTTTGTCAAAGATGTACAGATGGCAAATCCAAGAAAATATATGCAACCCCATTAACCATTAGGGAAATGCAAAGTTAAAATTAAGTGTCACTATATGTTATCAAAATAGCTAAAATAAAAATTTGTGGCAACATTAAATTCCAATAAGGATGTGGGGAAACTGGACTATTCATACATTGTGGCTGAGAATATGAAATGATAACACCACTCCAGAAAATATTTTGGCATTTGACACAAAACAGAACTCAGCAATTGTGCTCCTAGGCATTTACAGCAAAGAAAGATTTATGCTTACAGAAATATCTGTAAAAGTTCAGAGCAGCTTTATTTGTAAAAGCCCCAAACTGGAAACAATCCATGTGTCCTCAACAAGTGAGTGATTAAACAAACTGTGGTATCTTCGTCCCATGGATTACTGAGTTGCAATAACAAGAAACAAGCTATTGATAAGTACAACCACCTAAATGAATCTTCAAAGAATCGTAAGAAGTGAAAGGTAGCCCAATCTCAAATGGTTACATAACCTGTGAATCCAGGTATAGAACATTCTTGAAATGACAAAAATCATGGACACAGAGAATAAGTTAGTAGCTGTCAGGGGGAGATTGCTTGTGCCAGGAGCGGTAGATGGGAAATCAGCAAGGTGGCTGCTCTGGTTGTTTCCCAACCAGAGTGCTGAAGACTCAGTTCCTCTTTTTGTAATACGTTATTATCATCTGGAGAAAATCAACAAGGATAATGGGGATCTCTATATTTTTCCTAAAAGCTGCATGTGAATCAACCATCTCACAATAAAACATATGACGAATTGCAGGTTTCTGTTTTAATCTGTTTATTTTCCATAATGTTTAGAGTGTTAGGATGGTCTCCAAAGAATTATTTCATTAAGTCTATAGACTAAGGAGGGTTTCCTTTATTTACATTCTTCCGTTTTTCCTTCACAGGTTTTACATATTTCTTCCTAAAATAATTACTTAGCGTGGATATTAAAGAAGATATTATTTGTAATGTGCTTAGAATATTGCCTGAATTACAATTAATTTCCAACAAGTAGTCAATTATTACCTGACATAAAATAATCACAGACGAGTCGAACTTAATCAAACTGAATGTAATGATGTATAAGGCAGTGATCACACGCGATCCTTCTACCAGCTAGAAACCTTCTGATGGTGCCTGGGATCTGCAGAGCTATGCCTGATCTTTCAGAGCCACTTCTGTTCTTGGTGGCTGATACTAAGATAGCATGACTGATATCGTCAACAATGAACTCACAATACAGATATGAGTCAGGAAACATAGGGACAAGAAGCCCTGAATGGAGTGACTACTTTGTGTTCTGTCACTGCTACTGTTCAGCTGGTATGAACAAATCCTTTGGTCCTTGAATACCCTGGTTTCCTTATTTGTGAAACAAAGAGGGTGGGATGAATTGATCACTTGATTTGTTTTTCCTTCTCTAAACCTTTTGATAACTAATTTTATGTGTATTTTGCATCCTCAGTGCGTTGTTTCTTCTCACAGCTGATGAATGTCTCAGTTTAGAAGTCTCCTTCACACGATGAAGTTCCCATGAAAATGTTGATTAGCACATTTTCCAAGGATTAGCACATCCAGTCATTATCTGGGAGCCGCTGCCTGACGTTTTTTTATTATTGTGAAGAATGCAGTTTTCTCTTTGAAGTAGTGACTTCATTTTATTTGAATGTAACGTGAACATGGGTTTTCTGTATTACTTACTCTTATGTGTCCTAAATATTTCATTCTTAATCTCAGAGGGAGAAGAGGGGATTGGATGTTAGCAAGGCAAGGATTTCCTACAACTATGTATAAAGTTTAGCTTATTTTTCTCTCACTTATATGAGGCTTCCAAACTGTCAAATTCATAAGAGCAGAGAGTAGAATGCTGGTAACCAGAGTCTCTGAGGAGGGGGAATTGAGAACCATTGTTCAATGAATACAAAGTTTTAATTATGCAAGATGAATAAGTTTTAGAGATCAGCAGTACAGCACAGTGCCTATGCTTAATAATATCATATTGTGCCCTGAAAAAGACTTCAACTATTTCTAACCCAAAAATAAAAGGATAATACAGTAGTATCTAAGACAATAGTTAATGAAAATTTTGTGAAGTCAATGTAAAATCCTGCTTTTATGAGAAACTTGGTAATTCTAAAAATAATGTTCTTAAGCCTAAGATTTGCTTTAGTTACTGAGTAAAGTTTACTTGGAACATTCTCATGCTCAAACTATTGTCTAGATTTGAAAATAGAAAAATTGAAGTGTTCCTTTCAACCTTGTGGCTTAAATATCGTGCACTGTAATTATGTTCTGGAGTGTAATCCAAAGATTTGAAACCAAAAAATCCATAGTTTTGTGATGTTTAATAACAGCATATTCACATATTATTTATATCAAATATGCGTAACTGACCAATTATTGAGAAATTGTTCTACCAGCAAGCTTCCAGTCCTTCCTTTACTTTAGCTAATCTACTGAACATTTTCTTCTCCATCATTTACTCTGGTGTCTTCTGAAAGTGTGGGAAAGGGCACTGTTTTATCAGAAATGGATCCTACAAAAGAAAAGGAATCAGGTGAAAAATTCAAAATTGTTCAAGCAATAGTAGAGAAGAAACATTTTTCTACTCACGAGTATTTTTGTAAAACCTATAGATACCATGTAAGTCCTCTTAGAATTTAAAAAATATAATTTTGTAAAAATCAATTGCCAAATTACAGAACTGTAAATAATCAAAAAGCTACTTTCACTGTTCCTAGTGTGATAAAACATTGCCTGACAATATTCTACAGCACGACCCAGCCAGCTGACACAATTCCCACGGGACTATGTCCTGGGACTGCAGTCTCAGTGCATCTTTATCACACATACTACAAAAGGTGAAGATGCATCTAGTGGAATAAGTGGTTACAAACTTGTATGTGCTTAATGATTTGAGTTCAGTTTTACAGACATCTATTTTTTTGCTGAGGTTTCTTGGTCTTGTGCCCCTTTTCTCTCTTCCCAATTCTACACACACACACACACTCACACACACACACACACACATATCATATATATATACATTTCATTGTTATATATATTCACATATATGTATATGGATACATATATATACATATATGCATGTATGTACATATACATATATATATGTATATATTCAATCACTAAACTACTGGAAATTTTGGAGCAGAATGGTGTGAAATAGAGAAGGAACCTTGGTTTCTTCCAGTTATGTGAGACAGAGAACTAACAAAATTTGCCTCCACTTGTCTCCTCTCCCCTCAGTTGTTCAGTTCTACTAATGCTTGTTGTTCACCTGTGGAGGCTCAAGCAGTAATTTTCCATCATGACTTTCCATTAGACTCCTCGGAGATGCTTTTAGAACACACGGATGCCTGACACCACCTCCAAAAACTGTCTAGTGTGGGACCAAGCTGTTGGCATTGTTTGGTCACCCAAGGTATTCCACAAGTGACCAAGTGGACATCTGTTCCAGGGTTCAAGTGTAGGGATGAGTCCGGGTTCCCTCTCATGCTAACTGTGTCATCGGGAAGTTACCTGATATCCCTGAACTTCCATTTCCTCACCAAGAGAATCAGCATATTACAACCTATCATGTTAGAGTTTATACGCAATACTGTACAAATAATTATACACACTGAGGAAAATATTTATGAAAAAAGGATGAAGATGACCAAGAAGAAGTGACACTGGCAAAATATCACATTAAAGGAACTCTTAGAGTCTTCAGGAACTTGAGTGTGCAGAGCATAAACTGTTGGAAGCTGATCCAAAACAAAACTGTAGAGAGAGAATCTGCCTCCCTTTGTATCCTTAGTTAGACAATGAGAAATGGGCTGGACTGTGGGAACTACTAATGAACTTTCTTGAAGATGTAAGCACTTCAATTCTCCATGATTCTAATGTTTTACTTTGTAAATCATGCTAAATATATATTAGCTTTAGTATTTCCTTTAATTTTCCTATTTATTTATACTAATAATAGGAGAATATTTAATGTTTTTACAGAAAATTTTCATGGGTCACAGGACAGTCATAATTTTCCCATTAATTATTATGATCATTTTTCACATTGAAAGTGTACTTTGGGGAGGCACTAAAATATATTTAGTTGAGTCTTTTGTGAAATTAATTCGTCAAATGGGAATGGAAAGAAAGGAAGAATGGTAGAATTACTCTCCCCATTTGTGTCATCTACTACTAAAAATGGTGACCCTTGTAATCATAAATTAGTTCAATATATTATCCAAATATTTCTAATAGGAGTACTAGAAATTGTTGGTAGCATGTTTGCTTATCTACATCAAAAATACCATTTGAATGTGTATGATTGGGAATTTAAAATTATATCATCTCACCTATTTTTGGATATATGTCCCATTGAAGAATTATGTTTGAAGACATAAATTTTTTACTTAGCAAGAATTTTTGTTTTATTTATACTTTCTTCAATATTTGATAAAATCCATATTTATATATGTATATTCCTCTCAGTTAAAATTATTTTAATTCTGTTTAATTATTCACTGTTTTATATTCTTTTAAAGTAAGTCTGGTGCTAGTCAGTGTTTGCTTATAAAAGATACATCTATAAAATTAGCACCTCTTTAGCTTGAAAACTTTCAGTATTTGAATGAAAGTAAAACATGAAATATTTCAGAAATAAAAGTGTCATAGAATAAGAGTTCATTTGCTTAGTAACCAAAGCACAAAGAGAACTTTGTATGAGATAACATTGGCTTGTCAACAAATGAGGAAAAGTGAATATTTAGCAATATTGTAAATAATGGAAACAATATGCCCATTCTAGAAAACTAAATTACCAAAAACTTTGGTCAAAAGTGTTTTAATTTCTTTTATGTGCATTGCTGAGTATCCAGTGAGTTCCTCTCCCTAGCAAAATACCTCATCTTCTAATCCTCTCCCTTCCTCTTCTCCAATGGCTAGTGCTAATTTGTACCATATCTGGGGTTTACCAATTTATTTTAAATCAATTAATTAATCAATCAATTTTCTAATGCTGGGTCTCACACAAGTTCTGCAATTCAATCAAGCAATATTATCTGCCACCTCTAGGGTTCCCCCGTGGTTCATTCTCTTTAGCTCAATTCTAGTGTCTCTTGACTCTGGCTTCATCTATTATTCTTAAAGCTTTTAGGGACCACTTTATCCATTGGTTTGAGTGTTACGAAGAAGTCATGGATTCTGTCTTATGGTTGCTTTTGTGACACAGAAAAAGCTTTAAGAAAGAACAAAATAACTTAGATCCATAAATTCTCATGCTAAGGCGTAGTTTGAAAAATCAGTAAATTCCCAAAACAACACTCAAGATCATCTCTTATTTCTTTCTGATAAAAGACTAATGAAGTCAAAAACAAGGCACAAAATCTCATAATTGGTGCAGGTATCCAAAGGACAATATTGATTGCAGCCATGATCTTGTTCAATCTATTTGTGACAGTCCTGCCATTTTTTGAGAAAAAACAAAGCACCAAAAATGAGGATTGAAGACAAACTGGGAAGGATTTGAAGGATGACAAGCATCCCAATCGCTCCACACTTTCTCGCCAATAAATTGATTCTTCTATCCGTGTCTGATAGGCTGTTCCTTTTTGAAGCGAGTTCTTCTGTTCCCACTTCCCTCTCTTTTTATTTTCAATTTCATAAAGGGTGTTTGATCCTCTCAATGTTAGGGTGGGACCCCAGAGTGAGATTCAGAGAGAGAAGAAAGACATATTGAAGGAAACATGGACCTTCGTAACTTTAATTATCCAGAACCTAGAAAATTTCTGGAAATGGATTTGAAGTATATTTGTCAAAGAAGAAGAGATTAATCATAATGTTATGTTTGGCTATGTTTGTAAATGCAAGTATGTTTGTTGGAATTTATGGTACTATGGTTTTATCTTGATCAGTTACCCAAAGTTCTGGGATTTCCTAATCATACATTATGAATACTGGAACTCAGGAGGGATTCAGCTTATTGAGTTTCCATCATTCTTTGGTGGCCTCAATCTTTGATGAAACATTGCCAAATAACTACAAAAAATCATGAGAAAAGTATATTTATTGTACTTATGAATATTTTACACTGTGGAGATAACATTCATGAACACCCCAAATTCCACGGATATCTGTTTGCCAGAGGAGGTTTTGAAAGTCAAATAAGTAGTGAAAGTTTTTCCCAAGTCTGCTTGCAGAGAACCCCGTGAGAACAGTTGGTATTATCACGATTTCTTCATTGCTTAATTATGGTAGTTTTCCTAAGAATTGCAGATTCCTGAGATTGATGTCTAATTCATAGGGTGTGAGCCTCTGTTATCACAAGAGGCCAAACTTGAGAAAGACAATAAAAAAATTGAAAGAGTCTTTACTGGTGATTCTTATAGCAATACTATTAGTTTGCTTATTTCATAAAAAGGAGAAAAAAAGTCTGAAATTAATCAGTAGACCCTAAAATGAGGCTAGTGGTCATTCGAATACCAGCAGGAATTGAGGATATGCTTCCACTAAAGTGAGTTAATCCAGTTTATTTTTAGTACACATCTGTTTTCTCCCCTCTCCACCATTACAATGAAAACACAAGAAGAGGTTTGCTTCCTCTGGAAAAGTACTCCATCACTGTCTAGGCTGAGCATGTCCTCTCTGTCAGAACTGAATCCACAGGGATAGTCTCATCATCCCACAGGGAGTATCGTGCTAGCTCTACTCTATTGATGACATTAAACTGATAAATCTGGAGAGCAGAATGCACTTAGGTTGTGGTGAATTTCCACCTTGGTTAGGCAAAAAAAAAAAAAAAAAAAAGGTCCGTGGAATAATTCCATTTATCATCTGCTTTTACAAATAAAGTTTTATTGGAACACAACCAGAATCATTCATGTACATACTATCCATGGCTGTTTTTGTGTTATAGAGACAAAGAAGAATAACTGTGACATGCATAGCTTAAAAAGTCTAAAATATTTCCTAGCTGACCCTTTTAACATAAACAGATTTGCCAACTGCTGCTCTAGACTCTTTGGTAAGGGGCTGTACACCAAAGAAAAGACAAATAATTCTATCAATACCTCAGTGAAGGCTTTTCTTTTTCTTTTGTTTTGATTCTAGAAGTCTAAATAATGTAGGGCAAACTGTCCCAGGATACACTAAACACTCTAATGATTAAGGAAAAGTTACAATGATATTGTGCACATGTGAATTTTGAAATAATATACATATGTGTATATATGCATATATAATTTTAAAGATACATATGGGTTTATATATGTATCATTCAAAATGACCCTGAACTAAGTATATTTAGTTATGTATCAATCTATATGCATGCATATTTATATCTCTGTGGGTATGTCCTATTTGGTTGGCTGAACCTATTTATTTATAAGACTATTAGATAATCTGCAAGGTTGCAGATTTGAAACAGGACAGTGCTTTCTAAATCTGTGAGGCTAGAAAACACATATATCTCTAATTATCTTTTATAACCAAAAGCTACAAGAACTCTTAAGATCAGGGTGTCCACAGTACATTAGAAAGCATAAGGAATCTTTAGGCAATCCTAACAGGAAAAGAAAACAATAAATCCTGCTTCTTCCACTGGAAGAAATCCCTGACTCTCTTGTGGCCTGACCTCCTGTGTGTGGAGTTATGACTCATTGCCTGGGTCTATACACCAGGAGACACTTCTATAAGGCAGGAGCAATTTCTTTTTCTTTTCTCTTCAAAGTATCACAGGAAGTTTTGCATCAGATATCAAGTCTGGGTTGTTGGAAGTAAGGCAAAAGAAGGAGGGATCCATATCATTTTACAACAAGCCTGTTAATGATTGGCCTACATAATAAATACATGGAAATATCTATTATAAAACACATATTGGATGTTTTTTACTATGCCAGACATGGTTTAAGATCTTGACTTACATTAACTGATTCAATCCTCAAAACAATTCTATAAACAGATGCAGTTTTGATCCTTCTTTAAAAACAAAGAAATTTGTCCATGGAAAGTATAAATAACTTCCACAAGTTCATCCAGGTAGAAAGTGGTTATTAGGTGATGACTCAAATACGTCCTCACCACAAACTGTTTGTTGGCGATGTGAGGTACTAAGGGATCTGCCTTTGGAATGGGAATGAGGCCTTCAGGAGAGAGTCTCTACTCAGCAGCACCCAGAGATCTTGCTCCATTGTCCTGAGGATGTTGCGCCTGTTGGACATCCAAACCCAAAAATTCCTTGATCTTGATTTCCAGCAGCTAAATAGAGCTAAATAGTGAAAAAGTTTTTTTTTGTTTTTTTGTTTTTGTTTTTGTTTTTTTCATTATAAAATACTCAGTTTTGTTGTAGCAACACGAAGTGAACAAAATGGGAAAGGGGGGGCTGAAATTTTTAAAAAGTCTGAACCCACAATTAACTTTATATTCATCTAGCTGCCTCCCAAAATTATTAAAAATGCTAACTATTGAATGTTGTGCTCAAAATTCAGACAAGGTATGTAAATCAACATTTATATCTAATAGAGTTTTTTCAGTAATGTTCAAAGAAGACATTTTATTTTTTCACCCTTGTACAAATCAAAATCACATAATTCATTTTTATAGTTTTCAGTTGCATTTAAAAAAAATCATGATATTCTGCTTTCTTCATATCCCATGATTTATGCTAAACTATTTCTTCATTCATTGAACTAAAAGATAGATATGGTAGATGAAAAATGGAGCTACAGAAATTCTCCTTCTGATTCTCGTTCTCGTTTTGCCAGAGGGAAGCAAGCATCTGTTGATACCTGCCATCACCAATATCAGTCATTTTGCTAATTTTTCCTCGTTTCAGTATTCCCCAAGTCACCACTGGTCAGACATTGTCTATGGCAATTTGGTTCAGGTGTCCTCTACCATGATCTTTTGTTCCATTTGCTCTCCTTTGCTGGGGTCGTTAGACTCTGACATTCAGTTGGCATGTCACTGGGTATCTGCCTGCTAGTTCTTATTTATCACAGGGTCTTCCTGAAAACTCAAAATCCCCAAATTTTTACTTCTACATAGTAAAAATGAACAAATTAGGGCACATTCTAAAAATATAAAGAACACGAAGGGACACAGAGTGAGAGAATGAGTCAACGAAGCTCTGGAGACTATTATGCTTAATGTACACAATCCAAGGTTATGCCAAGGTAGTGATGTCCTAACTGCAATTCAAGCTTATGAAATGTTGGGCACCATGATATTTATATCTATTCAAAATATACTGTCCCCCAAAAGCATATTTTGTAGCATTTTTTTAATAGAAGTCTATGGGAAGAATGTTCATTTATATCTTAAACTGTGTTTCTCCCTTTTGTTTAAATGTGACTTCTGTTGAAGAAAGGCAACTAACTTTGAACAAAATTTGCTTAAAACAATCATTAATTATCATCCTGTATTTAAATAGATTCCAATTGAATAAAATTAAAACCTTATGTTTTCTGTCAAGTTTTCATATAACCCCCAAATTAGCAAATCTATAAATTCTCTCTGAAATGTCATGAGATGTTTACAATTTTGAAGCATCATAAGACTTGTATATTAACCTATTTCTAGGTTTCAAAGAAAAAAATAACTTTTCAATTTGAATTTGGGACTTCTTTCAGCCAATATGGAATAACAGGAATTAAATTTACCTTCCCTCCTAAAATAAAACTAAAATTTCCACACACACAAAAAGAGTGTTCATGTATTAGTCATTAGGCAAGGCAAAGTAATGGTCCCTGAGAAAGGAGAAACTAATATATTGAATCCTTTTATTTCCCAAACCAAGTTCCCAGAGGGAATCATGAGGGGAACCTAAGACTAGCCCAGATTGACCAGGCGTCTGGAGATGCCAGAGGATACATTCCACAGAGCATAGAACTTACGGGAAGAGAGAAATATGAGTGAGACTTCTCTAACAGGGCAATCTGTCTCCAGTTTCCAGCCAGATATGGATCACAAAGGGGTGTAAGGAAATGTTGAAGTTAGAAAAGAAGGAGATGAAAACAGAAACATCAATCCAAGTGTCTTCAGTCCAAGGAAGGTTCATGTGCCCAACAAAGTGGAGGGTCTTGTGATTCACCAGGGCATCTCAGGGGTTAGGAAGATGTTGTTTCAGTCTTAAGTCTTCACAGGCCCGGAATAAAGCTCCTCCATTCCCATAGGCATGCCCCAAAACACGACTGAAACCATTAAGCCATTGCCAAACAAGCCAGACGTGTCCTGGAACACACCCAAGAACATTCACACAATATTCATCACAAAAAAAAAGGAGAAACTCACAGTTTCACATCCAATAAGAAATTACCAACATACAGGGAAGGCAAAACTATGACCTCCAGCACACAGTAAAATCAATGAATTTGGGAATAACGAGTCACAGATAAACAAGAACATGAAAGCAGTTGGAACTCTGTTGTATATATTCCAGAAAACAGAGAAAATGTAGAACACATTATTTTAAGCCAGAATTGGTGCTGCACGCAGCTCTGAGGCTATCAGGAGAATCACGAGTGCAAAGCCAGCCTCAGCAAAAGAGCGGTGCTAAACAACTCAATGAGATCCTGTCCCTAAATAAAATGCAAAATAGGACTGGGGATGTGGCACAGTGGTCAAGTGACCCTGAGTTCAATAGTTCAATCCCTGTTACCAAATATGTGTGTGTGTGTGTGTGTGTGTGTGTATACCAAAAATTGAATTTTCAGAAGTGAAAACTGGAAGCATTAAAAAAAAATTCTAGATAGCCTTAACAAGCAATACTGCCAAAACAAAAAGTATGACTGAGCTACACAACAGACAATCTATCCACAATAAAAAAAAAAAAAGTGTCAGTCACCTGTGGGAAAGTCTCCAGGGGCCTATTTTATAGAGTTGAAATTTCTGAATGGGAAGAGACACAAGCACTTGAAGCAATGATGGGTGCTGTTTTTCTGTGTTTGACAATTACAACCTGTTGTACCAGGCACCAGGTGCAGCTTGCTGGATTCTTGCACTACTGCTCCGGTTCTCCTTGATCTGGGTCATTTTCCCATGCAGCGATAAGGAACCCTCACCAACAGTACTGTGTTGACAATTTGGGAATAATTTTCCTTGTTTGGGCTTGATGTGCAATTTGTTCTGCTTAAAATTCATGTGTTTCAAAACACCTGGTCAATCCCACTACTCTATCCACACCAGTGGGGAGGGAACAGGGTCCTCTATCTCCAGCCAAGGAGGAGGTGTATAGATCATCATTCTTCATTGACTGTAGTCGAGACTGCTGACCACTGGCAACAACATTCACTAAAGCTTGCCTGGCTGTGCCTCTTCTCTGAGTGAGCATCCAGGGTCTATGAGAACCATGTCCTGGCTTCCTTGATGCCTACCAACAATGCCATGCCTTGACACCTGAGATTATTGCTCCTGGTGGACAGCACCTTCTATTCCCTCAAAACTACCCAAGAGACACTCAAACCAAAAAGGAGTTGGAGGAGAAGTAGTGAGGGAAAGAGGGAGGGAGAGAGGAGAAGGAAAAATGGAAGGAAGGAAGGAAAGAAGGAAGGAAAGCAGGCAGGAAGGAAGGAAGGAAAGAAGGAAGGAAGGAAGGAAGGAAGGAAGGAAGGAAGGAAGGAAGGAATGAATTAGATTACTGAAAACCTGAGTGGAGGTTGGAGGCAGTAGCTACCATTTTTAGGAGAACAAAAGCAGAAGTGGCAACTAGACCTCTTGATGGACACAACAAAGGCAACTCAGGTACTGAGAGAACACAACTTTCTATCTATTAAAAAGAGCTATACCATGCAAATTGTCATTTAAAAACAAGGTGACATGAAATTTAAAAATCGAAATAGAAATCAGAATCTGTGACATGATCTATATCAAATGTTAAAACAGTCTCTTAGCTACAAGAAACTATGACAGATGTAATATTCAGTTTATAAAATATGTGAAGCTAAAATATATGAAAAGATTGTGTAAATTAGGAGAGGGGAAGTGAAAATAAACTCTTGCAATGTTTTATATTATATGTAAAGTGTAAAATATTACCTGAGTGTAGTCCATGATTAAATTAAATGGTAAATGTACACATGAAACCCAATGTGAACCCTAAAAATAAGTAGGGTAATAGATAATTAACCAACAAAGGGAATACAATATTTAAAAATCATGCAATATTCAAATTAATCCAAAAGAAAGAAGAAAAGCAAATAACCAAAGGCATACATACAAAAAAATCCCCAAAAAGTATGATGATAGATTGAAATCCATCCTTAAAAAAATTATATTAAATGTAAATAGACAGAATACCCCTCTTTAATAATCAGAGATCAGATCAGATGAAAACCCAATTTACAAATATGTGCAGTACCTTACACAACAACAACCATAACAACAAAATAGTTAAATATAAGGACAAAAAATAGTTTAAGCATAAAATAAGGGAAGCCAATATATAAAGTAACACTAATGAAAGATGAAGTGACCCTACGAATCTGTGATTGATTCCCCGCCATATGGGTCACCTCCATAATCCCCATCCACTGGAGTTCACATCCTTTATAAACTTCTCCATTGAAATTGGGCAAGGTCTCTGATTTGCTTCAGCAAATAAAAAAATGGCAAAGATACAGCAATCTTTTAGGTGTCATTAATCATTAAGATGGACTCCGTTGATTCTGCAGTAGCCAAAGGCTGATTTTCCAGGATGGCCCTGAACCAGTCATAGAAGGAAGAACCCCTACCTGGGAGACCTTTCTTGGGCTCCAGGAAGTAAATGGTCTTGTCAGAGAAGCCTGCATGATAAGGAGGTACAGGCAAACTCTAGGCATTCTGAGCAACTCTGGGACCTAAGAACTGGCCTCTAGCTGACAACCAGTCACACATCAGACATAACAAAAACGTGCAGAAAGGAATGAATTCTGCCAACAAGCTGAATGACCTTGAGACATGTTCTTCAGACAAGTCTCCAGATGAGACTCATCCTACCCATCCCCTTGACTTTAGCCCTGGGGACCCTGGTAGAGAATCCAGTTACACAAGGAAAGTGTAAGGTTGTAATGGGGTTTCATCTTATATCACTAAATTTACAGTAATTTAGAACACTAATACAATATCAAAGTATATTCAGAACAAAGTTACTTTCAAGCATAAAAAAGTTCACTTCATAAAAATCTAGGTGTTTATTCACTAAAAGCACATAAAAATACTGATCATTTAGCACCTTAATAATGAGGTTCAAAATACATTAGCTGAAAACTGATAAGGAGAAAAAAGTTTTTGTGTATTTTTTAAATTTATTTTTATTGTAAACAAATGGGATACATCTTGTTTCTCTGTTTGTACATGAAGTAGAGGCAAGAAAATTTTTTTAAAACCTACAATTATAGTTGGAAATTTTGTCAAAGACAGATGAAGACACATGATCATACAGAGACTTGTATAAGAGTTCATCACAATTTCATTTATAATAATCATTAGCTGGTAAGAACTCCAATGTCCATAAACACATGAAGGCATGCATGATGATGTTTCATTCTTATGATGAAAAGCCAATCAGCAACAAAATGAAGTAAAATACCAAAACACTGAATCACACAGATGAATCTCAAAATAGTTATATGGGACAAAAAATTCAGATAAAATAAGAGTTCCTAATGTATGCTTCCGTTAATCTAAAGTTCTAAAAGTGCAACCTAATTTGGAGTTACAGGACATGCATGAGTAGCCGCCTGGTATGAAGCAGAGAGACAAGGAGGGGTCGGGGGAGATGGCACAGGAAATCCAAGGAACATGTGTTCCTGTGCCTTTGTCACTACTTGCATGGTTTAATGGGTGAATGTGTCAAAACTTCCCAAATCGGGCACTATAAATATGTGCCGTTTATTATACATTAATTATACCTGCATTAGGCTATAAAGTTTAAACTGGAATAAATTTCATTGTGGAATCAAAGTGTGCATATGAAAAATTGGTTTATATCTTTCTAACCAAGTTATCTGGTTGTACTTTTAATTAGTCCAATGTGCAGTTTAAAGGGGAAATGATTTAGATAGTGAAAATAAACTTAATAAATTTGAAATAAATTAAGTAGCAGATATAATTTTATGACACTATCTCAAGAAAATTTTAGTTTATCCTTTTGGATTACAAAACACAGATATACAAATTCAGAAAGCTCTCACTGTCTCTCCAGACTTACATGACAGCAGAGATGTTACCATTCCTTGTTTTCTAAAAATATAAGAGTTGCCACATTTTTCTTGAGAGATAAACGTGGTTTCTTTATTTTGTAAGAATATGATTTCAATGCATGGTGTCTAAAATAATTTCCTGCTCAACCATTTTAGAAGGATTCCAAATGATTAAAAGCATTCACATCAAATAAAATCTGAATGTGTCTTATTCCTGATGTCGTCCTCAGTCATATTTAACAATAAAGAAAACACAAATCTTCCACTTAACCGGAGTTTGTGTAACAAACTAAGGAGAGAAACTGTGAAAAGGGAACAAAGCAGGCCCAGCCTCTGTGGTGGCAGGACTGGGCCTGGCTCAGGTGAGCATCCTCATCCCTCCTGGCACAGCCTTGGTGAGGGTCCAGGCAAAGGTGGCCCTGGTGTTTTATCGCTTTACTGGTACAAACCTCAAGTATAAGAATATTAAAGGTCATCTTTGCTTTTACAAAGGAGAACAATGAAGACAAAACATTAAGATTGAAATGTTTCTCATATCCATGGGCCCAGAAAGTGACGCAGCCAGGAGAAGAGACTGGCCATTTCTAGACCTTGTGTGTGCAGTTTGGAGTGTTTCCTCAGAGGACCCGAGTCTCCCTGCAGAGCTCAGCCCTCTCTGTTCACTGGTTGTGGGGGCACATGCACCCCAAGATCACCATGCCCTCCGAATTTCAATATGCTGCAAAAATCCACCATGATATGTAAAGGAAAATAGTCACAGTTTCCACTTTATTAGTAAATTTATACTTTTATGGATTCTTTTTGGTACTGTGTCACCTGTTTTCCTGAATGGATGAGATGTGGAGATGAAATTTTTAAAATTGCTGTTATTTAAAGAAAAAAAGTCAGAACAAAATGACATCCTTTCTCTTTGCAAGTAAGGACATGATGTTTTAAAAACACAAAATAATGTTTTTCTTTTTTATTTTTGATATTTTATACTTTAAATAGAATAAAATGAAAGCATGATCAATATACTGGCCAGTATGATAGATTATTTTGTGTTTAAGAAAATGTAGAAATCATTGTCCAGCTCAATGCTCATTACTTCTAAATTGTCTGTATTCGGTTGTTCAGATTCTGAGTCTTTTCAGCTATCTTATTCCTGTGACATGTGAATCTTCCATAAACCTCCTATTTCAGCCTATTATCCTGTGACCAAAAGAATGATTAAAATAGAAACCTTAAAGTAGTTGCTGAGTAGGAAATGAGTATGTGCATGGAATTTTGACAGTCTTCTTCCCAAATAATCACCCCTCATCTTCCCATGTTTGGATGTTGAGGTACCTGATAGTTTAATGGAAGGTCACAGTCCACGTACAGTTGTGACAGAGGCTCTAAGCCTCTGACCGTAGCTCTCACTACATAGCATGAGCTATGCTTTTCATTTGCTCTCACTTCAGAACAGCAGAGTTAGATTCAATTGTTTCATATAAAACTGTCCAGTTTTAGAGTCAATTCCTCTTAGGTGTCCCAGCAAAACCCTGAAAATAGTTTGCCAGTGGAAATAAAAGCCTGTGGTTAGTGAAATAAAAATAGCTTCGTAAACCCTGATATATGTGAGTCTTGCTTTTTAGTTCCAAAAGTCAATTTGTGAATTTTTTCCCAACAAGGATAGCAAGACCTGAAAATGTGCCCTTCCAGTGTTTCCTGTCTACCTGGCCCCCACATGCTGTGGATTGTGAGATGGCCATTGGCTTTCCGCTGGTGGTTTCCAGGTAGGGATCATGTGGAGTCAGACAATCTTAGCAGATAGATTCTATGAAACTAGATACTTGTTCATAATTCTAGATGTTCTACAAGTCACTCCATTTCATCCTTTGTTATTTTAAAGTAAATGCACTTTCCTCTATAATGACTGTATAAATATTTCAGTAAGTTATCATTACATTTTATTTTATTAATTTAATGTAAATATCAAACAATTGTAAGCCCAAGAAAAGTGAAGAAATATTTCCATTGATGTAATAAACCCAGATTTATGGTAGTAAATAGTTTTCAGAATATGTTTCATAGTTAACACAACACATATATTTTTGTGTAACTTATTTTGTGCCTTAATTGTGCCTGTAGTTTTAGACACTTAAACTCTATTCATGAAATAAAACAAGTATATATTTAAGTTAATAAATCTGTTCCTATGTATGTTGTTAACATAGTAATCTTAAATAAATTCCTACGTATGTGTGACATTTCTAATGATTAAAATTCATGTGCATGAGTTCAGAAATTCAAGAGACAATCATTGAGGCTATCTGTAATCTATAATTGAAATTATCTTTCAATGCATTTTTCTATGTACTCTGATGTCTAGTAAAATTCTTTGAAAGACTATCTTGAGTTCCCCTCCTTCTGTTCTTCTACATATGAATAACCCCAGATTTTGCCTCCCTACTTTCACTACCTACTCCACCAAAACTGCTCTTAACCAAGCTAGTAATGCTGCCTTCATGTTTCTAGATCCAACAATTTTTAGCCCTTAGCTTAGCTGATCTAGCAGGAGCATTTGAGCCAGCAAGCCCTACCTTCTTGATATACTTTCTTCACTAGCCTTGATTTACAGTATGGTTTGCTTAAGAATAGGGACACATTCTGAGAAACATGCAATCAGGCAATTTGGCATTACATAAACATCAAGGAGTATACCTGGATCATATTGATCAGTCCTTCAATGTGGCCTCCTGAGGCAATCAAAAGAAACAGTAAACCTCATGTGGCAAGGCATACGTTTTATTGTAAACTTTATTTTGGTTGAGTGGAAGTCTACTCTAAAATAATGAAAAGTAATCACAGTTAATTCATAAGCAACAAAAATCTATTTTCATTATATACTATTATGTACTGTAATATTTATGCGTAGTATACTTGTACATGACCGGCAGCAGGTAGGTTTGTTTACATGAGGATAACCACAAGTGCATAATAATATCCTGTTCATAGACATTACAGTGGAAGTACATTAGATGACAATAGGATTTTCCAACTCCATTGTAACCTTATGGGACCACCATTGCATATGCATTCTGTCCTTATCTGAAACATTCATGCAAAATGTGACTGCCCTTTCTCTATCTTTCCATACTCATTCTTGGTTTTCTATCAACTTTCCTATTCACATTTTAGTCTCAATTTTTAATTCTTCTCCTTTTACACTTCATGATCAATCTTTGTTTTGCATTCTCTTTGTTCCTGGTGATTTTGTCCAGCAGCCTAACTTTACACCAAAGTCCTGATACCACCCAAATCTCCTCCTGTTACCCAGGTTCATACATGCCTTCTTCTCCTGAATGGTTAGTATAGATCCTGAATACAAACTCCTCCTCTTTCCCCCTTTCTTCCACAAGCCTGTTCTACCTACCTGCTTACTCATGCTGGTTGGTGGCATTTTCAACCTTCCAGCACTTTAGACCAAAAAACTGGATTCCTCCTTAATTCTTCTTAATGCTCATACTCATGCCCAGATCACCAAAATCCTGTTGGCTTGAATTCCAAAAATAAGTTTATGCTTTAGCCACTATGCCTAGTTCTGCTAACCCCACTTGAACAACCATTATTTCTAACCTGGATTTATGTCACTAGTTTTCCAGATTATCTTTCCCTACAGTCTATTCTTGGAAGAATCAAAATAATCCTAAAAGACAGAAGAGAGAAAGAAAGAAAGAGAGAGAGAGAGAGAGAGAGAGAGAGAGAGAGAGAGAGAGAGAGAGAAAGTGGATTCTGTGGTGACTTCCCAATGAACTCAGAGTAGAAGTTGCCACATTTACGACAGCCTAATGGCCAGTAGTGATATACACCCCCCTCCCCGTTACCTCTCTTATTTGTCCTCTACTCTTGTCCCCCTCAGTCATTCATGTGTTGGCTAGAGACTTCTTTGTTTTTAGAATAAACCAGTTTCCTGCCAATGTGCGTTCCCGTATTGGCTATTTCCTTGGTCTCCAGATCTCAATCTCTCTCTCTCTCTCTCTCTCTCTCTCTCTTTCTCTCTCTCTGATGTTTAGATTATTTATGTGGTTAATATTTTTCATGTTTTGCTTAAAAGTCACCTTATCAATGTGTCCTACTTACTCTGAACATTCTATTAATATTTGACCTCACAGCTAGCGCTTCTTTGCTCAATTTTCTATATCTCATTAGCTCTTATCAACTTCTTTTATAATATTTAACATGCTCATTCTGTAAGTTTGTTATTGATTCTTGTTTCTCTTCATCACAATGTTGGCGTTGTCTGCTTAGTACACTTAGTCCACTCCAGCCCCACTAGTATGTAATAGGCATTTAATTAAAAACCTGTGATATTAAAAGAACTCAACTACATTATCAAGAAGAATTTGAGGCAATAGAGCCAACTCTTCTGAAGTCATCAATCCTCCTTGCAGAAAGGAGTTTTAGATAATACTCTACAGAGAAATTAGGAGCACCAACTTACATCACCAGTTATGTTCTGAAACTCTGGATCCTTAAACAACTATTTAAATCAAATAAGCCTCAGTTTCCCTAAAGAGCAAAATAGCTAAATGTGATAGAATATACAAAATATTTTTTTAAACTAAGCTATGCTAAAATATATGGAATGCACAGCAAAATCCCTATTAATTAACTGGCAACTAATCTAAATATACTTTACTCTCACCCTTCAGCCTTTCTATTCTCTTTGTTTTTCAGTTACCTCACTCTGAGAGCCATGTCTATAAAGACAGCTTTTTAATTTTCTTTGCTTTATTTTAGTGCATATCTAATAAATAAATTTGATGTGCTAGTTATCATGCTATTATATCATGTTTATAAGTGTTTACCAGGAATCAGATCTCTTGGTAGTAATTTTTTTAAATTACTAAAAGTTCCTCCAGAAGAAAATTAGAATTGATCCAATGTCATTTACTTAACACAATATTTTAGAAGGCAAACAATTTTTTCTCTATTAGAAGATTATGATTTATTATTAATAAGACAAGAGAAATTTAAAAAGCAATTTAATGTAAAGATCTCCATGTAGTCTACATCACTAAAAACAAACTTGATCTTTGGAACAATAGTTTTTGATAGACAAGCATAATCTGTCTCAATTTATAGATGAAGAAACCAAGGTTACATGAGCTGTCTAGGTATAAAATTCAATCAATCAATCATTCTGCATGCAAGTTATTCAAGCTTTTCTTCTCACTTAGTTGTTTCTCTAACACTCAATAGGCACTAGTCCAGGAGTAACACAACACTTGCCATCAAATTAAACAGTGTCTAGGGTCTTTTGCTTCAGTTAACCTATCCATGAAGACTGCTAAAACATTTTCACATAGAATGTATTGGAATTCCACACGAATGTGTAATACACACACATGCTCATACACACATACGTACGTGAATACATCTGTATGTATACACACACCTATATGTTTACAGAGAGGACTTTTTTTTTCTTTTTACTATTTTGAAGTCTTTGTGACTAGGTGTCCCTCTTGGCTTTATAGCAAACTATTGCTTCCGAGCTTTTAAAGTATAAAATAGGGTAGATTAAAGGTTCGGTCTTACAAAGAAGTATGATTGATGGCTCTCCCCATCCCTCTTCCATCCAATCTTTCCATGAACACTTTAAATATTACAAGATGAAAGTGCATGCCATATAAGTTAAAAATGTTTTAGAGGGAAAAAAAAGGTTATGTTCAATAACTTAGAAACATTGAAATATATTCCTTCCCTGCATGTCTCAGAACACAAAACTCAGCATTTCTTTTCTGTGGTATTTGCTATATTACAATTCCTTCTCCAAAAAAAAAAAAAAAGGAAAAGAAAAAGAAACAACAACAACCAAGTAAACCAAGCAGTAGAACAAAGAGAAAAAAATGAAATGGGAAAAGACAACATTAATTTAAAAAAAAAAAATACTACTACATTGTTCCTAACTCTAAGATTCATATGCCTGAGAAAGAGTAGAAATATCTTTCACTACTACAGAGCAAAATAAAATAAATAGAAGGGACACTAATCAACATGTGACCTGCAAGCAAATGAGTGAATGAGACTTAATTATTTCTTCTTGGTTCCTGCAAGAGCTACTACACCTTCAGTAATGATGATATAGCAAATTAAAGATGGATAGAAGAAAGAGGACAGTATCTTATAGCATCTACTGTATTTTAGGAACTTGAATCTAAGACTTTACATTTAATTGACTATAATTTTCTCACATCACCATAGGGGGTATAATTGAGTTTATTTTTCTGTCACTTCAATCTGAGGTTTGGGGACGTTGGTTCTCATCAGACCTTGTTGACGTAGCTAGGACTGGTAAAACATTGTGGGAAGCATGGAGGTGAAAGGTGTCCAATGAACCCTGTGTGATGGAGAGATAATGGGTATAGTCGGGGCCCAGGATTACTAACTGCACTGAGCACCATTGCTAGGTTGGCAGAGATGCTATGAAAGACTCACAATAACCTATTTCTATGGAGTCATTTTCAAAACCTACATGGGCAAGTTGCTGCAGTTGAGTAATAATTAGAACATCCACCAAGTCCAATGTTCAGGTCTTTTGGTTCTTCGATGTTTAGGTTTTTTAAATTTCTTTTTTAAAGGAGGTGGTTGTACTTCATTTTTCCATTCAAATTTAGGCAAAAACTATCTGACACGAAGATTGGGGAAATGAAACCCAGGTGATGAACACAGCTTAGACTCAACCACAACGGCTGATCAGTACAAGAGATCTCACAAGGCGGGTGACAAAAGAGCTTGGGGACCACTAGGCCCTGCACGGCTACTTCTCTTAGACAGGTGGCTGCAGATTTCTTATACTATACATTACAGAACAGTTGGAGCTCACCCTTCAACGTTGGCTGTCCTGTCAGAGCCCTGACAGGGTGATCTGTGGCGATGACTCACTTGCAGCGAGTGTTCACAGCACAGGTTTGGACTCCGGTGCATGGTGTAGACAGAATGTGCTACCAGCAGGGCTGAGTTGCAGCCTCTGGACTTGGTGTGCGCGCTCGCTTCAGGAGAACCTTATCTCATTTATGCTTGAGTGCAGAATGCAAACTCAAAGTCAAGGCCACAGCAGTTCAAGAATGAATGAAACAGCCCTGTAGGAAACATGAGGATGCGAGTCCTCATCGAAAAGAAGCATAAGTCTTTCGATTTTGCTTTCAGCATTTAGACTTGAAACCTGTTATTGCTTTATGCACTCAAGCATGTTTTGCATTCATACATGCCATGGACTTCCCTAGTTGATGAGCAAATCTATCCATAAGTATATTCGATATTTTTGGTAGTTCAAGTTCACTTGTGTCAGATTTTCCTATGGTCTTAGAACTTACAACAGTGTAAATATATTTAAGTAGGATCTATCCTCAACAGGCTCTATAACTTTGAAACTACTTCCTTATCTGAAATGTGATGATAATACATAATTAGCAACTTTTTAAATTAGATTGGCATGTGTGAACCCCAAATACATTGAACCCTATTAAACCTCTGTGTGTGTGTGTAGAGAGAGAGAGAAAGAGGTACAGAGACAGAGGGAGAGAGAGGATATTAAAACGATGGAGTGGAATGAACAACGTAGACACAGAACATTGTCCCACACACAGTAAGTAGCCAATAAATAATAGTAGTATAGACAAGGGTCCTGACTTTGATCTTTACATCTGCAAACTCTTAATATTTGTTTGAGTGTATATAGGATAATTATTAAAGTCATATGTTTTTTAAAACATTTTTAATAGAAATTGGGTTAAATTGTGGCTCTACATCAAATAAACTGGAAGATGGGTATAAATAACAGAGAATCAGTGGTAAAGTGTTCATTGAGTGAACTTGAGCTCTAACTCGGTACCTGGAGGGGCGGGGAGCAGTGAGCTCCAAGAACCCAGTGGAGAATCAGTCAGGTGAGGAGGGAAGATTCCTTCCTCCTGATTAGAAACAGAGAGCCCTGGGGATTTGTTCTGCGGATGAGCAGCCCTGTGACATAATTCCCTTTCTGCCTCTGCCTGGAGAGAGAAAAGCAGAAAATGTCTTATAACAAAGAGTAAGAGGAAATAGAGCAAGGACTTTCTAGGCGATTAGGAAAACCAGGAAAGCAAAAAGGATAGCCATCTCCCTAATAGACTTAGGGGACCGAATGGAGGAGAGCCACCAGCAGAGAACTGAACTCATAAATCCTTTCCCACTGTTACCTTGGGATCCCCAAGTTACTATTATATAAATGACCTGGAATGTTGTTTTGGTCTGAGTTTATCTTCCAGATACAGCATGATGTTAGAGAGAAAGAATTTTGGATCTAGACAAACCTGGGTTTAGACCACAGCTAGGTACTTTATCAATAAGCCTGTGTAAATTATTTAATCTCTTGAGGTCCTGATTTCATTTTTTTTTTATTGAAAAGTAGATATATCATGCCAAAAGCATTGTAGTGAAAGCAAATAAAAACACAATTTATATACTTTGTTGCATAAAATACTTAAAATATTAGTTACAATCTAACATCTAAGACCATTCTTCATTTATATCGTCTACAGATTCATGTTCCCCCTTTATCTCAAAATATTCCTCTTGCTCTTTTTAAAAATACTTACTCTTCTTTTTGTCTTGGGTTTTCAATATCAAATGCCTACTTGCAGAGCTAAGTTTTCGATCGACATTGTAACTTCTAACTAAATTTCTACCTGTACTTGTATCTCCTGGAGACATATTCAAGGAAACGTGTCCCAGAGTGACATGAGATCACTCCTTCAACTCGTCATTCTCCAATCCAATAATCTTTAGCCCAGTTAGTGTTTTAGATGGCTTTTGTGACACAATGGCTAAAAGACCTGACAAGATTAACTTAAAGGGGGAAAGTTTATAGTGGCTCATGCTGCAGAGGCTCAGTCCATGGTCAGCCAAATCTGGGTCTCTGGACCCAATATGAGGCACGTCATCATGAAAGAGGGGTGTGGCAGACGAAACTGGCTCATAAAATGGCTCATAAAATGGAAGCAGAGAGTTCTGTTCACTGAGAACAAGTATATACCCCAGAGTCACGTCCCCAGTAACATACCTCCTCGAGCCACAGCCTACCTACCTACAGTTACCACCCAGTTAAACATATCAGTGGATTAATCCACTTTTAGGTTCAGCTCTCATAACCTAATCATTTCACCTCTGAACATTATTGCATTGTCTCACACATGCCCTTTCAGAGAACACCTCATATCTAAATCATAACAGTTAGTGACAGCAATTTTTCAAGGGAATAGACCAGAGATCGGATCCCCTATTCATAATTTTCAATTATTTTTAAAAAATGTTCTTCATAATATTTAGAAGTAGTTCCAATTCCTGAGCTTCAGTCCATAGTGTCATCACCTGTAATAATCTATTAGACTTTTGTCACTAAATTCTGGTCTCTAAGGTATCATCAAAAATTAGTCTGAGTTGTGAAAGTCAACCATTTTAAAAGCAGACACAAGTGAAAAAAGAAGAAAGGAAGAAATAAAGATAGAAAAGAAAGAAGAAAGAAAGAAAGAAAGAAAGAAAGAAAGAAGAAAGAAAGAAAGAAAAGAAAGAAAGAAAGAAAGAAAGAAAGAAAGAAAGAAAGAAAGAAAGAAAGAAAGAAAAGAAAGAGAAAGCCAAGGAATCTGGATAAACTATAGCTAGAGACAAGGGCATGTGTGTTGCAACTGAACTGTGTGTTTGCATAAGTTCTTATCTTTGTTATGGAAGGAGAAGTAGAGTGGTCTAAAGTGTTAGTGCTTAATGAAATCAATAGGAAACATCAAAGCCTTCAGTGAAGACCTGTTCCCCGCTCTCCATTCTATGTGGATGATATCAGCTTGGACTTTTCTGGAAAAATTATCCCGTCAGTATGAACTCACACATCATCCACATGCAAGGGATATTTTTCCACCCTTTCTTTTCTTTTCTCTTTTTTATGAATTGGTTTCTCCTGTTGTTGCTATAGCAAAATTGGCTCTTGAGTCATGTTAAGAAAAAGCATGCTCATGTGTGCTGATAACCTACAATGTGAAAGTTATACATTTAGGTTTGGTTATCCATGACATTGGTCCACAATCATGCCTTTTCATGACTAAATCTTCAATCATCCTTTAATAACCTCCTTTTCATCACCCAAAGTATAAATACAGTGTTTTCCCTAAACTAAAACAAGCACTATATAATGACAATATAGAAACCACAGACCTTCCGCCAGCCCCACGCCTCCCTCACACACTCCTCTCTTCTGTCAACTTAGAAGGCTATGAAGGAATAGCCTGGCCACACAGTTTGAGCGTCCTCACTACCTGCTCCTTCCACCCTGGCTCAGAGTCCTGCAGTGCGTTAGGAAACAGCTCTGTGCAAAACACTGCACCTGACGTTATTATTGCTTTTTAGTTCATCAAATCCAGTTTTCTTGTGAGTTCTCATCTTGCTGTGTCTTTTTGTAGGTATTGGGTATTTTATCACATTCTTTAAAATATCGTGGAGAATCACAACTTTACCTTTTGGGGTTTGTTTTTGTTTAGATTTTTTCATCTTTCTTCTTTCTTTCTTGCTCTCTCTCTCTCTCTCTCTCTTTCTTCTCTTTGCAGCATGGGCATTTAACCCTGGAGCACTCTACCACAGAATTATGTAACCAGCCCTTTTTATTTTTCTTTTAATTTTGAGAGGGTCTCAGTTGTTGAAGCTGGTTTTGAACTTGTGATCCTCCTGCCTCAGTCTCTGGAGTCTCTAGGATTACAAGCATACACCATCAATACACCCCATACCTTGTGTTTTAATTTACTCATTTTAAATGTTTTCTTTAGATGAAAAACACATAAAAAATTATCATTTTCATATTTTTTACAAGTATAACTCATGAGCACTAAATACATGCGCAATGCTATGTATCCACCAACATTAGTACAGCCTCAAGTTTTCATCATCCCAACCACAACCTCTTCCCATTAAATAAGAATTATCCTTCTTCCCTTCCTCTAGCTATTGGTAATCTCTATTTTGCTTTCTGACTCTATGAATTTATCTATTTTAAGCCCTCATATAAGTAGAACTAAAAAATTCCTGTACTTCTAGCATATTTCTTTTTATTTCATTTATTTTAATTTACAAATAATTTGCATATATAAATTACGTACAAGATGGTGATTTGAACTATGTATACGTGATGGACTGGCAAAATAAACTTAATTAGCATGTACATTTAAGCTGGATTTTGGTTGGGGGCTCCAGATGACATTACTGAAATGTGCAGTCTCCCAGCCTTGCGTGCTCTTATGTGACTTATTTATTGTTAAGATCGATTTCCATTATGGGTAACCAAAGATATCTTAATTCAGATATTACTTTAAGTAAACCCCATGTACTCCCTCTTATTCCCAATCATTGCCTCATTAAAGCCATGTTACTTCTTTTAATTGAATTTCCCCCCCAGTGTATTGGACTAGCAACCATGGAGTAAATTTGGGCCTTTCTCTTTCCTGCATCCTGGATATCTTACTGCAGGAGCGGACACAGTGTTGCTTCCTCTTAAGGATTCCTAAAAAGACCCTGTCTAAAAACAGTGCCTGCCACTGATGAGTCTGCTTTTGCAAATGTTGGTACCAAAGAAGTACTCCTAGCAATACAATGTATTTTTGTTCTGTCCATCTTGACCCAGCTAACAGCTCATGATGCTGTTAGCATCTCTCATATAATATCCCATGTAAAGTTTCTCTTTATTTCCAGAACTGAACTAGAGCAGTATTAGTAGGAATAGAGCTAATTATATGATGTTGGCAGTCAGTTCAATGATAGGCGCTCACTCTCCAAACCCTTCACACAACTCTTCCATCAAGTAGAACTGTCTCTCCTGTTGCCACAATACCACCTGAACACTCCTCTCAATCTGTGACAAATAATAAAAACATCTCCATACTTCTCCTGGGACTGTTTGCTCTTCTGCCTATATTGTGAACTTGTTTTTAACCATGTTCTGCCTTTACTTTGCATGATTTACCACACTAGTATCCACAGTATGATCAACCAGATAATTTGAATACTGAATAATAGAGAAAACCAGGACTGAGACACATGTATTAAATTCCCGTTGTTGACTCAAAACTCAATAGCCTGAAATACCTTTTGTAATCTAACAGTTTCCCTTGTGACTAGATTCTCTGCTAAGAGGCTAACCAGGCTGAACTCATTGTATCAAACCAAAGAGACTATTCTCTTGAGGGCTCTGGGTCCTCTTCTAAACTAAATGGTTTTTGCTAGAATTTATTTCTCTTTCACAATTTTCCACATTGTACTCTATATTTCTATACATCATTTTTTTTTCTCTTGCTTTAAATCTCTTCAAAATTCTCTTCTGCTTTTAATGGTCCTGTGTTGACCTTGACCTTGGGCCTACCAGGATTTCAAGAAAATCTTCCTATTTGAAAATCAACTGGTTAATAACCACAAGTATATTCATAGGTTTCCTTTTGTCATGTAATATAACATATTCACAGATATTACATCAGGGGACCAAGTTCATGGGGGACAACAGTCTGCTTGCCCCAGTATATGTAAGACTTATATTGATTAAGCACAGCAGGATACAAAATATATTGTTCATGATCGTAAATGTGTGAGAAAAAGTAAACAGAGTGAAAATTAATTATTCTAAAATATAAAGATTTATGTAGTCATTTCTATTTATAAAAATTCTTTGGTCATACTGTGTATACATTAAAACAGAAAATGTGTAAACACAAAATTTGTAAGACTAAAAAATGCATCTAATTTTTTGTTAGTAACAAAGTATAATTTCTAACTTTATTATGAATGACTGAAAATTTCCTGATTCAGAAAAGTTTACTGGGTTAATTTTCATTATAGTTGGTAAAAGTACATGATCAGTTGTTAGAATCATCAAGACAAATGCCTAATTTGAATAACCGAGGCAGAAAGTTTAAAACAAACAAAACAAACCCATTATTATAGGGCCGTGTGAGAAATGCTTATGTGGAGGATGGGAAATAGCATGACCTGAGCCAAATGGCCTGTGAATAGGGGCAGTTGACCTGTATTCTAAACTGGACACAATGTAGCAAGTTTCACAATTGAGCAAGCAATTATAATAGTTGAAAGGAATGTCCAACAACACTTGTGTAGTGATACTGACTTACTTTTCTCAGCCTTCATCTGCAAATGTTTTAAACTTTAAGTCTTGGTAATAACTGGTAGAAAGTATTCTACAAATCAATAGATTAATCTGGAAACCTTCAAAATAAAACATATAATTAGAGATGGCATGAAATAGCTTAGTAAAGCAAGGTAACACATGAAACTGTTTTCAACATTAACACTGTCCAACTAGAAATGCAATTGAAGTACTGCATTCATTTTCCCTAATAAATCATGCATTATTTTGAGATTTATTAATTTAAGCTGGATTACACTCAGTAAAACTGTGTGCTGTCTTATGTTGTAAGTAATCTCTGACGCTAGATGTGAGGAAACAAACATTGGTATGTGTGTGACAGCATATGTGGGAAGCGATTTTTAAACAATTTATTTTTAAAATAAATTTAAGTGTTTTCAACACTTTTTCTCCTCTCTTCCTTCCTTCTGATATCTCAAAGTATTCTGTGGGCTTGCATAAAGACAATGCAAAGGCCCTTCCATGTGGCTAAGGAGGCAAAGACTACAGTGGATCATGATGGATGAGATTTGTTTCCAAAGCTGTTTGGAACTGTGAGGTGCATTGAGGGAGATGACAAGGGCTGACACTTTGTTATCTAACTGGAGATAATCAAGAAATTTTTTACACATTATTTACACATTGCTTCAATGAGTCCACCCGCACTCTAAAGAGTCCATCCATTTTATCACAATCTAGTTCCCTGTGTGAGATTAAAACAAATACATTTTATTAAAATAAAATTGTGTGAAATTCACATTTTCATCTAAATGAGTGGATATTATAGAACTTTATTTTAACTGTTAAAATAGAATTTCTGGTTGCATTAGCTTCTCTTCTACATAATATGATATTTTTATACTTATAAAATGCTCTTTATCTTTATTTCATGATAAACATAGATAAAAATAGAAAGAGAAAAATAGATTAAAACCATAGAAATGAATAGGCAATTTATTTCCATCAGGCAATATTTGTTTTTTACCATAAAAAATTATTTCAATTATTTCACTCAATTTATTGTCTACCAAGAAAATACATTTTTCTTATTTTAAAACTCTAATTAAGTGACAGGGAGGAGGGGGTAGTGGTATGAAAGATGGTGGAATGAGACAGACATCATTACTCTATTTACATGTGTGATTACACGAATGGTATGAATCTATATCATGTACAACCAGAGAAATGAAATGATGTACCCCATTTCTGTACAATGAATCAAAAAGAAAAAAGAAAAAGAAAAAATGTTTATCAATAAAAAAAAAACACAAGTTAAGAAGATGCAAGCAAAAAAATAAGTAATTGTGGAGTGAAAAGAAAGACTAATTTCTTAGGAAACAATGTGATTAACTATCAGATGATCAAATACAATTAAGATATTACATATTACAGTTATGTAATGAGATGAAGCAAAAATTAAAAACATAGACTTGTAGATGGGTTAAGAAAACATTTCAAAAAATAACAGTTTTAATCACCTTTGCTCACATTTATTACAGTTATGACTCTGCTTCAACTCTGGATCATCCCTCTAACATATATGCAGTTTGTGAGAAAAGAACTCTATAAACTTTTGTCAACATTGTACTTTTCTTTTACATCTGTATATTCATTATTTGGCACATATTAAACCTTTCCAAATGCTAGGTGCTGGAATTAGGGAGATCTAGAATCTAATGACCATTGGAATATGGAGTCTAGTCAATAATTACATAAATACATGCAAATATATGTAACGTGAGAAGAATGTGTGCTAAGACGTTCCTAAGTAGCATCTAACTGCTTGGAATGATCTGGGACACTAACAACATTATCTTTTTACAAGCACAATTACTTGAGTAGATGAAGACAATATTATGTTAAAAAAGTCTTAGAAGAGAAAGAATTGTTTGGAATGTCTGCCAAAGGTTGTGAGTTGTGCTCTTCTGATAGAATCAACACACAGCATTTTTATTGATATTTTGACTTACAGATAAACAGAAGCTGCTCTATGTCCAAATAATTACTTAGGATTGTCTAGATGGTGAAACAAAATGATTAAGCAAAAGCAGTGAGTGACCCTATTTCTTTGAGCAAATGTATGATTTAAACATATATGAATACTGGAAGTCTTGAATCCCACCACTTTTTAACATATTTGAAGTGAACATTTTAAGGTGAACACTTTAAAAATAAATTTTAAATATGGATCCTTTATAAATCTTAGAGTAACTCAAATCTGTTCAGGTGCTTTCATAATATTTTGGAAACAGGAAATTTACAAGAACTCAGCAACGAGGCAGGCAGGGAACGGAGGAACCGTGAAGGCAGCCTAGATCCCCGAGCAGGCCCCAGGAAGTAATAAACTGAGGATTTAATAGGGAAGTGGACCATAACACACCATGTAAGAGTAAAAATAGAAGGTTGCTCCTGACATAATGCATGTCAAATGTCCACCTACTATATTTCTGACCTCCAGCAAGACAATTAATAAGAGAGGCAGGAAAGTTGACAAGAAATGCATTATAATTATCAATCGATAAACATAATGAATGCATTGACCATAGTCTAAGAATCTCCTGAGTGAAGTAAGAGGCAACAGGAGCTATAATTACTAGTACTGGAATCCCGAACAGTTTCTTCAAGGTCAATCATAATATTGAAATCAGAAAATGTTGGAAAATAGCCCAATTAAAGACACTTGTAGTTTTGGATAAAGGTTGTTGGGAGACAGTTAAGCAAGTAAAAGATAAGCATTTTCCATGGTTCATAGATACTAGGCATCTAATTAGCCAATGGTTTAAGTTGGGATTAAAACATAACTAAGAGGAAAAAATCCATAATTTAAAGTGGAAAAAGCCATAATTGAGTATTCTTGTTTATTAGGGTATAAATATATATTATTCTCTCCCTCTCTCTCTCTCTCTCTCTCTCTCTCTCTCTCTCTGTATACGTATACACATATATATTTATATGCACTTATATATAATTTTGCTTAAAATATACATGTATTAATATACTTTTAAAATATATATAATTAAATGTTAAGTCATTTATCCTTCCAATGAAAACAAATGAATTGACTTGTAATAACTGATAAGAGCATTAAACTACATAATAGTTACTTTAAATTTTGGTAATCAGAAGCATAAAAAGAAAAAAAACTCTCATACATTTTAAAACTTATATTATTGCTTGTTTTTAAAATTGCCCCAATATAGGGCTCTTTGGCATGTCAGCATTATTGATTAGATTAGATTTGGTTTCCTTCAGGATGCCTCAAACCAATTTAGTTGGCTAGCCTTAAGTGTTCTTGCTGACAGATTACTCTTCTTCATGTCACTTAAAGGGAATTGCAATGATTTTTTTGAACTCCGTAAAATGTGTCATTAAGGATTTCCTCCATGCTAGGCATGACTACTGCTTCAACCCTGCACTGACATTTCATTTATTCAAGGGTATCCTTGTTACTTTTCCCTCATCTAAACTCAACAATCATGATACATACTATTTAGTCTTAAACATAAATTTCTAGGACAATCCTGGATAGTTCAAAACTGAGTATGTTGTCCATTCTTTTGCTCTAACAACTGTGAATTCATTTGTATTTCAACAAGAATGTTGTGGTCTTAAAAGACATTACACACTCAAACATGATGCATTTATTAAAATTCTTAAATATCCTCCTATTCTCTCTCCAGTTTACAAAAACTTCTGTTATATAATTTGGAAGTTTTCTAACTTCAGGTCATCGAGGACTGCAACTATGTCACATCCTAATTTCATTGGTTTCAAAGAACTTGTCCTTTTCTGAAATTCCGGTACTTATTAAGTTACTTTTTTCCTCTTGTCTTTTTCTTCCCAGTTGGAACATATGAATCATGAGATGACCATTCTTGATATTGCTGATCCCAATACGTAGAATGGGCTCAGTCGTTATTTAATTCAGAAATTCAATAATTTTTCAATTATTCAGAAATTCAATAATATTTTCTCACAAAATAAAGTCAAAGTTTTGTTTTTGAATATCAGAATCTTTAGTATTAATTTGTTCTTTTTTTTAAATTTGATAATGAAGATTAAGAATAAATTAATGATCCAATGATACCTACTCTTTCCTACATTATCAACAAAGAAAATGATGTAATAACAAATAACAGACTCTAGATCCGACAAGGAAATTCTTCTCATTCAACTTGAAAGGATCCATTCATTATGTTGCCAGAGTTTCTTAACAGTATATTTTTCTTTTTCCCAGAGTTGCTCTCAAGTCCTGTGTGTCAACTCTTGCTGGTACCAGTGACTTCCTCTAGTGTCATCATCAGCGGCAGCTCACCTTCTGACTTTGGGCTCCCCTTCCGTCACCAACCCCTTCTCCTCAGCAGTTCTTGGGATAAGTGACTCTCAGGAGTGCGGGATGATGCTTATCGCATCCCTGGGACCGCTCTTCAGGTCATCCAGTCGCCTTGGCGCTGGGTTCCATCCTCAGCGGCACTGACTTTTGAGTGCTCGCTGTCTGCTATGGAGACTTGACTTTACATTGTCGGACATTCGCCAGCATCTTTGGGCTCTTCCCACTAGAGGCCAGGAGTGAAGCCACCTGATGGATAAACTTGGCCTTTGTAATTCGTTATTTACTTTTGCTCTACATTTTAAGTTCTGGAGAAAACTCAAACCTTAATTGATTAAGAGATTTACTACTAGAGTCAGCTATTGCAGGAAAAAAGGCAACAGAAACATCTGTCACAAGACCCCTCTGATTAGATTTATAGAACCCAGAACATCTGGGGTTGGTCAGATACATTCATAATGTGCGTCGGAGAAGAGATCACTCACTGCAGGGTTAATGATGGCCTGAGGGCCCACCTGTCTGTGACTTGACTTGACACACTTCCTTACGTTTCCTATGTGAGCTCTTAGCTTGTGGCTGATAACTCAGAAGACTCTTAGCATGATAGTTCAGATTTTTCTGATCAGCTGGCTCGCCAGAGTTCTTTCTAGAACCACCACCTCCTTGCTTCTTAACCAGTTGGTTTCTATTGTGCAGCGAGCAGATGGAGCCTTTGGGTGATGACAGTAGCACCTCTGCTGTGGCAAGCAGTGGTCCGGACCCCCATGGCTCTAGTGGACATCACACAAAAACAGAATTCCTAGGTGGAGTCTCTTCCCTTGACTTCCTTGAACTGATTCTCCTATCCTCCACCCCCTGTCTGTCCATCTGTTGTTGTTTTCTTTCTTTCTCTTTCTTTCTTTCTTTCTTTCTTTCTTTCTTTCTTCCTTTCTTCCTTTCTTCCTTTCTTCCTTTCTTCCTTTCTTCCTTCCTTCCTTCCTTCCTCCCTCCCTCCCTCCCTCCCTCCCTCCCTCCCTCCCTTCCTTCCTTCCTTCCTTCCTTCCTTCCTTCCTTCCTTCCTTTCTTTTTCTTTTTTCCTTCCTTCCTTCCTTTCTCTCTCTCTCTCTCTCTCTCTCTCTCTCTCTCTCTCTCTTTCTCTCTCTCTCTCGGGAAAGGATGGTGTCACTTAAGTTCGAGTCCTGTTTTGCTCTTTTCCTTCAGCACAACCCTGAGGAATCTGGTCCCGGTGATTTCAATGTTACCTCAACTCCTGTTTTCTCATGAGAGAGGCACTAGTTAATCTATGGGCTTCATACACATACCCATAAACCCACTGCTTTTTTTCAGAGTACTTATCTCAGATGTTAAGATTTATGACATTCATTCATAATTATGACACTATCTTTAATGATCTTTCTCTCCCACGCAAGGCTATAAACTCCCTGAGAGCTGGGGCACATATATTTTGTATGCCATGTGTTCAGTGGAACTCAGAGACATGAATTTGAGGCCTAGGGGCAACTTGGAATTCCTGATGCTATACATCTCTGTATAGCTGTATAGCTGTCCTAAAGTTACCTCTGAAAATACTTGATTATTCCCACAACCAGTAACTTCCCACTCTGTACACTTTCTTTTCCCAGTTGCAGGATTTGCTTGACTTAAAGCATTCAGGACTTTATCAATAACTTCATCCAAAACAGATGTGCCTACTGCCCCATTAGGCCTCATGAGGACACTTGAACCATTGCTTATCTGTTTCAGTTTTATTCCTCAGGATATAGGCTTTTTCTATACTCTGTACTTGGGTCTTTTGTTATTTATACTAGATTCTCTTCTAGTCCCTATTCCCAGAATCTGACTTGTTTTTTATTGTCTTTGTTGGGTCTAAAACCCTTTTCTATAATCTAGGCCTGTGAGTGAATATTCTAGAATACTAATGGTCTTGCACTGCAAGTGTGATTCACACCCTGAAGAACATACACCTCCTGTGACACTTGTTTCTTGGCATGGTTCAAACCAGAGGACTTGAACTTTTGTCTTATTTAACATCAGCTGAAGGTCAGTACAGCAGAGTCCCAAAATGACCTTATGAAGTAGGCAGATCTGAAGGGCATTCCTGAGCTCTCTCTACTTATGCCTTGTCTTGTGGTGAGGAAGCAGATATGTTCCAGACATACTTTAAAATTATGGTAATTATTTTTAAGTATGATTTATTTTTAGATACTTACCTTTACAATAGCAGAAATAAAAGAAAACTAAGCATAAATGCTTTTTTACACATATTTAACAAATGTTGAGTGAGAAATATTTCCCAGACACTATTCTAGGCTTTAGAATATAACAATTACCAAATAATGTAATAATAATTAGTGTTATTAAAAATACCTGCTCTAAGGATTGAATTCACCAATAACTTACCCTGAAGTTATAGGTGAGGGCTATTTCCATCTTTGTCAGTCTCAGTTCCCTTATTTTTAAAATGACATCAATAACAGTTGATTTTTGTGACTATTGACTTAAATGGAATTTCATATATATATATGCTTGGATTAAGAGAAACTCAGTGAACTGTGTATTTTTCACTTATAATTTTTAAAAAATTGTATGATTTTATGTTCTCTTCTAACTCTCCCAATGAGAATCGAGCTCTCCATTAAAATGAGGAAATGTTATTATTCTAAAATTTCTTATATACCATAAATAAATTTAGATAGAAATGATGAAAATATGACATGATTATGATTTTAGTTAAGCATGATACAAAACTGACTAAAGTAATATTAATTTTACAACTATCAAATTTAAAATGTGTGTGTGTGTATCTTTTTCTCTTAAACAATATAAATAATACTAAATTGTAGGGAAGGCTGCACTTTTTGTAGAACAACTCTCAGTGCTAGATAACAGTCACCTTCCTCTTAAGGAAGCACTGAATTTCAGGACTCCTAGGAACAGGAACTGCACGTGAGAACATCAAGTGCTTCCTTAAATTTTGAAACCCTGTACCCTTGTACCCTACCAACCTGACATAGTTCTGGTAGTACATACCTTGTTTCTTAGACAAGAAAAAAAAAGAAAAGAAAGTCAGCACTTTTGGAAGGAAAGGTTAAAATTGTCTTTGTTCACAGATAACAAATTTGTGTTAGTAGCAAATCCTCAAAAAGAAAAAAAAATGGGAATAATAAATTAATTATTCAGATTCAGATTGAAGATCAAAACACTGTGTTTCTATCTAATAAAAATAAGCAGGTGGAAAATATGACAAATTATTTAAATTAGTCTCATAAAATATACAGTGTGAAACAAACATTGAAGACAAACATTGAAAGACAAATTAAAGACAAATGGATGAAATCACGTCACATGTATGATTGGATGACTTAAAGTTGTTAGGTTAATTCTACTTTCCAAATTAATGACAGTTTTAATGCAAATCCAATCAAAATTCCAGCAGGAAAATTTTGAAAAAAACTTGATAAGTATATTAAAAATTAATAGGGAAATCAGAAGGACAGAATAATTGAAACAGTCTTTTAGAAGAGAAGAAAATTTGAGGAAATACAATACCTGGTTTCAAGACATTCTCAAAATGTGCAGAAATCTGGAGACTGCACATTTTGAAATATGGTATAAGAATAGGTAGAAAAATCAAAGAGATGTATACCTCAACAAAAAATAGAAAACCACAAAAAATTCTAAGGTCTCACACAAATATGAAATAAGATGTTTTAATTTTCTGTGTTGAAAATAAGGGAAGAGATTTCTACCCCCTCCCTTTTCTCAGAGTGCTCGCTCTAGGAACTTTGCCGTTATAAGTTATTTCTCTATATCTTCCAATGTATTCAATCTTTTTGAAGGTTAGGGAAGGCTTCTGAGGTTGGCAATCTCAGAAAGTCTCTCGAAGGCCTTGGCACTCCCTGTTTAACAAACAATCATTGGTTTCTGGGGTAGGTCGGAGCCTAATTTTGATTGAGACTTTACTAGAAAACTTATCCTTTCATTAAAACATGAAAAGTCTTTTTCTTTGGATAAATCAATTAAGTCAAACAGATGGTCACTAATTACCAAGTGAATTTAGGAGGAAGTATGTGTGACAAATAGCACTGTCAGGCCCTCTTACTTGAGGACTAGTTATCATTTATCATGAGAACATGTATGTAATGGGTTGTATCTGCTTGGCTGTATAAAACACGGAGAACTCATTCTTCTCCATCTCTTAACAGATTGCTTTTGATGTACACCACATTCTGGTTCAATGCTCATTTAATTATAAAGTAGGGCTTCATTCTCTTCTAATTTGTGGAGAGATTTGCGGAGGAGAGTTTATTTAAAACTGAATTTTCCTAATGCATTGTTTGCCTGATCATGACACTTCTATGATTGAAACTTGACTGAGGCTTCCAATATTTCTTGGGATAAAGTCCCAAAAATTTGCCCTGATCTATAAGTCCATACATCACATGACTTTTCTTCCGTGGACCGTTGCATCTGAAGTCATTAATTTTCTACTTGCTCTATGTTCCAGTCATATGATCTATCTTGCTAATTTCCCAGTGATTCATCTCTTTTCCACGGCAGCATTATTATACGTGCTTCTATCCTGCCTTGAACACTTGACCTGCTAGTATGTTGTCATCAAACTAGCATCTATTCATCCTTTAAATCACATCATGAACGTAATTCCCCAGAGCAGCACTCCTTTCCTGGAATTAGGTCTCCTTATTTACTATGCCATTGCATATTTTCTCCACGTAAAGCACAACAATGTATATTAAAACACATTGTACCTGCTAGATTATGGCATTCATGAAGGTTGGAATCAACTTGATCATCTTTCGAGCATATAGCCTAGTGATATTTCCATAGCAACAACACATAAAAGTTTTTTTATTGAAGACTTAAATAATTTTATTAATTACCCATTTAATTGCGATTGGCTGAAGTCAGGACAACCATGTTTGATTACTTATAAAAGTCACTGAAAATAATTCTAGAGAAGAAAATCTCATTTTTGCAAATCTTAACAATTTGTCAAATGTCCTTGAAATTTTATTTCACACTGAGTTGTAGAGATATGTCTAAGAATAGTCAGGTAATGCTATTTGTAATACAAATAAAACAACTGAATTGCCATATTATTGTGTTCTGGCAAGACTCAAAACTTAATTCAAATATCAATACTCAATAGAGTCTCAACTATACAGAAACTGTTTGGTATTATAGATGTGCCAAACTCCTGCGTTCCTTCATTGTATCATCACAACTTTCAGAAAACCACTATCTTTTCCCAATTTGCTGGAAATTGTACTAATGTTCATAAGCATAATCTCAATGACGTAGCCAGTAATTTCAATGAAAGAAATAGGAAAAAAAGACAATATTTAACATGACTCCCAGAATTACTGCAGAGAAAATTTCTCCATGTTTGTATCTTGATTGTGGATCTGTAAGATCACATCACGTTCAATACTTTCATTTAGGTGGCCATCTTGATGAGGGTGTATCCATAAAGAATGGTATTTGGGCTTCACAGTTGGGTTTGTTTTGAGCATTTTGGTATGTAGGAGTTGAGGGTGAAAAGAAGTGAACATTATTTAAATGAAATATCAGTACTTTGTGGTAAAATACACTATATAAAAAATTGAAGGAATATTGGTTATTTCACAAAATAACTATAAATGGCACATAGAAAACAAGTATTATCTCTTTATTTGTCATATTTTTGAATGTGTATCAATTCACTAATACAGATTTTTGGAGAACCAAAATTTATAAGGATATTTGGGACATCTTCTCATGGCTTTAAACCTTACGCTTTTGACTCTGAAAAACTGATACTTGAGTTGAACTCACCAGAGAATGAAGACTTGTTTTATCTCCCTATGCACAATCTACTACTAGGGAATGAATCCAAAATAAAACAAAGATTAATAAATCCTTCTAACCTGAACCACTAGGGATAGTTTAGATTCCAGAAAATATTAGCTCAGTATACTCATAAGGTCCAACGGAATGAAAAAGAGACAAAAATAAAGTGAGACAAAGAAAAGAAGAGAAAAGAAAAGGAAGGAAAAAGAAGGGAAGGGAAAAGAATGGAGGGAAGAAAAGAAAAGGAGTTAGAGGGCAGACAAGGAAAGATGAACAAATGAAAGTAAAAAAAAATCAGGTAAACTATACTAATAATTGCTTCCATTAGGGTAAGAATCATGGCTAAAACTGAGCATGAATGACAACATACTGAGTTTTCCTGAATACACCACAGAAGAGTGCAAACTTCCTTTCAAATCCCAGCTGTGTTAACCTTCATCCTTTCTGAGGTAGATTAATTACAGAGTAGAGTATGTGAGGGTCTTTCAGGTGAGACAGAAAGCCAAGGTCCTGTCTGCTTTGTGTGGATATTAAACATCCCTTGGCACTGCTTTACAGAGATAGGGCCAATCCTGGTGTGACCTTGATCAAACATCGTTTTCCTCTTCCGACTGTGGGTTGTACCAGGCTCCCAGGGCAGAGCATTTAACTTTGTACTATGCCACTGTCACTTTGCCACAAGTTACTAACAAGCCTTTAAAGTTCTAGGTATCAATTACAATTAAAACATATCAAGGACTGGGGATTTAGCTTAGTCGGTAGAGTGTTGCCTTGTAAGCACAAGGCCCTGAATTCAATCCCCAGCCCCGCAAAAAGAAAAAAAAAAAAAATACAATGCATACATTGTACTGGTTTTTTATGCAACGTTTTAAATAGTGCCATGTTGTTATTATATGAATGTGACAATATATATGTGCATGTGTGATATATCATGTGTAATACAGTGTGTGATATGTTTCCATACACGTGTGTTGATTATAATCTAGAGAGCTAAGTACCATATCCAATATCTGCTTATCCATAGGATTTAGATTTCCTTATAAATAGAAATTATTCCATGATTTTATACTTAAGGAAATCAGTTACAACTATTTTGTTTCTTCTAAAATATAAGGTTAACATATATGATCTAACAAGAATAATATCCATACATTGAAGAGAGGTCAAGTCCTAACCCTCAGACTAATCAAGAACCTTATTTTAGAGGGATATTAGACATCTTGAACATTAAATGATTTAACATCAGCAAATCTAAGATTTTGGACACTAGCCAAGTTTAACTTTGCCAAATTGAGAAAAATATAGAGACTATTTGCTTAACACAGAAAAATTAAAAATTTCAAAATGTATGACCGTGACCCATGAAAGATTACATTCTATCAAGCTACATGTAGTTTAATGGCCAGTAAATCAATAAAGTTTTTGAGTTCATCCATTCATCTGTCAAATCATATTAAATTTTTGCTTAATTTAGTAGACATGGTTCTGTGAATAATTACAAATAATATCCATTAAAGGAGAAAATACAACCTTGAAAAAATGTCACTGAACAAAGTTTCTTAGTAAATTTATATTTAAACCTGTCACTAGAAATTGGCAGTTTGCAAATTCCTAATTAAAATCAGACTTTTTTTTCACAAAGTTTCTTTATTCTAAAAACTTTATTACACATTTTAAATTAAACATTGCATTCTTTTTGTGTGGAAGTATAAGCATTCTCATTTTGATTTATTTTAGTATAGGTGATAAATTGTGTATTCTGTAGCCTTTACCTCACTTATTTTGATATAAATATTTATTAGTCTTAATTGTCTCACAATTGCTTTACTTTCACTGCTATTCTTAAAAGTTGTGCAAGAGAAGTTTTTAGATGAGTTATATTTCTACTGACAACTTTGCAAAGACCTTTTCTAATGGTAATATAGTGTGGACTCAAAATTAATTTTACTATAATCCCTAATTTATATTAAAGGTGAACATGAAACTATTTTGTGTTTCAAGCATTATATAATAAATGAGAACTGGTCAAAGGTTACAAAGCTCTGGTCCAATTTTTTATGATACACTGAGGAATCACATAACTATACTCTCAAATTGTGGGACTAGGTAGAAAAAAGAAAGGCAAGTCATGGCTATTTACTCCCCACTATCGAAGGGGCTCAGAGCAGCAAGTTTGCAGGACCCCAATTAGTTTCAGGCCCATTTTATAGAGACCTTATTTGTGCTTCCTTAACTAATCTGCCTTATACCAAAGTATGGCATGTTATCATGAATCTCAAGGTGACTGGGAATGAAGGAATGAGTATACAGTAATTGTCCAATGATTCCATTTAAGAAAGGAAAGCCATAGTGATAAATCAGAACACAGTGAACCCTCAAGGCAGGAAACAGAGTTAGACTCTTGGCTTGAATTACCAGCCTTGCAGACCAGACTGCAAGGAGAGCTGTGGGCGTCTTGAGACGTACTGGCCTTTTCAATAGTGAATCATGTGGTGTTTTCAAGGTCATTCTCATGGTTACATCTTGTAATGATATGATGTGGTGAGCAGTTTTTACACAGCACACAGTAAGCACCTGAGAAAGGCAGCCACTGTGAAGAAGGTGCCTTGCTGAGAGAAGGGAGGCCAGGTGAACTACAGTCACCTCTAACCAGTGGCTTCTTTCGCCTGGATGGATGATTCCTTCCCTGATATTCATGTAGCTGACTTCAGTCACTCACTTGCCAGGTGTCTTCTAATCTGTCACTTCCCTGGAAGGCTTTCTCTGATGTTTTTACTTACATGTACATCATGTCACTCACCTCTTCATGCTCTATTGCCTTGTCACAGCTTTTATCTCTGTCATTCATCATTATTTGATATACTCAATATATTATGTATTTATATGCTTACCTTTTGTCTCCATCCCTTAGAATGTAAGCTCCCCAAGAAAGGTTTTCTAACTCATTGACAAGTCCATTCTCCTGCCTGTGTAATCGATCTGTTACTGAAGGAAGAGTTTTATTTATTTATTTTCAAAAATAATTTTAGATGTTGATAGACCCTTATTTTATTCACTTATTTATATGTGGTGCTGAGAATCAAAGCAATGGCCTCACACATGCTAGGCAAGCACTCTACCACTGAATCATAGCTCCAGACCCTGAAGGATGGGTTTTTAGTATCTGGTATAGTGGGATGTGCCTATTTCTCCTTGAGGTTCATCCTTTATGCGCTGAATGGTTGTTGGATCATACATGCTGGGGATGGTTATGTCTTATTGGAGAAATCAACTCTTTCATTATGATGGCCCTCATTTATTGCTGGTAATCTTTCTTGCCCTCACATCAACTTTGTCAGAAATTAAGATAGCTAATCAAGTATTCCTTTGACTGATGTAAGCATATATTATGGGCTGAGAACTTCAGATGCTGAGTCTCTAACACACAATGGGATAACATTTGGAAGTAGGACCTTTGGAAGGTAATAAGGTGTAGATTTGGTCATAAGGGTAGAATGCTCATGATATTAGTACACTGAGAAAGTGGGATAAAGAGAGATAAAGATAAAGATAAAGAATATTCCAAGGGAAGGCCTTGTAAGCACAAAGAGATAAAGATCACAGGGTCTTGAGGAGAGGAAGTGGGTGCTCACCAAGAAGAAGATCCAGTAGCACCTTGTTCTAGACTTTCCTGGCTACAGGGTTTGGAGAAAATAAATGTGTGCTTTTTAAGCCCTGTGGTCTGTAGTATGGGGTTATGGCTGTCCAACAGCTAAAAGCTGTTTGGTCTGGATTTCTCCAGCAATGAACATAACTAAGTCCCCTCTATCTCAGTTGGGTTTCTTGCAGACAACACATAGTTAGGTGTTATTATTATTATTTTTTTTTACCCATTCAGGCAAATTTTTAATGAGAATACATAAGCCCTTTACAATGGAAGTGATTATTGATTTATTTGTGTCAACAGGTACCACTTCTGTAAATATTTTCTGTTCATTGTTTTTATTTTCGTCTTTTCCACTCTCTTGATTTAATCAAGAATTTCATAGGATTCACTTTTATCTTTCTTTTTACCTCATTAGTTACAATTTAGAAAATTCCACAGAGACCCTAGAGTTTATGATACACATTTAAGCTTATCTGGTTCGCCTTCTAGTAATACTACTGATCCTTTAAATGTGGTTCAGGTGGCACCCGACAATATTTCCAGTTTCTCCTTCTCAATTCATTCCCCTGAAGTCATTCAATGATGGAAGACATTACTAACATGTTTACTTTCAGCAAGCAGCTACCTTTCAGATCAAAGAAGACTAGGTGACATCAATGACTGTGTGGCAGCGTGATTTACTTCTTCTCCAGTGCTTTCTGTTTTCACATTGAATTCTCACTCTTTATCTTCATCATTTTCCTTCTCAATGAAGAACATTTAACATGTTTTATAGGACAGAACTACTGGAATTAACCCATTCGGCTCTTATTTCTCAGAAAAAGTCTATTTCCCTTCATTTTAAAGGATGATTTCTCTGGATAACAAATTCTAGGTTGATAGTTTTGTCATTCAACATATTCAATATTCACTTCCCTCTTTCCTTCCCTGTGTAGTTTGTGATGAGAATTCTGATGTGCTTATACGACCTTGTTCTACAGGTAGGATCCCCTGGACTCACACACCCGACTTCAATCAAGATTTCCTATCTTTGGTTTCCTTTGGTCTCAAAATGATGTGGCTATGTGTAAATCAAAAAAAATACATATTATCTTTTCCTGTTACCTCAGTGCTCTGAGGGGTTCAAGGATAGTTCCTCACTATTCAATTTGCTTTTTTCTTGTAGCAAGAATGACAGTGACAGCTTCTAAAGTCTTTACTGCCATAGCTTAATTTGTATAAATAGCCATAAAGATGGAGGGTAGACGTATGCACACATCTCACATGTCACCCAAGCAAAGAACTTTTCATGTTCACTCCTAGACAGTGAGATTCTGTGAGAAAGCAAGCTTCATTACCCAGTAACACTTCACATTTACTGATTTGTTTTTATTACAGAAACTGAAGTGTTCACTTAAATAGCCTTTTATAGACTAGGAATGGAACCACCATGCAACCCAGCTATCCTATTCCTTGGCATTTATCCAAAAATATACAAAAAAAAAAAAAAAAAAGAAATAAAATCAGCACACTACAGGGATACATGGATATCAGTGTTTATAGCAGTACAATTCACAATTGCAGAGTTATGGAACCAGCCCAGGTACTCATCAACAGACAAATTGATAAAGAAACTGTGTTATAGATACACAATGAAGTTCTACTGAGCCATACAGAAGGATGAAATTGTGTCATTTGCTAGTAAATGAATAGAACTGGAGAACATCATGCTAAGTGAAATAAGCCAGACTCAGAAAATCAAGGGTCCAATATTTTTTTTTACATGAATAGAAACTAGAGAAAGGGGAATGAAAGGAATAAAAAGAAGGGGAGGACCTCATGAAAATGGAAGGGAGACCAATATAGTGGGGCAAGGGGATTGAGAGGGACGGAGAAGAGAGGGCATGGGCAAGAACTGATGAATGGAGTTCATCAAATTATGCTGTGACCATCTACAAATATACCACAATGAATCCAACTTATTTAGATATAATTTTGATGCACTAATTAAAATACTACTACTACTACAGTGATAATAATTAATAATAATAATAAAAGAAGAAGAAGAAGAGAGATCAGTAGAATATAACAAGTAGTTCTGGGAGAAAGAGGGTGGAAGGGTAAAGGAAGGAAGGGGATTGATCAAATTAGGTTTTTTCTATGTACAATTATGACACCTTGAATCCCACTATTCTGTATAAATATGCCAGTAAAAATAGCCTTTTATGTGTTCATCCAGAAGATTATTATATAGCAAAAAGTGGTTATACTGATGTGATAATAACAAATTTGTAATAAATACAGTAGGGATTCTATTGAAAAATCAAACCCCAAAGCACCCATAAACACTAACAAAAATTTGTATTTACTGTTTATGTATCCATTAATGTAGCGCAGTTTATAGTAATATATATACATATATATAATTTATGTATATATTTCCATCTCCAAAGTAACTTGTATTATGTCATTAATTCATTAAAACTCTAGCATGTATTAAACACTGTTAAATACTAGTGATTCAAAGAAAAGGGACAAACTCACTACCCAAAACGTGTTTGTAGCTCAATAAGAAGGAGGTAAACACATCATTTAAAGGCAAAACAAACTAACTCCCTAAGCAGCCCCCTCTCCATGCACCTGAAATTTCATAGGCATTTGTTGTGGAGAAGATTAATAATAAAAATAGAACTGTTTCAAATAACCTAGCTATCAAACCAGCTTCTTTCTCCTCCACTTTATTGAGAAAGACCATCTTGCTGTCTGCATTTAGCCACCACTATTCAATGGCTACTTAGCCATCTGAACATGCCCAGAACCTGTCCAGCTCCACACATCCATGAGACACACTCACATACACAGATACACTTTCTTTCACTCTGAAATACGTGCATTTCTATATTCTCATGAACTGTTGCATATAGTATAAAGTGAATCTTTAGAATATTTATTTGACACATTACAAAAATTGAAAAGAATGAAAACAGAAAAAGAAATAGAAGTGGTGTTATTTCCAAAATTACATTGACAAAACCTTCCCAGAGTATCAGGAGGAACGTGTTGCTGAAATGGTAGTTTTATCTCATTAAAATAATCAGATTATATTTTAAAATATCCAAGTGCTAATTTGGTGTTTCTGCTCCCTTGCTGAATAAAACAAAGCTCTTTAATTTTCATTTTGTTCACCAATGTTTTCAGTGCTGAAAGAAATTTCAAGTCAAAGAATTTTCCAATTGCTAAAACCATCTTACCATGTGTAACTCTTTAATCTGATTTGGAAGTGTGCAGTTTAAAATGTTAACACTGTGAAACACATGCTGTGCTTGCTATTTAGAGCAAGACTGCAAGCTGAAAATGACCAAAATCTGAAAAAAAAGTATTTTTTTTATTTTTTACATCTTGCATGCTCAAGGGAGTTTATGGTTTTTGTTTCTGCAAATGGCAGTTTATTTCATAACCATTTTAGAGATGAAGGAAATCTCGCCAGATTTCTCTCTACCATGTATTTGCAAGACAAAAAACAAAACAAACAAAGAAAAACCCACCAAAAAAAAAAAAATACTGTCTCTTTTTCTTAAGCATTTACCCCTCTGGATTAGGTGAAATATCTTTCTTCAGTAACAAAATAAAATGAATAACTCCACCTCTTTACTTCCATAAAAGAAAAGAAATTTATTAATGCCTAAGAGAAGGAACTGAGAATTAGCCCATCCTTCGGGGCTTTTACAATTTTCCAGGAGTGTCTCCAGAGAGCTTTCTTATCAGGATTTTCTTCTGCAAGAGAACCAAGGTTACACTGAGGGACAGGGAGTCTAGGAAGGCTGGTATGTTTGGGCCCCAACTTCCCCAACAAAGATCTTGAGGTTTTTCTATGTGCCCCAGCGTCTGTCATTTTCATGAGTTGTGAAATTGTGTAGTTCATTATCGTCCATAAACCATGTCAAGGGGGAAATTATTTTATGTCAACAGCAACACCTCCTTAGACAGCTTATAAAACAAAGATATCCTCCACAATCTAAATTGGGGATTTTAGAGGAAATAGGTCCCCAATGGCCACGCTACACTGAGAAGACTGAAGAAAGATGGTTTTCACCTTTATTTTTACTGCAGAGATGTTTTGTTCTGTTATAGATGTTTAATATGCTAACATATTGACTCAGTTTTATGTATATTTTCTTTCTGGAGAAAAGATGTGAAAAGGTATTTGGATTATAGAAAAATATCGATATCGAATAATTATTTAGGAATGTTCAATTGTATTGGGCCTAAGTATTCACTGATGTAATAGCAACATACCTTTTTTGGACATATTTTTTTAATGATTTCGTTTGCTGCTGTAATGAAATATATAAAAACTTACTGTAAAACATAACTTGAATATTGATTTGCATTTGCTAGATGGTCCCCCATAGACTAGGGCTATGGGTTTCTAGGCTGGGGATTTTCTACCTCAGGAGAGTATTCAGAAAGCGAGGCTACCCAGAGATACAGCTTGTGGGGAGCACAGGACTTGACAGAAGCCCAGATGCAGCAGGTGTAACTGGACTCCGGGGCCCCACTATGGGGAGGCACCAGAGAGTCTGGGGTCCTACAGTGTGACAGAAACGTCACAGGGGATGAAAGCCTTGTCAACTTTTTTTTTTGTTGTTTTTTTTGGTCAAATGTTTGCTTTATAAACCAGCATTGAAGTTTTAATGTGGAAATAAATCGCTTGTCAAAGACAGAGTGAAAAACTCAAGTAAAACTGTAGGAAAGAGAAAAAATACATCCTTCTGTTCTTTGCTTTAATTCCTACCACAGTTGTGTGGGATGCATGTATTCTTACTGGCCTATCGTCTTCTAATATCTGAGGACAAAGTAACTTCTATATGCACAAATTATACAATGTGGGGGAATATAAAGATACTGTCAGATACAGAGTGACAGGAACTAAATAATTCAACTAGTTTCTTTTCTTTAGTCTCCTTATAAAGTGCTTTTGGCATGTGATTGATAGATATTGTGTTAAAACTAGGGGGAAAAGTTCCAGTTAAAAACTTAGATGTAAACTTTTATCTTCTTCTCCACACCCAAAACATACACATAAAGAGAAGCAGCCTAGTCTCAGGTGACACTCCTGCATCCGGAAGGACAGAAGGTGGTGTCCTTGAAGGTGCTTATGACTTAAACCTCTGTAAGTTGCCCTAAAGCCTGGATAGAAATCTGTGTGACAGCTGAAATTATGGTTTGAATTTAAAAGGTTGAAGACATTTGTATTTCAACAGTAAACATTTTAATTTTGTTTAATTGGGGTCTGATTGCAGTTGCTAAGATTAGAAACCCTTCATCATTAGTACACATTGCCACATTGCATGAACGTTTGTGTGGTTTGTGTGTGTATAATTTACAAATCCTCACCTTAATCTTTTAAAAAGCTTTCTCTCTTACCCCTATTATACAACAGTATATATGATATGTGCTCAGTAAACAGTATTAACTAACAATTTAATTTCTAATATGGGAAAGAAATATTATTTTATTTATATATTCAGCTTTAGTAGATAGCATTGTTATTTAAAGTAGGAAAGTGTTGCATGATAGACTATAAATACTATTTTCATATTATTTAAAGTCTCTTAGACTGAGAACGATGATATCCTACAGATAACTGATTTTAATTATTGTTACACGTTTTGTATTGTTGATTTGCGTAGCATATTTCACAAAATAGCTATTATAAAAACTATTACATGTTCACTCCAAATAGTGGCTGAACTTCCACTCTAGAAGGGCTGTAAAATATAAAAGGATGGATATTGCTGGATTCTAGAATAAAAGCAGAAAAATAAAATTATTAACATTTTTCTAACTTGGTCCTCCACCTTCCCATGTTACAGTCTCTTGCTTTTTGCCATAAATGCTTCTGTCTAAGATGATTCTTATTTCTTTGCTTTGTACTTTTGCTCACTTTTCTTTCTAAACTGAGGCTGCCTGCCAATTTTTGATGGCCATCCAGTACTAAGCTAGAAATCAATGATAAAATTTATGCACAGTTACCTACAGGACCTATGCAAAAGTTTAAGGATATTCACAAATATGTCTATGTGGGTTCCAGGCCACAAATATAACAGTTCGTGCACTTACTGTGTTTCCCGAGTGGAACAGACTGACAAAGGCCTTCTGTGTTACTGTGATATTTGCTACAGGATCCTGGAACCTTGGCCACTGCTACACACCTACCCTTCACCTCCCATCTGGCCTGCTCTGTTTTCTGAGGCTCCAGACTCTCCTCAAATGTGAGCATATACAAGGCAGTGTGTGTCCCTCTTCTATTTTACTAATCTCCCCACAATCTGTGGTTCTAAGATGCAATAGCTTTATTTGGGCTATTTGAAGACATCTATCCAAATCAATAATTTCACTTGTTCATGAAATTTGGCAATCCATTTTCTTATATTAACTTTTTGATTGCCCCAAACCTTTTTCTGACCCCATCCCTTTTCTGCACCCCAATAAAGTGTTGATAGCCCCTAAACTTTGACATCCAGCTCAGTTTTCTAACACACCCAGGCTAAGAAGCTCGGGACCACTTACCAGTGGTGGGTATCCTTGACAAGACGAAATTGAAAGTCAGAGAACTTGCCATGGAACTGTTTGCGATCACTGAGGATAAGAAGAGTCTGGAATGTCGGGCCAGGTAGTGACAGCAGCCCTTGTCAGAAAAAAGTGAGTGCAGCTACCCCATGGGTGTGGCAAATTGGCAGTAAGGATGTCATCTTCCAGTCACAATTGTCAGTTATTCTAAAGGCATCAGAGAAAGGCATTCAACTAGAAGATTCCTCTATTTGTATAAATCAGTACAAATAATTGAGAGTCTGTGAACTTTCACTCACTACAATGTAAAATATTTAACCATTCTTGGTTTCCACACCTGAGTTCATGGTTCTGCAATGTATTCACTATAAGGGAAGGAAGGTCACCTTGATGGAAAACCACCCACTGTCATGACTACATCTAGCCAGTTATCCTTTAAACAGACCCCAAGAGACCTAGAGCTGCTTCTCCAGGGAACTGTGCACTAAAGAAATGGGGAAACTCAAGATGTTTTGAAGACTTTTTGATACAACGTCTGGGCTGAAATCAGGGTCCCCAGATGCCATCAGAGTCCTTGAGTTAAAGGGAAAATATGGAGGTCAAGGTATGGACACTGTTGCCCAAATCCATTTCACAGTGGATACTATGCTTCCACAGAGTCAAGTTGTATTTATGAATAGACTTTTAATTTGTTTAATTTCATTAAATGTACTTAGCAGCTGGCAGAATTTCCATATTGTTTCTCTGATTTGTGAAATTAGGGATATTACTGAAGAAATGTAAAGGAATGAAGAAACCCCAAAAGAGTGCACCCCACATCTCTAACCCAAAAGTATAAGAAGCGATATCTTAACCTGAGGAGGAATTTCAGGCATTAATGCCACCATCAAATATTTGAAAGGCATAAGGGTGGTGATCCTTAATATCTCCTTTTCAGTCTTTCCAATCATGAATCGTATTTCAGTTTAAAATAAAAGGTAGGTCATGGTAACTGATGGGGCCACTGTTAATGAGTGTCCCAGCTCCTGTCTGCTGTTACTGTAGTCTCTGAACTTGCTGTAGAGCTCTTTCTCAGTCCTTTCAATAAGGTCTCCAATCAGGTCTCTTTTATGTGGTGACAATAAACTGTTTTGCTCCAGGGTTATATGAACAATACTGCTCTCTATTGTCATATAATCTGTAAGGATCTTGATCTTTTTGATACTTCTGTGTTTTCCAAAGATGAAAATTCGAGAGCAAAGTGGTCTGGGTTCAGCTGGGTATAGTAGAAATGGGCAGAGAGTGTGTAGGACTTACATTGATGACCACCTAGGGCACCCATCCAAGAGGAAGCCTCGGTTAGCAGGCAGGTGGGATGACTTGAACTCGGATATCAGCTGGCCTCAGTCCTTGGCCTCTGCTCCGGACTGCTGGTGACGCTATGTGTGTCTAATAGCAAGGCTTCACTTCATCGGCACTGGTCCAGCTGCTGGTAATCTTGGATGTCTACCTTGACAGCAGCAAATCAATGCTGAATCGTCAGTGCAGGTCTTCATGCAACTACCAGCCCTCTGGTGGCAGTTCGGGTACTGTCTTCTTTGTATACCAGAGGGAACAGTGATTTCTTAATTACTCAGATTAATACAGGGCCTAGATTTAGTTTTGCTCCTCTGTTCACAAAAATACTCAAAATTCCCAATGATGGACTTGGCATTCCACACATAGTCCCTCAGACAAAATAAATCGTTTTTGTTTTTGTTTTTTTCATCAAATGACCATGAGGTTCACTGTTCTTACCATGTGCTCCATGAACTATAAGCAACCAGACTGCAGGTCCTGCTAAAGTGTCAACTCAAAGTTTATAGCTTGTGGATTGAGGACACTATTTGCTATAGACTGAACAATGTGACCCCAAAATTTATATGTTGAAACTCTAACTCCCCAATATGACTATATTTGGAGAAAAACTTTGAAGAATTAAAGTTAAATGAAATCAAAAGGATAGGGTTCTAATGTGATAGAATTATTTTTATATAATAAAATATGAGTGAAAGCTCATCACCACTATTACCAAAATGTGGGGACACAACAAGAAAGGAGACATCTGCAAGTCAGAGAGAAAACTCTCAACCATGAACAGAACCAGCTAATGTATTGATCGGAGTTTGGGTTTCCCAGCATTCCGTGCTAGGAAAAATAAACTTTTGTTGTTTAATCCATCTAGTCTGTGGATGTTATTATGACTAACGCTCTCATAAGGTATGTGCCATGATTCAGTGGCTGATACCATGTACTATATATTCAATATCTAGAATATTAATGAATGTAAATTTAGCCCCTTGAGGACTCATCTATGGAATTTTTCTTCCCACTCCACAAACTAAAAACTCTACTCTTTATAGGTCCTCATTTCCAGGCAGAGAAAAATTCTGTCAGATTCCACAGAACTGGAAGCTGTGGGTGTCATCTGATGAATTTAGTATTCTCTTGCCAGTGTTCCACAAGGCAAAAGAAGCAGTAACGAGACTAGCAGGGGCAATCAACTCTGAGCAACAAAATCCTGCAGGGTTGCTGATGCAGGGGAATGGAGAGGGGTGTGTCTAAACTCAGGTGGATCTGCTGCGTTATTCTTGGTTCACTTGTGCCCAGCGTTAGCTATAAAAGCATGACTCGGCAAAGGTGAGGAAAATGAGACCCTCCAACTTCACAGTGATGAATGTTGTGATCGCAACCAGATAGGCAGATCATGCCAGCTGAGAGAAACTCAGTCCAGGGTAGAAGGAAAGTGAGATTAGCGGCACAGGAGGAAACTGCTGGTCATGTGAAGCACCTCTTAGTTCTTTTTAGGAGCCAGCCATTTTCTATCACCTTAAGGAATTTACCACCCTTCCCCATGTCCCCCTCCAGGAAAAAAAAAAAAAAAAAAAGTCATTTTGATTCCCAAAACGTTTACATTTCATAAAGAAAAAAGATGCAAACTGATCTGAGTGCCCCACAGGATTGACAGTATCAAATTCACGGATCTATGAAATTCCCTTGATTTCAGGTTCTGGATTCCCTAGCAACAGTGTTTCTGTTGTTCTGTTCTTCATTGCTTTTGCCGTTGTAGAAAGTCAGGCATTAAGAGAGTGAGGGAGACATAGAAAGAAGGGCTGAACCAGGCCGAGCAAGGTGGAGAGTGAGGAGGTCCAGGCAGGGAAAGAACAAAGGAGCGTGGACAGGGTCTTCTGATGAGGTCAACTCCTGCTTGAGGAAGCTGGTTGCCCTTCACATGGTCAAAAGCATGACTCAGTGGGATCATGTCAGTCATGGAAGCTTTCCCTCCCGAAGATGCAGTTCAGAGGTGCCCCGGCTTCCCGCGCCTCCGTGAAGACAGGTAGCTAGAGTGGCCTATGAGCGCATCACAGATGACTCTTCCGCTGGGTGGCGAGGGTACCACAGCAGAGCATTAACACAGGAACCTGTGCCTCAGGCTCTGCTTTAGAACAACCCAGAGCCATGACAGGGATTTTCCTCTCTATTACTTTTCCCTCCAGATAGGTTCCAAGACGGGTATTACCATAACTGTTGGAAATCCTATAATTGAGATTTAGAGATACTGAAGCAAAGGGGTGTTTTATTTTGGAAAACTTGTATTAGGTCAGGTTTCATTGTAAGTACAGATGGAAGGAATGTAGCAGTAAAACATCTTTGTTAATTTTCTTAACCCCCAAATTGAAATTGAGTTAAAGTAGATTTTGATATATAATTTATATCACTTTACTATTTTCTATTTTCCCAATTCATTGAAATTTTATAATAAGGTGATGGTTTGATATCATTATTAATTACTTTTTTAAATGATTTAATATTTACCTAATGTATAGCCAGGAACATCTTGATTCTGGGGATATGGCTTTGAACCCCATAGATGAAATTGTCACCATTATGGAGTTCATAGGCTATGGAGTAAAAAATAAAGTTAAACAAATAAATAAACCTGAGTAAGAGGATAAAATGTTAAGGAAAAAAGTGACTAAACAGCTTGAATGCCCTCACCTTGGCTAACCTTTGAATAGGTTCCTGCTTACTCAAGGCTCCTGAACTTCCTTTCTTAAAGCAATAACTAGAAAACTTGTAAACTCTTTCTCAGTGCCTTTTATGTGTAAATGTTTTTAAAATGCACTTCTCAGTTTTGCATCCCAGGATGATCATTCTCAATGACCCAGGAACCATCCCTTTTTAAACATGATCCTTCAGGATGATAGAGGGCCTGCCTCCCAGTATCTTTGGGAGGGCAAGAGTCTAATAAAAGGGGACTCCCTGTTCCAGGCTGTAGAACAGCCTCCTAGCATGAGACAGCAGAAAGTTTAGTTTTCCTCTGGTAAAGCCAATTAGGTCGCGAAGTTGGCCAACAATGTCTCCCCTGCCCAGCTCCTCATGACACTCCTCTATTTATTTCAGTGGAGTTGAGTTCAGACTCAGTTGTGGGCTGGCTCCCCTATTTTAGAAGCTTGAATAACATCTTCATTGCTTGTTCAATTTGTTTTCTGGTACAAATTTTGTCTTTGTTAGGAATCATACTGCTTTGGATGAAGTAATCAGGAAGATTTTCCCTGAAAAGATGACTTTTGAGTAGACATGTGTATCACTTTGAGCATTGAGCTATTATAAAATATCAGGGAACATATTCAATGCAGTGTGGAATGCAAGTATTCCCTGAATCAAGAATGGACTTGGTGCATTTTAAGAAGGACATAGATTCAGTGCAGCAAAAATAAGCTGAATGTTCAACATCTCTAGCAATTAGAGAAATGCAAATCAAAATATTTCTAAGATCTCTTAAGATTTCATCTCATTCCTGTCAGAATGGCAATTATCAAGAATATAAACAATAATAAATGTTGGCAAGGGTGTGGGGAAAAAGGTACACTCAAACATTGTTGGTGGGAATGCAAATTGGTACAACTATTATGGGGAGCTGTACTGAGATTCCTCAGAAAACGTGGAATGGAAACAACATTTGACCCAGCTATCCCACTTTCTCAGTTTATACCCAGAGGTCTTAAAATCAGCTTATAACAGTGATGCAGCCACATCAGTGTTTATAGCAGCTCAATTCACAGTAACTAAACTATGGAACTAGCCTAGGTGCCCTTCAACAGATGAGTGGATTAAAAAATTATTTTTATATAAAATATATATGGTAGAATATTACTCAGTCTTAAAGAATAATAAAATTATGTCATTTGTCGGCAAGTGGATAGAGCTAAATAATATGCTCAGTGAAATAAGTCTCCCCAAACCAAAAGCCAAATGTTTTATCTGATATGCAGATACTAATTCACAATGCAGGGTGGGGGTTAGGGAAGAATAGACTTACTTTAGATTAGGTAGAGGGGATTGGAAGGAGAAGGAGTATGGGTATAGGAAGGACAGGAGAATGAATCAGACATTATTGCCCTAAGTACATATTTAACTATCCAATCTGTGAGATTCTATATCATGTACAACGAGAAGAATGAGAAATTACATTCCATTTTATATGATGTTTCCAAATTGCATTCTACTGTCATTTGTAACTAATTAAAGTAAATTTTAAAGTAAAAAAAGAGGTTAGGGAAGACAGATTTTGAAGCCACATGTTGGACATACAGTCAATCTCTCCTCTGTATAAGATGAAAATCCATTTCCATAAGGAAATGGCATCCTCTTGCTCGTTCATAGAAGATCATTCTGGAAGTTCAGTGTAGGATAGACTAAAGGAAAGGCAAGAATGTAGGCAGGTGGCACATTGAGGAGAAAGCATTAGTCATGAAAAGTACAGCAAAATGTTAGCTTTGGACAGGGAGAGGTGTGGCCAGCTTGGGCACTAGCTCAGGGATAAATGTGACAAGACTTGCTGAAAACAATGTGAGTGAGAAAACCTGAGTAATGCTTAGTTTATAACGGAGAAAGTGGACAAAGGTTGGGGCTGACTCGGGACAAAGCAACTTCCTGTGGACGGCAGGGGGAACCACAGGATGCTTTAGGTGGTGGAAACATGAGACGCCTGATTGACAGCCCAGTGGGGTTTCCAGCAGAAAGTCCTGTTTCTATCTGTGATCCATGAGAGAGCACGGTTGGTCTTTGCACTTGGTGTTGGATCCAGGACTTTCCATCATCCACAAGAAAGAGGCAAGAAGGAAAGAGCCATGTTTCAAAGCAGATAGTGGGCAACGAAGGAAACAAAGGAGATTATTAAGATATAATTATTGTGGTAAAATACTAATCCAGTCACTTATTTTATACACAAGTAATAAGCAGTCTATTCTAATATTTCTGAAGTGCAAATATTTTTAAGTCTTAAGTGAAAGTGACAGTTGATAGTGCTAATTAACCTATTTACCAATTTTACAAAGAAATGAATTTTATAGGAAAAGAAAAAAATAAATTCCTATTAAATGTCTAACATTTTATGGCATAACTTTCACAAATGAAATGCTCACATGTAAAGAAAGAAAAGTGGTAAAAGTGTTACAATATGACTTATATCTTCTCTATGCCAAATATCTATTTTTCCATCAATTTTGACTTACTCCTACTGTATTCTTATAAACACAATGCAGACATATGTGCATTAATGTCTTTTTTTTTTTTTTTCCTTTTTGGTGGTGGTGGGGATTGAACCCAGGGCCTTGTGCATGCAAGGCAAGCACTCTACCAACTGAGCCATACCCCCAGCCCCTTAACATCTTCTTGAATTAAGACATTTAAATTATCATGAGAATGTGACTAAAAAACCTGAGCATTTCCTAGTCAATCAAAGGAAAGATGCAATTTTTTTTGCATTGTATATTATGACTTCAATTATTTAACAAATGTGAAATCTGTATATTTGAGATTACCTCCTCCTGCAAAACAAAGTGCATTAAGATTGACTTGAAGAATATGCCAGACATCTTTTTAAATATTAATCAACATTATTCAAGTATTATTTAAGTACAGTGTTTCAGAATATTAAAAAAAATAATCTCTAGATTCTTTTTGGAAAATATTCACATGCATCTAATCTTCAAATTTGGTACACACTGGCTATCTTGACTGACCGTCTTTCTAACCTATTTTGTTCCCCACAAGATTTCAGTAAGGAAACATAAAATATGAGAAATTACAGATTTTTATGAGGTTTTGAGACATGATTTATACTAGCTAAACTGACTGGGCTGCTGCAGTAAATCTGCAGTTGCCTGTGTACTAATAATGCTGTCCCCCAAATCAGCTTCCTGCCCTGGTACACTGACTTGATAGAAATTCCAAGCTCTGCACTGTCAATGTTCTGTTAATATCGACTCAGAGAAGTCCTAAGTGAATGTGACAGTTTATAGTAATAATTAACCTAGCACTGAACCAGCTGTTAAGCAACACAGTCCAGGTGTAGGGGGTACCACGCAGACATGCCTATCCATCTCCAGGGTCCTTCTCATTCTTTATGCCCTAATGTGACATTGTTCAAACTTGTTATTATTTATTGACAGAGCTAAAGATTTAAATCATGAGGTAAAACATATCTTCATGCTTTATACACCAATATTAATTCTCAAACTATTGTTTTTGCATGCTTCCATACTGATAGAACAAGAGAAGTGAAACAAAGAATCAGATTCAAGTCTCAACTACCTTTATTTATAAAAATTAGGCTAATTCCCTAAATGGATTGGAAAAGTAAAATATGTCCCTTTTTTATAAACTTCTTTCAAAATTTTTTGAGGTGGAATATATATTTTACTTTGGTCAATATATTTTTTTTCTTGGCTAAATGAAGATGTGTATGTGACAAGGTATTGAGAAGGTCTCAAGAGAAAAGTCTTTAAGTGCCTTTCAAGTGCCATATGCTCTTCTCTACCAGTTTGACATTGACCTGTTTAATCCTCACATCAACCCATTCATACTGTACACTTCATGAAACATAAAGCTCAAAGGCAATATGAATACAAACGTATTACTAGCTAAAAAATCACAGGTTTTTCAGTTTTAAAATTTTTCTCCCAAAAGACTTTGAAATAAGTTTGTTTTCTTTACTAGTTAGTGAACCATAATACCAGAATTTGTTAGATGACGAGACATTAGGAATAAATTCCAATTTCACTATGAATAGTGGATATAAACCATTAGAAATCAAAACCCATCTAAAAGTAGAAGAAGCCAATCTTTCTAACTGATTACGAGCTATTGGGCAACTCTGATGCTAGACCTGTTGTCATCTTGGCTGAATTGAGAGAAGAAGATTGGCAAAGCCCACTTCTGGGTGTGACGGGGAGGGTGTTTCCAGAGGCAACTGAGACAACGGGCATGTGGGTCAGCAAACAGAGGCGGAAGCCTGCACTGAATGTAGGCCGCACTCTGCAACAGGGGTGGGTTTGGGGGGGTCCTGGAGGCAACGGAAAGTAGGAGAAAGCCCACGGTGCATGGAAGATTAATTTTTGTTGAACAAGTGGGGAATTTTTGCTGCTGACATAGACTGTAGACATCAGGTTCCAACTTCTTCAGCTTTTGAATTCTGACTCACACCAGTGACTCTCCAGGGAGACCTGGGACTTGGAGACTTGGGCTGCATCATTGGTCCCTGTTTTTCTGAGGCTTTCAACCTCTTGGAATGCGCAGTTACTAGTTTCATCTTGCAGCTGACCAGGTGGCCCTACCCCACCTTCGACCATGTAAGCCAATCTAAAAATCCCCTTCTATAATAGAATAGAGCCATAGAATATATCTATTACCTTGGTTCAGTTCCTCTAGAGAACCCTGACTATTATAGCAACTAGTAAATATTGTATTATTGATTAAATAATCCATTTCTTACGCAAGCCTACAAGAATAAAAATTATCACTCATTGATCCAACTAATATTTATAAAATGTCTCCCATAGGCCCAACAGTAATCTTGAAACTGGAAAATTTATTCTGTCACTCACAAGCAGGGTTGGCACATTTAGTAAAGAATGCATGGTTAAATTTGAATTCTGAATAAAGAACAAATAATTTTTCTGTGTAAGTAAAGTATCATGAAGAATTTGAAAAACTCAGAAAAGAATGCTATTCATTCATTATTTGAAGTCAAATGTGACTGGGCATTCTTTATTTTATCTTGCACCCCTGTTCTTCCGACTTAAGATAGAGAAAAATTGAAAGTAATGAAATGATTGTAAAATCTAAACGATGAGGAAGAGTTAATTATACAAAGTTGGAAGCTAAGGATTTTCCCAAAAAAGCTAAAAATGAGAACAGCGGCTCTGACATACAGCCTAAGGGACTTGCAGAGGGGTCAGAGGTATGGAGAGAGTGAGGGTGTGTTTCCCAAGATGAATACAGACAGGACTGGGCCTCACCACAGGTGCATGAAAGAGGTGCAGCAGGCAGCCTCTAAGAGGGCCTCCATGACCTGCCTCCTTATATTCATGCCACAGAACTTGACTGATGATTCAGTCACAAGAGTGATAGCAGGTCCTTTTCAAGATGAGGTACAGAAAGCATGACTTCCATCTCATTGTGGCTCCATCTCTGTCTCTCTTTCAGGTCATCTATCATGTAATGAGGAGCCCACATCTCTGTTCAGTAGGCCGTGGGGCTGTGAAGTTTGACAACAGCACATGCAGGAACTTGGAAGCAAACTGCCCCCTGTCAAGTCTGAGGACGACGGGTGTGCTGGCCAAAGCAGTGACAGCAGTTGGCAACCCAACTGCTGGACATGTGGGTAATAAATGTGTCTTGTCTTGAGCTCCTGGTGTTGGTTGAATTCATCACACCAAAAGAGAGAACTGACTCAGAAGCCTTGAACTTGTACTAAGAAGAGTGAGGAGGGCTTTTTAAGCAGATCAGTAATCAATTCGGATTTATGAGAACTTCAGCTGCAGAGTGAAAAACTGATGAGGAAAGGGAAATTGCAAAGATGTATAGAGACGCACGTGAGGAGGCAATCATACTAGCCCAGGTGAAAAATGAACTCGAACTAGAGAAGTGATGGTGTTGAAGATAGAAAAATGAGGGACTAAAACCAGGAGATATTTAGGAACTAAAATCATATCAGAATTGGATGATGAAGATGTATGAAGAGTTCAAGGATCAATTTCCTTCAGTCCAACCAAAAACAGTTTCCTGTACAGAGACAACGAACCCCGGGAAAGGACCAGATGTATTGCCGCAGCTGACTTCCTCTTGACATTCAGAGTGACGTATGCCACTGAAAGTTGCTGTGAGGTAGATCGTCTTGCCTGTGCCCCTTTGCAGAGCCAGCCAACCCAAAAGGAGCTCCAGACAGCACTGACGCTACCTACACCAGCCGTCTCCCAGGACTAGGATCCTGGCAGCTGCACACACCTCCTCACAGGGTAACCTCAGAGACGCCTTTCCTTTGTTTGGTTTTGTTTTCTCATCATGCTAGGGATGGAACTCAGGCCCTTGCACATGCTAGGCAAGCACTTCTACCACTGAGCTACATCCCCTGCAGGACAGCAGGAGAGAAGAAAGGGAAGGCACTAGCATGATCTAGAAGTTTCCAGAGTGTGATCTAAGGGATTGTTTGCCAAACATTTTCTTTTCTTTTTTTTTTTTTTTTACTCTCACCCCTCTCAGTAGCTTTTTAAGATATATTGTTCTTCCCAAATTGCCTTTTCCCTATGAAGGTCAGTATCACAGATTAAACTGTGCATGTGATATCCTTTTGAGGGCCACATACTGTTGCAATAGCTAAGTTTGTTTTTCACTCCCACAACAACAATTTTCACTCCATTAGGGACAGCATCACCCCTATGGAGAATGCGTAATTCCCAGAATGGCAGCTGGCACTAGATCAAAAAAGGGTCAGTGTCACTCTGTAAATTTCACATTCCTGAGTACAGAGCAATTTTTTATTTTATTATACATGCACTTAACAAATCATTCTGATGATGGCAGAAATAAAGTTACATATCCGTGAGCAAGTATTACTTTACAAATAAATTCCACTCATAAAATTTAAAGTGTTCTATGTTGCTTCTAGGATATGAACTTATCTCTGTGGCTGGGCCATTGTCACAATCTAATGGATATAAGACCATAAGTCAAGGACCTTTTATTGGAAAAGTAGAGGAAGATTGTATTTCATATATAATTCCAATCAGATCCACCCTTGCAGAGGAGGTAAGGCTCAATCTCAGTCCAACAAAAAGATTGCAGTAAGAGTAAGAGATGAACAAGGTCTCAGAAACTAAGCCACAATGCATTCATTATGAATATTTAGTATGCTTTCATAATGCACTGATAAAATATTGTAGTGTTAATGTATAGTGCAATGGCATATTTACAATGTCTCTTCTAACCATGGTTCTCTAGATGCTGCTGGTGAATAGGAGAGTTTTCTCTGGGGCATTAACTCCACCTTCCAAAGAATCACACTGTTGATGAATTGTGTTAGTCAGTTTTCTGTCCCTGTGATAAAATACCTATAATAAGCAACTTATAATGAAGAAAGATTTATTCTGACACAGTTCCAAAGGTTTCAGTCCATGGTCACTTGGACTTGCACTTTGGGCTTGTGATAGCACAATACATTACTTCAAAGGCATTCTTCCGATGACCTAACCTATCAGTAAGTTCCAATTTCCCAAGTTGCCACCACCTCATAATAATTCGTGGGCTGAGGACCAAGCCTTTAACACACAGGGGGACATACCAGATCCAAACCATAGAAAGTGAATTCACTGAGGATGAGGGCATGACACCAGAGATATCCCCACCTGGGTCACACGTTCATGATAACCTCGCTGCTTAAGGTCTAAGTCAGCACACTAGATCTTCTGGTGCTGTGGGCAAGTTCAGTGGTAGGCTGGGAATTGGATTAGAAAATTATCAATTAAAAATTAAAACCCTCTGCTTAAAAGATATTGCCTTCTGAAACTTGAATCCTTAAATCTGCCACAAAACTCTTAACTTTAGAAGAAGCCCAAATACAGTCAAATTAAAGTAAGGATATCGTACATTGTCACATGATCAAGTTATATAACCCATTTTGTCCCAGCATCTCAGATAGCATAATTGTCTAATGTTCTATTTATAGGATCACTCTCATATGTAAAAGTTATTATATTATCACAGTTTCCTACTTACTTACAGGACAACCTGTACTTTCACTTTTAGTGATTATAAAGGATATATATGCTCTGGATTATGATTATGATTAAAAGTGAGGTGCTTGGGTCAATTTCATTGAAATATTCACTGAATTAAATAATTGGGACCTACAGAATGAAGATAGGTAATGTCAATTTCATATCCATTCCCTCAGTCAACAAATATTTATTGAGGGACCTCTGGCTGTGAAGAATGCAGTTGGGTACAAAGGCTAAAATTAGGAGATAAAGTAATCAACCTCGACCTCAACAACAATAGATTAAAGGAAATACAGAGAAACAGTCTCATTCAGAACCATGACCCAGCAGAACATTTCTAGTATCCAGGAGTAAAGTCTGTGTTTGAATAGCAGGCCAGTGTAACCCAGGAAGCACCAAGGAAGCTACTGTGTGACTTGAGACAGTCATACTGGAAGGGGTCTTGAATACCCCAATGCCCCCCCATGGAGGTTAGCATCCTCAAATTGCATATTCCTCAAGGTAAGTAAATATGAGATAGATTTAAAATATTAAGTAAGATGATATTACTGTGGTTAATTTATCAGATTACTCAGCTACATTATAGAAGTCAGGGAGCGGTGAGGAACAAGGTAAGCTGGCTTTGAAATCTGCAAGGAAACTGGTCTTCAGGGTTTACTCGGAATAGCAGACCAAGGGAGTCCAAAACTGCAGTCCAGTGAATTGCAATACTAGAAAGGACTTAAAGAGAATTTAGAGTATCAAAGAAACTCTGCTTCTTCAATTATTTGTACTCTCAATTTGCACTGATGTTCTACTCTGTTTAGCAAGTGAAAAAGAATTCAGGACTTTGCTCTTGATGTCTCCTTTGCTTAAAAGGCTTCTTTGCTCTCAATTTTCTCACCAAACGAGCCAGGCAGAGGAACACCTAGTTATCTCTAAGTCTGAATTCAAATTCCTCCCAACTCATGCAGAGAATCTTCTAACCCTCCCAGGTAAAGGTGCACACAATTCTTTTATTCTTCTACCATCGTATGGAGGTGTTCTCTGAGTCCTCGTATTCACAAGTCTGATCATGCGTTCATTCCAGAAATACTTGTTGATTGAGACTCAATACAATGAACACTTTCATGACCGACCTTGTGACAGACAGCTTGATTTCTGCTGTCACAGAGCTTACATTTTTAGGGGTAAGAATTTATAATTTTTTGGGTGAAAGAGCTGTGAATTATTCAATTTAGTATCTCAGAACTTAACATAGTTTAGTGGCATAGTTTAGTGCAAATCATTAGTGATTTGCAATGAAAATAATTTTTTTGTTTATTTGTTTGCTTGTTTTAAAAGCAAACAAAACTTACACCTGAAATCCCAGTGGTTTGGGAGGCTGAGGCAGGAGGATCTAGATAGAGTTCAAAGCCAGTCTCAGCAAAAGTGAGGTGCTAAGCAACTCAGTGAGACCCTGTCTCCAAATAAAATACAAAATAGGGCTGGGGATGTGAGTCAGTAGCTGAGTGCCCCAGCTCAATCCCTGGAATGAAAAAAAAAAAAAAAAAAAAAGGAGTACATTGTTGTCTCCAACACAGTGCAAATTCTGTTACTGAGGAGAGAGAAAATGGATACAAAGACATGCCACAGATGAATATTACTAATTCTCTTTTAAGGATTCATTTGAGTGCGGGGACATATTGATTACTTTTCTGAGACCACAGGAATTACACATCCCGACAGAGGAACAAGATAATCATGACTCAACATCCCCAGCTCCTGTCCCTCCCTCCCTATGATGAAGCCACACATAAAACCAGCCACTATCTTGAATCCCAGCTTTATGAATCCATTGTTAGCCTTTGAGTTTTGCTGTTTTCTTATAAATCGGTTTATCCAGTCTGTGTGTGGCTGGCTTCACACACTCAACATTGTATCCAAAATTCAGACTGAGAGTGCAGCCACTGCCCATTCACGACCCCCTGTGGTCTGTGGCATGCGATTTTAGATATTTTAGCTATTTAATCTATTTTAGCTGTTACCTTGACAAACAGTTGCATTTTTTGTTTATAAAAAGCATTGCTGTGAACATCCTTGTACATTTTTTGATTCCTATGGATATTTACCTAACAATGCAAATTCCTCAATCAGATTGTATAACAAAATCTTCCCACGTGACATGAGCTGCAGCCATGGGTGCTGGCTCCCTGTCCTTAGTCATGGTTTTTCCTCTGCCTTTTCCTCTTCCCTCTAGGACTTGCTCTCACGGAGGTGCTGCACTGTGGTTTGGTTTTCATTTTCTTGATTAGTCGTGAGGTCAGCGGCTTTTATACACATGGATTGACCATGTGTGTTTATTCTCTTTTGCAAGTGCTGTTCAAGGACTTTGACAATTTTTAAACCTTGGACTTTCTGTCTTAGTATCCTTGGTGTGTAGGAGTCCTTTCTTCTGGATACCAGTTCTTAATCAGGTAGAAACATGGCAAATATCTTCCTCCACTCTCTGGTTTATTTTCACCTTTTTAATGCTGTGATTCCACAAACAGATTATAATTTCTAATGTAGGCCAATTAGTTTGTTACCATTTACATTAGACCTGCTTGAAAACTAAACTTTTTCTGCTCTAAGGCCAAAGATGTTTGCTATTTTATCTTTCAGAATCATTTTATATGTATTGGCCATAATTCTTTGTAATATCACTTTATTAACTTCTTCAAATTTATAGAATCTGTGATATTATCTCACTTTTTTTTTTTATTCCTGCTACCTTTTAGTTTTTCTTTCTCAATTTTGCCTTAATTTATCAATTTCTTTAATTTCTTCCTTACCTCCCCCCCAAAAATTTAGGTTTGGTTGACCATCTCCATTTTTTACTTTTTATCTCTTCTACTGATTTCTAGTTTTAACATTATTGTTGCCTTCATTTCACTTTTCTTTTGATATTCTCATGTTTTTCTAAGTTCTTGAGTTGGGTACATAAATCTCTGCAGTTTACCTTATATGTGCATTTGAGCTAAAGATTTTAATGTGTATATGCCTCCATTATTTTCATTAAAGTCAGTCTCCTTTTAATTTTTGCTTCTTTTAAGGTAACATTTCTATTTTCTCAAAATTATTTTAAGATGTTATTATTGTCATCAGTGTTTGTTTTGCTAAGATGCAGATTGACCTTTTTGATGCTCAAACAGTTGCCTGAAGATACAGATGTTTCTCAGAGGTTTTAGAAGATGATTAACCACTATCTTCAAGCACTCTTCAGCTCTGTAACTTATTTTTTGTACTTCCATCCATTTAGTATTCCATTGTTCAGGTTGAATGCTTTATACATTCTCATGGTTCATTAATTTTCTCTTCATTTGATTCCAATATGTTGTTAAAATTACTTATATTTGGATTCTAATTTTATTATATATGTTTGCATCATAATATTTACTTTGTATGTATACTTTATAGACTTTCCTTCAGATCATTTTTTATGTGTATTAGTTCTGACAAAAGTTTCCAACATCTCATCTTTTCTTCTACATGTGTTTATAGTTTTTCTGGTATTTACAGCTGTGTCATTTGTTGGTCATTTATTCTCTCTTGGAATGTATTATTGATATTCCTCAAGGTCTGTCTTTTCATATCCCTGGCAATGTGTAAGGAGACCCTGTGCCTTCATTTCCTCAGGCAGCAGGGAATGCAGTGCCACATGCTGGGTGGCTTCCACAAAGCCACGCCCGCTGCTTCCCAGTTCTACAAACTAGAAGTCTAAACCCGAGATGCTGGTGGCAAAGCTTGGTCCCTCTCCAGGCTCTACGGAGGCATCCTTTCCTCCAAGCGCCTTCCAGCTCTGGGTGGTGACTGTCAGTCCTTGGTGTTCCTTGGCTCATAGCTATACACTCCAGTTTCTGACACCATCACCACCTGAGTTTTCATTTGTGTGCATCATCTCTTCTCCGTATCAGGACACCAGTCACCAGGCAGAGGACTGCCAATCCAGTATGACTCATCTTAGTCTGACCACACCTGCACGCCTTATTTGTAAAGAAGCTACATTCATAGGTCCTGGGTTTAAGATGTGAACATATCTTTTCTAGGGACACAGTTTAGCTCACTACAGCTAAAAATTGTGTATGGAATATTTTTGTGATTTGCAACATTGTTATTTTCCTCTAGAACGAGTTCAGTCTTTTTACTGGCCAGGCATATAGAGCAAGAATTGAGATAAGTTTGAGTATAATGGTTGTCTCTCTGGATTAATGCCTTTACAAACACATTATTCTACCAGGGCTCTCATCTGAAAGCTGGGGTATCCTAGGTTCTTTTTCTGTCTTTTCTTTCTATTTATTTTTTTGTTGTTGGAAGATTCTACTATCCACATTTTGTCCTCCTACCCTCTAAGACTGATAAGTACTCTCCTCTGCTTTAGGTGTCCTTGTGATTACCTTTCATCTCTTTACCTGATGCAGCCTACAACATCGGTATGTGCTTCCAGGGTACAACTGGCAAGTCAGCTTTGCTTCTCGGCACCTCTGTTCTCCCTGGGATTTGGCCCTCTAAGTCTGGAATTGCTTGGCATCCTCACATTTGAAATATGTCTCTTCAGTCTTGTTACATTGCCAGAATCTCCAGTGGTTCATCCATCAGTAGTAATCTGACCTGCTTTCAGTTAGTTGATGCTGTGTGCAGCAGAGATTAAAAAAAAAAAAAAAAAGATCTAAATCTTAACCTACAAATTTGAAAATCAAGGTAATCTGTTTTAAATTATTAAATTGTGAGGTTGTTACAAAGTAAGGTGGGGGCACAATAAAGGAGTTGGTTAGATTCTTTTGCTTGATGTTTATTACCAGTTTTAATCTCATTGCTTTTTCCTATTGTAAAGGGTAGCATATTAAATTATATAATCATCTAATAGCATCCCTTCCAACTAAGATATTTGCTAAATGTAAAGACGTCCCATGAGGTACAGATGGAAGTTCAAATAGAAAACATCTTCTCAGGTCAAGATAATGATTAACTAAACAAATGCAAAGCTTTCCTATAGGGAAGGAAATACACTTACCCTTTAAATTTTCTTCTTCCTTCTTCTTGGAACATGCACATGAATAGCAGAAATCTCATGTTCATGAATTGACCCTCACAGTGAGATTCTACTCCCTTGTCTAGAAGGGACAAAAGTTAGAGAGAGCATGAATCTCTGAGGGCATAGAATGACCACACCAGTCCTTGACTTTCACTTATTATATGAGACAAATAAGTTGTTTCTTTCAGACACTCTTTGCTTAGGTTTTCTGTTATATTCAGACAAATCCATCCTTATATAATAGAACTACAACTATTTATTATTCTAAATAGAAAGACAACTGTTCCAATATGTTATGGCATTGTTATTTTAAGTAACTAATCCATATAATAACAAAGCATATACACCATCTCCCATATATGCTCATTTAAAAAATGTGTATTAGTTTTTAGAGGATCATTATAATGAAAAATCGGCAAATGTATTTCATATATTAAGACACTTCATTTTTCTTTAAATAGAGAGGTTGTGTTTGTTTTCTTAACATATGGAGTAACCCAAAATAAAACTACTTTTTGACAATTGGTAAAATATTATACTCAAAATCATACACTGACAAAGTGCCCTGTGTGTTGTAGGGTATAGATGCTTATTATTTCAAAAACCTAATATACAACTATCGGAACTTGATATAGTTGTGATGTAGTAACATAATTTACTTTATGAAATCATAACACTCAATCTTCCAGAGTTCTGAGATGAGAATAGTCAGTGTTCAATCCCTTTAGGCAATATATACTATTATGAAACAGGAAGAGGAAATCAATTTTCTAAGATTGGAATCAGAGGCTCATTAAAATATGCATTATGCATGAGATATTCTTGTGGTCCACAAGAGTACAAGACTGACTGACAGAAAAAAATTTGAGGCCAAAAACTTGCTTCATTGGGAACATGAATTGGTAGGTGAGAAAAATCTTAGCAGCCAAAACCTACTTTTGCATAACATTATGCTGTATGCCAAAAAACCATTGCCGTTATCAATCCCTTTCCACAAAACGTTGTATCTTAATCTTATTCCATGAAAATCCTACATTGGTATTGCATGAAATACTGAAATTGTCTATCATCTATGTATAATTTGTATTACATTTCTTAGACTATGCTTAATCAACCAATTATGAGACATATAGAATGATAGGATGGAAAAAAATTTCAATCATAATTTCAGTAGCAATGGGAAAATTACTGATTGAAAATTTTTTACTTATTTTTATATGTTTTATCCCATTTAGCATGTTCTAAAAGAGAAATGAAGTAGACTGCATTAGGAGGCAGGCCTGAGGGCCAGGTGAGAATAATTCCCTTCCTCTATACCCTTTAAAAAATGCTTTGAAATATTCTGATCACTACCTAAGATGTAAAGTAAATGAGTTGCCCTCTTCTTGATGAAATACAATTGAAACATCCATTAACAACTCTTATAGATGCTTAGGTTCTATTTTAGAGTTCAGGGATATGTTTTCCTTCAATACAAGGGATTTTTTTTTTTTTAATTATAAACACAACACTAATAAGCAGTCGAGTTTCAACCAGAAGAGCAGAAACAGAAAAGAGAAGAGAGATCATAAAGAAAAAAGCACTGGCTGACACAATTGTGTAGGCAAGTCCAAAGTCAGATGAGCATCTTGTCTGTGAAGAAGACAAAGTGAAGATGCAGAACCGAACAGAACCCACAGGCATGGACTCACGAGTCAGCCAGGGGCCAGGGAAAGCCCAGACACTCCGTTCCGCCCTCTCCCCTGACTAAGCATGGCTCATTCAGGACACTCTCTCTGATTTTGAAACCAGCACTTTACAGACTTTAACTACAGTTACAAAGTTCCTTTACAACATCACCTAGGTCCATGTTTGATTAAAATTTAGGAACTGGGCACCAGACTAGCTGCTGCACAAATCAAACTCAACTATGAACCAGTTGGATGCTTTTATGAAATTTTTAAGATGAAAGTAAAATTTATAAATTTGATCAATCATCAAAATTACTTTTTTGTGTTTATAGAGATTAAATGTAAAAATTCTCAGAGGAAAAAAAAATAAACTCATTAAGATTCACAACTGGGAAAAGAGTTGTGCAAATTAAGGAATAATGAAGCCCAAATCTATTTTAAATCTGGCTGTTGTCACAGTACTTAGGAACCATAGAGAGATTGTAATAGCTCTGTCTGAAAGCTTTTCTTTCTTACTATGCTGTTGTCTTTCATATCAAAATCAGAAAATCTAATTGCCTCTTCTCCAGGCAGATAATTATTTTTTTCAGATTTGATAAGAAATTCATCTCTCCAGTGACTCCAGAGGCAGAGGCAGGAGAATCTCAAGTTCGAGGCCAGCCTGGGCAACTTAGTGAGATTCTTAGCAAAGAGCAAGATCCTGTCTCAAAATTTAAAAAATAAAAATAAATAGAAACCACTGAAAAATAGAAAAAAATATAAATAGAAAAAAATATATAATAGACAAAATATAAATAGAAAAAAAAAATAGAACCACTGAGAATGTGGTTCAGGGGTAAAGCACTTCTGGGTTCAATCCCTAGTACCAAAATAGAAATAATGAGATTCATCTTGCTCAGTGCATGGGTGAAGGCTAATAAAGAAGGTGACATGGATCCATGCTTCAGAGGACACAACTTTGCTGGAGCAGTGTTTATAAAGGACATGAGATGCACAAACACCACCTCAGTAGGAAATGTGCAGATATCCTCAGTCTCCATCACACCCCACCTTCATCCTCTCTTGATTCTCCTATAAAATGCAGCCAAACAAGACCAGAAGATTCCAGAACTCTCCTCTTCCCTTTTCCATATTCATAAGAAAACTGCAAGAGCAGGTAGATGCAGATGGGTTTTATTTTTTTTTTTTCACAAAGAAGAATCAAAATGCATAAAATTTCAGTCTGTGTTCCTAATTTTTCAGGAATATGAGCCTTACTTGACAGTATTCATTGCTGTTATCATATACCCAGGTCTCTGCCTTTCCATTACTGAGAGCAGTGAGGATCCAGCCTTAAACATTACCATGGCCTTGGTTTGACAAAGTGTATACTAAACAATCTAGGGAATAGGTATGCTGATTCATAATGATGATTTTTAGACTGTCCCTCTTCCCTTTTGAAGTCTGTTTTCTACTTTTGAAAGCTATCTTCATCTTCCCTGTTGGTGAGAAATACCATCATTATACATACATTCCATAATGTAAATGATAAACTTAAAAAATAAAGTTTTTTCAAAACAGACACACAACACTTGGAGTTATTTTCCATACATTAATCAATAAATAACACTAGTTTTCCAGGATAGTGAGCCTCATATTTTTTAAATTTGAATTCCTTGACCAAGTTTCTCAAGTCTGTTTCCATCTCCACACATGGTCATCTGAGTGGCTATCTACTTGGACCTTTATTCATGTATTAACAAATAGACCATAAAATTCTGATGTTTGGACTCTACTCATATTATAGGAACTGTTAGAAACAAAATATTCAATAGAAAAGAAAAAGAAAAAAAATAGACTAACAATAACTAAAGGATCAATGGCAAAAGCCCTAGATTTTACTTGTCTTTGGAAATACCTTTGGGTACAGCATCCTGTGCATGGGGCCATGGAATTTCTGATTTAACTTTCCTTGATATAATTCATCTCTCCCATGCCAGAAGTCTAGTTATAGCCATCTATAGTACTTTCAGTTATTGTTTTTGCATGTCAAATTCACAATTACTGCCAGGTATGACTATACACAACTATGGTCCCAGCTCCATTGAAGGTTCAGGCAGGAGAAGGATTTCTTGAGTCTAGAAGTTTGAGGCTAACCTAGGTAACATAGCACAGCATGTTACCCAATTATTCTTGACAATAAAGAATGTTGGATAAAGCCAGAATTTTTTTTTAAAAAGAGATAGAATGCCTATGTATTAATTCTAGGTCTGAAATTTATTGCAGCTAAGTTTTTCAATTTTTCCCAATTTTCATTTGTTTAATGACTAATATATTAATTCAGTGACTAATATATTAATAAAAGTGATAAAATTTCTAAAATGTTTGCTTAACCTCATTCATGCTTCCATTATATGTAAAGAACACTTTGGACTGAAATTTGAGGAATCCATCCTGAAATTGAAAAGGAATGAGACAAAGGCAGAATACAAAATCATATAGAATCTAAGCCAAACTCCTATTGAGTACACATTTAAAGGTTTATCAACACATTTTTTAAAATCTGCATACTTTTATTAAACATCTAGCAAGAGTTTGAAGAATTTAGGTGTCAAAAACTAGAAAAAAAAATAGAAATAAAAAGAATCTAGGCAATGAGAGCCAACATGTCAGTAGGTTTTTCCACCGAGTATTTGCTTGCTTCTGAAAAAGGGGGCAATGAATCTAAGAAGTTAAGCAGCATATTTAAAAATCTTATGGGAGAGCGGTACATAAGTTATAGGCCAAGCCCACCAACGGAGAAAGTCCCCACAAATCATGTTTTAGGTTAAGACCCCAAAGGTGTTCCCTTTACACTGAAAAGTGATCTGCAAGAGAACTGTTCCTTTCAACTTCAAATCACATTAATTTCCAAAATTGATTAAGATGATTCTATGATTCATAGTCATTTTTGATAGGTTTCAAATCACTTCCTAAGTTATGCATAGGTAATATCCAGCATTCTTGTAAAATTATATAGGTATGTGAGGAGGCAAGGCTGCATGCAGGAACTAAGCTATAGAACCTACATAGGTGTCCTTCAACTGATGAATGGATAAAGAAAATGTGGTATATATACACCATGGAATATTACTCAGACATAAAGAAGAATGAAATTATGGCATTTGCCTTTAAATGTATGGAACTGGAGACTACTATATTAAGTGAAATAACCCAATCCCATAAAAGCAAAGGCTGAATGTTCTCTCTGATATGTGCATGCTAACACACAATAAAGGGGAGTGGGGAGGGAAGAATAGAAGTTTATTGGATTAGACAAAGGGGAATGAAGGGAAGGAAGGGGGATGGGAATAGGAAAGACAGTAGAATGAGTCAGACATAACTTTCCTATGTTCATATATGAATACACGACCAAGGTAACTCCACATCATGTCCAACCACAAGAATGGGATACTAATTAGAGTAAATTATAATCCATATATGTATAGTATGTCAAAATACATTTTATGGTCATGTATAAATAAAAATTATTCTCAGAGTGAACTAAAAAAACAAAAGACTACATGAGGAATAAAGAGAGTCTCATTGTAGAGACAGACTTACCAGAACTTTACAAACTGGGTTCCAAGTCTGAAGCCCAGACTTTAAATGAACTCTTCTGAATAAAGTCAAGGAAATACAAGGAAATAAGAACCAGGATTTAAACACTAGTCAGATAAGAGAAAGCCATGAGGGAATAAGAAAAATTTTATAACTGAACAACACAACAGCTGACACCAAGATCACAGCATATGACTTCAAAGGAAGATCAGACATAACTAGAGTGAAAATCAGTAGCCAAAAGATCTCCAATGACAAAAATCCATACCAAATTTTAGAGATGAAACGGTGGATAACACAGAAGAGAGATGAAGAGAGGAGGCATTCTGAGTGAAGATCTGAAAGAAATGAAGGTCTAGCATTTCCAACATGTGTGGAGGAGTCTCCCAGGAAAAGGAAGAGCAAATGAAAATACCCAGAGCTAAAACTTTTTTTGTTGTTGTTTTTTGTTTGCTTCTTGAAAAGCCATGAAACATGTGGCTAAAGCAGAATGAGCCATGGAGAAAAGAGTGGGACATGAAGTTAGATCAATAATGGCAGGGAGGGCATGGCCAACTCACATGGCGCCATCATGAGCACTTGGGCCTTTATTCAAGTGAGGAGGGAAGACATTGGAGACTTTGGAGGATCTCAGTAGAAGAAAGATCAGTAGTGTGGTTTAAAAGAATCACTCAGGATGATGAGTGAGAACAGAGAGCAGAGGGCTTCTGGAGAGGGGCACAGGGAATCAGGAGAGTTGCAGGCTTTTGTTGGTAGAGCTATAATAGTGGACTCCACCATGGTGGTGGCACTTGATGCAAATCCAAGTTATCTTATCTTAAATATATTTTGAAGATAGAACTAACAGGATTTTTTGGTGGAATGAATGTTTGAGAGAGAAAATGAGGAACTGGAATCAAGAATTTCGTTTGAACAACTGAACTGACTAAAGGATTAAATGGCTACTAACAGAGGAAGAGGCTTTTAAAAGAAGAATGTATGGGGAAAAATCAATTTGTGTTTCAAGTACATACTACTTGACACCTTGGAGGTTATTGAACAAGCTGTTGGGTTAATGAGTCTGGAGACAGAAAATTTAGAATTCCTCTAGGTAGAGTGTATGAAGCCACTGGAACTAAGGACAACAAAAATGGAACCCTTTAGTATGCCCAACATGCAAGAGTCAGGGGAATGACAAGATACAGAAGAAAAAGGAAACCATGAGGTGAAGGCCAAAGTGGGAAAGAAAAACCCAAACCATCATGTACGTAAGGTAAGAAGTGGGAGTGTTCAAGGCTGGTAAGTCCAGAGAGAGAAGAAGATCTCTGGGTTTTTTAAAAACTGGAAGTGATCAGTGATCACCAAGAGGTGTTTGGTGTGTTTGAAAGCCCAAGGGGACATTTTTCAAGGCAGAAAGAAAAAAGGGTACATAGTTACCAAAGGTGTCTTTTTGTGTTTTACTGAAAAAGATAACTGGGTAGCAACTAGGGGTTATGATGAAATCAGTGGGCATTTAAGGTGATAGGCACACAGTTGAGTATGTTCTGGCGGAGATCCAGGAAAGGGAGAAGACATCAATGGCTGGAAAGAAGGGACTTTGCTGGAGTCAGGTTCTTAAGTGATTCAAAGGGAGTACAGTCAAGTAACCAGAAAGGCATGTTGGTCTTTTCTAGAAACACAGAGAGCACATCCTAGATTAGGACAAAGGGTTCATTATATGAACACACAGGCAAGTGGGGAGATAATGTTGTCTTTATGGTGTTTATGGGGTATGTTTCATTTTCTCAATGAAAGAACAAGGTAAGTCATCCTCAGGGAGAAGAGGTATTAAAGATTTAAGGAGAGATGAGACACCCAGGAGTAGTGTTCCAGGCATGTGTGAGTCTGAATGAACAAGTAAAACATTGCATAATTACCGGGAAACATCAAAGACTGAATTGACAATTGGGAGAGCCCTGCATTTAATAAGAGCATCCAGTAACTGTGCTCCCTTTCATCATATTCAGGGGCACAGATTCAGGCACAGGTGCAGAGTAAGTGGGAAGTTAAATGTACTGGGGGATGAGGTCTAGCTAAATCCGGACAAAGCTAGCGGGGGCCCAAGGACCCCAAGGAGGTTGCATGGAGGGAAGTTGGGTAATACCTGCACTTTGAACTTTGAAAACAAAGGAGTGGGAAACTGAAGGGGTTAGAGAGTGTGAGAGAGTGAGTTTATGGGTCTTATGTTCTGATGAGTTCCAGAGATCTGTTAGCTTTGGAACTAGGAGAAAGATTCTGGAATAGAATCGAATAAAATGAGAGAGCAGGATGCTTTAAATGAGATTCCACAGGCATCGCAGTTTAAGGTAATGAAAAGATCTGAACTCTGAGCTGGGTGGAGAGGCTGGGTGGAGGACAAGACCTTGAAGAGAAGGAACTGAGACTCCTGAGGGGCTACAGGATATTGGACAAATCACATTCAAGTAGTTTACATCATCGAGAATTATCACAGAAGTGTGTTTGTGCAAGGTGGTACATTTCAGTTGATTGACTCACTGAAAATCATTTTTAATTGAAAATGCAGGCTTCATACTTGTTTTATAATTAAAGTACATTATACTGTACTTAGATTACTCTAAAACGTAAATATAACCAAAGACAATTAGATGAAAGAGATCACAGTTAAGACCTATGATGCTGAATTTTAGGTCCACTTCTGTAAGCTACAGGTGCCCAAATAATTGGCTAAAAATAATCTCTGGGTGTGTCTGAGTGTGTCCTAGGAAGACATCAGCATTTGAATTGGTTGGTTGCATGAAGAAGACCCTGCTGAATGTGTGAGTCATCCAGCTCCTTAAGGTCCTAGGTAGAAAGAACAGAAGGCAGAGAAAGGTTGAATGCACTCTCAGGAATGGCTTGAACTGGGACTTTGTGCTCTGCCCTGGGGTTCAGGATTCAGACCTACCTGGAATCTGCATCTAAGTCTTCTAGCTCTCAGATCTTCAAACTATACCACTGACTTTCATGAGTATACAGCTCGCAAATAGGAGACTGTAGGACTGCTTAGCCTTCCTGATCACATGAACCAATACTCTATAATTAATCTTTTTAACGATGTTATATACAAATTACATATAATACCATGCACACATTTATATTGTATATATACATACATATATGTGTGGAGAAGGTTCCCTCCTATAGATTATGTTTCTCAGGAGATCCTAATATAATTTCATAGCCTGAGGATTGCACATTTTACCAAGCAGCCTGCAGGTAATGTATTTTCACTTTTTGGAGTTGCCTAAAACAGACAGAAATTTAAGAAATTTATTATATTCTTAAAAATCATTTAAAGGTCTGAAGACGTAGCTCAGTGGTACAGTGGTAGAGCACTTACATAGTCTAGCATGTCAAATGACCCAGGGTTCCATCCCCAGCATCACAAAAACAAAAAACAAAACAAAAAAAACCTCAAAGCAATAGCTACGGTTAGCTGTTATTTGCAAAGTTCTGTTACATGTTTGCAATAAATTTACACAGATAAAGGTTATTGTTATCATCATTCATTGTTGAGAAACAACAGTTGTTAGAGTACAGAGAATTTAAATGGTTATTCACTAGAACTAGAATACAGGGTTATCTTTTCCTAAACTTGCCTGGCCTCTCTTCCCTCCCCTTCAGGGCTAATGACACCCACCAGCTGCCAAGAGGGAAAACACCAGACCATGAAGGGAGTGAAAAGATGTGGCACCTGAGTTCCAGGAAGATATCCACCTATTTCCAGAAAAGACATAATAGCCCTCTCCTTTACTAGCTCTATGTCTCTCTCAGAATTCCTGTTCTGCGTCTGGAGCCCTCCAGTCTTCCGGAGTGGAGAAACTGGTTCAAATTTACACTGAATAAAGTCTTTCTTGCTCCCCGAAGCTCATCCCTCAGTTATTGTTTATTCCAGGACATGAGTTTCTTTTCCTAGGAGTGATTAGAAAAGTCAGTATTTTAATTCAGAATGACTGCTGAGATCTTGCCCTGGATCCAATGACCAGATAATGTGCTCATTAATGGACTTTCTTTCAAAATCCTTTGGTTTCTCAAATCCATTATGTCCTTCCAAATGGTATCCTTTATTTGTCTGTCCTGAAATGGAAACATTTTATAGGATATATTATCAATTATGAAAGTGATGAATTGCTGCATTCCTTTTCAAAGGGCTGCTTCAGCAAGCTGTCATGTATAAAATTTCTTCAAAAAGCACTAAGGTCACAGTTTGTCTTATGGCAGTCCTAACAAGGACTCCTCTTTCAGCAGTGACAAAATGAGCTGCCAGGTCTCCTCACGTGTTGTTGGCACAATTAATTTGAGACAAATATGTAGTTCCATAGAAGTTCACATTGTACAGGATTTTCATGGTGGCTTTGAGATCTATTAATTGATATAGATTGATAGGGAGCAAAACTGGATGTGGACAAGGTATTAACTTTTAAACTCTTTCATGCAGAACACTATAATAGATAGAGGAACTATTATAAAAATCAGCTTATGTGAAACAATGTAAGAAAGGAGAAGGTAAACATCTTGAGAGGAAATCATGAGTCTTCAGGCACACAAACACTGCCATGGACTCTCCTTGCTCTTCCCTGTGCATGGAATTCTTCCTGGGATGACTTTGTGGCTGTTGTCTCCTTTTCCTTCTTCAGGGGTAGCACTGGATTCACACTCTGGGGTAAGTGCTCTTTCCGTCTTACCTACCACAGCATCCCCCTTTCCCATTATGCCCTATCACAACCCCTATGTCTTATATTACAACCATCAATAATTATAATTATTCTTTTATTTTATTCCCAAGCCTCACCAAAAGAAGGGATCCAGGAGATATCTGTAAGTATTGCATTGACAGGTCTTTAAGAATGTCTGGCATAGGATTGGTCTTTTCAGAAAATTTGAACAAATTTTTTTTGCTGCCTATTAGTATAGATAATTTTTAAAACAACCATGGGCTACACTAAATGCCTTGTCTGAAAGAAAAGTCTCTTATGAATTTAAGAAAATGGCAATCTATAACTTAATTTTAGCCATCAGTCAGTATTTCTTGTGAAATTTCCTGTTTGAATACATCTCACAGATTTTCAAGCAAAATGGGGTTTTAGTATGTTTATATATTCCCACTGCATCCTTCTTGTCTTTAATATGCTCTGTTAAGCCTGAAAGATAGGGAAAAAAAAAAAAAAAAGCATATCCAGTTTTGTGAGCAACGAAGCTTATACCACTTCAGGGGTAGGTTGACTCTGAAAAATGAGAACAGAAAATTTTAAATGCAGAATCAGTCACAAAACAAGTAGCTATTTAGATTGTGAAGACTTATACCAGAAGATTAAAATGGAACGCTAACAAATATTATAAACTTCAGAAAAGAATATGTATACTTAGCAATGTAAGTTATTAGTAACTTTTTGACACATTTTTATAAATCCCCTCTAATATTTGACTCAATATTTTGAATTTCTCCTCATTTGACAATGATTTTGTAATATTTCTATAGAAAGAATAGAATGGTGAAGTAGTGTTTTCTCTGGACATTTATAAGAATTATTATTATTATTTATAATATCTTAACAGTTCCTTAATACTTAAAGTTCGAGAATATTTAAGACTTTTTTTTAGATTTGGAAAAATAGCTGAGTATTTTTTGTATGTCAGATGAAGTATTTGAGGGCACTTTGAGCTTCCTCTGGCTTACCTGATCTCAAAGACTCAGTGACAAATGTCAGAAGCCAATTTGTCACTGAGGACCTGGTTCTAGCACTGAGAAATTTATATTATTCTTATCCATATCAGTATTTCATGTCACATTGTCAAGAAATTTAAATATTTTCCCAGCATGTTTGTATGATTCACTCTACTTCATTAATTGGATTCTGAAACAATACAAAAGCCTATTAATTACTTGTATTCAAAATTTATCTCTTCCTTTACATGAGTTACTGCTTTGGTGTGATCTGAAATCATTTTTCATTACAATTAGCATCTGAGTGTCAGATTATTTCAATTTATTATTACTTTTGTTTTGTGCTCCATTAATTTATCTCCATTTTTTAGTCAGGTCTTTGCTCAATAAATTTAATATTCATATGTGCTTTCAATTCAGGAGTTTTCAGTTTCTTACTTGCTCTCCAAATTTATTTTTCCAGGTTGTTTGTTTCCCAGCCTATATTCCTTCCCATAAAACCTAAGTGCACTCCATTAAATCCCAAATAAGGAGTAAGGTTTAGTGGAAATCATACTGGAAAATTCAGCATCTTAACTGCTATTCATGAAAGTATAATTTTTGAAAATCAACAAATGTCTATGGTCATGTGTATGGAGTAATAGGTATCTTTCAGTAAATTGCAAGTGAGGAGCTTGAGCTTCAGTAGTTTTGTGGCATGTGTCCTCTCTGTGTGTCTGATGGACAGGTGTATGTTTTCAATGCTTATCTCCAAGGAAGATAAGAAACACTTTAATTTCAATTCTATAATTATTTTATAAATAAACCAGAGAGAAATGTCTATGTAATTCTTTAAAAGTAATTGTTTTCTTCAAATATGCATTAAAATCAATATTTTAAAAATGGACATGACTTTATGAATAATAAAGCCAAGTGTGAGAAAAACAGAAACAATTTTATAGTAGACAATGAACACCTTCAAGAAATTTTTAAAATTTATTTCTGATTTTAGCACCCAGCATGAAGATGGGACTCTATAGATATTTGTGATTAAACACATGAGTGAATGGATGAATGAAGAAAAAATTTGAATTCAAACCCTAGAAATCTAATATTTAATGGAAAGATATAATAGATGGCATGAATAAAAGGAAAAATATTCTCCCAATTAAGCAAAATTGAAATGGAAAATAAAATGTCTACACAGCAATGATTCATTTCAATTTAAATATCACTTTCAGAGTCCTGAAGCACAATGATACAGAAAGTTGTGCAGTTTCCAATCAAGAAAGAGATCCGGTGCTGAGCAGGGTGAACATTACAACTAATATAATATCAAAAGATTAAGCAAGATGAAGTGTTGCATCATCATGGGTCAACTGAGGAGTCTCAATGGGAAATGGCTCTGTTTCCCCTGTCTCTGTGCTTCCTTTTGGACCCTAGGAACCCACTCCCCTTCAAGGTGTCTTTGCCAGAATATATAACTTTTCAGCCAAGTATACCATTATCATTGCACCCTTCTTGTATTTAAGACATAGTCATGATTGTTTTAAAACTACAGAGTCATAACTAGAACAAAAGCTTTCTCCTATCCTTAGTGCAGGCTAAAGTCATTACTTTCAAATGCATGTGTTGGTGTGTTCTCATCTGGGTTCAGCTGCGTTAGGGAAGATTTTCAATCTCAGACTTCATCTCTCCCTTTCTCTTTAAGCCCTAGCTCTCTGGCACTGAGAGAAAGACAGTAAAGGAAAAGACAAATGGATAATTACCTTATGTGCAGGATAGGAACATAGCTTCATTAGGTTGGTATCAATTCATTTTTGGTTAATGCAATAACAAGGTGGGGCATAGTAAGCATGTAGGTACTTCAATGAAAGTTCCCACGTGAAGTGGGAGACTGATTCTATTATTAGCAAGATAGATTTGGCTGATTGTCCATTGGAGATTTGTCTGTTCACACTTCAAGCCAATCTGCATGGTTGATGTCAGCTTTTCAGGTACAGGGAGAACATTACTTCTAATCAGAGATGGAGGTTTACCAGCCATATTTAGAAACATCAGTAGCACAAGGTAGATTCAAAGTGTTAACTAGGATAACTGACTATGAATTTCCATAGTCATAAGACAAAGAGAGATACATGTAAAGAAGTTAGGGTGAGCTCATTCTGAGAAATCATTTGAATTGGAATCTAACCACAAGGTTTTGGAGATCCTGTTATGATTGGTGGTTTAGAATCTTGCTACTCACTATGTTGCTCAGGGTTAGCATCATCTGGATCACCTGGGCGTTTTTATTAAATGTAGATTCTCAGCTGAATCAGAATCTGCATTTAAACAAGTTCTCTGGGCAATTCCAATGAACATTGTATGAGAAACTTTTGTCTAGAATAGTGATTCTCAGATCTAATTGCATATGAAAATTCCCTGGGATGCTTTTACAACATTCCAAATTCCATAGCAAAACAAGTGAGAAACTCTTGGGACAGGGACTAGGTATTGATATTTTTAAAAGCCAAAATATGATGTTGATAGTTGGCAGTGACTAAGGAGTCATCAAGCAACAAGAAGGCCACCTACACAGAACATCCTCATGGATTTTGAAGTTATATGTTACCAACCTCTACTCCGTTCCAGCAAGTTATTTTCATGAGGAAAGACAGGTTGTAAGGTCAAGTTTTCAAAAGAAGCAATAATTCCAAATTACATCACAGATACCTAGATATTTCCATTCCAGTTGAAATTAAATTGTTTAAAAAAAACAGTAGGAATTTTAATCAAAAGAGGTTGAATTCAGAGTTTAAGATTGCAGTTTGGAAATAATGGTATTAAGCCCTCAAGCCTCTGGACTCAAAAATATCCAATTTTGTTAACCTATCCAAGCTACCTCTTTTTTCCAGCTATTGAGTCACATTAAATATGTTCGAAATTATTTAAAAAGTAGCAATAAGTAAAATTTCTGTGAATCTCACAGGTATCAAAACAGTCAGATTGGCATTATCATCTTCTTACCAGTAAGCAGAGTCATGGGAAACTGCCTACAGGGAATCAGGGGTAATCAGGGAAATGTCACAGAAAAAGTTAAGTTAGAGCAATCCAGAGAAAAATCTTAGTCTTAAATCTCCATTAACGGGAAAACTATTCTCTGTGGCACAAAAATACTTAAGAGTTATTTATGCTGTGTCCCCCTACCCAGTGTGTGTGGTAGTTATAGCCATGATTCTCTACATTTCTTTCTTTCTGTTTTGCAGTTCCTGAATAAAGTCACTCTTGATGTGAGACTCACGGATTTTGGTTTATGTTAGATTAAATTAATAAAGTCAGTTACATTAATACTAAGTACATAAATGTTGTAACTACAGTGTCTGTTTCAGTCCATTATTCTATATACAAGTCCTCTTTCTTATGATGATTCTGATGTCCGTATGTTGCAGAAAACTTAACCATTTGGAATTTCAGCTAAACAGAGATGAAAGTTGACCTCTGAACAGCCAGCACAGTGATGATAAGAAGTCCCTGCAGTTTCCACTCTTACCCACACCAAGCACCCTGCCAGGCTTTCCCAACTCAGGTCCCGCCTGGTCCTGTGGGCGCCTCCCTTCCTCCACTCCCACACCCACACACACCACTGTACTCCAGCACCAGCTCTTCCCAGACTTGGGCCTTAAAGGTATCCTAGGTATTGCAGTAGCACAAGGTGTGCAAACTGGGACCAGACTCCACGCAAGGGCCAACCGGTGGACATGGGTGAGGATAAAACGGCCTAGGTCTGGAAGCTTTCGTTCAGAAGAAAGCTGAAGTTGGTGACGGGCTGATGGAGGCCCTGGAACCATTGTTCTGGGAATCTCACTCAATGACCAGCATCTTGATCCAATAACCCAACACTGACCAGGCAACCTCTCTCCCAGCAATCCCCTCTCCAATCTGCTTTATGGCTGCTACCACAGTACATTTTACTTTAGTACACAAGCGCATTCTTTCTTTATTTTGCAATAGACCCTGAAGGCCTGCAGATTGAAATCATGCAATTACAAAAACCTGGATCCTTTTTTCTTGAGAGCAAAGAGGGCTTTGTCTTCAAAAACTATTTATAAGCAAGGATAAATCATTCCATTACTTTTGGGGATGGAGGCATCAAGAAGGCTGATTCTTTCAAATATGAAAGGAAAGAACAGAAAGTGTTCTTTCTATATGATATTAGTTTGAATATTCTTGTACAAGTACATATTTTACATGTAAACAAATTTATTTAAGTAGAGATAAATATTTTGCTATTTAACTAAAGTTAAATAGAACATAAATTTTCCTTTCCAGTGTTAAACAGACCAAGGGAAACATATTTCTAAACAGAGGAATTACAGAAAGAAATAATCAACAACATCAAATTCCACAAAAATGTCAAACAAGGTGGAGTAAAATTATATTGAAGGTTCCAGATTAGAAGGTAAATGGGATTTTTCTGCAGTAGTGGTGACTAAAGTCATTTTGTCATGTCTAGAGGATTAGGTGAGAATCCAGAAATGGGAATTTTAGATTGCAACTTGAGAAGCAAGACACTGAAAAAAGAGAAAATTCCAGCTAACAGTGGGACAGACACCATGGACAGTTGAAGGTGACTTAATTTTCCTAAGTCTATAGTAGCCAAACCAATAGAGGAAGATAAATTGGGGATAGTAAAAAATAAAGACTAGACATATTGGGGGGAAATGTTGATAAGCAGGAAGGAGACTGGATCCAGAAACATAGCCAAGGAATTAACCTTAAATAGGAGATAGGGTAGCTCCTTCTCTGAGAACAGGCCAAAGGTGAGGCTGGTGGGGAAGCATCTTCCACAGGGCCATGTGGCCTCTAGGAGAGGACTCCATGCCCTGCCCTCCAGGCCACTGCCAGCTCAACCTGCAGTGTGGCAACGTCTCCCCGCAGCAGCTTGATCTCCTTCCACTCTTTTCTCCATGTTTGCTGAGATTGATGTTGCCCTTCTGTCTGACTGTGTTACTACTTGAACAAAGACCTCTAAATAGAATGCACATACTGCCCCCTCTTATCAGCCAACATTCTGCACATACATGCCCCTCACTCCCAAATTCTCTGCCCCATTTTCTGCTACCTCCCTGGCTGCCTAAATGAGCCACAGTAGCCTGGCTTGAGGCTCCTGGGCATAGTTCAGGGTTACTTGGGGCTCTGCACTTGGAGGGTTCTTTTCTAAAATGTACCCCTCCGCTTCTTCACTCCTTCAATGCCACAACTCAGTAGGACCTTTCCAAACTATTTTCTGTAAAAATTCCACAATGTTTCTCTTGACATTTCCTATGCACATTCCCTGAATCACATTTTCAATGTAGATAAGTTCCGTGAATATTATAACACATTATGTATTATAACACACACATATATTTTTATGTGACTCGAATCATATTGAAGGTAGGCACTTTCATCTGTGCTTCACTGTTCCATCTTCAACTCCTAAGTTAGTGATTGGCTTGGTAGCACCCAGTGCTCATTGTTTAAGCACATTGTGATAGGCACTAGAGGGCTGGAGCCTGCTGAGGAGAAATTAAGGCTATTATAGAAATAGCAATACTCATTTTAGACTGGAAATGTACACATTAGGTTAGAAATACCCATATTTGCATGATTTCTCCCACCAAGTTCAATACTAGGCATTGACAATAAAGAATACATTCAGGTTGACCTGTAAATCAGCACTACCCAGCAGAAATACAACACAGACCACAAATGCAAGCCACACAGGCAAGTGTATTTTAGTAATAATATGAAAATAAGTAGAAAGGAAAAGGACAAATTAACCTTAAAAGGATATTCTATTTAACTCATTTATCCAAAATAGTGTCATTTCCATAAGCAATCAATATAAAATAGTGTAAGTGAGAATTTATATTCCTTCACACTTAGTAATAGAACTCTGGTGTATATTTCATACATACTGCACATTTCAATTCATACTGGTCACATTTTATGTGCTCGGCAGACCATGGGGCTAGTGGCTACTATCTCAGACAGTATAGATCTAGATAAATACAGAGTTTGAAATGGCTTCCTTTCAAATGAAAAATATGATCTGGAGGAAATTGAGTGTGATAATAAGACAATTGTTGAAATGATAGAACATGAAGCCAGTTGCATCAGAGGGGAAAGGACAGGGAAGCGCATTCTGAATGAAGTTCTAAACTGTATCAATGGACACACCCAGTGAGATTAAGGGAGTGTAACCTTTTGAAGAACAGAAAGCAGCCAACAGAGGAAGGCTGAGATGCGGATGATGGTCAGGTCGCTATAGGAACAAATTCTACTAGGTAGCAACAATGGTCTAGGAAAATGACAGTCTTTGAGTGGATCAGAAAACTGTTGTCAGAGCCCTCAGAGAAAGTGAGGGGTTCTCAGATCAAGAGGTGATAACAATAGAGTCCAGAGAGTGCTGAAGGAATCCATGAAAGCCCAAATAAAAGACTATAGCACAGGGTGAAATAAAGCCCTTAACACTGTTAGTGTGGGCTCTAGAGATGACTCAGGGAATTCACTACTATGAAGGAGAGTGAGGAGCAAGAGGACGGAGATCAGAAAGGGAAATGATAGAAAGCAGGCAGCTGGAGCAGTTAGGACATGCCCATATTTTCCACATTGGAAGAGTAAGACATCCGGGTTGAGGACTCAGTTAAATCAGAAGACGTGACTCTTTAATTGTGCATCAATACAGACATGCCATCAACATACCCTTGTCTTCTGACATCAGACAGTTCTTCTGGAGGGCAAAGGGCCTCCCAGCTAACAACTCCTAGGAGGTCAAGAAGAAGCTGAAGCCTGCGAGTCTCCATCAAGGCAACTGCTTCTGAGATTCACGCAATGGTTATGATCCTGACGTCACCTTTCATAGCTGACTTCAGAAGCTTCTTTTAAATGCATAGAGGAGGTAAAGGAGGCTCTAGCTGAGTCCTGGGTCCAAGAATAGAGCTCAGAGTTTAGAAAATAATCTTGGGTTTTTTTTTTTAACTCTAAAATAAGAAAGGAGATAGTGTTAGTAGGAAACATTTTATTTTTCCTAATAAAGGCTGAACTAGTTGCACAGTATTAAATAAATTCAATAAAACAGGCCATTGTACAGTATTGATGCCACAAACATTTAGGGAATTTTGGCTATTGGCCAGGCATGCTAGAAGTTTTGGAGACAGTGATGGAAAAGATTTTTAAAATTCTCTAATAGATTCAAATTAAAGCAGGAACCTGATAACTAACTGAGTATTTATAATAGGGTATACAACAGTGTTTACAGGCACTTCTATAAATGTGTGAATGGGATGGTGGTAGAGATGGAACATCATCCCAGTCAATATACAATCATTCCCCAAGTAACTGACACTACATAGTTTACTGAGTCTGAGAGCAAAAAACCATGACCAATCAATATGTTAAAACTCTCTCTTTTCAAACCTACATCCTCCCTCAAAATCCAGGAGTTTCCATCCCTCTCCATAACACAGTCATAAACTAAAAGAAGTAGTTTTCCAACTTGGTTACACATAAGAAACAGCAAGGGACTTTTGAAAAAGCTCTTTGCCCAGGTCACACCCCAGAGCAATTATGCCAGAATCTCAGGGTAGTATCCAGACATCAGTATTTTATAACTCCCCAAGTGGTCGTAACTTGCAGGCAAAGTTGACTATCACTGCCTCCAAGCACTCAGGAAAATGAAAAATAGTCTGAATTCAAAACATGACTTCTTATCACAACAGTATGACTGCCATCAAAAGCTTGAATTCATGGTTCCTCTGAAGTCCTCCAGGATGCGTTTGGAGATGTTCTTCATGCAACCAAGCAAGAAAGAGAATCTTACATATTAAAGACTGGGAGGGATCCGAGATGCTCCCATAGTTTTCTGATTCAGACTGGTGGTAGAGGATGTAGTATTCATTTAGAAAGGAATTCAGGGAGGGAATTAAATTTAGGAGCAATAGAGAAAGTTGCATGCATTTTTAGATTTCTGTCCTCTACATCTGACTGCAGCTAATTGCATATCATCTATAATAAGTTCGTAATAAGTAAAGGTCTTTAAAGACTTCACATGAATGAAACCACATATTTTAAGAAACCTAGCATTTAAAGAATTGAAATTAATTATATTATTTTTGAAATGAAAGCAGAGTCCACATGAAATTATTAAATAAAATACTTTTATGACACTTAGACTACTTTTCAAAGAGGACTGTTGCAATGGGTATAGGAAACATAGCAGCAGAGTTTTGCTTTGAGATGAGAGAGATGGGACTAAACTCTGACTCTAACAAGGACAAATTGGAATTGAAAAACAAAGAGCAGAAAGGGGTCAGTGAACAGAAAACTATAAAAAACATTAAGAATAAGAGGTTATGGCTTGGATATGAAGAGTTCCCCAAAGTTTCAGTGCCAATGCAAGGATATTCAGAGGTGAAATTATTAGATAATGAGAGCTGTAATGTAATTAGTAGATTAATCCATTTCATGGGTTAAAAATTTGCATTGACTAACTGGGTTGTTACTGCAGGCCAGTGGTGAATGGCTGGAAGAATCCAATCACTGGGGTCATGCTCTCAGGGATTATGTCTTATCCCTGGGGCTCCTATCTCTTCCCTTCCCCACCCACCTCCTTCCCAGATTAGTTTTCCTCTGCTAAGATGTTCTATTATGATGTTCTACCTCACCTCAGAACAAGAGCCGTGGAGTCAGTTGACCCTGAACTTGAACCTCTGAAACCATGAGCCCCAATACACTTTTCTTCCTCTAAGTTTTTCTAATCAGGTATTTTGCTCACAGAGATGAAAAGCTGACTAAATCATAGATGACTGACCCACTGGGGTTATTGTTGATGGCAGGCCAGGGTGATATGTTACTGATGGCTACCAAATACCGAGATCAAAGGATTGTCAATAGACTGAGCAGGTTAATTGCTCCATAGGATTCTACAAGCTTAGAGAAGAGAACTCCAGGTCAGGTCTAGTCAAGTGAAGAATACAGAGGACCCTAACTGAAGCTCTGTTCCAAGGAAGGAATCTTTGACCATGTGAAAAGAAAAGGCCTTCTCTAATGAGGGCCAATATTTCTACATGATCAGATTAAGAGAATTTAAAGATCTCTTAATTTTGGAGAGATTAAGTCTAAATCATGGAATAAAACAATCATTTAAATTTTCTTCCCAAACTTACCTGTGTGGGAGCTTAAAAAAAAAAAAAAAAAAAGCACAATAAAAGTAATTATTATTTTGTAATTGAAGAGGTTCAAACAAGTACAATCTTTCAATCACGGTTTTGCCAGTGTTCAATAACACAGAATAATTTCCTCAAATTTCTTCACACTATAATTTTATATACTTTTTAAAAATAATTCTCTAAGATGTCTTAGAATTTCCCCCATTTTACATGCCCTTTATGCTGTTCTTACCAGTAAAAATGTAAAATAAAGGCACCCTTAAGCTTTTCTCCCACCCAGAGCATAAATATAGTGCTATGAGTTTGGTTTTAACAAACAGTGCGTGTGTCATAACTTATAATTATTCCTTGTCTTTGCTTAGACATTAAAATATGAGAAATGGCACACTTAGAACACATTTGCTTTTGATACCAGGCATACAGCATTCTCCAGGAAGACAAATGACTGGATTACATTTTGGTTATTAAAGTGAGGTTTATTATGCTGTTCAACAAAAGTACATTTAATAGCACTTTCATTATATTCAAATCATATCCAGAGTTACACACTTAAAAAGTAAATGAAGTGTAGTCCTAGAGAGAATTACTCTTGTGTGAATTCAGGCAAAGTAAGAATAGTATATTATTCTTAATAGCAAATCCCAAATACATATTTTAGCTATAAATACACGTAAAGATGAATGATCTGTTTTCCAAGGGTATTTTACTGTGAAGTTAAAGATAGTTAAGGCAAAAAGTCATAAAAAACTTTAAAATTTTCTTACGGAAAATGAGTGACATGCTGTTCAGTTTTTACAGCTTGATTTTAGTCTATCCCTGAAGGTAACTCCATTTGCTCCACAGAACACCTGATTTTTGTGGTCTAGATGTTCATGACTGACTGAAGATGTTTCTCCTTCTTCCTTTGGGAGATATGGAGTCCTTGCCACTATCTAGAATGGTCAGAAATACATTTTTTCTTCTCCTGCTTACCATTATTCTTTTTGCTTATTTGAAACACTTCACATAACATTACCCTAACAAGCCTGGTGATGAGATAAGGTAAAGAATAGAAAATGATGAGAAAAAAACCTGATGATATGTGTTGTACCATCTCTATAATGCATGTTATACTGTTTATCTCCAAAAGATGATTTTAAAAAGTGAGATTAGGAATGTGAAAAATATAGGAATGTGAAAAATTAACCTAAAATTAACTGATAACACACTTTTTACAACTTAAAAATAATTAAATGACTAACATTAAAGTTCATTCTATTTGTTATTACTCATTGACTTACAGCAGTACATTTGTATGTGAATTTAAATGAATAAATTAATCATTTCAATTTTTTCTTTCTAGCTGCATCCATTTTCTGAAAGAAGTTAGATCAGGCTAAACAGATATGAAGCTGTTGATCAGAAAAGAAACTAAAAAACAGTTGAAAATATGACCCCCAACATTGCTATATATATCAGCAATATCCTCCACCACTGACTGTCTATAACTGGAGCTTGCAAGAGTATTGAAATGTGTTTTCAGAAGTTGAGTCACTTGGGAAATCTCATTGCATTCCTTTATTTTGCAAGACTCTGTTAAAGTGTTGAGCTTCATTTACATGGCGGTAAACACATTTATTCAGAGCAAAATAGTATCTACTTGACAAAATTCAGGGTTTAAAAAAATCTTTGCAAGTAAGTTATATTTAAAGTTTTTCACGCTTTAAAATTTCAAGTACACATTATTAACAGAATTTCAGGTTTATGTTTTTATTTTTAAAATAATTTAAAGAATTTAATTGAATGAATGTATAAATACTGTATCTTGAGTTATGAATTTCAAGTTATTATAATTTAGACCTTTTAAAAAATCTCTTAATATTTTAATATTACTTTAGTATTATTAATTACTCTGTTTTATTCTTATAAAATTTTCTACATAAAAGTTTTCTATATAAAATTTGGATGTATATAATTTGAAGACATATAAACAGTTATATTCTCAAATTAACAACTGCTTTAGGCTAATGAATCTGTGCTTCATTAACAAGAAAATTTAGTTTTATTGTGAAAATACAACAATAATTTTGACAAATAATTTTTGGATAAAGTTACTAATATTTAGTTTTGAGATTAGGTATCTATTTCTAGGGAAACTGACACTAGCAACTTTAAAGTCTTCTTCAGGTTTAAAAATTCTAAACTATGAACATTTCATTTTATTGACCTTGTTACAAATTTATAAATTTTGTTTTGGGATTGCTTAGAAACAACAGAGCCTAACCTTTTGAGTCCAGCAATAAACACTTTATAAAATATACCCTGATAATAACCTTTATAGAAAAACTGTACTAAAATTCAGTCAATGAATCCTTTTTATTAGTTGTATGACACTAAAATTCCATTCTCTCTCAAATAATGGTATATCAAATTTCTATTGCATATTTAGCAGTAACTGAAGAGAAGCACATTAATATATTTGAACAATATTTCACCAAAGATCTTGTAAATTTTAAAAAAGTACACTATTCAAAAGATGTGGTGCCATATTTATATAAAGTGAATACATTACCAAAATGATTTATCGTGCAACGGTATGTACATTTGGATTTTAAAAGCACCTGGATGCTTCTGGTTGTCCAGTTATCCAAGGAAGCGTTTCATTGACATCTTATATTCAATGCTGAACTTTACATCTCTAATTCTCCCAGTGTCCTTTTTGATCCAGTAGAACAAATATGGCATTTTTAAAAGCTCTCCAACACTTCTAGTCCACCAGGAATAAATATATCATTTGTCTGAGGCAGGCCTAATTCCCCAGTGACGAGAAAAAGTTAATGTTCTTTAAAAAGTACCTAAAACTCTTAGGGAAGAACTGGTCAGCCTGAAAATTCAAGTTGAAAAAGATTTTGGTATCTCATTTTATTAATCTATGCCTTTTTTACTTAATAACTGGAGACCTAGAAAATAGGCATCATTATTTAAATGTATTTCCTCTAATGTTAACAACCACAGCAAATATTTTTGGACCCGGCCTGAAATTCATGCCATGCCCTCTGGAAGGAGGGAGATCGGTCTGATATCAGTAGAACCAGTTGAATTTCCCAGGGAAAATCTTTAGTCAGACAAAATCAAAGACTGAACAACTTATTCCCAACTTTAAAAAGACAAAATATTTACTGAACATTCTATAAATAAAAGCCATGTGAGTCCCAATAATAGTGTAAGTAAAAATTAAACTTAAAAAGTCTTTTTATTTTGTTAATTTTCCTCTATTAGTTCCCTAGTTTCTAACCTTGCCTCTGGTTTGCCTTTTAAGTTCCTTCTTATCCAGCAAAGATCCTACAAACAGAATTTGTTTTGTGTATTAATTCATCAGATTCATCTCTTTTTTTTTTAATTCTGGTAAACCAGACTATGTAGCCTTCCATTCACATGTATCTTATTGTTCAAATGAGTTGCCCTGGAATTTAAAGTATCTATTATACTTGGCAAAGATAATTTTACTTTTTCCAGGTTTACTGAGATATACTTAACAAATAAACATTGTATATATTTAAGGCATACAATGTGATGTTTTGATATATACATACATTTTGAAATGATTACCACAGCCAAGCTAATTATCTTATTCATCACCTCATATAGTGATTTGTTGTTGTTGTTGTTGTTGTTGTATTGAGAATACTTAGGATCAACTCCTAACAAATTTCAAGTATGCAGTACTCTTTATTAATGGTGGTCCCTCTGTGTCTCCAGAAATTATTTACCTTGCTTAACTGAACCTTTGTGCCCCTTGACCAGTACTGCTCCTTTTCCCCTCCCGAACTCCTGGGTTGGAGGCAAATACAACAGCAATCTCTGACTCACATCATGGCAGTCGGCTAGCAGATGACAAACTTGAACTCAGCACAGCATTTCCTTTAGAACAGTGGAAAATTCTTTCTCTTTCCCTTTGATCAGATCAGCATTTAAAAATAATCCTTTTGGTTTCAGCAGGGTTGTTCTCAATCACTCCCTTCTTGTGCAGTAAGTCTTGACAGTTATTGAAATAGTACGAATTAAACTATTCTTCTGACATTTGTAACAAATATCCAGAGTAATTTTTCTTTTGTATCAGTTGGTAAGTTTTTTTATTTCTCTAAAAGTCCCTACTATCTACAGGTATAACATTTCCTTTTTCTTAGTCTATTGTGATACATCTGAAAAAAAAAAAAAAAAGAAACCAGTTGTAAGAGGTATGATTTGTAAAAGACCTCTCTTGAAGTCAAAATGAATGAATAAATGAAGTAAAAGGAAAGAAGAATAAGGAGAGTTTCCTGTATGATTTTTTTTAATAAGAAGGCTTATTAAATTACAAGAGCAAGCGGGGCACAGTGGCACAGGCCTGTAATCCCAGTGGCTTAAGAGGTTGAGGCAGGAGGATTGAGAGTTCAAAGCCAGCCTCAGCAAAAGCAAGGCACTAAGCAACTCAGAGAGACTCTGTCTCTAAATAAAATACAAAATAGGACTGGGGATGTGGCTCAGGGGTTGAGTACCCCTGAGTTCAATCCCTAGTACCCCAAAAACTACAAAATTATAAGTACAGCATTAATATTCTCATAGCCTAAGAGAGAGAACAGATTGTAGGATTGAAGGTGGATTTTATTTGACTTGCTCATTATACTAACGCCACATAAGTGATTCACATAAGTGATTCACATAAGTTTCTGGATTTCTAACATCTCAGTCAACCTAGCTGTTTACTCCAGCCCGATAGAAATCAATTAAGGAAGTGAGGCAACAGCAGCCTTCTTTTAGAGATAACTTGGGGGACATTGAAACATAAACTTCAAGCTTACTTTCATTCATCCTGAGAACTTATTAGAGCTCATGATATATTCATTTTTGCCAAATAGTTGTGGTTCTAAATGACTACTGATTTGATATTTTGAGTTACTGGTTCTTAAGAAATGTTCACTTTATATTTCTTGGCATTTTGTCAAGAAATTGTCAGCAAAAATAATTACCTTTTGAACCACATAAATTTAATATGGGACCTGACTAAATTGGTTTTCCTCCTTTTACATTTTTCCCATATCCCAAAATATGTTTACCAGCATGTTTTGGTATTATACCACTCTATTAAATAAAGAATATTGTGTTTTGTGTGTTTCTATTTTTGCTTTATGATTTTGCAATATAAGTGACTAAGGTTAATTCTGAGTTTAATAGACATTGGTACCATAAAAATTAATAAACACCATTAATTATGGTGATCATGAGTGTTTGATTTGTTTGTTGTGCTGTATTATGTTTTCAGCTGATTTTTTTCTTTTACAGATAACTTGCTTGACATCAAGGTTCTGTACTTTCTGGATCATCATACTCTCTGATGCCATTCAACCTGTTTTCTCACAGTAAGGACAATTGTCTAAGCTCCTTCAGGCTCTAAAGTAGAATTATAATACTACCACAGTACTTATAATATGTTCAGAACAAACTATGGTATTAACTATAAATTTTTATCAGGTTTGAGAAATTTCCTTCTACTCTATATTTCTGAGAGTGTTTAGCATGAAGAGGTGAATAGATAATGTTTTATTATGTTTTTCATTAATTGAAATAATTTATCCTATTAATGTAGACAAATATATACTGGGTGCTTTGTTTGTTTTGTTTGTTTGTTTTGTTTTTTTTGTACCAGGGATTGAACCCAGGGGTGCTTAATCACTGAGCCTCTTCCCCAGTCCTTATTTATTCTTATTTATTTTTTTAATTTAGAGGCAGATCCTCACTAAATTGCTGAGGCTGGCTGTGAACTTGTGATCCTCCTGCCTCAGCCTTCTGAGTCTGTGGGATTGGCATGCCCCACCACCCTGGCTTATACACACCTTAATGTCAAATTATTCTTTCATATTTTAACTGGGATAACCACTGTATGATCAGGTTTTTAAAACCTTTTTATAATTTTGTTTAATACTCAATTTAAAATTTTTGTACTTAGTTGACTTGAAGAAATTAAAATATAACAATTATTTATTGTACTGTTTGGTGTAAAGGTTCCAAAATGTTCCTAAGTTGCAGAGATATATGTGCTTATATATTTGTGTATGTGTGTTTATATGTGCATGTGTGCTTCTGTGTGCATGTGTCAATTTATTTGTGTCTACTCACACATGTGTATGCATGTGTTCATGTGTTTATGTGTACATGAATGTTCACATGTATGTGTGCTTGTATGTGCACATTATGTTTACTGTGTATACATATACATTTGTGTATTGTGTGTCCATGTGTGCATGTCTTTGTGTTTTCAAGTGTTTGTGTGCTCTACAAGTGTTTTTGTGTGTGTTCATGTATTTCTGTGTGTATATGTGTGCATGTGTGTGCATGTGGGTGTGAGTTCATGTGTATGAATGTGTGTTAGTGTGTTTGTGTGTGTAAATCTGTGTGTCTCATTTGTGTGTGTTTGTGGTTCCTGTGTGTACATGTGTGTGTTGGTGTTTTATATTTACAAGCATGTCTACTGTGTATATGCATGTATGTGCATTTAAGTGTGCATTCATGTGTGCATAGTATATGTATGAGTTTTGGTGTGCATGCTGTTTGTGTGTGTTTGTATTTATGAGGGTACATGTACGTGTTTGTGGGTTTACATGTGTGTGTTTTGTATTTGAATTTATGTGACTTTTTTCTGTAGGTTTGTGTATTTGTGTGTATGGATTTATGTGTGCATGTGTATTTGTACATGCTTGTATTTTCTAGTTTGTGTGTACATTGTTTTTGTGTTTGTATGTCTGTGTATTTGTGCTCATTTATGTGTAAACATGTGTGTTTCTTTTCTGTGTTCGTGGGAGTATATGTGTGTTTGTGTGTTTTTGTGTGTTTATGCTCATGTGTGTATCAGTTTTTGTTTAAGTTTGTTCTTTTATATGCGATTTTGAGTGCGTTCTCTTTGTTATTCTTTTTTGTATGTGTGTACATCTGTGTTTATATGTTTTTGTGTGTGTTTGTGTATTTGCTTCTGTGAGTTTGTGTGCACCTATGTGTTCCTGTGTTTCTGAAAATGTTATGTGTGTGCTTGTGTGTTTCTTTGTTTGTTTCAATGTATTCATGTTTGTGTGTACACTTGTATTATGTTCATGTTTGCGTATATGTGTTTATTTGTGTACATATTGTTAGTGTGTATTCCCACATATGTTTATGTGTGTACATGTGTGTGCTTCTCTTTGTGCATTGTAAGAATGTTTTTTTGTGTGTATGTTTTAGTGTTTGTGTGTAGATTTAGATGTCTATGTATTTGTCTTTCTGAGTGTCTGTTTCTATTTGTGTTTTGGATAGGCATGCCTGTGTGTTTGTATTTTTGTGATTGTGTTTAGGTGTGTGATTTTTGTGTTCAAGTATAGGTGTGTGTTAGTGTTTAGGTGTGTATATGTGTGTACTTGTGTTTCTGTAGGTTTGAATGTGTACATGTTTTTATGTGTACATGTGTATGTGTATGTCTGTGTGTGGGTATACAAATGTGTGTATTTGTGTGAGCATTTATTTGTAAACATTTTTATGTACGTGTGTGTTTATACATATGCATTTGTGTATATGCATGTGTTAGTGTTTTTGTGTTTGTGTGTACCATTGTTTGCATGTGTTTTTGTATGTGTGTATATGTATGTAATTATGTGTTTATGTGTTCAAGAATGTGTATGTGTGTTTTCTGTGTATGTGTTTGTGTATGTGTTTAAATATGGGTCATTTGATTGTGTGTATGTGTGTGTTTTTGTGTTTATGCATGTGTTTTTTCTGTATATGCATGTTTATATTTGGGTCTTTGAATACATGTGTGTATGTTTCTGTTTCCTTGTGCACTTGTGTGTGTACCTACATGTGCATTCCTGTGTGTGAATGTGTTTTTTTTTAATATGTGTATATGTGTGTTTGGAAGTGACTTGCACACATGTATGTTTGTGTTTATACATGTGTGTTCATGTTTCTGCAAGTGTGTCAATGTACCTGTGTTTCTGTGTATGCTTTTGTGTGTTTGTGGTCTCTATTCAAGTGCATGTACTTTTGCTCAGGAGAACATGTATGTGTTTCCATTTTCATATACACTTGTAAACGTGCGTGATTTTGTGTTTCTGTGAGCATGTGTTTGTCTGTGTTTTTTCACTATATGTGTGTCTTTGTGTGTATGCATGAATCTATGCATGTATGTGTGTCTATGTGTTTGTGTATATTTGTATATGTATGCACATGTGCATTTTATCTGTATATATTTGTGCACATGCATATTTTTATGTGTATGAGCATGTGTTTGTCTGTTCTTGTGTGTGTGTCTGTGGGTATACCTTTATGTGATTATGTGTATGTGTACATGTGTTTGGGTGTATTTGGGTGTTTTGTGCTTAAGTGTAAGTGTGTTTTGTTTAAGCATTTTGTTTGTATTCTTGAGTGTGCCTTTGTGTATGTGTGTTCATTTCTATTTGTGTACATGTGTGCATGTGTTTGTGTATGTATGCTTCTGTTTGTATTTATTTGTGTATTTATGTGTTTGTGAATATATGTATGTATTCTTGTGTGCGTGTACAGTGTTTGTGGGTTTTTGTTATTCTGTGTGTATATTTGCACTTCCATGTGTGTTTTGTGGATATATGTGTGTGGGTGTTTTGTATGTATGTGTAATTGTGTATATTTGTGTGTGTGTGTACTCATAATAATTGGATGAGTGTTTGCAACCTGATGATTATTGGATCTTTGATGGTTCAAATGACATTTGCTTTTGTCAACAGAATTTAAGGTATTTATTTCACTTATTCAAATTTTTCATTGATTATAAATCTAGAATGGTTTATTATTAATTTCTGAGTCATTCTGCATAAGTACTCTATTTAGAGAACTGTTGATGGTAAATTGCCTAGTACCCAAACTATTTACACCTGTATCTTAAAGGTGCTTGTAGAATATATTCGTTCATTTAAATAATATTTGCTGGTAAATATTCTTCTCTTTAACTTGGATATTCACCAGGCACAAAGTTTCTTACCATTTCATGGAATTCTGCCCTTGGTTAGCTCTGTACTTGAAGGCAAGCTTCTGGCAAGGATTGGTCTTCTGCCCTGTCACTCTGCACTGAAAGTCCTTCAGGGGCTGCCTGTGTCTGCAAGTGTAAACTCCTCATAAAGTTTCTCCTGCTCGCAAGGACAATAAGGAAACTCAAAAGTGCTCTAAATCTTTCTCCCAGCATCTGTCAGTGTGCCGACAGCCATTTGCTAATAGAATTCATGACAACTACGACCAGGGAATGGATACATGTGCAGATTATCAGACATCGGTTGCTGGGATTCTTAGATATTTGTTGTTATTCTGAAAGGACATTAATGTTCTGAGACTAAAAATAACCCAATTCACCTGTCAAAATGGGTGCTAATTGGTGCCAGGATTGAAATGGAGTTTTCAAGTTATAACTGGTACCATTCTCAGTGGGTCCCGGCCCACCCCATTATTTTCCCAGTTCCTGAGTTCCTTAAATCCTCTCTTAGCAAAGAAAGAGTATTCCCACAGGCATCTCAGCTCTTATTACTACCACTAAGGCTTCCAGTAATTCAGAGGTTGTCACATTTCTTACATTTCCATTTAACTGCTAATTTTTGTAAGTGCAAAAGATGGAAGTGTTGTGAACTGGTGGATTTTCTATGCTTAATTAACTGGTGACTCCAAGTGAAGCTAATGCTCTAGAAGTGGTCTGTTTTTACTAGCAAATAAAATATCCCTTGACATCTGATGTGCAGCCAGTGATCTGGTGAATTTTATTTTTGTCTTTTCTCTTAGCAATCAAAAATGTTAGAAGTTTTCTGAGGTTTACACACAGCAAGTCCAGCAGTTTACCACCAAAGTGATGTCTCGGGCTCACCTCCATCTGTGATCGATGGCTATTGCCAAAGGGGCTTCAGTTACTCTCATCATTAAAAATGACTTCAAGTCAAATCATTTTGTTGATGAAATCTCATTGATAAGATATATTAAATAGAACATATGAGGGATATAGATATGATATATTAAAAACATCAGGAACTTAAAGTCTAGGTATGAACTCCATGAGAAGAGAGGGCCGTAATACAGCATCCTGTGAAGAAGCAAGTTATGAGTATATGGGACATATCTGGATATTATTTTCACATCTTATGATGCTGTGCTAAATTCTACCTACCACCTTCAAAGGTACTCAGCTCTTGTTGGACTTTTTAGGATTTGGAGAGAAGTAAATCATAAAGAACTTTTTGCCATTTTATTTTGTAGTTAAAAGCCCTATGTTTTAAATATAGCCGAGAACAGGGGATGGAGGAAACTCCCAGTTCATTCAGATAAGAATTAGCGACTCTAATATCTGTACCTGCTCCTCCCCTAAAATCTGGCCCTCAGGGTTCTTTGCTCTGTGTCTCAATGGGAAAGATATTATGTGGAAAGTTGTTCTGTTGCCTCTACCTCAGCCAGAGTACTTGCACACAGAGTTTAGACCAAAGCCCTGACTCTCTGCCAAGAATTTTTCTAATGTTGAGAAGGATTGCTTGCTTTTCTACTGGGCCTCCAAAATGACTAAACACCAACTCTTGGAACTCCAGATGTCTTTCCCTCCAAATCTGCTCAGCATCAATTGCTTGTCATCTGACCCACTTAGACGTAGATTTGAGTGTGCTTGGCAAGCCCCATGGTCTTTGAAAATGGTCTCTACAGTATAATTTTGCAATTAATTGCAAGTAATTCCTCAAATTTAACCAAGGTAGGACTCCCTACTTCTCTTCTTCTGCCACAATACATGACACTTACTCATTGCACAGTCCATCTAAGGGGTTTCCCTGTGACCAGTTTACTAGAAAACATGTGAACCTCATTTATACATGACTTCATCTCATGGAAAGCACCAGCTTCAGTACAACAGTGACAGATGACTGTCCCATTCTGGGTCAGCCTTTTGTAGTCCATCTGGTTAGTCACTGTGCCTGGAAAGAGATGGCCTGAGCAAGAAAGGGACAATAATGAAAGATTGGGGTGCAATGTCAGGGGCTTGTAATGCGATTAGGTCACTGGTAACAAGGAACTTTAGGAAACAGATGTCAACATTCTCACAAGCATGATCCTATATGTATCTGCTCTGAATGCTTTTCCAAAGTCCCCAATCACAGAGGAGGTGCTTGACCCTCAGTCAAACTTGTTGGTCGACTTAGGGTGACTGGCTTCCTCCTTGGTCATTCCGGGTTTGTTTTTATCTATCACTTTTATCTATCACCACCTTATGGTAAATATAAGTCCAAACCTGAAACCTGACAGAGATGGTATTTGGGTCAGCTTTTTCATTGTTATAACCAAAGGAACTGAAAAGATCCATTTTTAAAGGCGGATAAGTTTGTTTGATGCTCCTGGTTTCAAATGTCTCAGTTCATAGCCGACTTTGTTGCTCTGGGCCTGAGGTGAGGCAGAACTTCAGGGTGGAGAAGTGTGGCTGAAGAAAGCAGCTCAGGACATGGCAATATAGGAAGGAGAGAGAGAGAGAGAAAGAGAAAGAGAGAGAGAGAGAGAGAGAGAGAGAGAGAGAGAGAGAAAGAAAGAAGGTGGGGGAGCGCTCTCCTCTCAATTAAGGCAAAATATAATCCCCAAAAGCATACCCCTATGACCTGCCTCCTCCAGCCACAAGCTACCTGTCTACAGTTACCACCCAGTTAATCTCTTTACATGGATTAATGCACTGATTATGTTAAGGCTCTCATTACCCAATCATTTCACCTCTCAACTTTCTTGGCTGTGTCTCACACATGAGCCTTTGGGGACACCTCACATGTAATCCATAACAGATGGACTGTGGTTGTTAGTTTCTCAAGGGAATGCAATTTTATTTTACTCATTTTGATCACTGACCCACGACTTTGTCAAGAAAGAATTCTTTTCCCAGGTAGATGGATGTGCTGGACTTGTCTTCATTAGATACAGAGTCCTCCCAAGGTTCCATGTTTCGGCAAAGATTTCAATTCTAACTTCCTGTTTGGTGACCTGGGGTGCTTGTCTTTTTTTTCCTTCCTCCTGAATGTGTTTTAAAACCCAGTAATCACTTCCACATATCCTGCTCCTTCCCACGGACAGCAGGCATGCCTGCCTGCTCCTCGGCTGGAGAGCTACGGGCTGCCTCTTCATTTCTGTTACCTGGTGATAGCTCCTTTCCTCTGGCAAGCATCCGTGTACATAGAACTGTGTTTTACTACCTTTGTATAATATTTAGTTGGCATTCTGAAGCATACTCCCAGAATAGTTTAATTCTTTCACTGGTAGGCTCTGAGATGACTCTTGTCTTTCCAATATAGCAAAACTTTTTAATATTCATCTATATTTTAGTTGAATGATTAAGGTTTGCCTCTGGAATATACATAGCTCCATAGTGATGATGTCTCTAGAATTAGAGTAAGTATTATCAGAGATATTTTAATACAAAATTTAATGTGATCGAATAATAGATATAAAATCGTAAACTTAAACATTTTGGCAACTAATAAACCATCCATTGTCAATCATGGTTATTCCCAAACAAAACCAAACATGATTACTCCAGTCATATTTTCTTAAAAATAAAAATGCAGATTCAGATGCTCGTGTGGAATGTGAGACATATCAATCTGAACATCTAATATAGAAAAACAGTTACTCCAACATATGATTACTTTGTGTGATTTACAAAAATAGAATTGCATCTATGTAGAACATAAATAATGGGTGCGTAAAATCTGTATTGCACCAGTGTACAAATTACACGTAAACAAACGCATATTAGAAAGACTAAATGATCATCACTTAGAATTTTTGTTTTCTTTAAATGTTTCCTAGAGCAGTCTTGAAAACAAGATTGTTAACACATTTACCATGATCACTATTTTAAAGAAGCACTAATAGTAAAGGGCAAATAAAGTACCTTGTCTCTTCTAACAAAATATGAAGTTAGCTCAACAGCAGCGTGGCTTGAGCTGCAGCGTGCATTATAGAACACAGAGCTAATTGCGCCAGTGATTCAGCCCTCCAAGCATTGCAGATGTTATGCAAATGCTTTAGTGCTCATTTTCAGAAAGCAAACAATTGTGGTAAATTTTGCAAGGGTATTTTCTTTCTTTCTTTTTTTTTGGATTATCAATAAACTTCCTACATTTGTTGCTAGCTACAGTGGCAGAGCTCAGATATACTGAATTTTTTTAAACAAAAACCTGCACTATTTGAAAGTGTAATGGATTTTATTTTTCTAGTTGTAAAGTTTCATTGCATTAAAAAACAATGTGGAGGTAAACAGAAAAATTAGTGTTAACTCCATAATTTGATGAAACATTAGTGCTATCCAAACGTGATTCATCAGGTGTTCTCCAATAACTATTAAATAAAGACAGGATTCTTTCTTTACATGAAGTTTATTCTTAGTAGGCATTTAAAACTTTAAAAGGTCTGCATTTATTTTGTATCAGATACAAAGATTAATTATAAAAATATACTTTTAATAATAAATAGCAGTAAAGATATTAATTTGTAATCATTTTTAAATGTTTTTCACTAATTTGTAATCAGAGACTAATATTTAGTCATTTTTAAACAAATTATCATCCATGTAGCTTATAAATCTGAATCTTAACAATTAATAAGAACTCTTCGTTAAGGAACGTAGGATATAGATAATTGTTGACTATGTAAATTTGTGGAGGGGTGTGTATTTTTTGCCTATTGCCACAGATAACAAATTTCCACAAACGCAGAAGGCTATAATCACACCAATGTGTAATTTTACAGTGGGGCAGGTCAAGAGTCCTAAAATCAAAATGTCATAAGGGTTGCGTTCCATCCCTTTCCTTGTGTTTCCCAGCTTCTAGAAGATGCTCCCTCCAGGTTCAGAGCCAGCAGTGTGGCAGCCTCTGGCTGCTTCTGTGCCCTCCCGGCTCCACCCTCTTTCTCCTTGGCTTCCAGAGTCACACCTAATCTGACTCCTGGGCTTCACCACTCATAAAACTCTGCATTTCACTTAAACCAATCCAGGAAATCCGGGTTAATCTTTCCCATCTCAAGAATCTTAATTTACTGAAATTTGTGATGTCCCCTTTGTCATGATTTATTGTTAAATATTAACCCCAAAGGATGGAAAATTATTTGAAATACGGTCTTTGAAGATGAAACTAAAGGTCCCAGGATGAGATCATTGTAGTTCAGGGTGGACTCTAAGTCTAATGAGGAATGTCTTCATAAGAGACAGAAAAGTATGAGTGACGTGCCGAAAGAGCTGGGCCTGGATCCTCCAGCAGCGCCTTCAGCAGGATGGTCCTGCCCACACCTGCCTTCCATATTTCTGACCTCCATAACTCTGAGAGAATAAATTTCTGTTATTTCAAGTCATTCAATTTGTGGTAATTGGCTGTGGCAATCCTAGGAAATTAACGTAGCATGTAAGGTAACAAGATTTGGAAATTCTAGGTTGCGGGTATGTTTGAGTCTATTTACCACAAATAGAAACAGCCTACCCAAGTTGAGACATTGACCCCACGTTTGAGCATGTGACGTTGTTTCTGATTCCTCGGAGTAGCAGATGGCGGTGATAGCATCTTAGCAAATCTCTCAAGGGGATGGTGACATGACAGCCAAGAATAAGTGGATGAAACTTGCTGTGAAAACTCTTGGCAATGGTTACCTTAAAAACGCATATTCTGTAAACTTTATGTACTTCCCCTGACCCCCCTCCCAATTTAAAAGTGCTTACCAATGCCTTTTGTTGGTCTTTAAATGCAAGTTCAGTAGAAGTCACAAAAAGTAGTTGATCAGTAGTGATTCTCTAAACAGATGACATGTCAGCATCATCTTTTGCCATCTCTGTCTTCTTTATGCATTTGGATCGATTTCAGTAGAGATGGATTTCTAACTGTGACACTTGAACTATTTAATACCTCTGAAACATACATGTTTCATATGTTTATAAAATGCATACCCATACTTTTAATAAAAAGTTTTGTGTATGTGGTGTTGGTGATCCAACCCAGGGCCTTGCAGATGCCAGGCAAGTAGGTACTCTATCCCTGATCCACATTCCCAGTCCTTTAATATAATTTTTAAAATTATAAATCTAAATTGTATGAAGGATCATTCACTAATACTTATTTCATTATTTGACCCCTGCTTTTTTCTAGAATATAATATTTGCATCTACATAATCCCAAATTTTATTTGATAGTAAAATGTTCCAAGTGACCCTATAGTGTTGTATTTTCTTATTCAAAATTATACTTTACCCAAGGATCTACAGTAACTATAAATTCCTGTTAAATGTCCTAATGAATCATTTCTATTCTAAAGATAGTAAATTACAGTGAATGAAATAGAATTGAATGAATTTACTATAAATAGCAAGAGCATTCTTTTTTTAAGTGTATTGAAATTGAATAACTTCAAATCAACAATTAAAAAAAAAAAGACCCTATATCCTACTTGAGAAAGGTAAAACCTGATTTATCCAGTTTAACCAATAACTAGCCACAGGTGTTTCCAATTTCAACAGACATCTTTTCAGAGCAAAAAAAAAAAATTCTTCTTGTGGTGGTTAAGAAGTAGTAACTGGTAACTGGATGCTGGCCACTCCTGTAGTTATTCCTGCTCCCAAACTTCTCAAGTAGTCATACATGAATACAAAGAAAAGTCTGCTTTCTCGCTGTTTGATATCAGATAATGTAGGTAATTCAAACAAATACTTTAGCACACATACATAAATACTTCAGGTGAAGAATTACACATTCATTGCATGCAACTATAGTTTCTTGATTCCTTAAATTTCTTTTCAGAAAAGACACAGCTTATATTAAGTTTTCTTTAGCTTTCATTTCTGTTTTTACCTGTTAGAAGAACACATGGATCATTATGACAAATCAAACTCAATTGCACTGCAGTAGGCTCAACCTTGTTCAGAAATGGTATTATCTTTTCATCCAGCACTCCTATGAAACAAGCAAGAACGTGTTAGAACTACCAGGCAACACCTTGTGTTGTTCTTCAAATAATACTTGATTTTTTTCAAAGAGAATTCCCCTTCAAGAGTTTGAAGAGCAAAATTATAGAAGAGTAAACATATGGAATTTGTAAAATTAGTTTATGAATTACTAACACAGATAACTTTTAACTTATTAGTTATTATTTTCTCAATGAGTTAGGACAGAAATTTGCTGGAAATAGGGAGTTTCTTAATGTACTTTATACTACCAATGCATACTGCAACTTTTTCCCTTAAAATCACATGAATTAAATACAGTACAGTGAACATGGATAGACCTTTCTGACCACCTGTTAATGTCATCACAAGTTCATAAAATAGTGAACTTCTAGGTACCCAGAAAATAGAGTAGTACTTAATAATTGATGTTAAATATGTACCTGAATGCATTGTTATTCTAATACATGATGGCATAATTTTCCTTGATTGAAATAAAGTGTTTCTAATTACATACCAATTTCTTAAAAACACATTTAGAAGTATGTGTCTTTTAAGCTAATGAGAGTAATCACTAAAAATGCTTATCCATATTAACTAATGTAATCATTACTAAGTTCAAAGTCAGTATGAATAATATGCAAACATTTTCTTTCTGAAATACAGAGAAGGAAAATGTGAATTTGTGCAAAATTTTGTGTTTTATGAACTTGTTTGTTCAGACATCTAAATTTTGGTTATTACAAATTCAGAAAAATTGATTTTAAAAAAGAGGCATGGATATGAGTATGTGAGAAAGAGGAATAGGGAAGTAAAGAAAGTAAGGAAGTAAGGAAAGGGAAAGATAGAGTAATTAACAAAAAACATTAAGAAGGAAATAACAATTTCTGAACTTGTAGTGAGTGAAGAGCATTATAGTTTATTGCTGAATAAACTATTATTTTAAGAAATGTTATGGTTTGGATGTGAGGTGTCCCCCAAAAACTCACATGTGAGACAATGCAAGAAGGTTCAGAGGAGAAATGATTGGGTTATAAGAGCCTTAAACCAATCAGTGAATTAATCCCCTGATAGAGAATAACTGAGTGGTAACTGAAGTGGTAGGGTGTAGCTGGAGGAGGTGGAGCTTGAGGGTGTGGCTTTGGGGTATATATTTTGTATCTGGAGATCAGAAACTCTCTACTTCTTGATCAATATGTGAACTGTTTCCCTCTGCCACACTCTTCTGCCATGATGTTCTACCTCACCTGGAATTGAGTCAGCCTTCTATGGGTTAAGACCTCTGACACTGTGAGCCATCAAGTAAACTTTTCCTCCTCTAAAATTATTCTGGTCAGGTCCTTTAGTCACAGCAGTGAAACAGCTGATTAAAACAATAAACAAAAGTCAGTCTTATCCCTTAGAGAGAACCCACTCTCACCCACTTCATCCTCCATCCTTAATTCCATTTCTCTAACCCAGAAGTCTCATAAGTGCTGTCTAGAACCAGTAGCAACTGCATGATCTGGGGCATGTTAGAATTGCAGAGTATTAGGATATACAAAGAACTGAAAAAAAACTTAAAACCAAAAAAAAAAAAAAAAGAATAAACCAATCATAATTGGGCAAAAGAACTGAACAGGCACTTCACAGAAGAAGAAATACAAATGTCCAACAAATACATGAAAAAATGTCCATCATCTCAAGCAATTAGAAAGATGCAAATTAAAACTACACTGAGAGTCCATCTCACTCCAGTATGAATGGCAATTATCAAGAATACAAGTAACAATAAGTGTGGTCAAAGATGTGGGGAAAAAGATACACTCATACATTCCTGGTGGGACTACAATTTGGTGCAACACTCTGGAAAGCAGTATGGAGATTCCTTAGAAAACTTGGAATGGAACAACCATTTGATCCACTATCCCACTCCTTAGTTTATACTCAAAGGACTTAAAAATCAGCATTCTACCGTAACACAGTCACATCAATTTGTATAGCTGCCCAATTCACAATAGCTAAGTACGGAGCTAACCTAGATGTTCTTCAACAGATGAATACATTAAGAAAATGTTGAATATTATATATTTATACACATACACACACAAATGGAATATTACTCAATCATAAAAAAATGAAATTATGGCATTTGCCAGTAAATCAATGGAACTGAAGACTATCATGCCAAGTGAAATAAGTCAATTCTGAAAAACCAAAGGCAGAATGTTCTCTTTGGTATGTGGATGCTGACAACAATGGAAGGGGGAAGAATAGAAATTCTTTTGATTAGACAAGGGGGAATGAAGGGAAGGAAGGGGAATGGAAATATGAAAGACAGTATCATGGGTTGGACAGAACTTTCCTATGTTGGTACATAAATACATGACCAGTGAAACTCCATATCATGTACAACCACAGAATGGGATCCTAATTAGAATGAGTTATACTCCATGCATGTGTGATGTGTCAAAATACATTCTACTTTTGTGTATATCTAATATCCAAAAAGAACAAATAAGAAACATCACAGAGATGCCAACTCAGAGGGTTTACCTCATTGAGCTGCTAAACTAGTATAACTTGTTGCTGTATAAACCATTATACTAAGAAACAAAGTCAATCTGATTGCTTAGAAAAAACCCATTCCTACCCACTTCACCCTCCCTTCTTAATTCCATTTCTCTAACTCATGATTCCTGGTAATTTCTGAGGAATCTTCTATACTGCTTCCCATAGTGGTTGTGCCAATTTGCAGTACCACCAGGTAAAAGTCACTCACTTCCAAACATGACCTTCCTGAGCAAAATAAATCCCCGTTTGTTTAAACCAAAAGTAGAAGAAGAAGGAGGAGGAGGAGGAGGAGGAGGAGGAGGAGGAGAAGGAAGAGAAGGAGGAGGAAGAAGAGGGTAAGATGAAGATGAGGAGAAAGAAGAAGAAGAGGAGGAGGAGGAAGAAGAAGAGCAAAATCTTCAAATTTCTACCTTAGACCACTGAATCAGAAACTCTAGGAGCAATGCACAGCAGTGAGTGACAGAGTGGTTCTCTCTCTCTCCCCACCCCACTCTTGTGGTTGTTGTTTTATTGTTTTATTTTTTATTAGCATGTCTTTTAAAGTGTCAACAGTGCACTCTAAAAGCCACTATTTGTATCCAAACCATCATCATGTCTTCTTCATAAGTCTTCTTCAATCTCTTTTGTTCATCAGTTTCCACTCAAGAAATTCGAGCTCCATACAAAGCTAAACATCATGGTGGAATATAGCGTGTTTTTCCTTCTTCCTTCTGCCCTAGCTAGACTAGGCCAACATATTAAAGAACACATGAAAAACTGAGGTTCATTCATATATTTGACATACAGCACATTTTAAGAAAAAGGCTGTTAAGTAAAAATTTTAAATGAAAAATATTCCATTTTATACATTCAATACCTCCAAAGATGAGGATACTGGAACATATTTGTGATCTGTAGCCCCCTCATTATAGCTCTGTCCAAAGTGCAAATGGAATTATGTTCCTTAATACTAGGTCTAGTCAATTCAATCAACATTGTTGAGGTGTTTCTGCTGCTTTCAAAATTAAGTATATTAGTCTGACACTTTCCAACTCCCCTATCTGCCTTCTCCATCTTTTCCAAGCTTGCCTCTGCTCTTGCTTTCCAACTCATTACTCCACACACGTTCGCACTGCTGTGCCCATAATCACATTCTTGCTTTGTCTGCAGTCATAGCATCATTATATTTTCATATGAACCAAAAAATGCTATTCATTGTAAGTTCAATTTCAATATCTCATTTTCCCTAATAAAATGCCATTATCTGTGTCCCTATATTTTTGGTTTTCTGTCTTACTTGGTCTTCTATTTCCTATTTGATAATTTGCTCATTAACAACTTCTTCTGATGAATGTTGGTCAAACTCAACACCAGAGATAATTTTTGCTACAGTCATTTTCCTTTATGTTTTAGTCATGACTCATTTCACCTAGATTTCTGCCATTCTTACACTAACATTAAAGTTTTTTAATTATGGAAAATTGCTTTACCTTCTATATTGGTTGTCTATGACTGTCATAACAGAGTACCAAAATCTAGGTGAACTTAACCTAGAAATCTGGTTCTCAAAGCTGGAAAACCAATAGCAAGGGATGGCAGGTTTGGCTCCTTCTGAGGGTCATGAGGGTACATCTGCTTCAGAGCCCTCTCCTTGGTTTCTAGATAGCATCCTGCTTCCTGTTTATTTACATGGTCTTTTCTGTACATGTCTGCTCCTGAATTTCCTCTCTTTATAGGAATATTGCTCATATTGGATTAGGGCTCATCCTAATGAATCCATTTAAATTTAATCACCTCTTTAAAGATTTCTTTTCTAAATAAGCTCTTATTTTGAGATAATGTGAGTTAGGAATCTAAAAGAGGCCAAAATTTAGCCCATATGCTTTTTCTTAAATCAAGCAGAATAGGATAATTCTTAATGAATATGAAATGGAGAATAAAACTAATTGCTTGGATAGTTTAAGGGCAGGAAGTCTCACTGGTTAGTTCAGGATCATAATATTTATCCTACAAGGTATACACTACTGAAAATCTCATGTAATATTTTTTAAAATCATTTCCCTCTCTCCCAGTTTTCTTATTGGCATAGTTAAAAGCCACAGGAAATATACAGAATAACATCAAGTTTACACATTTATTGTTAAATAAAATGCCTTCTTAAGAGCCACAGTAGACCTTTAGCAAATTATTTCTGAGCTGTTGTACTGCAAGCATTGAGAAAAATTCAATCAATTTCTGCTATATTCAATCGTAGAAAATGAAAATACCATTCGTGAATAGGCTTGCTCAGAAAGAATTCCATCATTTTTAATGGTGTTATTTTTTGGTATTATTTCCTACAGAGAATTGGTTTGGATAGAATAATCCAATTGTGAAGATTTTTCAATGATATTTACCATCAGTTATCAAATGACCAGCATTATGCCATGTGGTTTATAAAGCACTTAAAAAATACCTAATTCTTTTAAATAATCGCCCTCCCTCTGAATAGAACACAAAAATAATAGTGTTCTTTAACTACCAAGAATGAATCACTTTAACAGATTTATGTAGAACATCTCTAGTAAATGTAAGATGAACATAAAATAGCAGTTTGCTTTTGACATTGAGAAATATGACAAATGTTCGAACTTGGTATAAATTTATGGTTTTCCATATTACATGATACTGAACATTCTTCTATTCAAAGTTTTTTAAAAGTCATAAAAATTGATTCAAATTTTTTTTAACATCATAGAAGTTTAGGTATATGGAAAATTTAGAAATGATGCTGTTTAAGCAACACATCTTTTTTGATTAGTGAAGAAACCAGGTATTATATCTTTTTAAGTCCCAGTTGAACATCAAGCTAGGTGTTATGAGAAATACAAAGATGAAGTTTTACAATCCATAATTTTTAGTAATTTATAATCAATTCAAAATAAAAGATGTAATTATGTGAAAAATTAGATAGGACAGATATACAGCTGGGAGCCTTGATGCCCACCTGTAATCCAGCAGCTAGAGAGGCTGAGGCAGGAGAATCGTGAGTTTAAAGCCAACCACAACAACTTAGTGAGATCCTGCCTCAAAACAAAACATGAAAAGAGCTGGGGATGGAGCTCAGTAGTTAAGTGCCCCTTGGTTCTATCCCTGCTACCAAAAAAAAAAAAAAAAAAAAGAAGAGAGATACAATAAAATAAAATACAACAAAGGACAGATACAATCATGGCAAAATGAATAAGTACCACAAATAAAACAGTTTAAGTAAGATATATTCTATGCACACAAACATGAATGGCAGATGTGGTGAAAAAACTTTTGCTGAATAAATTCTGTATTTGATTTTTGAGAAGTTACAACACAGAGATTCTTAAGTGAAGCAATGTTTTATGGCTGTCTTGGTTATTAAAGAAGTAGGAACTGAAAAAACATCAGAGATTTTATAGTGTGGTCCATTCTTACATTTTAAAATTATCAGACTTCATGACTTCTCAGAAATGAAAAATTAGTACATTGGAAAGTACCAGATTTCAAAGAAAACACCCAGGTCATCTAATTACTCCCCATCCTGTTGCTGGAAGCTTATTCATGGTTGACCAGAGAGTGGACCATTTGACTTCTGAGTGCTTTTTTGTTTTGCTTTGCTTTTCTGACATGTTATGGATTCAAAATAGTAGCTTGAATTTTAAGTGGATTCAAATTTTCAAAATTTTCAAATTTCAAATTTTCTTCTTCCAAAATGCTTTTTAATCTCGATTTCAGAAGTTGCTTCGAAACCCTAAAATTAAATGGGTAGGAACTTATCACAACTGTAACTCTCCCTGCCCAGTTGTCATCACTTGTGAAACTTGCCCCAAACCAATGAATTGGCATGTTCATAAAAGTGCAAACTGTTCAACTGTGTGAGTCCAAGTGAGCAAGTCCATGTACACTACAGCCATCTCTTGGCTTTTCTCACAACAAGATTGTATCTTGCATTTGCAGGTGTTCATTATTATTTTTATAGACACTTCATTCTTAATTTAAAAAATCATACAAAGCATAGAGCCCTGAGAAGAAAGTAGATGAACCCCAAAAACCCTCAAAACTCATATGCTAGGAAAAAGTTTAGTAAAGAAACACATCAATCATGTATATATATCAAAAACCATGTTTAGTTATATGAACATTTATATCAGTTTTATAGGGCATGGTGGTCTTATCAGAATATTTGAGCAATGTGTAATATTTTTGAAATACTAGATAAACACCTTTACAGAGGATTGAAAAATCCAGTCTGCACAGATACAATTGAGAATCTTGTTGATGTAGCAGAAGGTGTTGAAGTGTCTTTAAAGACTGAGAAAAATAAGTGATGGAGCAGAGAGATGTTTTGGAGGACTGATTTTCAAAGCATACTCAAGATGGTTTAGGAGATTTAAGAATCATTCATGACTATAAAATTTGAAGGTAGCAGGTGATGTAGTTTGTGTAGAAAGTGAGACTGCACCCCGCTGTCCTGGAAACAGAAACTGACTGCAGTTCCTGGGTAACAGAAGCTTACTGTTTCTGGCACAGAAGGCGCTGCAAAGAAAATGTTCTAATGTGACATGAAACTGTGCTCTTTGGAAATAAATGGAATTTCTTTCTGATCATATCATTCAGCAAAAGAAAATTATAAAATACATTGAAAACTTTAGTTTTCCATGATAGACTCACCCTTTCTGGAGTGCAAATTATAGAAGTAGACATAATAATATAATATAATAATATAATCTCCAAAATCTCCAAGGTCTTTAAAAAACTGGGGAGCACACTGCCTATTTTCTAGTATAATACACCCAACTGGTAAAGGAAACTATTTAACTTTGAGGAAATTTACAAGAAGAAAACTTTACAAATAGTAAACACTCTTCTATAATGGATAACTCTTCAAAATGTATTTATCTATAAACTTAGTGATTTATTGAGATTTTATTGATCTATGGAGATGATACAAAAGTGGACTTTTTCCTTCCATTTCTCTCATATGATCATTACAATTTTCTCTGTCCAATTGTCTTTACAATCTTCACACCACATCCTAAGTAATATCTGATTGAGAGTGCTGATGAAGATGTTACCGACGCAATGAAGGATTTACAAAAGTGTTTTGGATCAAGGAGGCAGTCAGGCATGAAAGAAAAATATCACAACAGAGATCAGAGAAAGGGGGAAAGTGGTTTGCCATTTATTTTTCTTTTTATTTCCTTTGGCTGATTTCCAAGGTGTTAAGGAACTGTCTGATCACCTCACTCTCACATAATTAAATATATCTTAGATCTCCCAGACAGCCCAGGATTCTGTGCTGATGCAGATCTAAACCTAAAGTATTTATTCAGATGCTCCTTGTTGTCCAGAGGCAAAGCCATATGAGTAGCCAAGAATACAGAATGTCAAAATTTCAGTTGAAATTTTAGGTTATGCAAAAAATAAACACGTAAAAGATTGTGTTAATGAACATAATTACGACAAAAGCATATGCTTATCATTTTCAGAAAATGATATTAATAATTTAACCTTGTAGTATCACCGAACTTGAAGTTATGAGCAGTCTTGAGTGCTGGGTTTCTGATGACCCTCTAGCACTACTTCACACCCAGGATCCCTCCCTGAAACTCCTTGTAACTTCCACACATCTGCTCCCATGATTATTCCTTCCATCTCCCTGCTCTGGTAACCACATCCCATTTAGGCTCATCCTCTATTCTTAAGTTGTAATTTTTCTTTCAATTATTTGAATTTCTTATGTATCCTCATCATGTCATTTGATTCTAAATAGCATTTTAAATAACATTAGAATTGTATCAATGTGTATGCCTGCAACTTTGCATTTTAAGTAATATGGTCATTTTAGTTGCACCATATATTTGTTGCAGTTTAGAAAAAAATGAATTTATGCTTGATGTTGTGTATAGTTTCATGCTGTGCCCCCACCCCTTGTAAAAAGTGAAATACCCACCATCCATCTGTTGAAGGGCATCTAGGTTGGTTCTATAGTTTAGCTGTTGTGAATTGAGCTGCTATAAACATCAATGTGGTTGTGTCACTGTAGTATACTGATTATAAGTCCTTTGGATATAAACCTAGGAGTGGGATAGCTGGGTCAAATGGTGCTTCCATTCCAGGTTTTCTGAGGAATCTCCATACTGCTTCCCGTGATGACTGCACTGATTATTAGCCTCATAGGCAATGTATGAGTGTCTTCTCCCCCACATCCTTGCCAACATTTATTGTTGCCTGTGTTCTGGATAATTGCTAGTCTGACTGAAGTGAGGTGAAATCTTAGAATAGTTTTAATTTGCATTTCTCTAATTGCTAGATGTTCAAATTTTTTTCATATATTTGTTGATTAATTGGATTTATTTTTCTGTGAAGTGTTTGTTCAGTCCCTTAGACCATTTATGATTCAGTTATTGGTTTTTTTGGTGTTGAGTTTTTTTGAGTTCTTTATATATCCTGGAGATTAATGCTCTATTTGAGGTGCATGTGGTAAAGAATTTTTTTTTTCCATTCTGTAGGCTCTCTCCTCATGTTATTGTTTCCTTTGTTGAGAAGAAGCTTTTTAGTTTGAATCCATTCCATTCATTGATTCTTGAATTTACTTCTTGTTCTAGAGTGAACTTTTTAAGGAAGTCAGTTCCTAATCTGACATGGTGAAGATCTGGGCCTACTTTATCCTCTATTGGATGAACAGATTAAAAAAAAAAAAAAAAAAAAAAAAAAAACAAACAAACAAACAAAAAAACTTGGTATATAGTCATTAAAGAAAATGTATATTACGCAGTTTTAAAGAAGAATGAAATTATGGCATACGCTGGTAAATGGAAGGAGCTGGAGAATATCATGCCAAGGGAAATAAATCAATCCCAAAGAACCAAAAGTCAAATGTTTTCTCTGATATGCAGATTCTAAATCACAATAAGAGGGTAGGTATTAGGGAAGAACAGAAGTACTTTGGAGTAGACAGAGGGGAGTGAAGGGAGGGAAGAGGGAAGGAGGGCAGGAATGATAGTAGAATGAATCAGACTCTATGATCCTATGTGCCTATCTGATTACACTACCAATGTAACCCTACATCACGTACAATCAGAAGAGCGGGAAGTCATGCTCCATTTATGTCTGTGTCAAAATGCATTCTATTGTCTTGGGTAACAAATTAGAAAATATCAAAACATGAAAATTAAAAAGAGGAAATGGCTACTGAAGTTCATTCATTGGTAAGTTATTAAGTACTTTTTGTTTTCCAACTTTTCAGTGGGTTTTTACAAGTTATTTTTCCGTATTTCTTTTCTCCTTTCTCCAGAATGTGTATGTATATCTCTGTGCCCTTTTATTTCCCTATTTACTTATTTACTTATTTATTTATTTGTACTGGTTATTTTTAGTTATGCATGACAGTATAATCTATTTTAATATATTCATAAAAGCAGGATACATGAAGAAATTCAGGGTTTTTGTATAGATTGGATAAGTATTATTGCTTTTCTCACTTAAATTAATAGCATATCTGAAAAATCATTGAATAATGAATTTTCAGGTACTAATTAGATACTGATAAATAAGGAATACTTGGACTCTCATTTGATCAGGAAGTAAATAACAGATGTGGAAAGAAATAATTACTAATTCTTCCTTACATCTTGTAATAAAGTGTTATTGAGTTTACTTTAGTCAAAGAAATAAAGTCCATTAAGATTAGGAAACCTAATCCTTCTTGACCAATATCTATTTCTCAGTCAACAAATAGAAGTAAAATTCCTGGTCAACATCCTTAAATGAATTTGAGGGATGAATTTTGTTTACAGAGACTTGAATTAGGGTGATGTTTGTCCTTATCTGATTTGCAGTACACATTTTCTCTTTTAATTATAATACTAGCAAAGCCATATTTATTAATGATCTTGGAAAGAGAAAAACTTTTTTTTAAATCGGGTTTAGACTAACAAGTCTACTTTCATGTCTGACAGGAAAAAAAAAAAACAGAATTGTTATAGAAACAAGATGTTATCGAGATTACTTTTATTAAATGACTATCATGTGCTGACACAGCTTTCATTTAAGTGCACAGAAAAAAATGAATAGACCTCTTCTGCTGAGATTCAGCTGGGCTTTTATTCGATCGTCTTGTTGCCTGTAATAAACGAGGACGTATTCAAACGAGTGAGCCAGCTCTTCTCTTTTTGAAGCTGAATTAGGCAGCATTTTAACAGTGGAGGAGATCAGAGGGATTTCAGATAGGCTGCACTGCCTCCATCGGTGGGGAGAAGCGGGTGCCAACTGAGGACGTAGACGAGGAGGAGCTGGCGACTTCGGCAAATTAGCAGTGCTTTCTCTTTTTTTAAAGAATCAAGATTAACATTTGTATTATAAAAATATTCATATTTGAAATTGGCTCAAATTTCACGTAAATGCTGATTTTTCAAATTTTGTAATTATTTTTTCCGAGAAAATGATACAGAAGTGTTCTCTTCACACAGAGCAAAATTCAGGTTATGGCTTTTTAGGACTCACCTTGGGGAATTAAATAGAGAGGGAGAGAGAGAAAACTGAACAGTTAGTGTGATCACAGTTACATGTCTTTGATTCCTCAAGGAATCAAATATGTATTATTATACATATCATGTACATCTTATATACATACATGCATATATTATACTTATTTTATTCATTTTTTTAATTGTAGATAGACACAATGCTTTTATTTTTTTTATTTTATTTATTTATGTGGTGCCGAGGATGGAACCCAGCGCCTCATGCTTGCAAGGCAAGTGCTCTACCACTGAGTCACAACACCAGCCCCTATTATACTTAGTTTATATACATATATTATACATATGAAAAAGTACTAATGCATTCATTGGGACAGGGCTAATTCTGGCAGGAAATGCTATTCATACATGATTTCCAATTCAATCATAATCTTAATGGCTCTAATGTTTATTCATTGTATTGGTCACACATCAAATAACTTCAATGATCTTATATTGAATTGAAATTATTGGGCAATATTTCATTACAGCGTGCAAATCACAATTTTTTAAAAAAAAAATCACCTGTTGCTCTGGTCATGATTATTTTTGTTTAACCAATAGGCTTCGTTGAAAGAAGATATTATTTTGAAATAACTATGTTTTTCAAAAATTATAGTAAGATACTATTAAAGCTTTTATGTAAAGTTAGAAAATATAGAGGACTAAGGTTTAAATTCATTTAAATTTTATTGTACTTGATAGTTATGCTCTTATTTCTTCATCTATTCATTTTTTTTTTCAATTATTTTCTTTTTTTCTTTCAAAGAATGTGGTAACCCCACTCATGTGCTCATCATTGTGCTGTGGATGGTGATAGGAATGGAAATATGCCATAGTCTAGAGCATAGCCTTCCTGGATTTCCCAGTCTCAACAGCCTATCTAAACAGGCACCTGCAATGCACTGCAGGAAGGGTAATACAGAAGGAAGTGCAGAGGAGGATAAGAGTTCTCACCACAAAATTGGTTACTATGGGAGGAAATGCACATGTTAATGAGCTAACATTGACCATTCCGCAATCTGTAAACACTTCAAAACATCATCTCGTACATGGCAAGTACCTACAATTGTATCTGTCAATTAAAAATTAATTTAAAAAAATGCAAAGCTGAGAGCAGGAGTAGTAATTTACAAGAGCTGTTGTTGAAAGTTTGAATTATAAATTATCGAGTTCTCAGATTGTAAACTTGATATTTAGTAACAGATATCCTTCACGCTAACTGAATCTTTGGCTTTGGTGGACAACCAACTCATTCAGAAAAAACAAAACAAACAAACAAACAAACAATAATAAAAGAAGAAAGAAAGAAAAGAACAGAGCCCAAGAGCCCAGGAAGTCCTGAAAGTTTGAAACTTTTCCTAAGGAGAAAAATATGATCCCTCTTCATGGACAGATGGCTTTAACTTATCCATGAATATAGGTAAGACATTTTTGAATATTCATCACTCATCATCATAAAAGAAATAAACATTTTGTTATCAAGCATTTATTTTTGAGTAACAAAATTTCCATTGAACCTTCTTAGTTTAGTTAATAACATATTTTAATATTTCAAGATAAATTTGCTGCAAAATTTAGTAAATAATTCAAACTTACTGATTGATTTGGGTAATCTAAAGCAGTTATGAAAAAAATGCCACATCAGGTATATTACTTTTGGAGAAAGTGACAACCAATTTCTTTTCTGGTAATGACTAGCTTCAATATTAAATATGTATTTAAAGCTATCACTTCTTTGTAATAATAAAATCATATCATCACTATATTTTTAAATGTATGAATAATTAGGGATATACTTAGCCTCATACATTTTATATGCCCAGTTTACCAAAATTATATCTGAAGTCATTGAAATATTGTAGGAACACATTTACTTTTATTCTCTAAGTAAATGCACTGTCTGCACATAGATTCCCATAGGCTTTCATTAAAAATCATTTTTCGATTCATTAAAATATTCTATGCTCATGATGTTTTATAAAAGCAAAGATTGCATGTATAAACTTCTTGGTAAAGACTTATCTTTATTTCCTCTCATAAACTATAGCTGATGTTTGTCCATGAAAGCAAAGTTTACGGAGGAGAACTGGACAATAGAAAAACCTGTCTTATTCATTTCACACTTATAAATGTAAGTTGATACAGAGAGAATTAGAAAAAGAAAACAAATATCGATCTATTTTACTTCTTGAAATACAAATTTAAATATATAACAGTATTTGTAGATTTCTGATTAAAATAATTACATATATGTTTACTATATTATCCTTTCTGGACTTCAATAAAGAGTAATAAAATAATTGAATATAGAGAAATTCCTTCAATGTATAAGAATACAATAATATTACTATATCTCTAAATATAAGTCGTGATATGCAACTGCTATATGCCATGAAATCTGGAACACAAGGAAAAAAGTACAGTGAGAAACAATGCAGATCTCTCAGAAAATAAAGATTGTTCAAAAAACAAATGTACCTGCATGAAAAGAAAGTTCAACAAGACTTTCATGGAAGCAGTAAATTCTGAATCCCTATGGAGGCCCTGAGGGTTCTTTCCTTCTGCAGAAATTTGCTTAGACCTTGAAAACTCAAAGGCACTAATGCTGAAGGTAGAATTATTGTACAAATTAAATAGGTGAATAATTTCCTAGTACTATATGCCTAACATTTAGTTATGGCAGGAAATACCAGATCCAACACTGTATGTTTTTTAATAACTCAAGGTATGACAAGCAAATTGAATATATTTAAAATGTACAAGATAATTATTGTTATAAAATCATGGACTTCATAAAGATGTTTTAGTCAATGATAAGCTGCATATATAATGTTGGTATACACTGAAAACCTCTTTTCACCAAGTGATTTTGGAGGTACTCTAATATTATAGTGCAGCACATTGCACATGAATTGGTGGTGATGCTGGTGTGCATAAACTTGCTGTGCTGCCAATCACGTAACAGTGTAGTCCATATAATATGTATAGAACATAATACTTGGTAATAGTGAGCAACTATGTTGCTGGTTTACATATTTACTGTAGTATACTTTTTAATCATTGTTTTAGATTGCCCATATTTTAAAAAAAAAGTCTCCTGTGAAACAGCTGGCCTCCTTACACTAGCAGCAGCCTATACATCTCATGACTACCATGTTTCTTGATTGTATCAAGAGTCCCATGGACCTCTAAGTTTGTGTAAGTACGCACTACAATGTTTGACTAATGACAAAATCACTTAATGATCTATTTCTCAGAAAGCATTCCTATCTTTACCTCATGCTATTGTGTGTATATATGTTATCTCTCTCTCTCTCTCTCTCTCTCTCTCTATATATATATATATATATATATAATACAAGAAAAAATTATATACAGATAGGCATATATATTATTACTATACATATATATGTATAGCAAAATAATTGTCACAATCAAGTTAATGAGCATATCCATCACTTCACCTAAATTATATTTGTGTGTGTGCATGCTTAAGATACACACTCAAGACTTCAAGTATATAAAACAATGTAATTAACTATAATCATCACACTTTGCATTAGCTTCTTGTGATTTTTTCATTTTGTAACTGAAAGTTTGTACCCTTGTTTTTTCTTATTCCCCTCTAACTAGATAATTTCAAATGGTTCATTTTTGAGCTCACGGAATCACTTCTGCTGGATAACATCTCCTGTTGATGCTCTCTACTGCATTTTTTATTTGTTCATTGGTTTCTTCAGCTTGAGAATCTTTCATTCTTTTATGATTTCTATTTCTCTTTTAAACTTATGCTGCTTGTGCATGAATTGTTATTCCTAATATTGTTGAATTGTCCATCTTTGCTCTCCATTAGCTTACTGAACTACCTTAAAACAATTATTTGAATTCTTTGCCTGGTCATTTGTAGATCTCCATTTCTTTATATCAGTTACTAGAAAAATATTTCATTCTTTAGTGATATAATATTTCCTTGACGTTTTATTTGTCTTATAAATTTACATCAACTCCTGCATATTTGATGGTTAAGTCACTTCCGAATGTTATAGACTGATCTTAGTAGGGTAAAGCCTTCGCCTGCATCTGAGTGCAAAGGTGCCAGCTGAGAGGAATGGCCTAGCAGTACAACTCCATCTGTCAAGGTCATCATAGCTGAAATTGTAAAAGGTCCTCCCTGGCCTAGGCTTAGTGTCCACTGAGGAAGAAAGGACTGTTGATATCTTGAAGGGCAACGGCTTCTACCTCTGAGCAGTTTAAAGGAGCACACCATGGCCCCAGGAGACCTAGGTGTTTCTCCGTGCCAGGTCCAGACCATGGCACGCTTGCAGTGGTGGTGGCATTTGTATCACGGGTACCTGTGGTGGTGGTTGGAAGCATGGAGCTGGTGAGAAAAAGCAGGTCAGTGGTCTGGAGCACTGGTCAACTCTCAGTGGCAGTGACTCTGATGCATGCACTTCTCTTTGTCAGTGCATGCCCAGGTGTGGAGTATGGTCGTGACAGCAGGACAGAGCTAGGGTCTGCATCCACCAATACATAGAGCAGCTTGGCTCTTGCTTATAAGGCAGGCTTTATCCTTCACTGCCATTCTGGACACTTACAGCAACCTCCATAGCCAAAGTTTGCACTTCTTAGATTTACTGGTTACTTGTGGGCATTTCTTCCATTGTCTTGTTCTTTTTTTGAAGTTTAGAAGAGTGACTGGAATAAACAAAGGTACTTGCTGTTCCAGTGCATCTTAAGGATGCTACTTCAGGCAAATGTTGTACCAAGGTATGGATCCTCTTCTTGGAGAAGTAAGACTCTTGGTTACCCCACTTTTGTCAGTCTGGAGCTGATGTATTTGTCGACTTACTACTAAAATTGTATATTTGATTACCAATGATATTGTATGGTGACTAATTTTATTGTCTGTCACTCTTTTGGCATGATGAGACACAAGTGAATGAGTGGTAGCTACTTCAAAAAGTTCCATGGGACTTTTAAAGCCTTCTATTTTATAACCCATTAAATTCTACAAACCTGGACCTCTGAACTCACTAAACCTAAAGATGCAGTGAAAGGAAGAATAATTATAAAACCAGTTGATGAAGTGACTGTAAATAGGTCCAATCCTTTCAAAATTGGATACCCAGAGCCATGGTTCACATACTCTGCCTATTAAGGGCACACTACTTCTTGATATTAGTTAATTTGAAGTTTTGAAGTTTTTTTTTATCATATTTTGTGGGTGGTACCTTATTCTCACAGGTTATACATTCAACTGACATATTACCTTTTAATTTACAGATGAAATTTTCTGGATGGTGTGCTTTTCAATAGAATCAGCAGTTTCCATGGTCAAGTGACCATTGTCACCACCACTTTGCTACGAAAGAGGCCTGTTGCTATGAGGGGATGTCATGGGAACCGATGATTCTACATGTAGAAGACTGGCCAAAGTTTCACAGTAAGAAGGCAAATGCACATCTAGGGTATGTGCAATTCCAGTTCAAGATGAAATATTTCCTTTTCCTGGAACAAACAATCTCATATTCCCAAACTGCCAACCAGGTTGGTATCTTCTTGGGGAATGATGCTGTACCAAGTGCAGTCTTGGTCTCTGTTGCTGGAAAGTGGTCAATATTTAGAATGCTTAGTTGTGGGCCCAGGCATAGGCTTCCTCACTGCTACCAGGATCACTCTGTTCATGTGCCAGCAATAAGATAGCCAGTAACAGAGAAGCTTGATTTCAACTCCACCATTCTTTATAAAACCTTGTGTTGTGTGTGATCTATGGCACACATTTTCTGCTAACATGTAATACAATGTAAAGATTTTTACACTTATTTCTAACTCCATTAGTTCCATCCATATGACTTGTATACAGATCTCTTATCCCCAATTTTCTAATCTTTCTAATTCTAAATTTCTGTTTCAACAACCAGACAATTTTTTTCTTACATAAATCAATATTTATGCTGCCATCTATTTCCTTTCTACACAAATCATGTGACAGGCAATGAGAAACACCACCCAGAGTTTTTTCAACCAGGAAGATTTTTTTTTCTGATTCTGACTGGAGTTTATTAACTGTTTACTTTCACCTTGCAACACACTAAGCCAAGGTGACTGTTAACGTTTGGTTTCCCTCTTGTCTGTCATCTGAGCTTGAGACCTCCGGCTGCGGATAAAGCAGCGACTAGAGGGACGGGGCTGGTATAATAATGATGGATGGCATGAAGATTGGAGCCACTCCATTGTGCAGTTTCTTGTGCTGTAGTCCTGCTCCAACTTATTTGAATCTTCCTCTTCTTTATTTTAATGGATTGTTGTTGGCCTTCCTACCCCATTAAACCCGGTGGGTCTCAGAAATTATAGCTACCTGGTATCTCTTCATCACATAATTCATTTGTACTAGACTTAGTCTTATGCCATGTGTTGCTGTTTTTAGAATGATACATATTTCTTTCATGTAGATGACATGACCTTGATCCAGAAAGTTCAGAGTCCGTAGGGCTATTCTCTTTTAGAGAATAAAAATAAATCACACATAGAATTTTTTCTCAGTGCAGGCCCCACAGTGTCTCCCAGGTTGCAGGTCCTGTGTCCTGGACATGTGTAAGCATTCTCTCCTTTCCTGCGGGCCCATTCAAAATTAGAAGGCTTTTGAGTAACTAGTAAGTTGCTTGAAGCAGTCTTCAAACAGCAGGTGTAGAACATGGTGCCTTCTGGACTCAACAAAGTCCTATCAAGCATTTGTTTTGCTCTCAGCATTAGAAATTGCCAGTTGAATTCATCAGACCACTGGACTCCTAAAAACTTCACCGGAGTGTCAGGTCCTTAAATTTCTGTAGCATTTTCCTCAAACTCCTTGGGGTGCAGATATAGTCCCCACCATATGCTCACTGGTTTGAAAGGCATGATATCACTTTTATAGTGAACCAATATTCTTAAAAATATCCAGAGAACACATAGTAGCTGAGTTTATGTACCACCGAGGAAAGACTGCAAATATGGATTTTTGTCTGTTATTCACAAATGCAAACTGCTTTCATCCTTATGTCTGAGGGAAAGGAAAGAATTAATTCATCAGATCAAAAGCTGACATATGCTAGAGGCTCTGATGTATCAAAGATACCACTTTTGGCACAGCAAGTACAATTGGGGCTACTACTGCTTATATTTGTGACAATTCCCTACTATCTGCCATTATCCCTATGTTTTATGTAGAGGCCAAATTTGAGAATTAAGGGGCATGAATAGGACTAGCAGAACTTCATTTTTCATTTTTTCCTCTAATTTCTGCCATTCTCCTTGTGATACAGCATTGTTTTTAGTTTACCGTTTTGACCAGAGATACTTACCTTTGACCTTTTCCACTGCAATATCTGAGAATAACCTATCTTCAACTATGAAAGAATAAATTTCTGTTGTTTTAAGCCATGGAGTTTGTGGTGATTTTTATGGCAATCCTAGGAATCTGCGATAATATGCTATCATTACTTTGGGGTAAGTGCCTAGGAATGAAATGAATAAATATGGCTAGGTATAATTTTAACCATTTAAGAAACTGCTCAACTTATTCTACGTGTACTACATGTTGTATGCTCCTTAGGATTGTGGAGAGACCTAGCTGGTCCATGGCCTTACTGGAATATTCTTTCCATTATTGCCCCCAGGACTCAAGAATTTCATTCCAGTCCTGTGCATTTCCTCCCAGTTCCTGCTGGAAGATTGCCCAAACCTGAGGTTTCTTTGGGGGCATATCCTTTCTTTTGCCTTTGTAGGCCCAGTCTATCTCCAGTGTAACTTTATTGGAATTTAATCTTTTTTAATTTTCATTTCCAGGAGTAGATGGGACTGGTTTCTGGGGGCAGTGCACCATCTTGTCGAGGCATCTGCTTCTTGGCTTCTCCCTGCTCTTGTGGCAAGGTAGAGGGGACTCTTCTATCAAGGTCACATTTTAAAAATTATTAGTGCATAATAATTATACATAATACTGGGCATCTATGTTACTTATTTGTACAGGCACACAACATAACAATATAATTCGATCAATTTCATTCCCCAGTACCTATCTTTTCCTTCTCCTCCCTCTGCTTGGTACCGTGCTATACTCTATGGGTCTCTTTTCTATTACACGAAATATTTCCCCTTTTATTTTTCCTTTTCTCTAACTTTCCACACATCAAAGTCACTTCTGAAGTCCCAGTGAAATCATGAAAAATTATGAATGGAAGTGACTCAGTGACATCTACCTCGATATTTTCATCACAAAATTCAGGGTCCAATTTTTTCCCTATCCCAGAAACTTGCAGGAGATAATGACTCAGCCATTTCTGAAGCTCTCTATTATTTCTCTTTCCGTGTGTGTGTGTGTGTGTGTGTGTGTGTGTGTGCGCGCATGCTAGTGTACATGCATGACAGTGATACTGGGGATTGAACCCGGGGCACTCTGCTACAGAGCAACAAATTCAGCCCTTCTTATTTTATTTTGAGACAGCGTTGCCCAGCCTGGTCTGGCACTTGCCATCTGCCTAAGCCTCCTGAGTATCTGTGATTACAGGCATGCACCTTGCGGCCCAGAGATACTTTCCTACTCTTATGATAAATTTGGAAACTGGACTTCTCCAGACTGTAGGAGATTACATTTTCCTTACATGCTGTAATGAAGGTCTCTAGCTCTCACAGGTTTTTTTCTGGATTTATGATTAATCACCCTGATCATAACAATTATTCTTTCAATGAATAAGTAGCCGAGATCCAATTCTACATTCTTAACATTTTTCTTCTTCCCTCTAAAGTTTCAGTGGTATTGAATGTTCTAGAACAGCTTCATTCATTATAATTCCGTTCCACTATATCACTGGTGAACATTTTAGCAATTACACCAGTAGAAAATGTAATAGATGCAAAAGGGTCTTTATTTCTACCTTCTAGTAGTGATAGTGTCTGCATTGCCAGCTGCCTAGCTAGTGATTCATCCTCTACATCCCATTTTAGAAGTTGTTTGCTCAGACTGTCCCTGGTACCAACTGTCCTAGATTGGAATGCCCTTGAAGATACAATTTAAGACAGGAAACTGTACACAGAGCATTTACTGAAAAAAATGCTCTTATCAGATGTATTATAAGAATAGGTGCAAGACCAGGCAAGGTAAGAAGCTAACTCACAGAAAGCATGCAATTGACACTCACTCAGGTCTACTCTGATATGCAAAGCTTCCTGGCTTGTACAGATCTGTCCCCAAATGAACCTTTGCATCCTTGTATCAGGTTGTCATCGAATATACTAACAGCCACTCCTCACTTCCCAGGAAGAAAGCAAAATCTCTGTCAGTTGCTTTTCAGTGGAGGATACTTGTCATTGAGGAGCACAGCTATGAGTTTTCACTGGTGGTGAGTGCAAGAATCTGAAGAGGGGCTCTGGACAGTAAACTAAAATTTGTAACTTTTAAAAACATATTTTAATTTTCTACTTATAAATATCTTCTTACCCTGAAACAGGTTCCTAGAGAAATTGATTACTTATTTGTTTTATCTCCATGTCCCTCTCTATCATCTGTCTATCTACCTACCTGTCAATCCATCCCACATTTTCCTTAGGCTATATCCTACTACAGAAGCACAGTTAAATTAGTGGTTTCAAAAATAAATGAAGTTTTGTTTCTCTTTGTGATTTGGCAATCAACATAATTTGAAGCCACTTTTGCCACCTAACCATGTTTGCCCTCTTTTGGTGGCAACTTTTGCTTCTATTAACTTTTGGTGGATTGAAAATATCTATTAGGTGAAAACAGGCACATATTTTTCTCATGATTCTCTGTATTTTCTGAGTCTTTCTCTAATTGAGGCTGGGACTGGGTGATTTAGGATGCCTTTCTCACCTGTATCAAATATGGTGGGTGCTTAGGTCTAGGTACATCTCAACTGTTTCAAGTATGCTGCCGTCTGGATTTCTTCAGACAGTTGTCTCAGGGTGCCAAAGAGCAATAGAGGGGAAATCTAATGTGCCAGCATTATTACATCTTTTTGCATGTTTTCTAAGACCCCATTTGCCACATCCAGTCACATGACCTAGATTAACATTAAGTGATTCTGACTTCTTCAAGGGAAGATCTGTAAAATTACATTTTAAAACAAATTGAGAAAAATTAGGGGCCATTTGTATAAGTGAACACTTTTGTAAAATAAAATGAAAGACAAAAGGGGAAAACTAGAAGCACCATTTTTTACTATTTGATTCACTAATACAACATTGTTCTGTCAAATTGCTAACAATATGTTACAGATACCTTTGAGTTCCGTATTTAACTTATCATGTACCAGTAAAAACTGTTCATGAAACAGCAATATTGCTACTGCAGAGGTAGCCACAGTCAGAAATTTTGTTACTACTTCCTTCTGGTAGAGTTTAACATGTTCTCCCCACATCACCCCCAATGGGATGGTCAAACCATTTTTGCTCTGTCTCATGTATGATATTTTGTACGAGCAAATTGACAGATGAGTTTTGTTTTTCCACCATAACACACAAGATATTTGGTCATCGTTTTTGTGAATCTAGTAGCCACTGATGCCTGTTCTCTAGATCTTTCAGTTTGTCGTATTTGCATAATGGCTATATCTATCTCAGTAACTACTTGTAATTTATTACAAATAACACTTTGTACGTTGCTATTTAGTTACCCAGTGTTTCATTTTCCACACTAAAGGCACGATAAATGTTTGATTCATTCTTTCGATTTGCAAGTTTTCAAAATAATTGAATTGGTTCCTAGTTCCTCCACAGTTGATTGATTACTTTATTTTTGTGTTATGATGAATTAATGGGTTTAAATATATTAAAAGGATCTGATCAATAGCATTTAATTCTTACTGAAGACAAAATGTTCCATCTTTGGCCAGGAGGAATTTTCTCAAATTTGTTCCAGAACTTTGATGTGATTCTAGCCATCTAGCATGGCAAGATGTTCAAGACTAACCTTATTCTCTTCTTGACCTATATCTGAATTGAGCATTTAATTCAAGAAGTTTCAATTCTTTGGTGGGAAATGGTATTTCAAGACCAAAGCCTAAGTGTTAGCAATGCTCATTTCCTTAATTCTCTTACAACCTTAATTCTTTCCTCCTCCTATAACTAAAATATTCGCAACTTTTAAAACATAGACAACTTTTTTTTTCATTATTCTGCTTTTTACAATGCTATTGTGTCTTTTAACCATATGCAATTGGCCTTCTCCTGTCCATGTGTGGGTTCAACCAAGTGAAATTCAAAGTATAGTTAAGCCAACAGTGACTGCATTCTGCACTGAACATGTACAACCAGTTTTCATGTCATGTTTCCTAAATGGTAGAATGTAACAATTATTTCCATGGAATTTACATAGTATTTTGTATTATAAACTATATAGAGATGATTAAAATGATATGAGAAGATACAGTTTAGATGCAAAAACCATGTCATTTTTTTATGAGAGAAATAATCATCTGCAAATCTTGGTATCCACGGAAAACTTGGGAGTCAATTCTCCATGAGTACTAAGGGCTGACTGTATCAAGAAGGCATAGTTTTATTTTTAATGCTCTGACATAAAATCCACAGGTTCCTTCAGAGATTGGCAAAGTTTTTACTTTGCTTTTTTTATAATTTCATTGTGATTTTGTTTTGTTTGAGAATAAGAAGTAATTGTTTCATTAATTTTTTTCCCAATAATATCTTTTTATATCTTTATTTTTTCCAGAGCAATTCTGTCTGTATTTACCAAACTTCTGTCTTAATTAACCTCAAAATAAAACTTAATAAGCCATATGCTACAAGTATAATTTCTACTACTTTGTAACCTATTTATAGAAATTTTTATTTTTTTACATGTTTTGGATTTAGTCTTTATAATTTATGTATGTATATAAAGCAATTTATTTATATCTATTGTGTTCTGATATTCTTTTTTAATTTCAAATTGCTTTTTCTTTCATTTTATCATTGATTTTTTTTTCATGGCTCAGCATTTCACAGACCTCGCCAAAGAAGATGAAAACAATACTTTCTATCAATAACAGCACCATTTTCTCAGTTATATAATGATTCTGCATTTTTCATGTGTAGGTTCTAGAAAAACATCCAAAAGCTATTCTCACTTGGGCAGGAGCCATTTCAACAGGGTTTAAGCAGTGCAAGAATACGACTAAATTTTTTTCAGAATCAGTTATGCAGAGAAAGAATTATGAGGTTGCACCTGAAGGCTCAGATGCCTGAAAATTCATTATTACAATAGTCCAGCTGAAAATTGAGAAAGTCTCAGAAACATAAGTGAAGTAAGCCAGATCAAACCATGTTTTAGAGATTAAAAAGGGATGATATCCCAGCTAATTGTGTTTGTGGGTTGAAAGGATTGAAAGGTAGCTCCCAGGTTTGCATCCATTTCAATGAAAGTGTCATCTCAAAATAAGATCAGAGAAAGAACAGGCTTTGGGGGTTAGTTCAATGTGGGGCATATTTGAATTGTGATGCATATAAGAAACCCAAGGTGAGATATAGATTTGAGAATCATCGTAAATAATATCCATCAAGCCACTGAAATTATTCAGGAGAGCAAGGAGAGGGAGAAGAGAAGTAAGGACAGAACATTCAGGATCATTATATTTAAACTATAGACAGCAAAACATTCAAAAAACAGATTGCAAAAGGTGAAGTCTTTTATTTTATTACATATTTAGTATAGATCAAGTAATTCAAAAGCTGACATGAGACTATAATTCACAACTCAGGAGCTATTGGATTTTGTAATCATCACTAGATGGACTTGAAAGTTCAAGTTAACATGTCCAAGGTTACACAGCCAATAACTTGGGAAATACAATTTTAGTCAAGTTTATTTGATTCCTTGATCTTAAATGTTGTATTTATAAGATTAAAAATCTAAGTGAATTCAAACTAAGGCAAAGGAGTGATAAATACTTATTGATTCTTGGGGTGAGAAAAATTTGCCAAATTTGAAAACATTGGAAGAAAATTAAATTGAGAAAAACATTTTTTCAAAAAGATTGATAACATCCATGCATAAGAACAATAGAAGGAATCTTAAAGTAAATATAACTTTTAATTGAAATATTTATACCAGTAAATCTCATTTTCAAATATATTAAACTTCTACCAATTTTTCTTGAAAACACTTAAGATGATTCAGAAACACCAAATCTCACAAGAACACCGAAAGCTTTAATATAGTATAATAACCTGAAAAGAAGTACAAGACCTCTGGGGCTGACTTGAGAATTACAATTGGCAGCTGACATGAGCTGTGCCAATTGGAGCAGATGGTGTATATATGTTTTGGTTCTGTGCCACCACCTCCCCCTGGTGAAAGACCAGAATCCATGCCAATAGAAAAGTTGGAAGCTGCCCTCCTACTGCACAGATATGAGATTTTTAGGGGCTCAAAGTCTAGCTGCTTTCCTGTTGTTACTCTGCTGTTAAGAACCTCTCATAATAGATAGTGTAAGATTTTAAAAGATGGCATGACGGTACCCTGTGTGCTGCAAGATGTTGCCTGAACATGTTAGGTTTTGTAGACAAGGTCATTGATAGGAATATCACTAGTCACATCCGCCAAAGATTATGGTTTCTTCAGAATTCTTTTAACATAGTCTCAGAGGAAGATGTAATTTTTTCACTTTTTGAGACCACCATACCTGAGTCAAATAGCATTTCCTTATCTAGATCCCAGGAAAGGGATCTAGAAACTCTATGATCATCTTCACATATACAAATTAAGAAGGTGAAGTTTGTTTGCTTCTTTCTTCTCCACTAAACAGGCTGGTGTTTGAATTTTGTGTTTAGAAAGCAAACGCATACTGTAAAGTGGTTTGTATTGAAATGATCTTTCTTATTCCATTGACTTGAACCATAGCAAACTCTGCCAAAGTGCTACTTGAATATGAAAGAAGAAGGCTCTAGTCCAGCAATTTTTGGATGCTGAGACATGTACTCCAAGGACACTGAGGAAACACAGGGTACCATACAACATTTATTTTCCAGAAACAACAAATGTGCTAGACAACTCTTCATTCCAAAATAAACAATCAAATATTCATGTAAGAGTTATCAAAATGTGTAAAACAAAGAGTAAAGTAGCTTCATGAGTTAGAGACTTTGTTTCCAAAGATGGTTTATTTCTCTGAAATAATAAAGTCAAACATCTACTAAGACCACAGGGCCAAGATCTTTTACCTCTTCCACATCCTCACTGCCTTTACTCCTTGCTCTCACATCATTGAGACCTCCCAAACCTGACTTCCTCTTAACACTTCACCATTGTCATTTTACATCCAGTTCAAACTCCAGGGTTTCTTCATTCATCTTTCTGTTGAGAATATCTCCACCTTCTCTTTCCCATTCTATTGTTTGTTTGTTGTTATGGTTTCAAGTTATAATGTCTGCTCTCCAAAACGCATGTGTTAGGCAATCCGGGAATGTTCACAGATGAAATCATTAGACAAGGAGAGGTATAAGTGGATTAATCCATTTCAGGAATTAAATTTTAATGGATGACTGGATTGCAACTGCAGGCAGGAGAGGTATTGCAGATGCTCCACCTCACCTCAGTCCCAGAGTGATGGTGTTGGCTGACTATGGGCTGAATCTCTGAAACCATGGGCTGAAATAAATTTTATTCCTCTAAGTTGTTCTGGTCAGGTATTTTGGTCATGTGGTAAAAAGCTACTAACACAGTTGTAGTCATGTGGAATAAGTTCAGAGAAGAATAAACTCAAAATCCACATATTCTAATCCTACATGAGGTGTACTGAGCTATGCTAGGGGGAAAATTTCAACCAAAAAAGTTCTTGCATAACTGCAAAGTTTACATCCTTGATATATTTATTGCTATACTCTTATTTCTTTCACAGAATAGAGTGGACTGGTCCTATTTCTTCAACTCTCTTCATACTTATCCCTATTTTTCCTCCCTTTCAGCACAGGATCTTGCTACACAAATTAAATACCAACCATCAGATGAAAATGCACCTCACTTTCTGTCACAAAAATTAAAAATTGCCTATATTGCTACTAGTCTTTATTTCTTTTTGTTTTAGACAAAAGATTTATCTTTCCTGTCGAAGAAATGACACAAGAAAGGGACATAGGAAAGACATCACATTGCAGGGCATTTGAGTATTTTTCAGAATGGCTATTCATTGTTATGGTGGTGAATGTTACTGACATCTACTGGGTGGAAGCAAATGAAATCAAAAGTTCATGGAAGTCATCCCCATGGAAAATGTCTCTTATCACAACTCTCAAGTGTCTCTCAAGTTCAATAGATGAAAATCTGTTTACGATTATAGTAGTGGACAATCTAATTGTGATTTGGATATGTACCACTAATTTTTGCATCTATTTAAGAAAGTAAGAGCTCTAGAAATGCAGCTAGTGTAAAAATCAAGGGATATTTGAGTTAGTTTTGTACAAAATTGTACTGAAAGTCATTCAACAATTTTCCTTCTGGAGTTCATATTCCATTCACATAATAAATTTATGATAGTACATTTTAAAAGAATGTAGGATGTAGAAAAATAAACCAAATTAAATACAGTGAAGGATCTCAGAGACATATTAGAAGGGTTGAAAGAGTAGGTCTGAGAGTGACTTTTGAACCAATATCTAAGGGAGGTGATGGAATCAGTCATTTATTAACTAAGAAGTGAATTAGAAAGAAGAGCCAGTAAAAGGAGCCTCACACTTGTACATCATCTAATGTGAAGGTGATGATAGGTAAAACATCACTTGATTCAGTTAGTAGTACAGTCTTGGTGCAAGAATAGTGATTTCCCTAAAAAGAAACTCTACATCAAAAGAAATGTGATTTATCTGCAGTCATTAAAATGTGCAATCCAAGTTTTGGAGCAAAATATAATATTGAAAAGTTGAGAGTAATCAAAATGCTCATTTAAAATTATGAAGCATTTATGATTGTTGTGCTCAAAATTATTTAATAAACTGGAATAACTAAAATATAAATTTCAGTAATTTTTCCTGTAAAGATATATTATTGGATATAAAAGGCAGTATTCAAATACCTCTGAACACACTTTTAAAACTTAGGGCTGGGTATGTAGCTCAGTGGAAGAGAACCTGCCTAGTATGCACAAGTCCCCAAAGATATAACACATAATAAATGATAATATAGCTACAAAGTTTTACTCTCTTATTTTAAATGATTTTGTTAAGTTGGAAATTTTATTTATATTTTAAATTCAACTTTATTTTATTTAATTTCATATTACCTTGGTTTGTTTTTATATGATTATTAAATACCATTATTACATTTTAGTTTTTATACTCAAAATGTGAAGACCAGCCTATATGAGAACAAATATTTATAAACACATTGTTGATGTTTTATTATACTGAGATTATTCCTAAAAAAAAATGAATACTTACTCATAAATTTACATAACTATATATTTGCAAATTGGAGAAAAGTCTGTGTACACAATAAATTCTATGTTTTGAAGACTGAATTTCAACTTTGAATTTCTGTTAATTGGTGGTGTGTGTACTGAATGTTGACATGAAGAACGGGAACAATCCACCCAGCTTTGAAGCCTGAAACGTCAGAAGTGGGAGTCCCATCTGTTCTGGTGAAGATGGTTTTTTACCCATCAGTTAAATGTTTGTAAGCATTGTAAAAACTTCTCAGAAGATGTCTATGCTACCTAAAGTGAATGTCACTCACAAAACCAAGTATAAATATTCACAAATGGAATGTGTAGGTACACACAATGCTAAAATTTTTTGTGAACAAGATCTCAATCAAAGTAGAACAGTACTGAAAAAATAGCAAAATCCAAAATAAAAAAAAAAGTTCGATTGTCTATTATATAATGCACTACAAGGGTGGTCACCAATTTGAGTACCGTCTCTTTTACTTGCTGCAGAATTTTTTTGTAAAAAAAATGAAGTTAAAAACTCCCGAGAATCCTGTGATTTTTTTCATTGCTTACTAATTTAGAGCAAAGATCCTTTTTTTAAAAAAATGTGGAATAAAGTTTTGTTTATAACTAAGCTGAAACTGATAATTTTATGCATTCAAGTCAAAATTATCTTATTTCAGAATAAAAATGCAACTTTATTCATTTTGAGTACATGTTAATCCTATAAAAATCATCTACAGAGCATCACACTTTCAATTAAAGGACTAAAATCCAGTGGTTTGGACTTCTATAGAATAGATAGGAGCATACTACAATAAGTTATTCCATTGTTTTGCTTAAATATTTTACTCTTACCTAAAACTTGTCTAATTGGTAAATAACTTGAATGATATTGTACTGTGAATATTATCTACAAATTGGAGTTTGTTTTCCAAGTATATATATTTTTCCAAAGTATTTTATCATTTTATTTTATTTTGTACATAACCAAAATGAACATTAATAGTATACATATACTATATATCATATATTATATATAATGTATAAATACAATCTTTTTTAATTGTCAAAATATATTTTGTTGTTTAATACACATAAATACTTAGCTCAGTTAAAGTCTTTTTAGAATAAAAGAATAATTAATGGCATATGATCATATTGTCTCACAAAATTGTGTAGCTTTCAAGTGGAGATAGACTTTCAATAAGTACTGGATTTGGTATCTGGAGGAATGGTGTAGTTCAGACTGGACACGGCTGGTGGCTTGGTTGAATACGTCTACAGCGTCCATAGTAAACAGAGGAATCTGGGACATGGAGTATGTTTACAATAACTCTTCTGTTTGGGTGGAAACTTAGTCAATGGTTAACTCAGTCTTCGTCTGACTTTTTAATCCTTTGTTCACTGAATAACAGCTATTTTAGGTGTTATTATAGAATTAGCTCTAAGTCAACTAAGCTCACAAAGATAGGATTTTTAGTATGAAAATTTAGATATTGATTAAGACATGTTCAGAGTATTTTTAAGAAGTTTATGAAATAATTCCAATCATATATTTGAATACAAGCTTATATATATGATATATATATATATATTTCTGATGTCATGTTCAGAAAATTATGAAAAGATTTTGATAATTACTAATTATTTTTATGTAATAAGTGAATACATATTTGTGGAAATAACTGGACTGCATATTAAATTTTCTACAGTTAGAATATGCATGGTTTAGAAATAACATTGTACTGATATAATAATATTTACCTAAAACAAATGAGGGTCTATGAATTATTAAAATCTGACACTCCTTAGGATAAATATAATTTGGTCTCAAATTAGAAGACAGTATTAGAGGAGAATATTATAAAATTATGAGTTTTTATATACTACAATAGAATGAGTTGTTACATTGCAGAAAAAATGGTCTAAATGTTAAAAGCTCAAACTAAAGGTTTTCTATTTACTTCACAGGAAATCTCTCTGATTCATTTAATAAAGCAGCCACAGAAATCAACTTTTTTACACATACAAAAAAAAAACATTTTAAAGGAAAATAATGATTAAAAGGATTGAAGAGCTTTATGAATGGAGGCTAAAAAAGAAAAATTAACTTTCAAAAATAGATAAAATAGTATATGAAACAACATGATATTGCAACCAACTTTATTATTGAATTTGCTTAATTTCAAGGAATTGATCAAAGTTACTATTAGTTTTAGAGGTTTCCATATGCTCTCAAACTGGCTAAAAAAAGAAAGTCAATAATTCACTAACTTGGCACTACTTTATTCCAAAATATAGGGAAATTCATAATTTAATAAGTTGCTATTGTAATCTACCATTTTGTACATAGCCATTGTGTCAAACCTAATTAAAAATGGACAGAAATGCTGGCCCAAAGTAGTGGGATTAGAGGAATTTATACCTTGAGTATTTTGAAGATATGCACTATTTGAAACAGTAGTCATTATTTTTTAAAGTTAAAACAGGCTAAATATCTAGCATGTAGTAGAAATTCTGTGTGTGTGTGTGTGTGTGTGTGTGCATATGATCATATCAGACACACACACTTGTAGTACTAGAGAATGAATGTGGGAGCATTGTACAACTGAGTTATACCCCCAAACTTTTCATATTTTTTTCAGTTTGGGATAATGGTCTCACTAAGTTGCCTGGGATGGCCTTGAACTTGCCAACCTCCTGCCTTGGCCTCCCAAGGAGTTGGGATTATAGGCATGCATCAGAACCCACACCTTGTTGAGCCTCAATAATCTTGAATAAAATTTTAAAGAACCAAGCAAATATTCATTTCCATTAAGGTTTTTCAAAATGGTTATTCTCAACAGTTTTTGGGTTTCTGCAAAAGTGGTTGTCTCTCCTTTCTTTGACCAACACGTGGCAGTTGCAAAGAATGAGAGAAGGAGAGAGAGAGAAAGAAAGAGAGACAAAAGGAGAAGAGATTAATCTCAGAATGGCAGGCAGGGTTGGGACAAGTTGTGGGGTCTAAGCACCAGACCCAAGGTGTTGGTTCACCGGTTTTGCCAAGGTTCCCCAGCACAGCACCTTCGCTTCCACAATGGCCTGGTTACCTTTGTTCATAGTTGCACACACATAACTTCTGCTAGATCAAGTGCATTGGTTTAATTGAATATGAAAGTTTCCCTCTATAATACTTATTAATGGTCTTATGAATGATCTTAAAATGTTCATCATTTTAAAAAGTACATTTGCATGTACAAAAAATTAAAGATTTTGTAAGTTTTCTCAAAACTAACAATGTTTTTACAATTACCTTTATTGTGGCGATGTGCACGTATGTGTATATATCTCACAAACAATAAAAGTGAAAATTTGATATAATTAGATGCCTAATATTGTTGCCACTAAGCTGTGGTAGTAACTGTTAATAAGACAACTTGGGTCTTCAAGCAAAACCTTTTTAAGTACCTGTACCAACTTCAAATAACTAATATTAATTAACTAATTCTAAAAGAACACCAGAGGAGATCCCCTAACACCAAAAAACTCACCAGATTAGTTAGGCGTTATTTTATCAGAAATCTTCTGTGACTGGGTACAGGTTTATTAACAAATTAAAAGGAATAACCAAAAGATTGGAAATTGCATACTTGTGAGGGGAGATGCTAACAGATAAAGGTGCGGCCTGACAGCAAACTGCTGTTTGCTCTCATGAGTTTACAAACCTCAGGTGAACCCACCTGATGCAAACATCACCTCAGTTTCAAAACCATCTAATGCTGCCTTTGGTGTTTAAAAACAAAAACAAAAGATGTGTATATTAAAAATTATACCAAACATAGACTCAAATTTTTATGGGATATAAATACATCACTTTAATATTGATTATACTACAATAATAATATTTGAATCTCAGTAAATTATGAGCTGTATTTCAGAAGATTCAGAATAAAAAGCTCATCTTAGTGTAGACATGATGGTGACTTCCCTTTTAGACAACAATTATAATTGAAATTATTTTATTAATTTGAATCTGGAGAGACCAAGGCATAGCATTTGAAAATTCAGTGATAGAATTGTCACTGTGTCCTAGTAGCACTCTTCTTATTTTAACATTGAATGTATTTAACAGCTTATGAAAATAAATTCAAAGTTTTTTTTAGACTGACCAGAGTGGTATAATACTGAATCCAAGCAACCTGAGAAGCTGAGGGAAGAGGATCACATTTGAGGTCAGACTCAGCAACTTATTCAGGCCCTAAACATCTTAGTAAGACCCTGTCTCAAAATAAATAATAAAAATGAGCTGAGGATGGGGTTCAGTGGTTATGTACTCCTGGGATAAATCCACAGTACTCCCCCCAAAAGCTTTTTAGATGGAAAAATTTTATTTGCTAATATATAAATTGCTCTCATATCTGACAATTGAATTCAATTTCCTGTGTATAATAAAGGGATGTTGGAAATAGGCATAAGATTATATTTAATAGCCAATTAACTGAGAAAATAATATTTCATGATCAATTCCATTTTATGAAAAATTTTCAAGGCACTTAGCTTTACAGGTTTAGTCCAGAGTAAACTACTTGTTATGGTTTAGATGTGAGGTATCCCACAAAAACTCATGTGTGAGACAATTCAAGAATGTTTCCAGGAGAAATGATTGGTTTATGAAAGGCTTAACCCAATCAGTGGATTAATCCCCTGATGAGATTAACTTAGTAGTAACTGAAGGCAGGTGGGGTGTGGCTGGAGGAGGAGGGGCATTGGGAGAGTGACTTTGGGGCATATGTTTGTATCTGGTGAGTGAAGATCCCTCTCTCTCTGCCTCTGATCATCATGTGAGCCACTTCCCTCCACCATACTCTTCTGCCATGTTGTTGTGCCTCATCTCAAGCCCAAAGGAATGGAGTCAGCTGTCTGTGGACTGAAGCCTCTGAAACCATGAGCCCTTAAGTAAACTTTTCCTCCTTTACAGTTGTTTTGGTTGGATCTTTTAGCCACAGCAGTGAAAAAGCTGACTGAAACACTCCTGTTGCCTGATTTTCCTCAATTTCTTAAGCACTTTTATAAAATCTAGATTTGGGGAAATTACAGGACCCTACAGAAAAATATTATTTAAATGCCTACAGAACTTAGAAGATGAGTACATAAAAAAGTGTAAACCTATGTGATTGGGCACAAATATATAAAGATATAATTTGTCATAGCAGTGACATAAATTTGGAACTGTAAAGTGTGTGAACTTTGTATGCCATTGATGTTAAGTTGATATCACAACTTAACAACTGAATTAGGTTGCTACAAATTTAGTATGTTAAATGTAATCCCCATGGAAACCAAAAATAACAGTTTTTAAAAATATGCACAGAAGTAAATGAGAAGAAAATAAAATTAATTTACTAAAAACATTAACTAAACACAAAAGAAGACAATAGCAGGGAACATGAGGGATGAAAGAAACCCTTACAAAACAAGCAGAAAACAAACAATATAATAGTCTGCCTTCCTTATCATCCACTGCTTTATGTATAAATGGGCTAAACTCTCTGTTATGGTTTGGATGTGAGGTGTCCCCCAAAAGTTCATGTGTGAGATAATGCAAGAAGGTTCAGAGAAGAAATGATTGGGTTTTGAGAATCTTAACTCAATCAGTGAGGTAATCACCTCATGGGATTAGTTGAGTGGTACCTGAAGGCAGGTGGGGTGTGGCTGGAGGCGCTGTGTTACTCCGGGCATCCTTTGGTTGTATATTTTGCATCTGGTGAGTGGGTCTCTCTGCTTTCTGATCATCTCATGAGCTGGTTCTCCCTGACACATTCTTCCCCCATGCTGTCCTGCCTCACCTTGAGCCCTGAGGAATGGAGCCGGCTCTCTATGAACTGGGAACCCTAAAATCGTGAGCCCTTAAAGAAATTTTTCTTCCCCCAAAATTGTTCTGGTCAGATTTTTTAATCACATCAGCAAAAAAGCTGAATAAAACCCTCTGATCAAAAGACAGAGATTTTAATACAATGGCTAAATAGAAAGAAAAGATATCATGATCCCCTACATGCTGTCCACAGCAGGCTCATTTTACTTCCAAAGATACAAACAGATTAGTAGTAAAAGAACAGAAAAAGACATCATAGATGCATAATAACCAAAGGTGAGTTAAGGTAGGTGTATTAATATCAGATAAAATAGACTTCAAGGGAAAAGTGTTCCAACAGTCATGAAAAACTGTATATATTCTTCAAACACAAACATCCCCAAGGCAAAACTCCTCAAAAATATGAGCAAACATTCACAGAAGTGAAGGGAGACTCAGACAGTTTTATAGTACTAGTTGGAGATTTTAGTCCATGAAGGACAGACAGAGCAAGGGGACAGAAGACCAACTCATAGGCCCCTATGAATCAGCAGACCTAACAGACAGGTGCAGACCTAACAGACAGGTGCAGACCACTCCACCAGGCAACTGCAGCAGACATATCATCTCCAAGTGCACAGGCAACACTGTCTAGGGTAGTCTAATGTGAGGTCACCAAACAAGTCACAATAAATAAAAAATCAGACGGTCTGTCTATTCTGAGCACTCTGTGATGAAACTAAATATCCATAACACAGATAAAATAGAAAATTCACAGTTTATAGAGATTAAACAATATGCTCATAATGTCAGTGGGTCAAAGACGAAATCATGAGAATAATTGAAGATTTACTTAAGGACAAATATGAAAATGAAAACAGCATATCTAAACATTTAGGTTTGAGTGAAGACATTACTCAGAGAAAAATTATAGCTATAAATGTCTGCTAACATAGAAGAAGAAAGATCCTATTTAATGTTACATTTTAAAGAACTATGAAAGGGAAAGTAATAACAACTAAATCCAAAGTTAGCAGGAGGAAGAAAATAATAAATATTACAAAACAAGCAGATGTCTTTTCTTTAAAAGAAATGAAAAAAATTTTAAATAACAAATTTTTAGAGAGACTGACCAAAATAAGTAAAATCAGAAATGAAACTGAAATAATACCACATCATAGAAATAAAAAGATCACAGAATACTATGAATAATTTTACACAATCAAATTAGAAACCTAGAATATATAGACAAATTCTTTGAAATGCCAAAAATTACCTAAAGTGACTAAACAAGAATCAGAAAGACAGAACAATTCTATAAAAAGTAGAGATTGAAAAAATAACCAAAAATCTCCCAATAAAGAAAATAGTCATGTAAATTTTACCAAGATTTAACATCAATTCTTCTTGAAATTTTCCATAGCAATTGAAGAGAAGGAAGATTTCCTGATTCATTACTCTGATCCAAGGCTGAATAAAATCATCATAGAAAAGTAAAATCACAGATCAATATTCCTTATGCATGTAGATTTCAAAATCCTCAGAAGTATTATCAAACCAAATCCAATAGAATATTAAAAGAATTATATACCATGACCAAATGGGATTTGTTTCAGGAATACAAATATGTTTCAAAAGCAAAAATCAATTAATGGAATAAATATTAATAGAATGAAGGAGAAAATCATCATCTGAATTAATACAGAATAAAGTATTGAACAAAATTCAATATCCTTTCTTGAAAAATACCCAATAAAGAGAAATTCACTGAACATAATAAAAACCATATATTAAAAACCCCACAGCTAATAGCTTGCTTAATGAACAGAATAAACTGATTTTCAGAGAAAAGATGTCTTAACTTCACTACTTCTAGTAACAGTATCAAAAGGTCTATAAAGAGCAATCAGGCACAAATAAAATAAATAATAAATAGATAAACAACACTGAAGTTCAGTAGAAAAAAATAAAATTATCTCTGTTTGCAGATGTAGTTGTCTTATATGTTGAAATTTCTAAAGATCAAACACAGACATACAACCACACACAACTAATGGACAACTGCAGCAAAGTCACAGGATAGGAAATCAACACTCAAAAACCGAGTCCATATTTATAGGTTGAAAATGAGCAAATCTAAAAGGAAATTTACCCTAGCATTTAAAATACTAAAATACTTAATCTATCTAATCCAGGAGGTAAAAGACTTGTACATTGAAAGTTACCAAAAACAGATGCTGAAATTAAAGAACTTTTTATTTAGAAAAGGAAATTCACCTTTGTTAATCAATATGAAGACTCAATATTATTAAGATGTCAATAATACCCAAAGTGATTTACAGATGCAGTCCAAAATCTGTCACTACTGAAGTCCCATTTTATCTAAGGAGGATGGATTCCAAGAATCTCAGTGGATATAGGACGCCAGATATTACTGAAAGCCATATATTCTCTCTCTCTCTCTCTCCATATATACATATAGTGTTTTCGTCCATATAATGCATACATACCTAAGATAAAATTTAACTTATAAGTTAGGCATAGTAAGATATTACCAATAATAACTAATGATAAAATAGAATAATAATTGTTATGGTTTAAATGTGGTGTCTCCCAAAAGTTCACATGTAAGACAATGCAAAAGAAGGTTCAGAGGAGAAATGATTGGGTTGTAAGGGTTTTAACCCAATCAGTGATTTAATCCCTTGATTAGGGATAGACTGAGTGGTAACTGAAGTGCTAGGGTGTGGCTGGAGGAGGTGGGAATTGGGGCCTGGCTTGGGAATATGTATTTGTATCTGGCCAGTGGGCTCTTGCTCGCTCTCTCTGCTTCCTGATCACCGTGTGAGCTGTTTCCCTCGGCCACATTCTTCCAGCATGATGTTCTACCTCACCTCAAGCCCCAAGGAATGGTGTCTGCTGTCTATGAAACCATGAGCCTCCAAATAGACTTTTCCTCCGCTACAATTGTTTCAGTGAGGTCCTTTAGTCACAGCAGCAAAGAAACCTGACTAAAACTATAATTATAGCCCAGCCCCATATTGTAAAAAAATTTGGATGAATGTGACCTCTGCTTTAAAATATGTCTTTTTAGTCTCAACTCACCCCACTTATGATAATAAGAAGTCATACTTAAAGTATGGGTTTCTGATTGCTGAGTTGCCAGTATCACTACCCTTGGCAACCTTATTAAATAAAATAAGGTGGCTTAAACACAGGCACTGAGAGACTATTATAGTTGATCTTATAACCAGGGACTAGTGGGTGGAGGCATATAGAGGACACACCGGAACAGGAATGGCTCACGGGCCCAGCAGACAGAGGAGCCTGGTACAGATGTGAACATCATGGTCACGGTCGTGCATGATCTAAAACTTGTGATTGTTAATTTCTGGAATTTTTCATTAAATACTTTCTGACAATGATTTACTGTGGGTAACAGAAACCACAGAAAATGAAAATGTGGATTAAAGAACTACGGCATCCCAATCATCATTTTTTTTTAATAAAATGAGGAGCTAATCTTCAAGTTTGTATGGCATTGTAAGGGAAATCAAGTAGCACAATCTTGAAAAAGAACTCACACTTTCCAATTCTGAAAGTTACTGCAAGCTCTAGCTATCAAAATATTATGACATTGGCATAAAGATAGACATAAGCCAATGGAATAGAAATGAGAGTAAAGAAATAAGACCTTATAGTTATGCCAATTTATCATCCACAAAGTACCCAAGTCCATTTAATAAGAAAAAATATTCTCCTTAAAAATGGGAATGGCACAAGTAGTCTACTTACAAAATAATAAGTTGAATAGCAACCTCATACCTAGTATGAAACTAACTTAAAATGAATCATTAAGTATGATATAAGAAATAAAGCCATAACTCTTAGGAGAAGACATGGAGATAAATCTCCATGACCCTGACTTTGACAATGGAATCTTAGCTATGACACCAAAAACATGATAAAAAAGAAAGGAGATTGATACATTTAACTTAATAAAGATGACAAACATTTTTTAATCAAAAGACATTATGAGGAAACTGAAAGAAAACTTGCATAATAAGAGAAAATATTTGCAGCTCATTTATCCAAAAAGGGTTTATATCCAGAATATAAATTGGACTTCTAAAGCTCAACTATAGGAAAGAAAATAATATAATATTTTTAACAGTATGGATTTGTGTCTGAAAAGTATACACCCAAATAGTCAATAAGCACATGCAAAGATACTCAGCATCACCAGTTGTAGTAAATGCCAATCAAAAGCACAAGATGCACTTCACACCAATACCAGTGTTACTCTAGAACCAACCGCAACAGCAGCAAGGGGGAAGACATATGTCAGTCAGGATTTAGAAAAATTGAAACTCGTGGACATTGTTGGTGGGAGTGAAAAATGGAGCAAATGCTGTAGAAGAGAGTTTGATAGTTCCTCAAAAATCTAAAGATAGGATTACCAATGACCCAGCACCCCACTCTTAGGCATACTACCAAAAAATTAGAAACAGAACTCTGTTACTCGTACAATAATGTTTTTAGCAGAAGTATTCACAGAGTCAGAATGTGGAAACCACCAAAATGCCTAGCAACAAATAAATAGATAAAGAAAATTGGTGTGTACATACAAAGAATAGTATTCAGTCTGAAAAATGAATGAAGATCTGATAATGGCTACACTATGAATGAACCTTGAAAACATCATGGTAAAAGAAATAATCCACAAAAAATATGATACAATCTCACTTATACAAAAAAATTAGGCAAATTCATAGAGGAAGAAAGTGAATTAGGAGTTACCAGAAGCTGAGGAGAGAGGAATAACTGGGTAAAGTTCACAGAGACTCAGTGTGGTTTGTTTAAACCGAGTTTTGGAAATACTGGTTATGTTTGCATAATATTGTCAATGCAAGAGCACTATTTCATCGTCGGCTTAAAATGACAAATTTTGTTATATATATATATGTGTATATATATATATATATATATATATATACACACACACACACACACACATGTATACATAAACATATAACTTTTTTAAAAAAACTTCCCTGTTCACCAAAATATAAAGTAGGCAAACAAAACAATAGTAACAGCAGACATGCAACCCCAATTTAGGTGCAATACCATTAGAAATCTTTAATTTATAGAAATATACCCATAACACATATTCAACACATTCTTCCATGTAATGTAATATTCCAAATGAAACAGAAGCAAAATTTTCTTCCATTAAATTCAGAGCTTTTTAGTTGTGACTATTTTAAAAGTAGTGATAAAACAAAACCATGAGTGATTAAAATAATTTGTATTGGATAATGAACTCTGAGGACAGGAGCCATTTTGTATTTTTAGAAATTACTGAGGACATAGATAATGTAAAAGAATATTATCGAAAGCAAAGCAATTTGTGTCATTGCTTTACAAATTTTCAAATTTAATCGCTTCCTTGATTAAAACATTGCATTCTCATTCTTGATTCAGCATTCAGCTTACTATATGTTACTTTGGTTGAAGAACAGGAAAAAAATACATCCTCACAGATATGTATTCTGAAGGAATGGTCTAGCTGACCCCTGGAAACCTCTCCGAGACCCCAAGAGACTTTAAGCCACAGCTCAGGAAATACAAATTTGTCTGTAAAACAAATTACCAAAAAGATATAATTCATAATTCAGACTTGAGCTGTTTTCTAGGAATAACATGAATGACACATGTTTTTGTAACACGATCACAGATGTACCTATTTTGGGACAAGCTCATCTCTTGTGCTTTCCCACAAAACCAGGCTTATCTCTGCTGCCACCACGTCACATCGGTTTTACACGCTGCTCTCCTGGCACTGCCAGTCCTTCCAGATATGGAACTCTTGCTGCTTAGGACCCTGTCACACGTCAGGAGCAGGATGAATCACCCCTGGAAGAATACTGCCTGGTTAGTTGGATGACAGATGAAGACAGTGTTTGGAAGGCTGTTTAAGAAGGAATTCCGCATCTCCTTGTGAGACCTGGAAATAAAAGAAGCACCTGTAGTTGTCAGAGGACTTGCAAATACCAAGTGGGAAGCCACATTCTTTCCCACTGGCCCTGAGCCCCTGGAGGAGGGCTGGCCTCCTGCAGCCTCCTGAGGCTGGCACAGGCCTGCTTAGGAAGCACTTTTCTTCCCTTTTTAATACTTTGCTCATGTACTGTCAATGGGCACATTGCTTTCCTATTAATTTTGTTGTTTAAATCTGAAAAAAATTATAAAAGTAATTTTTAAATAGTTTTCTAAATTGAGACCATACAATGTGAACAATGAGAAAAACACCTGTCACAATAGGAAAGCATCATGACATCCAAGTGTCACACAGTGAGAGTTTTTACATATCACTAATTCCTTACAGGGTGATTCTATCAGGATCTGTTATTCCCTTTTTACTTTCCTGTGATTTTATAAAGATTATATAATCATGTTTGAGATTATGTATGAGAAACGCAGAGGGAAACATAGTATATGACCTACAGAACACAGACATAAAATAATCTCTCAATTTTTATAGAGAGTTTAACTTTTCCCAGTTATTTTATTATATATACATTTTGTCATGTCTTACTGTTGCATATAAGAAAAGACAATATGCCTATCCATGTTTTCAGGAAAGAGAAGCGAAGATTAATTTAATAGACCCCATTCAAAGGTAGCACAGGTGAGTACTCCTGGATTTGCTTACTTTGTAACTGTATTACTTCATCTCCTTCCTCTCCCCCTCACAATTCTTTCTTCTTACCCGCCATGTGTGTCTCCCCTTCATTCACAAGTTTGGAACCAATACATGGTTGTGGATCTGCCTGCGTGGTGAGCTCTTGGTGTAGACCTGAAGTGCCGGGACTCTTGTTGGTCTGCCCACCAGCTCAGTGCAGGCGGCGGAATAACTGCTAGAAACCTGTACCCTCACGTACAACACGGGCCACAGGGACAGCCTTCGCCCTTGTGTGGCCAGTGGCAAACCCACGTAGGGAAGGAATTCCATGAGGGAGCGGGTGGCTATTTATGAGGCAGCCTCTGGGTGGGGAAAAAATGCACAGTATGCAATAACGCAGAACCAACCAACAAGCATTGAAGAAGGTTGGTTCAACATGTTTCCCAAGTTCATTGTTGAAAACAAAGTTGAAGAGTCAAGTTCAATCCTAAGTAAGGTCTGAGTTTTCATTTTCTAGTATATCTCCTTTATAATTTTTAAAATTTATTTTATTGCAAACAAATGGGATACAACTTGTTTCTCTGTGAAGTAGAGGCATGCCATTTGTGTAATCATATAATATTTTTAAGAATCACACATATCTTTATATGGATTTAAGGGAATCTCCTTAACATATCTCTGTCTCTATTTCTTTCTCACACACACACACATGCACATAGAGTCTAAGGTCTGAACACAATCATTAATTTGTACAAAAGAAAGCAAAATACCACGTTATACTCATTTATAATAAAATTTTCTCTCTAACAGATCTTATCTGCTGTGCATTTTTGTCTTTCCAAGTATGTATGTTATAATTTTGCTTCAGTGTGGCAATTTTAAAAAATGATAGTTTATCTCATTTTTCTCCTTAGTTCTATTGCTTTGTGATTGTTGTAGTTACATTCATCAAACACCACATTCATATGCAGCAACATAATTGTGGTCGTTTAGTGTCTATAATCACTTACAGAGAATGAGTGGGAATTAGCCCTTCGTTGGAGTGTTTAAAGAGGGAAGAGCTAGCTTTAGTGTTTAAAAACAGATGAGCCATTTTCTACCTTCAAGTTTCTTGCAGAATTTGTGCCTAGTCTGATTTTCTTTAGATTGGGAAAAACGCTTGTATGTATGAAGAATTTAAATAAGCACATTATACAGATGTTAGAGTCAGGGGGAATATGCTATTATCTTGCAGTGTTTATGGAACTCAGTGTCTGAAAGTTCACTGTGTAAATCCCATCCCTTCAGATTTTGGTCATCTCTGGAGGACACGAAAATGTTGACTTTATGGAATCATCTCCCACGAGATGGCTGTCCCGTGTATATCTGTGGCAAGAGTGGAGATAACAACAAAAAGGCACAATACCAGGAACGCATCAGCATTAAATCGAAATTAACAGTTAGTGATGTTTGTAGGTCTCTTACTTTGTGTTTTCCTCTTTGTCAGAGAGGCAAAACTCTCCCTTTCTTTACATGTGGAGAGAATAGTGCAGGACTGTTGGCATAACCAATTTAGAAAAAGAAAAGAACTTGATGTTGAGTAATACTTTTAATTTTCAATTTTCCTTCTCTTTTGTTTATTGGCAAGAAATTCATTTGTTGCTGAGAAATGTCCTTCTCATTTGTTTATCATCAGCTTTAAGATGAAGTGCTTTAGAAGAAAGTCCCTTACTTTCCTTTTTTATGGTGTAGAGATTTGTCCATAACAATATACGGTAAGGACACAAGAGATTCAGCTTTGCTGTATACAATCTCATTTTGTTTAAGTGTGTTATAAAAGCATTGGGAAATAGCTGAAATTTTCATACAGCAATGAAATGTGAGATAGTCAATGTTTTTCTATTAGGTTGTGAGCGAATGGATAAAGCTGCATTTAACATTAGCATTCCTCTGGCTCATTTGTGTCCACTGATTAATTTTAGGTGATGGCTCATTAACAATTCTGTGTATAAAGATGATGCAACTTTAAAATATGAACAAAACACCCCATTCATATAAGTCATGGAAATACCAGGGGTATGATGTTGTGGGATGGGGAAATAAGAAACTAGACAGACTTTGGAGAAATAACAATACTAGACAACAATGATGATGCTGATAACTGTTAATCATAATAGTACAAATCTGATTTACTAGACAATATACTGGGTCCTGTGAGAGATAAGTATTTCTTAAGTGCAAACCCTATAGTTCAGCAATACAGAACTTATTTCACTTAGTAGATGTGGAAGCAGTCATGTGGGATGGTGCAGCTTGCCCTAGATTAACCAAAAGATGAGTGACTGAGAGGGGGTTCCAAGACGCATTATTGTGACTATAAATTGAAAGTAAGGAAACCTGATTTACACTTGTGTAATACCCACAGTTCACAGAGCGTTTTTATCGCATGGCTTAATTCTTCCGTGATGGCAGGAGATACAGATTACTGCTCGCCCTGCAGTAGGGATAAATGAACAGATACACAGCAATAGTCAGGTGCCTAATAAAGCACAGGAGGTAAGGCAGGAAACAAGCTCGGGGTTCTATCAAGTCACACCAGCTGGTTTGAGGACTGACTGAAAGTAAAGAATACAGATGTAAAGGAAAGCTATACATCCTGGAGTCCAATTCAGATGAGGATTTATGGCCTTTTATATTTATCCTTGTTTTACTGGTTATTAGAAGAATGTGCCTGGTGGGGAATCATGGAAGAAAAACGACTTGAGGAAATAAAGATGGCTTATGAAGGCCTTGTGTGCCTGCAGAGATCTGGAAGAGCTAAATCTTTCAGCAGGTAAGGGATCCAGTGAGTTATGAGACCAGTTCTGGGCCTGAAGGCTGGTGGCATGGGTTCGAGAACAGGATTTGGCTTTAACAAGCCCAAAGGTCTCAGAGTCACCTAACCCATTGGGAGCTTGTTTTCCCCACTTGAAAAGTGAGCGGACTGGATTGTATGACTTCCACTAAACTCACCAATGCTAAACGGTCAAGGCCATGGAGGCTGATTATAGTTGAAGCCTTATTAGGAAGCCAGCATTGATAAAGGGACAACAATGGACTCTCCAGTGAAGGAAAAGTCCAGGTCACCCACCTGCTTTCCTGGCATCTGCTCCTAATGCTCAACATCAAAATTGGCAGCAGGAGGAGCCTGCTGTGTTTTCCCTACCTGTCTTCCTTGCATTATTAACTCAGGTAGAAAGTTGGAATATTCTGAGAAATAACAAAAGATCAAAGAAAAAAAGTAGGAAATAAAGATTCCTCTTCATTTTCTAACCCTGGATAGAGGGTTATCTGCAAGACTGGTTGGCACTAGATACAGACTTGAAGACCTGAATGGTGACGGGCATCTTCTCCATGACAGCCAGTCATGCTTCAGAGGCCTAGAGCTCCTGTCTTCCCTGCTTGCTGGTGCCCTCCCTCCAGACCTCCGCTCCCCACGCAGATGATCATTGGCTCCCTCTCTGCTCTTTCCTGTAACAGCAGAGTCAGGGCACTCAGTCTTGGAAACAATCCACTTTGTTTCTTCTGAATGTGTCAGAGAGCCAGTGATAGGACCCCGAAAGGATATGCTACTGCTCTTCCAGAATGCATCTAACTCAAGGATTTTAAGGCATTTTGAACATTGATTGGAGGAGTTTTGCTGCTACTCTGCCATAAACACTTATATATGGAAACACATATCATTTTACTAGACATTTCTTCCTTTTTAATCTCTCATCTTTCCGTTGGGACAAGTCATTAACAATTTTGTTATTTTGAACACATAGGTGAATTTGAAAATCCCGTTTTCGGATATTAAATGACTACTATGAAATACTTACTTTGAAAGGAATGATTGGATCATATAGGGATCATTCTCAATGGTAAATAATTAGTCACATTATTAATTAGTTGCCACATTTCCTGTTGGGTAAATGACAGCATTCCCCTTACCTTCAGTGTTTCTTTCATATTCATGATTAACCAATCCCTAATTGCCCAGTATTAGATAACCATCAATATTTTTTTTTATTCCCATAAGGATTAGAAGCACATGAGTAAAAATAAGTAAGTAAATAAATAATACAAACAAAAATCTGAAATCCGTGTTGCTACCTCTGTAACCTCTATGACCATCTGCTCGGCCTCTATTTACGACACATGTATCATAGAAAGCTCAGTGGTGAGAGTACACAGCTTGAAAGACAGGATTACTAGGTCAATGAGGTTGTGTTCGTTAATGGCAGGGTTGGAAGAGGCATCCAAACATAAAGCACAGAGGCATGGGTTTGTATTAGAAATGAACACTATGCTGTGGAACTGTCTAAAGGAAGCATTTCTTACAAGGGTGATCAGAATTTAGGGGAGAAATAACATTGGAACAGAGGCTTAAAGGTCGAAGAGGCTTTGATATAGTAGGAGAAGAAACAGTATAAGCAAAGTCAATTGGTGTAAAAATGGGTCTGTGTTCAGGGAATAATAAGCAGTGGAAATGGGCATAAGGTGCTCTTCCAGAAGGTGCAGAAAGGCCCCTGTGGCTGTCCCTGTCTTGTGTGACCACCTACAGAATTCTCACGTGTCCCTTAGACAACAAGGGGGACTACAGGCTTTTGGGTGCTGGCATGATTACAGTAGTTTAAGAAAGTGTCTGTCGGCAGTGTGAAGAACAAGCCATGAGTGGCATCAGAAAGAAGGGGACTCAGGCAGGGAGACTAACTAGGAGTTCCTTCGTAGTCCCAGTCAGGTGAGGACAACACAGGCCTGAAGAGGGTCTCCAGCCGGAAGACGGGAAGGAGGCGGACAGGGAGGAGAGGAAACGGCCTTTGTGTCGCTCCTCAGAAAGGAGTGCAGAATGTCGGGGAGGGAAAGGCAATGAAAAGATAGAAAAAGCCTGCACTTGTGTAAATATGAGGCTTTTCCCAAACTGCCCTCAACCCCTCAGAAAAGTCGCAAAGTATTTTCGTCCCTTATTTTGTCTGTAAAGGCCAGGTGGCCGACCACCCTTCCCCTAGCGGTCAGGCTGACCCAAAAGCAAACTTTGCTGATACAAAAGCGAACTTAAAAATAACGACCACCCTCCTCTCGGTGGTCAGAGTGACCCAGAACTTAAGATAACATACTTTGTATGCAATTTTATATGGTAACCAATCAAAAAGAGCACTGTAAGACTGCTTGCCTTTCATTATAAAAATCCTGCTAAACATGGGCTCGGGGCCTCTTAGCGTCACCGGTTACCGAGTGCGCGGAGGACCAGGCTTGAGCTTGCTAATAAATGACTCTTTGTTGCTTGCATTGATCGTGGTCTCTGGTGGTGTTGTGGGGTCTTGAGACACTGGGCACAACAGCAACTCCAGGGCTCCTCACACCGGTGACACAGTGCCCGAGGAGGGAGCCTCTCCCTCATGGACTAGGTGTTGAGAGAGAAGGCGAAAACGTGCCTGGCACCCCAGCAGTAACTTCTCTCAATAAAGGGGATACTAAAAGCAGATCAACTGCCAAAAATCAATACCAAGTTGTGAATATCAGCTGTCTCCCTGGTACAACACAGGCTGGCTTCAAAAGCCATTCCAAACATAAAGGAGGTCCCATCATGTTTTTTTGTTTGTTTGTTTGTTTTAAAGTAATTCCTGTACAGAGGCATCAATATGGTAGGCAAACTTCATCAGCAGATACAAAGAAACAGTTCTCTAAGCCTTCCTCAATCCCAATAATTCTTAAATTTGGCCTTTTCATGATATCCCATAATTCTCGTAGATTCTGTTCATGATTTCTTACCATCTTCTCTGTTTGGTCAACTTTGCTTTCAAGATTAAATATTTTGTCTTCACTATCTGAGGTTCTGTCTTCCAAGTGTTCTATCCTATTGGATATGCTTTCTATGGAGTTTTTAATTTGGTTTATTATTTCCTTCATTTCAAGGATTTCTGCTTGTTTTGTTTTTTTTTTCAATATCTCCCACTCTTTATTGAAATGATCTTTTGCTTCCTGTATTTGCTATTTTAGCTGTCGATTGGTGCGATCATGAACAATCTATTCAATGAAATAATATTAAAAATTTCCCAAATCTGAAGAATGAAATGGAAAATCAAGTACAAGAGGCTTATAGGACTCCAAATACACAAAATTACAACAGACCCACACCAAGGAACATTATAATGAAAATACCTAACATACAAAATAAAGACAGAATTTTAAAGGCTGCAGGAGAAAATAATTAAATTACACTCAGGGGGAAACGAATAAGGATATCAGCAGATTTTTCAATCCAGACCCTAAAAGCTAGAAGGACCTGGAACAACATTTTTCAAGCCCTGAAACAAAACGAATGCCAAACAACAATATTATACCCAGCAAAACTTATCTTCAGATTTGACGAGGATTAAAATCCTTCCATGATAAACAAAAGCGAAAAGAATTTACAAAAAGAAAGCCAGCATTAGAGAATATTTTCAGCAAAATATTCCATGAGGAAGAGATGAAAAACAACAATGTAAATCAGCAGAGGGAGAAACTACCCTAAAGGAACAGCCAAATAAAGGAGAAACCAAGTCGTGTCAAATAAACAAAAAATAAGCCAAATGACTGAGAACACACTCCATATCTCAATAACCCTGAATGTTAATGGCCTAACTCATCAATCAAAAGACATAGACTGGCAGATTGGATTAAAAAGAAAGATCCAACAATTTGCTGCCTGCAAGAGACTCATCTAATAGAAAGAGATACCCACAAACTAAAGGTGAAAGGATGGGAAAATATATACAAATGCACATGGACACAGCAAAAAAGCTGGAGTATCCATCCTCATATCAGATAATGTGGACTTCAAGCCAAAGTTAGTCAGAAGGGATAAAGAAGGACATTTCATATTGCTTAAAGGAAGCATAAATCAGCAAGACATAACAATCATAAATATCTATGCCCCAAACAGTGACTCATCCATGTATGTCAAAAAAATCCTTCTCAATTCCAGAAATCAAATAGACCACAACACAATAATACTACGCGATTTTAACACAACTCTCTCACCACTGGACAGATCCTCCAAGCAAAAATTGAAAAAAGAAACCATAGATCTCAATAACACAATCAATAATTTAGACATAATGGACATTTATAGAATATACCATCCAACAAAGAGCGAATACACTTTCTTCTCAGCAGCACATGGATCCTTCTCTAAAATAGACCATATTTTATGCCACAAAGTTAATGTTAGCAAGCACAAGAGGATAGAGATACTACCTTGTATTCTATCAGATCATAATGGATTGAAATTAGAAATATATGACAGAGTTAAAAACAGAAAATACTCCAACACCTGGAGATTAAATAATATGCTATTATATAATGAATGGATAACAGAAGACATCAGGGGGAAATTTAAAAATTCTTAGAGGTAAATGAGAACAAAGAAACATCATATCAAAATCTCTGGGACACTATGAAAGCAGTACTTAGAGTAAAATTTATTTCATGGACTGCATTCAATAAAAAGAAAAAATCAACAAATAAATGAACTAACACTATAGCTCAAAGCCCTAGAAAAGAAGAACAGAGCAACACTAAAAGTAGTAGAAGACAGGAAATAGTTAAAATCAGAACTGATATGAATGAAATTGAAACAAAAGAAACAATCGAAAAAATTGACAAAATAAATAGTTGGTTCTTTGAAAAAATAAACAAAATTGATAAATCCTTAGCCACACTAACAAAGAGAAGGAGAGAGAAAACTGAAATTACTAAAATTCGGAATGAACAAGGAAATATCACAACAGACACCATTGAAATACAAAACATAATCAGAAGCTATTTTGAAAATCTATACTCCAACAAAACAGAAAATCTTGAAGATATCAACAGGTTTCTAGAGACATATGAATTACCTAAACTGAAACAAGAGGACATTCACAATTTAAATAGGTCAATTTCAAGTAATGAAATAGAAGAAGTCACCAAAACCTACCAAAAAAGAAAAGTCCAGGACCAGATGGGTTATCAGCCGAGTTCTACAAAACCTTTAAAGAACTCATTCCAATACTTCTCAAAGTATTCCATGAAATAGAAGAGGAGGAAACCCTCCCAAACTCATTCTATGAAGCCAATATCACCCCGATACCTAAACCAGACAGAGACACATCGAGGAAAGAAAATTTCAGAACAATATCATTAATGAACATTGATGCAAAAATTCTCAACAAAATCTTAGCAAATCGCTACAAAAATATATTATAAAGATAGTGCACCACAATCAAGTGGGTTTTATCCAGGGATGCAAGGTTGGTTCGACACTCAGAAGTCAATAAATGTAATTCACAATATCAACAGACTGAAAATCAAGAATCACATGATTATTTTGATAGATGCAGAAAAAGCATTCGATAAAATATATCATCCCTTCATGCTCAAAAGACCGGAAAAAATAGGGATAGTGGGAACATTCCTTAACATTGTAAAAGCCATCTGTGCTAAGCCCATGGCCAATATCATTCTAAATGGTGAAAAACTGAAAGCATTCCCCCTAAAAACTGGAACAAGGTAGGGATGCCCTCTTTCATCACTTCTATTCAACATTGTCCTCGAAACTCTAGCCAGAGCAATTAGACAAACCAAGGAAATTAAAGGGATATGAATAGGAAAAAAAGGACTCAAACTATCCCTATTTGCTGATGACATGATTATATATTTAGAGGAACCCGGAAATTCCACCAGAAAACTTTTAGAACTCATTAGTGAATTTAGTAAAGTGGTACTATGTAAGATCAATGCTCATAAATCTAATGCATTTCTATTCCTAAGTGATGAATCCTCTGAAAGAGAAGTTAAGAAAACTACCCCATTCACAATAGCCTCAAAAAAAAAAAAAAAAACTTGGGAATCAATCTCACAAAAGAGGTGAAAGACATCTACAATGAGAACTACAGAACACTAACGAAAGAAATTAAAGAAAACCTTAGGAGATGGAAAGATCTCCCATGTTCTTGGATAGGCAGAAATAATTTTGTCAAAATGGCCATACTACCAAAAGTTCTATACAGATTCAATGCAATTCCAATTAAAATCCCAATGACATACCTTACAGAAATAGAGTAAACAATCATGAAATTCATCTGGAAGAATAAGAAACCCAGAATAGCTAAAGCAATCCTTCGCAGGAAAAATGAAGCAGGGGGTATTGCAATACCAGACCTTCAACTATACTAAAAAGCAATAGTAACAAAAACAGCATGATATTGGCACCAAAATAGGTAGATCAATGGTACAGAATAGAGGACAGAGACAAAAACCCAAATAAATACAGTTTTCTCATACTAGACAAAGGGGCCAAAAATATGCAATGGTGAAAAGATAGCTTCTTCAACAAATGGTGCTGGGATAACTGGAAATCCATATGCAACAGAATGAAACTAAATCCCTAACTCTCACCCTACACAAAAATCAACTCAAAATGGATCAAGGACCTTGGAATCAGACCAGAAACCCTGTATCTTACAGAAGAAAACGTAGGTCCAAATCTTCAACACGTTGGCTTAGGATCAGACTTCCTTATCAGGACACCCATAGCACAAGAAATAAAGCAAGAATCAATAACTGGGATAGATTCAAACTAAATAGCTTTCTCTCAGCAAAGGAAACTATCAGCAATGCGAAGAGAGAGCCTACAGAGTGGGAGAAAATCTTTGCCACTCATACTTCAGATAGAGCGCTAATTTCCAGAATCTATAAAGAACTCAAAAAACTCTACACCAAGAATACATATAACCCAATCAACAAATGGGCTAAGGAAATGAATAGACACTTCACAGAAGATCTACAAACAATCAACAGATATATGAAAAAATGTTCTACATCTTTAGTAACGAGAGAAATGCAAACCAAAACTACCGTAAGATTTCATCCCACCCCAATTAGAAGGTGATTAACAAGAATACTAGCAACAATAGGTGTTGGCAAGGATGTGGGGGAAATGGTACACTCACACATTGTTGGTGGGGCTGCAAATTAGTGCAGCCACTCTGGAAAGCAGTGTGGAGATTCCTTAGAAAACTTGGAATGGACCCACCATTTGACCCAGCTATCCCACTCCTCCGCCTATACCCAAAGGACTTAAAATCAGCATATTACAGTGATGCAGACACATCAATGTTCATAGCTGCTCAATTCACAATAGCCAGATTGTGGAACCAACTTAGGTGCTTTCAATTGATGAATGGATAAAGATACTGTGGTACATATCTCAAAAAACCAAAGGATGAATGATCTCGCTGATAAGCGGATGATGACACATAATGGGAGGTGGGAGGGGAACAAGAATGGAGGAAGGAGGTACTGTATAGGGGATAAGGGGGGGAAGGGAGGGGAGAAAAAAAACCAAATGAATCAAGAACTATTACCCAAGGTAAATGTATGATTACACAAATGGTATACCTCTACTTCATGTAGAAACAGAGAAACAAGATGTATCCCATTTGTTTACAATAAAAAATAAATAAAAAAAAAAAAGAAACAGTTCTCAAATGGACACTACCATTTTTTAAAAACGTATTGTGTGCATCCTCTGCCAATAACACACAGATGTTTACTTAATTTGACTTAGGGTATGACTTGATAGAATACTCTGCAGAGGAACCAACTGACGCTTGAGCAGACATTTATATGCAAGCACATTCCCCAAATCAGTTCTAACACGTCACTTGCTCTTACAGACCCTGAGGTTATGGATCTTTCATAAGGTCTTTCAGCAAATGCTAATATTTTCTTTTCTTGTGTTTTTTTTTTTTTTTGCGGGGGGGGTAGGTGGGTATTTATTAGTTTGGTTTTGCTCTTGTTTCACAAAAGTATTTCATGTGCTCTTCACTCAGATACAAAGCTGTTTCTCTGTGACAGCTTAAGCCTAATACACTGTAAAAAATATGGTACTAAAATTAGTGGGCTTTTACAGAAGATGTGATCTACCATCCCTTCATCTCATGACCCCTGGTAGATGTTTCTGCTGGGAATTCTTGTGCTACTGTGCATTGGTATGTGGAAGAAGGTGATAGTAGAGAAAGAAAGATTTCATAACTGGACAGAGCCCCCTATATCTCTGGAGGAATGGATCAGCGATCTAGTGAAGTAAAGGAAACAGCTCACAGATAAGACAGAGCTTGGGAAAAAACTGATTAACATATCTAAAGAAGTAAAGTATTAACAAGAAAGATAGGTCCGTAAGAAATGGAAACACCCTCCTAAGTAAGAAGCCATTTGGCAAGACACGCAAGACCCTATTTTAACCGGACACCTTTGCACTTTTAAATCACATCACTAACAATCCTTGTGATTTCAGGCTCACCAAGTAGCAGGCCAATTACAGTGCGGCTTCCCATGTGGTGTGCCTGCCTGGTTGTCTATCCAATTAGAGTGCTCCTTCTAAATTGATACAGTGGGGTGGGTCATTCTTTTCAAGCTGGATTAAGAGGAGACTACTCCTTTTTCTGGTATGTTGATAAATCAGCTTTCTAAGCATCATATATTTAGAGTCAACCCTTTAGCCATGATGAATTTGAGGGTGCCGCCCTGTGAAATTTGTGGAGAGATGAATAGAATCTCTTTCCTTCAGTCTTCCAACAACTCATTGATTGCACCTTGTATGAATTACATCGTGGCAATTGCCAATACTGGCAGAGAGGATGTCAGGATCAGAAAAATATAAGGCAGCATGTTGACCCCATACTGTCCTACTGCCAAGGTGAGCAGAAAATCCAGAGTTTAATGCCAGATCACATTTGTAAGTGGAATGCTGCACTCACCACATTTGGGAACAGGAGGTGTAAACAAGGACTGTCCCAATGACAGCCAGGGCAGATGGTGACCCTCCTTAAACTGTTTGCTGGACCAGTCTTGAGGTGGAACTGGGGATTTCTCTGATGATTCTTCTGTGAATCTAATGTGAGTCAGTAGTTCCACAAGACACTTTCTCCTGTCAGCTGAGTACAGACTCTTCTCAGAACTGCTTGGCACAGCTCTCTGGGGCTCCGGTACATGAGACACCATAGCACACACTCTGCTCTGTGGGATGAAATCCAGGACTGGTGGTCCCAGCTGTGACCGACTTTGCTAGTATTTGCTGTGCCTTATCTAAGGAAATATTTAATTCATTGTTTCCCATACTATTTGAGTTTTCATGCATTCATTGGATTTTTATGTATATTCTCTTTTTAAAGTCATTTTACCCTTGTCAGAATTCTTAATACTTAAGCAGTCATGTGAAGAAGACAGTCTTGATGGCCCATCATTGGAGCAGAGTAGAAATATCAAATTTTTGAGTGCTATCAGGGCTTACATACTAGTAGGGAGAAAAATATATGATACATAAATACATGTGTGTATGTGTTATCAGGGTCACTCCCTCCTGCAGGGTTATTCCTCTACTGGATTCTCTTTCCCTCCAGATTAAACTTTATTGAGGTTTATTACTGCAAGCAGTCAGTCTAAAGTCCCCATGGTATGCTAACTGAGATGTCTGAGTGTAGACTTCATTTGCCGAAAACAGTTCCTCTGAGCAAACTTTACAGAAGGAGGCAGGTGCTATAAATCCCATAAAATTAAATGTTTTATTTCAAATTTCTTAAAACTAAAGCATAGCAAGTGTGGGAAAAAACATATAAAATTCGAAACTCAATAGTAAATTCTTGTAACTTAAAATAATCTCCGTACTTGAGGTTACTGTCAGTTATAATGCTGATGGTTGTATAAAACATAGTATTAAGAACTAGAGAGAATCTAAAGTATAAGTGATTCCAACAATGAAATATCCATGTGGACCATAGCAATAATATCCAAGAAATGAGACATTACACACTTGCCACCTTGACTTGAAATAAAGTTACCACAGTTTCTCTAAAAACTAAAATTTTTAAAATGGGGTTCCTCCAATCTCTAGGATAATCCCATTCCTAAGCAGTTTCATGAGATTTAGGGCACCTTGGTCAAGTACTAACAAATAAGAAAGGAAAGAACTTTTATTCAAGATCACCCTTGAAACTCTTGCCAGAGCAATTAGACAGACAAAAGAAATTGAAGGGATACAAATAGGAAAAGAAGAACATTTGCAGACAACATGATTCTATATTTAGAGGATCCAAAGAGTTTCACCAGAATACTTCTAGAACTCATAAATGAATTCAGCAAAATATCAGGATATAAAATCAACACTCATAAATCTAATGCACTTCTATTCATAAGTGATGAATCTTCTGAAAGAAAAATTAGGAAAACTACCCCATTCACAATAGCCTCAAAAAATAAAATACTCGGGAGTCAATCTAATAAAAGAAGTGAAAGATCTTTACAAATGAGAACTATAGAACACTAAAGAAAGAAATTAAAGAAAACCTTAGAAGATGGAAAGATCTCCCATGTTCTTCCCTCATAGAAATAGAGTAAGCAATCATGAAATTCATTCGGAAGAATAAGAGACCTATGGTAGCCAAAGCAATCCTTAGCAAGAAAAGTGAAGCAGGGGTTATCAAAATACCAGACCTTAAACTACAGAGCAATAGTAACAAATATGGTGTAGTATTGGCACCAAAACAGACATGAATATCAATGGTACAGAATAGAAGACACAGAGACAAATCCACATAAATACAGTTATCTCATACTAGACAAAGGTGCCAAAAACATACAATGGAGAAAAGATAACCTCTTCAACACATGGTGCTGGCTAAACTGGAAATCCATACACAGCAAAATGGAATTAAATCCCTGTCTCTTGACGTGTACAAAACTCAACTCAAAATGGATCAAGGACCTAGGATTTAGACATGAGAACTTTCACCAAATAGAAGAAAAAGTAGACCCGAATCTTTATCATGTTGGCTTAGGACCAGACTTCCTTAACAGGACTCCCAAAGCACAAGAAATAAAGGTAAGAATCAATAAATGGGATGGATTCAAACTAAAAAGCTTTTTCTCAGCAAAGGAAACAATCAATTATGTGAAGAGAGCTTGCAGAGTGGGAGAAAATCTTTTCCACATGCACTTCAGATAGAGCAATAATCTCCAGAATTTATAAAGGACTCAAAAAACTTTACACCAAAAACAAATAACCCAATAAATAAATGGGCTAAGGAACTGAGCATACACCTCACAGAAGAAGATATGCAAGTGATCCATAGATATATGAAAAATGTTCAACATCTCTAGTAATTAGAGAAATGCCAAACAAAACCACCCTGAGATTTCATCTCACTCCATTTAGAATGGCTATTATCAAGAATACAATCAATAATAGGTGTTGGCATGAATGTGGGGGAGAAAGGTACCCTCATACATTGCTGGTGGGATTGCAAATTGGTGCAGCCACTCTGGAAAGTGGTATGGAGATTCCTCAGAAAACTTGGAATGGACCCAGCATTTGACCTAGCTATCCCACTCCTAGGTTTATACCCCAAATCAGCATGAAGGAGCTATGTCAATATTCATAGCAACTCAATTCACAATAGCTAAATTGTGGAACCAACCTAGAAACCCTTCAACAGATGAATGAAGAAACTGTGGTATATATACACAATGACATATTACATAGCCATAAAGAAGAATAAAATTATGGCATTTACAGGTAAATGAATGGAGTTGGAGAATATCATGGTAAGTGAAATAGGCCAATCCCCAAAATCCAAAGGCTGAGTGTTTTCTCTGATAAGTGGATGCTGATACATAATGGGGCAGGGGGAGGGTGTAAGGGAAGAATGGAGGAACATTGGATTCTGTAAGGGGAAGGGAAGGGGAGGGGAAGGAAAGATAGTCGAACGAGACAAATATTATTACCCTATGTAAATGTATGATTACATGAATGGCGAGACCCTACATCTTATACAGAGAAATGAAAAGTCGTACCCCATTTATATACATTGAATCAAAATTCATTCTGCCATTCTGCTGTCATGTTTAACTGAGTAGGACAAACAATAAAAACAAGGGAAGAATTTTTAAAAAGAAAACAAAACAAATTGAGGAGGAAACCAAAATGTGTGTTGTGTGTACTGCAATTACTATTTGGCACATGATGCCTTTAATATAACACATTCAGGAAAATTAGACAAGACTAAAGTACACGGGGATGGAGGACACAAGAAATGATTAACTTTCAAGTGGGTGATCAAAAGAGTGAGAAATTCTTGTACCTGGAATTATTACTCAGTGAAACCAAATGGAAAATGTAACCAATTTCTCATAGAATGAAAATCTAGCAACACATCCATAGGAACACTTTCATGTAAATGTCTTCAAACTAATAATGAGGTATTAAGCACTTTAAAGGAAATCATCAACAGGGAGAATATTTTTGTGTGCATGAAGATATTAATCCCAGATTGTAACAGCAAAATATTGGAGTACTAATCTTAAATTGGCAACTCAAATTTATTAAGTGCTTACAAAATAGTAGAGAGTCTATTTTTTACTAATTTATTTATTTTGATTCATTGTAAACAAATGGGGTACAACTTGTTTCTCTGGTTGTACATGAAGTAGAGGCATACCATTGTGTAATCATATATGTACATAGGGTAATGATGTTTGTCTCATTCTGTTATTTTTCCTTCCCCGCACCCCTCCCACTCCTCTTTTTCCTCTATACAATACATCCTTCTTCCATTCTTGCCTCCCTCCAACCTCCTGTTCTGTATCATCACCCACTTATCAGAGGGATCATTATTCCTTTGGTTTATTGGGATTGGCTTATCTCACTTAGCATTATATTCTCCAACTTCATCCATTTGCCTGCAAATGCCATAATTTTATTATTCTTTATGGCTGAGTAATATTCTGTTGTGTATATATACCACAGTTTCTTTACCCATTCATCAATTGAAGGGCATCTAGGTTGGTTCCACAATCTAGCTATTTTGAATTGAACAGCTATGAACATTTATGTGGCTACATCACTGTAGTATGCTGATTTTAAGTCCTTTGGATATAGGCCAAGGAGTGGGATAGCTGGGTCAAATGATGATTCCATTCCAAGCTTTCTGAGGAATCTCCATACTGCTTTCCAGAGTGGCTGCACTAATTTGCAACTCCACCAGCAATGTATGAGTGGACCTTTTTCCCCACATCCTTGCCAACACCTATTGTTGCTTGTATTCTTGATAATCACCATTCTAATTGGGGTGAGATGGATTCTTAGGGTAGTTTTGATTTGCATTTCTCTTATTACTAGAGATGTTGAACATTTTTTCATATATCTGTTGATTGGTTATAGATCTTATTCTGTGAAGTGTCTGTTCATTTTCTTAGCCCATTTGTTGATTGGATTATTTGTATTCTTGGTGTAAAATATTTTGTGTTCTTTATACATTCTGGAAATTAGTGCTTTATCTGAAGTATGTTGCCAAAGATTTTCTCTCACTCTGTGGGCTCTCTCTTCACATTGCTGATAGTTTCCTTTCCTGAAAAAAGCTTTTTAGTTTGAATCTATCCCAATTATTGATTCCTACTTTTATTTCTTGTGCTTTGGGAGTCTTGTTAAGGAAGTCTGATCCTAGACCAACATGATGAAGATTTGAACCAATTTTTTCTTCTATAAGGTGCAGGGTTTCTGGTCTGATTCAAGGTCCTTGATTCATTTTTAGTTGAGTTTTGTGCAAGGTGAGAGATAGGAATTTAGTTTCATTCTGTTGCATATGAATTTCCAGTTTTCCCAGCACTATTTGTTGAAGAGGCTATCTTTTCTCCATTGTATGTTTTTGGCACCTTTGTCTAGTATGAGAAAACTATTTATTTGGGTTTGTCTCTGTGTCCTCTATTCTATACCATTGATCTACCTGTCTATTTTGGTGCCAATATCATGCCGTTTTTATTACTACTGCTCTGTAGTATAGTTGAAGTTCTGGTATTGTGATACCCCCTGCTTCACTCTTCCTGCTAAGGATTGCTTTAGCTATTCTGGGTTTCTTATTTTTCCAAGTGAATTTCATGATTGCTTGCTCTCTTTCTATGAGGTACATCATTGGGATTTTATTTGGAATTGCATTGAATCTGTATAGCACTTTTGGTAGTATGATCATTTTGACAATATTAATTCTGCCTCTCCAAGAACATGGGAGATCTTTCCATCTTCTAAGGTTTTCTTTAATTTCTTTCTTTAGTGTTCTGTAGTTCTCATTGTAGAGGTCTTTCACCTCTTTTATTAGATTTATTCCCAAGTATTTTATTTTATTTTTTTGTTTTTGAGGCTATTGTGCATGGGGTAGTTTTCCTAAATTCTCTTTCAGAGGATTCATCACTTATGAATAGAAATGCATTAGATTTATGAGCATTTTTTAAAATATCCTGCTACTTTACTGAATTCATTTGTGAGATCTAGAAGTTTTCTGGTGGAATTTTTTGGCTCCTCTAAATATAGACTCATGTCATCGGCAAATAGTGATAATTTGAGTTCTTCTTTTCCTATTCATATCCCTTTATTTTCTTTGCTCTGGCTAGTAGGGAGTCTTTTAAAAATCATACATACCTTTCCCTATGTGACACTCTCAGGTCATTGACCATGTAGATATTGTGATAATTTTCAATATATCCATAAGAACATTGGGGCTCAGGAACTCACTCAAAGTTATGATGCCAGTTCTACCAGTGGTATAACTGGAATTCCATCTCAAGAAATCAGTTGCCAGAATCCTCACCTTTTTAAATAACGCTAAATATGATATATAAAATGAGGAGAATGACCACACAATTATGGTGTATCAGTGTTCACGTACATCAGTAAACAACACTGATGAGTATTGGAATGATACATAAAAAATTTCACGTGTTTAAATTTGAAATTTTTATGTATTTAAATCTTTTTATTACATTTCAATAATATTTACATTTATGCTACACTTAACAGTTGTCTAGAGACTCTAAATTTCTATAAAAGAGAAATTGTACACATAAATGTGAAGCCTGCTGATGTATTAAGATAGATACACCATGAGAACAGAACACAGAAGACAATGGATCAGAAAGATTGGTTATTTGTTTCCCTGATAATGTTTTGGAGATGATAATGAGCAAGTCCTAAGCAACGCGACTGCTAGTTGGTGGAGGCTGACAGAGTCTATGCCTCATGCATCGTGCAGCTTCCAGGGACTGCTCTGGACTGAATTTTCAGACACTGGGAAGAGGGTAGAACAGAGGGTTAGATGTTGGGACTAATGACACATTAACTAACTCAAGCTGACTCCTTACTTCCTGGTGAGTGAGCAGGATCAAGGCCTCAATGGCGGTTTTAATAGTTAATGACGATAAATCGGACCACCATCAGGGATTGGTTAACAACAGTTTCGCGAACGTCATCAGCTCATGCTTGCCATATAGTCCAATGGGACTCTGGCCTGCGTGAACCCCCCTGCTTGCTGACCTTTAAGCTGATTGGTTCCCGCCTAGCCCCCACCCTACATAAAAGCTGTGTGACTTCCTCAATAAACGAGTTCCTGCTGTGACTGGTCTCCCTGACGCGTCTGATTGTCCTCCGCCGGGAGGGCTAGGAGCGGGTGGTCAGTCGGCCTTACCTATCCTGGTCTGACCTTGTTGGGGAGTGTCCCCTTCCCTTGCCTCTGGTCGAGAAGGGCACATCTGGCACCCAATGTGGGGCCCTTCAAGGCTGAACCGCAGCCAAAGTGAAGAGGCAGTTTCAAAACCGAAAGTACCAGCAGATCAGGCCAAGCGAGTTCCAAGGTAAGGCATCCCTGAAAAGATGGGCAAACACACACCACACATGGTGATCCTGCGCTCTCAGCTCTTAGACTCATGCTGAAGAGCAGGGGCCTTGAGTGGTCTGATACACAGGCGGAAAAAGCCTGGGACACCTTTACTCAGGTGGCCCCTTGGCTTCCCGCCGCTAATCTTTTTGAGTGGTCCACATGGGATTGTGTAGAACAACTTGTTAGGAAGAGGGAAATCAGTTTAGGGGAGGGTCCCCCATTGGGAGTCTGCCCTACATTATCCACCCTTAAGGCCTGCTTCTCTCCAGGACCTCCCAAAGGGGGCTCCAAGTTTCTCCCCAAAGAGCCACCGCCTAAAGAACAGCCGGCTCCTCCCGTTGCATCTCCTTCCAGAAACTTGCCACATAGTAAAAAATGTTGGGAGACCTTTAATGAGGAGCCCAATCCATCTCCATCTGCTCCTCCCAAGGTTGAGGAACTACGAGGGCAGCCAGCCTCTACACATAGGGAGGGCCCACTACTGCCCCGGGGAGGCTCATTGCGGGCATTTTGTATTCTGGGGCCACATCAGACTCCAATGAAAGTTCTCGCCCTCCTCCTTCCGGATGGCGGGAAATCTTCCCGGGGGCCATTTTATGATACTGGGCAAGAACTCACAGACTCTAACCTTCCCCTCACTGTATGGCCCTCCAGGTAAATGTTAAAATGTTAGTTTGGGAAGGAATGACTACCAATCACAAATTGGCCTGTGCAGGGATGGAAGATTGCTCCATGGGAAGGTGGATTGTGGCTACCAAAGATATTGGCACACAGCTTCCCCAAGCGAGTGGCAGATGGAAAGGGATTCCTTATCTTCAAGTCTCTTCTTTCTTGCGCTGCTCTGCTCTTCCTGCAAACGCCTCCTTCTTCTCCCCCTCTTAATTCCTCCTCCTCCTCCAACTTCGCCCCACCCAGCCCACCTAGTCCTCCTGCCATGAGGTCCCACATACGCTGGTGTGGAGGGAGTAACCAGCCCAACCATCAGTGGCATGTCCTAGTAAGGAGTATGATATAATAGCCCCCGTCTCCACAAGTATTGGGAAATAATTGTCTCATAATTTTCTGCGTCCAAACCTGAATTGATTACTAACCAGGAATAAGGGTTAAAATGCCCTAGGCATCAAGTTTCTGCTAGAACATTTTGGCCCCTTTCAGATCCTGATCTCAGTCAAGGCTTACATTGAAATGTAAATAGAGAAAGCCTGAAGGCTCAGTAGGAGACCAGTCTCAAACCCAAGGAAAAAAAAAAAAAAAAAAGAAAAAAAAAAGAGCAAAAAGTCTTACCTGAACTCCAGCAAAAGTAAATTTTATGGTGCTTTACTAAAGTAATTAACGGCCGTATCATTTTTCCAGGACTCTTTTTTTTTTGAATTCTACATTTTATTTTGAGCTCATGACTTTTTTGATCAGTTCTATTTTTTTTTTTATTCAACTAGAGTTTTTGAACATCTGTTACATTGCAATGGATATTCACCTACAAAGTTTCAAGGCCTTTCATTTTGTGTTATGTGTATGTCGTGCTGTCTGATGTCATGCTTTGTCTGTATCAAAACTGATCACTCCTAAAATTAAAATTTAAAAATGGATCCAAATATTTTTAATTCACGTGATTTAAAAAGGTTCAATTTAAATAGGATAAACTAATAGAAGTAAAATGTCTTGAAAATAACTCACAAGTCTTTAGGTGGTCAAATTAATAAAATGTTTAACATCAATTTTTCTAGGACTTTCCTTCAACAAGAAAAGATGGCAAATACTGTTCAGGACACTTGTCTGATATCTTGGTTTTTACAAAATAAGTGAATCAGAGTTGACATGCATGAGATTACTCAAATGTGTTTGTAGAAATAATTGTTTTGTGTCATCACTAAACTAAAAACAAGGTTACTAAGGGTTATGTCCTAACAGGTATAATTCTATATACAAAGGGTTCTAAAGGTTTCAACTGTGTTTCAATTAGAGTACTATAAATAACAAAATATTTAATCTTATTAAAATGGAGTAATTTATATAAATTAAGAAATTTCATAAGAGTTGTTTCAGAAGGTGAACAAAAATGGGTCAACAGGAAAGAGAAAATAAAAGGTTCTAAATATGGAAATATATTTAGTGAAAAACAGAATGTTTCTGGGTAAGAAAGTGCTTATGTGATAAAATACATGAGGGTCTAAGTAAGTGCTAAGAAAGTCTATGTAAGTAAAGGAAAAATTTCAATAAGTTTGCATGTAACTAAGTTGGTTGTATGTATGTGACACAGTTAAAGCTATTTAAGGTTTTTTCCTAAGGTGAAATACTAATGTTCTGATATAAACTGAAGTTTAATCTGTATGGTAAAATGACAAGGATTTCTTAGAAACACTAATTTACTCTTAACTTTGTGTCTATTAAGTTTTATTCTTTAGAACAATTAGTCTTAAAAATTGAGGTTTATACATTTATGGTTAAGCAACTGGTAGAGTATTGTACTACGTTACAGTCTAAATTTTTCTTTAAAAACTAAATTTGGTAATATAAAAGTGTCAAGGTAATCGTGAAATGTTCACTCTTTGTATATTAAATGTGTTCATATTTTCCAGGTATACAAGTTTTTAAAACAGGGAATTTATCAAGCTGCTATTCTCCAGATTAAACTTGTCTGTAATAGTAATTTTAAACTTAAAAAGAGTAAATTTTATTGGGGATTTATTTCTATCATTTAATGTTCTATTATAGGACCTGTCATCAATAGGGTATATGTAAAATTTGTTAAATGTATTTCTGAAGGTTATTGAGAGCCTGATTTGTTTAAAGGTTAAACATAAAAACATTTTGTCACTTTGCCACACAAAAGGAAAGTTAAAAGCTCTCTCAGCATTTCTTTAATTCATGTTTAGATATGATGTTAAATTGTGTTAACTAATGTTCATGTAGACTCAGGAGTCAATATATGTAAACTGCTTAAATTGACATTTAAGAAAGAGTGTAATGCGCAGTAGCAAAAATGGGACAACAGTGATTAAGATTAGGGTCTCTGACCTCATAACTTTGGACAGTGGACTTCCTTGAGAGCTACACAGAGCTCCTAACATTGCACTTTGCAGCTCTACCATCTTACAGGTTCAACTTGATTCCTTGGCCGCTGTTGTCCTGCAAAATCATCGTGGTTTGGATCTGCTAACGGCATAGGAAGGAGAGCTTTGCCTATTCCTTGGTGAAGAGTACTGTTTCTATGCCAACCGCTCTGGCATTGTACAAGATAAAATCAAAAACCTGCAAGAAGATCTGGAACATCGTAGAAGTGAGCTCCACTCTAATTTCCTCTGGACTGGGTTACACGGGTGGCTCCCCTGCCTCCTCCCGCTTAGGGGACCGCTAATCACCATTATCCTTGTGTTCACCTTTGGGTCTTGCATAATCAATAAGCTTATCCATTTCCTGAAAAGCTAGGCTAAGTCTGTGCAGCTCATGGTGGTCTGACAGCATTATACCGCCCTTCATAATGATGATTGGGAGCCCTATAGGATTATGGATCTCTCCTATCAAGACACTGGGGTCTAAGTGTCTCTCCCTTAAGCCCTGCTCCCTGAGGGGTCCGCCTGAAGTGCTAAGGTGGTAGTCAAAGACGGGTAAGATTCATGGGGAGCTCATACCTACCCAAGACAGGAAATGAGGGCTAGAGCCTCATTGTCCAATGACGGGTAAGGATGTTGCTCTGCTGTGGACAACGTAAGACAGGCACACCTTCGAGTAAGGCGGACCCCCAAACTGCTAGGGTGATGTTCCCTGATTGGTAAGATCCTCCCAGGGGCAACCTAAGACAGACACACCCTTAATATAAAACAAAAAAGGGGGATGTGTTGGGACTAATGACACATTAACTAACTCAGGCTGACTCCTTACTCTCTGGTGAGTGAGTAGGATCAAGGCCTCAAAGGCGGTTTTAATAGTTAATGACGATAAACCGGACCACCATCAGGGATTGGTTAACAACAGTTCTGTGAACGTGATCAGCTCGTGCTTGCCATATAGTCCAATGGGACTCTGGCCTTCGTGAATCCCCCTGCCTTGCTGACCTTTAAGCTGATTGGTTCCTGCCTAGCCCCCACCCTACATAAAAGCTGTGGGATTTCCTCAATAAACGAGTTCCTGCTGTGACGGGTCTCCCTGACACATCTGATTGTCCTCCGCCGGGAGGGCTGGGGAGCGGGCGGTCAGTCGGCCTTACCTATCCTGGTCTGACCTTGTTGGGGAGTGTCCCCTTCCCTTGCCGCTGGTCGAGAAGGGCAAGGGGGCTTAAGACCCCGACAGTTAGAGGAGTGGGTTTTCTCATAACCATGGGAGATAGAGGTTGCACAGATCATTCTACTTACATTCCATTAAGGGGAACAGACTCTTCTCTTGTCCTGCTGAAAGGAGGCTGAAAAAATCCTTTGCAAAAAAGAGAAAGCTCTGTATTGATGTATAAATACAGTCTTGGCCACTTATGCATTATGGATATTTTTCCTTCTATATCTTTATTATTATTACAATTTATTCGATGAAGACCAATGAAAATTCAGTTATAATTGAAAATGATTTCCAAATAATCTCCGATTTCTTTCCTTGGAGGTTCAGTGAGAGTTCAAATTTTTTTAAGGCCTGACGTGTTAGACATGACATAAAGTAAGAATCATGCAAAAGATTTTGGTGTAACTAATTTTGTGAGAAATAATAGGAGCTACCATTCTGGAACTGACAGAGGGTAGATCTCATATGGTGGCCATGCCAGATGTTTCACTAAGAGGAATAAACCTCCCGTAATACACTTAATTTCACAATAGTGTACCATAGGGGGAATATCTTCCTGACCCGTCTGGTGAGCAGCTGCTGCCCCGAAGCATGAAGATTGATAGCTGGAATGATCCATCCCAGCTAGTGTACTGTAACTGCAGATGCTAGTCTTCCTCATCTGAATGTCTAATGATCTTTAGGATCATTTTCTCTCCTTCACATCCTGTTGCCTAGAGTTACATGGGTTAAAAGTATTTTTAATCCTGGAATGCTATTCTAAAAACTACTTGTGAGTGTTGAATGCATTGTTCTGTCTCGTTTTACTAGCTACAGGTCAATTTTTTTGACAAACTGTTCCCTTTCGGTTTCGTATTTCCCCTAGCAGTCTGAAAGGTGCATTGACAAACTTATTTTCTTTCTCAATTTATATATCACTGGTTTCAGTTTCCCTAAGTCAAATATCTTTGTTTATTTTCCATGACAACTTTAGAACTAACTTCCTTGCTACTAGTTGCACTATAGGTTTCATTGGGCTGCCAAACGCCCTCTTAACTCCATCCCAAAAGATCAATACCCTGAATTTATATCTCGTAAGGAGCTCTTAGAGGTGGTATCAGCAGGGTAATTAACTCCCTAAACAGAGATACCATTCTTCACTATTAATTGTGTGTATATCTTGAAGAGCTACTTCTACTTGTATCTAACCCCCATCCAAAGAACATGTGGATAAATTCCAAGGTCCCTGTGAATTCCAGAATTTAGGGACATGTTTTCTAAGCATAAATAGTTTCTAACTATATAAGAGAGCAAACTGAAGAACATTTTAATTGTCAGTCATGGAAAGAGCTAGGAATAGAAAAAAACATCTAAATAACGCATGGAAGAAAGGTCTCAGTTTTAAATACTGTGGAGATTTTAGATCATCATCCTTTTGGATATAGCAAAGTTAATTCCTTCACTTAAAGGTCAGTTTTCACTCAGTAAAACAAAGTCCAATGCATTCCCATCCCCAGTGCAGTTTCCCCTCGTAATTTTCAAGGTGACTGACTTGATCAAACACATGCTAAGTGCTTAATGACAGTTGGGAAATGCTTAGTATCTTTCACATGTTTGCATGCACTGCTACTATATAACAAAATCACTCCCAAAATTACTCAGACATAATTCATATATTGACTGAGTTTATACGCTATGGAAGATTCTCTATGAAGCTGTACCAATATGGAACAAGAGATGTCATAACCTGCAGTTCCAGTGGGGAAAAGAAGAAAAAGACTCTGAAGACAAAGCTCAGAAAAAAAATCTCATCACTGCCCACAAATGGAAGATTTGGGGTTGCACAGGTCTTGTGGAATAATTATCTTGGACTTTACCACAATAAATAAATGATGGGTACTGAGAAATGCCACATCAATGCTATTAGTTCAAAGAAGAAAATGAACCTCATCTATTCTTTAATAATATCTTCTAAATATTCCTATCCAGTTAATGGATTAGGCACAATTATTTTATTTATTTTAAAAGTAATTATGAGATCTTTGAATCACATACGTTTAAAATTTCTTTGTTTAGTCATTTTAAAAACCCTGAATCAAAACAATAGTGTTATGTTAATCAACTTATGCTCCTCATTATTTAATTAATGTCTCTTACCACTTGGATGTATTTTCTTTTGCTGGTTGTTCCTAGTATAAATCTCACTCAGTAGTTTTAAACTGCCCATGTAATTCTATGCTTAAATCAGAAAAATCTATCAAACTTTGCCTAACTGAGCTTAAACTCACCTCCTGCTCAGCTGATGGTCTTTCCCTCTGTAATTGTCTTCAGTTGGCCCTTCCCTGTGATCCACATCTGAAATTAAGTGTCTCAGTGCCGCTGAGAATTCCTCAGGTGCTATGATGATGCAGGCAGAATCTGTAGGGCATTTGATAATTAGGTGTAACTTAATAAATACCCAAGTGCTATTTTTCCTTATCGTCATTCATATAACCATCTTGTAGTCTCTTAAGTCATAATGGCCTACTTTTCAAAATGACCATGTCTTATTATCGAGTGTATCCAATCTAATCCTATGGTTTATTGTAGGTAACCCCAGTCACTCTGTTCTAAGCTTTTTCCTTCCTTCCCAGTGAATGGAAGCTATACGTATGCCCTGCTGGTGGCTCGAATCACCTCAATTTGTTCTGGCAATCAGAGGCAGCTGCTTCATGTGAAAAGTGTGAGGACCACTGAACATCCCATTACGATTGACCTCAAGCTGAATGTAGAAGGCTCGGCCCTTTCTGCCAGGGCAGCAGAGCATGTGCAAACAGATTTGCTGAAGTGTAAAATGGTCCAATGATTTAAAGCAAGGCTTGGTCTCTTCTCCCTCCCCCTCTCTCTTTCTTCCTTTAAAAATGAAAGGGGATAGTGGACAGGCCGGTATAATCTAAGCAGCATCTGTTGCCTTTCACGAGGGTCTTGGCTAAGGACAATAACTTTTCAAAAGGGGTTGACATCCTGTTGAAAGGGGAAGAACAAATGATCTCGACTGAGGGGAGCAAGTCCTGGTGCCCAGCTCACAGTTGAGTTCTTTTGTGTGCTCTCTCAGGAAGGGTGAAAAGAAAGTCTCTCCTCTTTTTCTCTGAAGAAATTGTCAGGAAGAGATATTTTCCCAGTTAATGACTAATGAACTTAAGAATTGTAGAAAAGCTACATTTCACTTCTCCTTGCTTTTATTCTTATTAGAAAGATACTAAACTCGGTTAACCAGAAATGTGAAGGAATTTAAGTTTTACCTTCATTATTCAGTTAAGTTTTATATTATGGCCAGAAAGTTTAGAAGCGATTATTAGGTTCTCTTTTTTTTAAGGTTCTTTAATTTTTTTCTTTTCATTTCTTTTCCTTCCTTCCTTCCTTTTTTTTTTTCTTGTAAAATGAATATTTTACATTGATTAATTTTTCTCCTTAAATTTGGTCTGTTTCTCTTGCCCTACTTATATGATAAAATATCTAGATATTTATATAGGACTAATTACCTGCTTTTTTTTTCTTTTCTTTTGTTTTTTTGCAAGAAGTTTTTTGTGAGCAGTTTTGTGGACTCCAACCATGACTTGTGTGTGTGTGTGTGTATTTCATGCTGGCATATGGAAGCAAAACATACAAAATCATTACAATATCCCTATTTTTATTAACCTTTTACTTTTATATATTTTCTTAATTCTTTATGTAGTTTAAAATGTATGTAGAGAGAAAATCTGAGAATGTAGGTTAAATGCTAGGAGCCTGATAGATTTATGCAGACTTTTAATACTTATGACTCTTGGGCTATTATAATAAAAACATATAATAATATCTAAAAATATTTTAAGTTTATACAATTTTTAAAAGTATATAATGGATCTTTTGATATTCGAATTATTCTACCAACATTGTATATTAACACACGTTTAAGAATGAGAAATGATGCCTTTTAAATTTATTAAAATATATATAATGTATTTTATTCCAAAATTAAAATCATGCCTCAAAAACTTTATTTTTTTTAACTTTAACTGCATTATTGCATGTCTAGTGCTAATTAAATATGTGCAATTAAAAATGTAAGGGTTTAACATTATATTTCTTCATTCCTATGGTTCTCATTAGTGATTTTCTTGTTTTCCTGTATTTAAAAGTAGCAATATCAAAAAAATGCTCAATTGTAAGAAGTAGAATACATAAATACAACAAGATCTTGTGCTATAAATATGGAAGAATATTCTGAATATAATTGAAATACCTGTATTCTTTCAAGAATAAAATCCTTCTATACTGGTATTGATTAATCTCTAGATCCTTTTAGAGGATGGGAGGCTTGAATTAAGAGAGTTTCAAAACTAGTTTTTGTAAAATGAGGTGATACTTGGTTTTGTTTTTCTTGTTTCGAATAAATGTATTAAATGCTGAGAAACCTTATTAATCTATAGAAATGCCAATCCTGGAAGAATTTGATGGCATAAGATAAATGGGCGAAAGATTTCATTTTAAGTTCACATATAATAAAGTGGAAATGTCCCAGTGAATGAGACCAGGAGCTCCAGCTGTGGCCAGTGCTGGGGCTCTAGTCACTTTAGATACATGGTACAGACACCACTGTGTGAGAAAATGATGAGATTAATTATTTCTGATGGTTGAGTGAAAAAAAAAATCTTTAGACTTTGAAATCTGCCTACTAAATATCTTACCTTCAGTATTAGGGATGTTAAACTCAAATAACTACAGAAAACTGGCAGGTAAATTAAAGAGGAAGGTGATTGTGGTGAGTGGGAGCGTACCTGGCCCATCTCCAGGGAATAAGCAATCTGCAAAGTCAATCCTTCTGTGCACTAGGAAAATGAAGACTGGTGTGGTCACATATTCACCACACTTAACCGATGTTGGAAAGAGAAGCATATCTGCATGATATTCAATAACAAAGACTGGAAGTCATTCAAAACATGAAAAAGAAAACAAAATACCCAACACCCCAAGATATGGGCCAAACTTATCTGCAGCATTGGGAATAACCAAAGGAGGTGTTGCATTATACTAAAACTCACACAAACCTTATTTGCCATGTTCCCTTTATTATTCACTCAAGCCAGAGACTCTAAGCACATTTTCAAGGTCAGTTAATGAGCTGACTTTGAGGAATTACAAAAGACTTAATTTAATTGTCAAAAGCTATAGGAAAATAATGAGGTGTTTAAGGCTACCAACATTTTTCTAGTGATAATATAGCAATTATTTATTTTTATGTTTTAATAAACATATAGTTTTTTAAATTACTTAATAATTGGGTAGAAACTAGATATTCCATACTATAAGTGAACTGAATTATGAATCAATACGTATTCTACTACCAGCTGACATTCTTATGTATTCTTTAGATTTTATAGTACTCCAGTGTTTATACATTTTATTCCATAGCAGATGACTCATTCAATTCTTATTCTCCTAAGAATGTGAATTATGATTTACCTTAGAATTCCAATTAAATTTTAAGATGTGATGGAAGACCATGTATACAGAATTATTTTAAAAAAATATTCAATCGTTATAATTATGAATTCACTACAGATCAAGATACAAGATATATCAAATTAAAAAGGAGATAGAACTTAATCAAATTCGTATTCTAATTCTTAAAGAAGTTAGGAAATGTAAACAAAAGTCTTTCGTGGTATTTGAAATGCAAAATATCAAATAATTATATCTGAATATCTAGGTCTGTTGGAATCCTGCTTTGAATTGCAGTTTGGACAAACCTGGCTTTTATTACTGAGTTTTGATTCCTATTTGCATACATGAAGTTTGTCATGAGATTAAGAACCAATCCCTTTACGTTTTTCTGAATCTCAGTTTCATCACTGATAAAATGAGGGAATATGCTGAAGTATCTTCAAAGATGTCTTATTTAGGTCATTTCATGCATAAGGCATTGAGCCCAATTATCCTCAGTGACTGTGACTCCCTGTAAATTTAGTTTCTTAATGAAGCTCATTAACCCTTTTAGACCATTATTTGTACTCACAATTATGTTTTGAAGGAAATCTTTACACCACACTTTGCAACTTGTTTCTGTCATCGTTAAATGTCCAAACTGAGTCAACATGGCAATGAGGATTATTAATTTCTACCAAACTTATTCTCACACAAATACATTGAGAAATATCGTGCTTTCTCTTGTTAATGAAGTCTATTTGTTTATGATGTTCCTTACACAGCATCAATCTGAATTGTGTTAGTTTTTATTCAATCTTTTATAAGGAGGGGACCCCTCGCCCCCAACGCACACACTTAACTACAGGATTAGAGTTACTTTTGCCAGGTGCGGGCGGCGGGGCGGGGCACGAAGGACAGATGCTTGTTACATTCCTTTGAAATCTTTCATATCTTAAAGTGGAAAGTGGAGACACTTATAATTCACAAAGATAATGACTGCTTCAGAATTCACCTTTGTGCATGAAGTAGTTCAAGTTCATAAAAAGACGACTGCACTTCTTCACCGTAAGTGTCTTCCAGGACAGTGATAGTTCAATATTTTATTAAGCTTGCTTATCTTCCTAAAAATTCACCTTCGAAGAAACTTCCTCATTTCATCAAAGCTTTCATCCAAAGGTATAAAGTTTCCTCTCACATTTTCCCCTTCTGGATTTTTCCGTTTGAATATGAGTTTAGCCCCAAAGTTGCACACACCAGGGAGCTTACTCTTGGCTCCATGCAGCTGCTGGAAGTAGGGTCATTCCTACCTGTACATTTTATGTGTGTTAGGAGACCACTAAATATAATTGAGTGGCACCAGCTATAAAACCTGCAGAACCCAGGGCCAGCCAGTTCTCTAGATCTACATGCAGGGAGCCATCAGGTTAGTACTGCTGAGAGAAATTCAGTGGGAATCGGGGGAGGGGAAACCACGTCCCACATACAAATTCAAGTGGAATAAGTGAGTGCAAGCTTAGGGAGCCCTCTTTCTGTTTAGGTGAGTAGAGAATTATATGAGAATCTCATTTTACTTTTAGGATTCTATTAAATAGGTATTTCTTCTTGGAAATTAAACTTGTCCCAGTAGTTCCCTGATTTTCTGCTGGCTCCTCCTATCTACATCCTATTCATGTCTCAAGGTCCACAGTAAGTGTCCTGTTGGTTTATGTTTTAGAACTCTCCCATAGCAAATCTTATACCTCACTGCTTTGCTGATTGTAACCTGATTGCACACTGTTACATAGTTACAGATGCAGAAGCACCTCAGTGCGATCTTAACCTTGCTTTCCTCTGAAGTTCCTGCAATGTGTGGCATTGCACACACACTCAATATTTGTTTGGAGATGAATCGCATTATTGTAAAAATTCCACTTTTTTCAAAAGATTCTATGACTTATCACAAAGTGATAGATAGAGCAATGTGTAGCAGAAATTTGCATTATTGCTTTTCTCTCTGAAGGTTTTAGAAGGCTTTTATAGAACAACTATAATTCAAGAGACAGCATAGGCCTAGCTGTATTATTTCTGACAATTTTGATTTGAGTTGCTTTTTAAAAAGTAATTTGTGTTCCAACTCTTCTGGATTCAGAGATACAATTGCACATCAGTAGTATCATATGCTATTTAAATAAGTAAGTGTTCTCTTGCTTTGGCATTTAATATCAAGTCTGAATCAAATGTTTATCTGTTTGAGTTTGTTCTTCAGAAAGAAAATACTGAGGAATTTGATATGTAGCAACAGAAAATTAAATTTCTATTTTAAAATATTAACCAGTGACCCTCAGCATCTGAGAATCTTCAGGCCCAGGGAAGAAGCCCTGAATGTATGGAGGAAATTGAAATATTGGAGCAGCCTCATTTGCTGAGCAGGGCTAAAATGGGTTCTTTACCCCTGATTCCCAAACCCTACCCTGTGTCATTTCATTTCTTTGGGATTTTTCTAAGTGGTTCAGGGGACAGTATGTTACTTGCAAACTCAGAGGTGAAACAGCATCTTTGGCAACACAAACAGAAAGCCACTGAGAGATCTTCCCTGAAGATTTTCACTTACCTCTCTTCATGGACTACAGTGTGTCCAGTACTTAATTACTGGGGCTCCTTAAAGGCCTTTTGTCTCCTTCTTTATATTACAAGGCATGAATGGCCTCATAGAGCCGAGGCAGCCACATCTGTCCTTTCTCACCTGTTCTTGCGATCATGCCAGAAGGATTTCAGACATGTTGCTCAGTGTAACCAGTGTGGGGATATTAGAAAGGATAGGAAAGGGAGAAAGGGGACACTCTCAAGGAATTGTGGGTCTTCTCAGGTGAAGGTCAGTACATCCCTCCTTACTACCAGCTTTGTTGGGGATCCCAGGGATGTTCCCAGAGGGTCCTGGCAAGGTCAACCTCTTGACGTTTGACTGACAGCAGAAGGATACCAAATTTTCAAATCCACACTATGCATAACAACTCCTGATCACTTTGGCCAATGCTGACCGATCCTTATTGGATTCTGTTCTTACAGATTTTTGGTTGGGGGGGGGGGTTATCCTTATCTCCCTGAGTTCCAGGATCTAGTCTGTATAAGGGTCAGAAAAGCAACCCCCACCCCCTTGAGGATAACTTGGGTTCTTTTTATTGGCCTAGCAGGTCTGTATCTCTTCTGCAGATAATAGGTGGTCTGCTGAGAAATGTAACATATCCTGTGGACTAAAGCCAGGCAGGGCTGCAGTTAATTGCTTTTTCAAAAATGAAAACATGTGGAGGTCAGTTTATAGAATTATCCCATTAACCCCATGCTTCCACATGCATGTATGTGTGTTACCTATTACTTACCTAGATGAGCTTTCAAGGAAAATATTTTTTCAGATTTTATTCAGTATCCTGGATTTTTAAAATATTTATGTTGTGTTTAATCTATTCCTTTATGATGTATATTATGTGTATATTTTCAGGATCCTCTGAGTGTTATCTCTCTAGGTAATTACTTATTTTTGTACAAAGGTTAAATTATTGGATAATGAAAGAGGAAGCCTTAATTACATCTAAGAAGCGAAGTTATACTAGTTTTGATGTTGGGTTCTTCCAGTTAAGAATACTAGGTAGGACCATGGTGACCAGTGAGATCCCACTGAGAGTAGTTTCCATGATGCTACTTTGGTAACTCTAAACAAGAAATCTTTGAACCTGGTGTTTTTTTGTTTTTGTATTTTTTAACATGATTTTTAAAAATTTATTTTTATCATACGCAAGGGATTTTCTTATACTGTCAATGCCATAACTAGAGTCAAAGCCAAGAATTTTTTAAACCTGGATTTCTGCAACATTCTCAACATTTCCCTCACCAAGGCAGACTTAACAAGGCAGCTAGGGGGTCCTTCTTCTAATGAAAATATGATCATTTTTCTTGATAAAACTCCTCAGAAGAGTATTACATATGTGCCTTCAAAACCTTCCACCATGTGTTCTGTATTCGTGTTCCCACACTTGACGCTGTGTAGGTGAGGCAATGACATGGTGTGTGAAGATTTATGCATAGACCTCTGCATTTCCACAATAGATTAGGAGGTTCCAGAAGACAAGAACTTCATGGTATTTATGGCCTCCTTTGGAGATCATATAGCAAGGGGGCAGGAAATATTTACCAAATTAGTGAACAACTGTGTTGAGTTAGAATCTCAATCTTTTTGAGAGGTTGTTTTTTTTATTTTTTTTTTTTATTTTTACCTTCTGCCACATCTAAGTTCTCCTGAGTATGGTCCCCAGAATTTTTTGAACTTATTTTTCAATACTACTCTCTTTTCTGTTCTTAGCTATGAGATATCTGAATGGTATCTTTGGTATTAGAGGAAGATCAGGATCTAATGAATATAACTTTAATCTAATAAATAATCCCATCAGAAACTTCTAACTTGCATCAAATCTCCTTTGGAAGATAAAATATCTATGGAAATGCTTTATACACTCAGAAAAGCATGATAGAAAGGGGGAAATATATTAAATAATCTTATAGATGGCAGATGGCACTGAAGAAGTAAATCCTTCAACTAAGCACCATATATCCTTCAACTGAGCACCATGTACATATATTGTATTTATATATGTATATATATATATAATAAAATAAATTTAAATGTTATAAGGAAACATAGAATTTCATAAGCATCCATTTACAATTATGGCTTACATTTGTGTTTTTGTGGATTCTCAAACAATGAAGTGTCTTTGGAATTTTCTATTAACTGTAAATTTTTATTTGTGTTTCTTAGAAAACTAGGTTTTCTAATCAACCAAAATCCTGGGGAAAGCAGAGCTGAGACAATCTAATAAAGCCGGTCTTCACCCTTACATGACCACCTTTAAACCTATGGAGCTCTTTTGTATTTGTTTTTCTTAATGTGTGGCTTCCTGCTAAGAATAAAATATGAGTATCTTCCAGGTGCTAGAAGGTCCTGCAAGATTGGGCATATGGCAACCACCACAGCGTGGTGCATCTCTGTTCTTCTCCCTTGGTGTGCGGCTTATGCTTTTCACACATACCCTGCCCTTCCCTCTGCAGACCTGTCCCTTGCTCACTCTGCATCAACCATTGTTCCTTCAGATCTCCACAAAGACTTCTCATTCTTGTCATGCTATCTCAGTGAAAGTGCCATCCTCTCAGAGAGCAACCTTTCCTGGCCACCCCATTTAAAGGGTGTCTTTCGGGAACTGCCTGTATTATCCCCAGTTCCTTCCTGTACCCTATAGGTTATATCTTTTTGCCAAGTGAAACCTAGAACCCCCTCAGTCTTGGCCAACTGGATGACAGCTGGTTAGTGTCAGAACCAGGGCCAGCATTCTAGGTAGTGAGCTTTCCTCATGCCTTTTAGAAACCGTAGAAGGTATTGTTCAAAACAGGAGGATGGAGGAATGGAGATGTCTGATTCTGAATGAAAGCCGGAATTGAGTTCAACCTTTACACAGAGCCGTTAAATTAAAAAAGGAAAACTTGTAGGAAACTTCAGGAATGGTATCACTGAAATAAATTTTAGTGGTATCCAAATATTTTTCTTACGACAAGTTTGTAAACGAGGGTGATACAGGATCACCCATCACATTACCACCTTCTAGAGCAGAGTGACCCTAGCAAAGTTTACAATGAGAAGTTTATGCTTAGAGTATAATACTGGCTGAAATGCAAGCATTTACTTCTTTAGTCAAAAAGACTATTCATATTACTATGAACCAAATGTTGTGTCTTAGTCATCATGAATACTAGTCTTTATGCTTCTGAGACTTTTAATACAGAACAATCATAAGAACAGTTCCCATCCCAGAGGCCATCAGTCAAAAACACACACATTCATTCAAAGTTACAAAAAGGGGGGGGGCATACTATGATCCAGAGTGATTTTAACACAAATACTTCAAAGAGCTCAAAAATAAAGCTAATATTTAATATTTGGGTACCGGAAGAAAGATAGCCCTGGCAGGAAAGTGCATACTTGGGAAAACCAAGGCAATATTGGTCCTAAGCATCCTGAGTTTGGGTGACCCCTGACCGTTGGATGGAAGAAGGCCATGCCATGACCATGCAAGCAGGCCAGAATCAAGGGAAGTTTGGGGTTGGAAATGTAAATTTTTGAAAGAAGTAATGTTAAGTAAGTAGGTTAGGATGATAGCTGGAATTTACATGGAATTTAAATGTCTGGTGTTGGAATTACCAGCATGGAATTCAGTTTTCAACACTGAGTAGGTGGGGGTAGGGTAGAGAATGTAATTAAATGACCAGGAGAGGCCGGATTGGGTGAAGGGCAAATATGTTTGAGTGCACAAGAAATCTGAGCTGCTGACGCAAACAAGCCTGTGCCCATATAACCAGTGTCCAACTAAGGACGAGTCGGTAAGAGGAGGGCAAGTGCCATCGTCGGAAAAGGGAAAAACGAAAACGAACATACGTAGAAATGATCTATTCACCTTTCCAACCCCTATGACAGAACACCTAGTCATCAGGCTAAACCAAGCGCCAGAGCAGAGGAAAACAATGCCTGCTCAACTCAACCGGCCGCAGCGCGCTGTAAATAAAAGATCAGACGTTCTTCTTTCTTTCTTTGCCTGGCGCGGGTCCTCTGTCCCACCCTGCGTGTAAATCATACATCTTGCAAGTTTTACATTAGAGAGCCCAGCAGGGGAGAAAATTTTCCGCAAGTAAAGAAAGTAGAACTAGGGCAGTCCGAAGAGATTGAAAGGGCAAAACTATCGAGCAAGAAAACTGTAAGTTCTGATTAGTTTTATGACTTTGCCTTCATGCCTCGGGAGCTCAATTGATCAAGGGCTTCCACGACAGGCAAAGCGGAGTGGGAGGGATGAAGCTTGAAAAAATTCTCAAAACTCTCTCGCAGCTTCGTGTTTTCAGATGCAAATAATTCGCGGAGAGATGGATGGGCTTCAGCCCCTCCTACTTTCAACCCTCTTCTTTATTTTCCTGCGAAGGAATCCATCTGTACCATCGGTCGGGAGGGAGGTGGAGGAGGGTGCCCGTGTGTGCGCGCGTGTGTGTGTGAGTGTGTGTGCGCGCGCGTGCCGGCTGAGCGGCTGGCTTCCTCTTGGCGTTCTTTGCCAACAGCCCTCACTGGGTCTCCAGGAGGTACTGAAGTCTCAGTGGCTCCCCGAGCCGGCCTCGGACTGTTCTGACAGCCGGCGCCCGACTAGGATCCGCGTCACCCTCTTCCGCTCCCCACCCGGCACGGGTCCCCGCGCGCTCTCTCTCCCGCGCTGCCCTCTCGCCCTCTCCAGGGACGCGCGCTCCCGTGTTGGCTCCGGACCCGGAGTCTGAGTCGCCTGGGCTAACCCGCGGGGCCGCTCACAACCCGGCTGAGGCAGACGCACCCGGGAACCCGAGACCCGGGCAGGGTCTCCGCGCCCTGCGGAGTGGCCTGTGATTGGAGGAAGAGCCTGTGCCGGTGTGGCCCGTGCAGGTGCCAAACGGGTGGCTCCAGTCCGCCCCGCGCGCCAAGCTGCGCGCACTGGGTCCCGAAGCGCCCGCGGGCGCTCGGCCGCCGAGCGCGTGTCCTTTCGGATGCAAACGCCCGGGTTCCAGGCGCCTGACGCCACCGGGAGGTCAGCGAGGCCCCAGGTGAGTGTGTCTGCTTGTCGGGGGCTGGGAGAGGCGCCTCTGGGCATATATGCGCTCTTGCTGTTTGCCGTTAGAAGCTGGACTAATCAATGAGCAGAAAGCGGGCGGGGGATCCACACGGAGTTTTCCCTGGCATTCCCAAGTTACTGCGTGTTGCCGTGAGACGTTGTTCTGCAAGGCAGGACAGGCGTGTGGAGCGAGCTGGGGGCGCTCGGCCCTGAAAGCGGTGTTGACAGACACCAGGTGCGACGCGAGAAGTAGTTCAGGGTAAGAACAAATCCCATCACTCTCCAGATGCAGAGGTAAACGCAGGCAGTCTGGACCGCTCTCCTCCAAGAGGAACCCAAACGGGCCTCTCCCTTGACCTCGGACTGATAGGGGTACAACTCCACGCTGCTGTGCCTCCGGGTTCTGCAGAGGGCTGAGGCTGGAAAGGGGGTGTGTGCCTGCGTGTTCAGGAGTCCTTTGAACCATCTAGGCTAGACACCTTCTGCTTTTCGTGAAGGTGGAACTCACCTAAGGTTGCTTTGCTTTTTCCTGTAATTAGTATTCTGCTGATAGGGTGCATCTGCAGGTTTTGCCTTGGCTCCGCGTCCTGCTTCCCTTATGCCTGGCTGTGCCTTAGGTGTGCAGTGGGGAAAGGGCGCCCTGCTTCTTTGAATGCATGGTGGATTTCTTCGTTGGTACACTGCTAGTTGTTGGTATTCAACATTCCAGTGTGGATTAATGCAAAAGGACCTTTGTTCTGTATGCCTTCATGTCTTAGATCGTTAACCCCCACGGATTTCTTAGATGTCATAGTTCAGGTGAGTAAAGACTAGTAATGAGTTCACCCAGTACTGGGCGAATGACGAACTGTTGAGAAACCCTCAAGGACTGAGTATCTCAAGACTTTAGAGATCTGCATTTTGAAACATGGATATTCTTAAAATCTCCTTTGTATTGCAGGAAATATTTTCTCTTTATTAGTTCGTTTATTAAGGGAAGTATCTATAGGGAATTCTTCCCTTCATTATTTCCGTAACTAGACAGGTGTCCAGATCATTTTTCATACAGAAGTAGCTGAATACAACTTTATATTAAAAAAGAAAAATAAAATGTATCATCACTATATGGCCCCTGCTAAGTGACTGTGCATTTTAAAAAAGATCAACATATATATATATATATATATATATATATATATATATATTATCTCAAACCCATATATATATATGGGTTTAAGAGCAGTGGCAGCCTTTTTATAAAGGAAAGTTTGCATAGATATACTGCCAGCAGTATCTACATAGTTTTAAGTATGTCTTTATAATGACAAGTTCTTAAGGGGGAAAAAGAGTTAAGGAAAAAAGTAGTTGCACTTAAAAGCTTTCAGAAACTCATCAAAATCATTTCTTTCTGAAAGAACTAGTTTGATTTGTGTTTGTGTTGACCCAAGCTCTTTCCTTGAAAGAATTTATTTATTTCTAGTTCTATTTGAAAAAGTATGAATTAAAATGAGAATGCATGGAGGCAGGTAGTCAAGCTGGCAACTTTATGGAAGTGTTACTTGTACATTACTATTTAATATAGACTGGGTCGGTGGAGGCAATTAGGTGGCATTCACTGTTAATAGTTTTATCTGGTATAGCTAACTGAAAGTCTGTCTGTGGAAAGAAAATAAAGAAAACAATAATCAGCAGGACAGCCCATCACCCTGCTAAAAGCCATTAAGGTTTGCAGCTTTAATAAAAGGGCATTGTGCTCTTACAACGTGAGATATTATTGTAATTAAGGGCTGCAATAGGTCATTAGAATTGTGTTAACAATCAGTTGACAGACTCACAACTCTTCTTAAGTCTACTTTTATTGATTTAATAGCACAGAGCTTTTTCCTTTCTTATAAAAGGGTTCTTGTAAAGCGTCTATATTACTGCAATTTACCCTTGAATTGACTCTGGATTTTAGTATCCAATGAGGAACAGAGGGTGGGGAGCACACTGACTTGGCTACTGTTCAGCCTTCCTTGGTTAAAAAATCAAACCACTGTCTCTTCTTAGGCATGATTTCTTTGCCAGTCTCCCCATTATTCAGCATTTTGGGTTTTTAATGGCAAATCTGCTATAAACTTCTCAGAATGCATTCAGATATAAAGAAATGAATACATCTTTGTGTTGAGTTAAATACTTTATCAAATCTTTCCAAAATTCTGTATAAAGTACTAAGACCATAAATTGTTCAGTGTTGTGAATATTTATTCCTGAGCAATTCCAATCTTCCTGAATATTGCAAGGTTTTATACTTATTGCTTTAACAGCTTATATCACATCATAGTTCTCTTACCAGAAAAAAAAAAAAAATGTTTTTACTTGAAGTCTTCAATTGGGAGTTTCAGAAACTTCTAAATGACTAGCATGCATTAGTTAATCACAGAGGGACTGTGGTAGAAGCTTTTCTCCCTTGGATGAAGGAATCAGATATCTCTTCATGGGATGATAAAGGGGAGCTAAGGACAAGAAAGAAGACATGTGACCAGATAGTCCTGTGTGTGACCATCTCCCAGCCTCTAACAAGGAAAGCAGATCTAGCTGTAACCGGCAATACACGAGTGCCTCCTCTGGGAATTTACTGGTTCTGCAGAAAGATACCCTGAAAACACTTCCCCTTGTCATTCTGCAAATCTCCTATCAGATAAAATTACCAGTGCAAATGAATATGCAGACATCTGTCCATACATCCATTTCGGATTATAGTATAGATTTTCATTCTGGTAAAAATTTATTTTCTGATATTTTGCATAGTGTTTATTGAATCATGATGCCTTTTATTGACTCACATAAATCACACCTGGCACAAGGTAAATACAAGGGCAAATTAAAAATTAAAATTGATACAGCTAAGATTTCTAGAAAGAGCAGAGTATACAGAAAAAGTCCTTTAAATGTAATTTTGTCATTTTGCTATTATATGAATAACTTAGTGTTGTGCTTTGTCACTTTACTTTGAAATTTGCATTTAATTGTAAACCAATGTTCCCTTCCTCCCAGCTCAACCCTGCTACTACTCTTTTCACTCATAGCAGAGGTTGCTTGTGCTTGGTTTAAACTGACTCTGTGATCCACTTAGAGAAGTTTTCTTTCCATGTTTGTAACCAGATGCACACAACAGGCTATGTGGTTCATTTCCAGGGCTCCTGCCTGCATGTTTAGGCCAGCTAACTATAGGAGGTTGTGGTCTGTGGTTGTAATGTTATCTGGCCCAGGGAGCTAATTGCTTTGATCACAGTTTCTTTACATGAGAAGTCACATATCACAGAGAGTCCCGAGTCTCACTAATTAAAATGTAAAAAATTAAAATTTTAAGTACAAAGCAGAGGGCTTTTCATCAGCATTAAAATTACTGAATGTTTGCCTAGCATGTGTGAGGCCTTGGGTTCCATCCTCAGTACCACAAAAAGAGCAAAAACAATTGAAGTGATGAAAAACTTTAAATGTTATGCAGATGCAGCAGATTAAATTGTAGTATATTTCTATGCTAGACACTGAAGATGGCAAAATTAAATCTAGAATGATTATAATGGCAATATTAGGAAGAGACAATCATCTCAGAAGTTAGGATTTATAGTACCAACCCAAAGGGCACAATTGTTACTATTTGCTAATTGATAGTTACTATTTTGCTGAACAAAATGGCCCTAGATATTCACTGTGCATTCTCAGATATTTTCTTTAGTTGACCTATTTATGAAACATTCATTGGAATATTTTTCAGTTTTCAGTAGAAATAGTTAACTTCTTAGGATCATAATGTAGTTGCAAGTTATTTTTTAATTGTCATAAGAATGGAGTAGGCAACTTTAAATTTGGATGGTGCTCATTCTCCAATTTTTGTGATAGAAGGAAATATATGTCCCTAGACAGTAAATCCCTCTACCCTTTATTTTAACTTAGCACTCCCTGTCCTCTTGAATGATGAGCTCTTACTTTGAAAACTGAGACTCATGGTCTTATAAAAATTCAAATATCAAATCTACTTTTTTGGCTTTGGGGAAAGATGATACAATTTAAACATCATGTATTAAAAAGAGATCCATTATCAGAATAAATACTTTTAACACTTCACTTATTGCATCCAGCTAATACCAACTGCATCAGTAACTCACTGTGTGACTTTGGGCATATCATTAGAATTTTGTAGGTTCTTTTTTTTCTATTAAAGAAGGAAAGGGATAGATTATGTTTTTATAAAGTCTTTCTCAGTTCAAATATGTTATTCATCTTTGGGACCACTTTAGAAATCTTCAAACATATGGAGCAGCAGAACTGGGAAGTTCTTTGTTCTCTGTAACATGAACATCCATGGGAACCAAACTTTTATTCTTTGGAGTTTTTCTTGCCTATTTCATAGATATAATCTGTAATAGCCTGTCATGGTTGGAAATAATGTGTGGGTAGAGTTCTTAAAAGTCCCCTTGTCCTGGTCCACTCTTCTCCAGAATTAAAATTTAACATATAATTTTATGAATCAAATGAGATTAGAATTTATCTTTATCCCCTTTGGTGTTTCCAAAACTTTAAGTAGTTCTACTTAAAGAGGAAGTGAAAGCAACACCAAGTGAAGAATAGCAATTCTTCAAAGCAGTCTCCTCTACTTTGTCAACAGATTAATCACAGTGAGGACCTCAGTGGTCCCAGGTGGCTGCTGTCCAGGGGAGACAAAGGCAAAAGAAGGTCTTTAAAGAAGACATGAGATGAACCAGGAGACAGTCTATTTGTTGAATTTAGAGGCACTGAATACCCAAGAAGTATCCAAAAAGGAAAAGACTTTTCTTAGACCATACCAAAAACTAGTGAGGAGAAGGTTGCTCTCAGATAATGACAATATTTTGCAGAGTGCCCTCTAACCCCTGCTGAGGAATGGTCACTTCCATCTTTACATATAGGTGTTGTTCACTCTTCACAAAGATTTATCTGTACCATGCTGCCTGTTGAAATGTTGTTCAACCTTAAAGCACTCTTAGAAATGACAGTTTTCTCTCAACAGGCCAACAATGAGATTTTTTTTCCATTTTATGGTTATTGTTCTAACAATGGTTTCTTGCACTATTATATCTCATAACTGAACCAACAAAACATCTCTGAGAGTGTCAGTTAGATTCTGCAAGTATTCAGCAGTCAGCTATTATGGATTTTTCTGATTCTCATGGCTCCTTCTATTAAGTACACTGACAGCCCTCAGGTGTCATTCCTGTAATTGCTTTCCTAGAAAATGCAGATTGTTAAAGTTGTTTTTGGACGGTCATGTTCCAACAAATCGTGAACTGTAGGCACTTTCGAAAGAAAGATATAACTTCTTTAAATCAATATTATCAGCGGAGAATAAGCTGTGTGTCAGTGTGTCATACATAAGTATATCTTAAGCAGTTTTACATCTACATCTGATGATGTCTTCAGGCAGCTTCTTGTCTAGAATTTAGAGAAACTTTGAGGGTATAAGGTCTTCAATTGTGATCAGGGATTACATCTTTACAGTGAATTGCAATAAAAACATTACAACTTAACTTTTATTATCACAAAACCAAAAATAGTAATGTATCCCCCTTGTAACAAAATTAGTAGTCCTATTTTATAACACTGATTATATCTAGGTAACATATACCACTGTGTGCCTTTTTAAAAGGCAGTATAGCATATGGAAATTAACTGTAAATTAGGTATGTTTTTAAAACTACTCTTGTGGTTATGTTTTAATATGTGGTGACTGAATATGATATATTTGTACTATTGTCATATTTTTATCATGCTATAATTTAGATAGGTCAGGTTCTGAAAGATTTGCACCTTAGCTGATTAACAACTGTTATGCTCATACATAAAAATATTTCTTTTGTTAGTAAGAAAATTTAAGTCATTGCTTTTAAGTAGTAAGAGCATAAGGATGACTTGATATGATTTTTAAAAGTGGTTTCATAGATATGTTTAAGGAACTGGAAATTTCAGGAAAATTTTATAAAACTGAATTCATTTGATAAATAATATTACCTATTAAGGTTAAGTGAATAATAAACAATCTACTTTAAAATAGCTCTTTGCTACTCTGTTGAACAAAAATAATTGAAACAAAGTGATAGCATAAGTGATTTTGTCTCAGATGCTGTTGATTTAGCAAATACCACCTAATTCTTATCATTTCTGCTTTTCTTTGTACTTCAATTCATTTAAAGTTTCCTTTTTAAGACTCTGTTTTGTATGCTGATAGATTAAGGTGTGTTGTGCTGATTACAGGATTACCTGCTGTGATTTTCATTTGATTTTATGTGGAAAAAATTTGGAAAATATTACTAATTTGAAAAGTACAAGTCTTAGCCTTATAGCATCTCAGCAAACAAAATCATTTAAAATCTTCCCTGGATCATTTTTTTATATCAGTTCAGTCATTAGTCAAGTAGCCCTCACCAGTATTCTTTGCAAACATCTTTGGTTGACCCCTAATCAGTTCTCTGCTCAGATATAACCAGTTCTTCTTCTTTCTCTTCCCAGAGTGCTAATGTTCCACATTTGTAACTGTCCAGAAGTTGACCGAGATCAGGGGAAGTTACCTCAACTGTATGCCAACACACACTTTTACAATTCTTTTTGAACTTTAGTGATAGTGTGGAGGTCAGTATCCAGGCCTTTGGAGGATCAGTTTGCTAAGCTTTCCTACAGTGAGGGCAAACACAGCATAGTACAGCTCAGGGGTCTCTGCTTTTTCTGATGGGTCTCCTGTATTAACTCCTCCATGTGAATTCAGGGGCAAAAGACAGGGAGGAGATGAACCCTATAGAAGTCCAAGGTAGAACACAGACTTGTGAGGTAATATTTAGTCCATTGTGAAGTCTTCTAATTGTGACTGTTCCTGTGGTCACATTAATTTTACAGTAAAACAGTGTTCTTGTGGTATGTTATATATGTTGGCATTTGTAAAGGAATAGGAAACCTATTTGGAGAGGTTATGCAGCATATGAGGAAATCCCAAGTTCAAGTTTTGGCTACTTCTGATTAACAACCATACCCACGGAAGATAAGAGTTTTTAGAACTCTTCAGGGCCTTGTTGTTTTTATGTGATAACCCAGCTCAGGGAAGGATGAGTTGAGTTGACCTGCTCCTCTGGCCTTTACCTTGAGAATTAGAGGTTATTGAAAAGGAAGCAAGGGTTCAGGAAAGACTGAAGAAAGGGGGCAGCCATCCTGTGGCCAGACAATTGTTCCCATGTTGGGTAGGGTGTACATTCCAGGTGGAGTTGGAAACTACCATAAATATTGGTGAACATGTTATCAGGCACACTCACTGCCTATCATAGTTCTGCAGACATATTTTCTACTTTTCCATGTGTGTGCCACAAAGGGTATTACAGAGGCATTTCACAGCCTTGTAAAAGAGTTTTTGTTTTTTTAAATAATGTACACAAAGTTGAAATATCCTGATACAATCTTGTAGACCTTGAAACAAAATAAAGAAACTTTGGCCCATGGATCTGGCAAATACTTCTTTTAAATGCTGCAGAGAAATTATTCAGTGGGATTGTTTTCAAAGTATTTGTGATTCATATGCATGGTACAATTACAAAGGAATTCATACATTGATTTATGATGTGACTAATTTTCCATTAAAATGTAGTAGATCATAATGAATACAAATATTCTTCAAGTATTTCCTAAATGTCAATCAAGAGCCTACCTTTGTTGTAGGTACTATGGATACAAAGGTAGAGTTGGTGCACCTGTTCATGGAGGTTTGTATTCATCCTAGTTGAAGGATTTAAATTGGATAATATAGGATTCTCAGTTATCTCCCCTTCAAAATGATCATCTCAATAGATGTGACCCATGGCACCTTCTGCAACTCCTTTCATCCTACACATTCTAATTAACATAGTGCAAATACAATCCTGTTGTGTGGATGAGAAATAATCTTCATGAGGCAAGAAAAGTAATTGAACATCTCTTAATAAAGAATATACTACATCTTATAAGCAGGCCAAAATCCTCTTTTACATTCCTATTGCATTCTTGAACTTCTCCACCTTTAATTATTAGCAATATGCATTTCATCACAGCTTTAAAAGAGCTAACAAAGTCAGTTTTGTGTAATTGTAAAAATACCAAAAGTATGATATGGAAAAAGTCCAGAATTTATAAGATGATTTATGAGAGCTTTGTAATTTTGTAAATGTGAAAAATGAAATACCAGAGCATTCCAAGGTCAAAGCTAGCTAGTGGTAGAATTTATACAATGAAGACCCCCGTGATCTTATCCCTTGCCCTGGTTGTTTCTTTTGTTTCCCATCAGAGGACACTGTGAGAGAACTTAAAAGAACTTCTCCAATTCAGATACCAGTATTGTGTACCAATAATAAATTATAGAGGATGTGCCTTTAGGGAAGAAGCCTCCTGTTTTTCCAAAATATTTTGGTGCCCCTGTGTGTGTGCCCCCAGATTTTTAAATTCATGATCTTATAATTCTTTGGCATTGACTAGATCTATTAAGAATGTTTTCATTTACAGTAAGAATTTTCTAAGATATTTTATGATTTCTAACATTAGCACAAAGTCCAATATCACTTAACAAACCAACTTTAATTTTATCCTAACCAGATTGAAGTTCAGAAAGGTGATGAGAGTGATAATCTCAACAACATTTTTTAAACTGCCTTTGGATGCACTAAGCCCTGGGGTGTTCCAGGATTCCTCCTTTAATCCTATGAGGTGGATGCCTCCATTGTCCTTTCCATTTTATAGGTGAGAGGCTGGAGGTTTCATCCGAACTTCTTATCCAAGATGGTAGCATAATTAAGACACTGCAGTCTCAGAATTTGAGTCTTCACTTATGTGTCAGTACAGTCTTCATCAGTACATGATTGTACAACCTCCCCAAATTTTGAATTCCAAAAGCTCATTTGCTGGTGACTTGTTTCAGTAGTGAGAAACCTGCTCCAATGAAAAATGGTACCGAGTCTACTCAATCTATAAAGTAGCCTAGGTCATCTAGTTCTGCATATGGCATTTTAAAAAATTTGTCTTAAGAACCAAAACATCATGTCATTATTTTTAACAGAAAGTTCATTCTCTACCAAGAAATGAAATTGGTAAAACTGGAACTGTAGTTGGCTGTCATTTTCATTAGGTCCTCCTGGTCCTCCGATCACAATTCTGAATACCTCGTTCACTTTCCCAGGAGCCTGGATTGCCACACAGTGAAAGGAGCTTTGTAAACTTGTCCTACCCGTGCTGACAGCCAATGGCATGAGCCACTCCTCAGGATGCCTGTCCCTCACTGGACTCATCCATAAGCTAGTGCACCAGGTCCCAGCTTAAGGGCCCACTTGCCTTCTGTAAAAAGCACAGCCTGTCTCTCACACCTCTCCATTATTGGCTTCCCACTTAATTGAGGGCCTGAGAAGTACCCTTAAGGCATGACCCCAAGTTACTTGTTCTTTAAATTCTAATTCTAGAACAACCAGCACTTTTAGAATTATTTCTACAAGGAAAAAACCTCATTTTATTCTCACTTAAAATTTTTTTACTTGATACATAATAATTGTACAAATTCATGAAGATCAGTCGAATATTTGGATGCATGTATACATTGTGTAGTGATGGAATTCGGGTGATTAGTATATTCCTCACCTTATACACTTTTATTATTCCTTTGTATTTGGAATATTCAAAACCCTCTCTTCCATATATTTTGCAATATACAATAAAATAATAAGTAGCGTCTTTCTACTGTGCTGTAAAGTGACACACTTCATCTTCCCTGACTACATTTTGTACCTATTCTCCAATTCTCTTTGTCCCCTTCCCCCTTCCTTTACACACTTGTAAATGTATGTGTTTATTTTCATGGGTTGCAAAGTCAGCGCAGTCTGTTTCTTCCAGTTGCATGGTCTGTTTTAACATATTTAATGAATGTCTATGTTTTTCTTCCACATTTCTCCTATATGCAGTCTTTTTCTTAAGCAATTTGACTATCAGAAATATTTGGTATGAATCTACATCATGCACAACCATAGAAATGAAAAGATGTGCCCCGTTTGTGTACAGTGAATCAAAATGCAGTTTGTAAAAATTAAAAAAAATAATAAAAAAGGAAATATTTGTCCACTTATTAACAGACAATGGAGTGAGGTAGAAATGTGGAAAACTTTATAATGTTAAGATAGAGTGTTTTCTGCTTTAAGAAGAAGATATTTTTGACTTCATGTTCATTTTTTTGTGTGCAGGGAAGAAGGGCCAGTGGTAGTTTACCATTGAGCACATCTCCATCCCTTTCTATTTTTTATTTTAAGACAGAGTCTCACTAACTTGATGAGAGCCTTGCTAAGTTGCTGAGGCTGGCCTCAAATTTGCAATCCTCCGGCCTCAGCCACCCTCTGTGCTGGGATTATAAGCATGTGTCACTGCACTCTGATGGCTTCATTGTCTTAAGACTGTGTTTTCTTCCTCAAACCATGTGTGCACATGTGCACACACACATACATGTGCACATGATAATCCTTCACCTTAATCATCGTTTTGTTGACTTATTTATAAAAAGTAAAATGAATTCACAACCAAAGTGAAATGTAATGATTAAAGTGAGTGTCTTGTATTTTGAAGGAATGTTTGGAAGTTTGTTTTATAACTGATTTTACATCCTTTATGTAATCAGAATTCTGTGACTATTTAAATACACATTAGAATAAACAGTCTTCTCCATGCCCACAGAACCTTCTGGGTGGAAGGCATTGATGTATGGGGCTCATAGTACAGTTGGGTTTTCTCAATTGTCCATTGATGAATACAATTATTTTCTGTGTTTATGGAGGAAGGTCCTACTGTGCAGATAGCATGCTGCATGATGTTCAATAAATATGTGTATATTTGAAGATAACTACAGTGACGCTGCATAACTTAACATGCTACGCAGCATACATGACAATAGGTCTGAAGGGTGGAAAATGGAAACTGCTGAGTTTTTCGGCTGATCACAATCAAATCAGAACACATCAAAACAGCTGGTGTTCTGTGACTCAGAATCAATCAACCGGTTTTGAATCACCTCATCCTCCTTTATTTCTCTTTACAGTTTCTCTCAGAGATTTAAACCAGCATATGTCCTTCCCATTTGGTTAGATCCCTGCTCTGAGCTGCTTTGCTTTTACATTCTAATACTGTGAACTGCCTGCAATATTAAAAATAAAAAAAAAGAAAAAGGCTAACACTAAAATAATTCCTAAAATGCTGCTGCTGCTACATTTCTGTAAATTAAACCATATGCTCAAGTAAAATGCCCTAGAAGAAACATGAAATTTTAAGGTCGTGTTTTGGAATGAAGATAATTCAGCATCAGCAATATTTATATGACAAATGTGGCAAAATTATAATAATTTTCTAGGTATCCAGTTAATATTTTAATATTCTACAAATAACAATATCTTGGGAAGTTCAATATTGAGTTAGTAAATGAAAACTCAAGGTTGTGGTTGGCTTGGTTCTGACCCTGGGTTCTTCTCTTTGTTCCGATAGGTACCTATTACACCATTCCTTGGCAAAGACTTTTCAGCAGTGGTGACCTCTTCCAATCCAACACTCTACAAATTATTATCTCTGGACTCCCAGCTGACACCCTGCCGGAGGCAAGAGCTACTAAGCCAACTGGAACTGTGCCTTTTCTCTTGTCAAGGTTTTTTTCTTACACAGGAAAAAGAAAGAAAAAAAAAAAGATGAAGTTGGGTAAAGTGGAGTTCTGCCATTTCCTGCAGCTCATAGCTCTTTTCCTGTGTTTCTCTGGGATGAGTCAAGCAGAACTCTCAAGGTCAAGATCAAAACCCTACTTCCAATCAGGGCGGTCCCGGACCAAGCGCAGCTGGGTGTGGAATCAGTTCTTTGTGCTGGAAGAATACATGGGTTCGGATCCTCTCTATGTAGGAAAGGTAGGGTATTTGCCTTTAAAGTTGTAAACGATTGTTCTCAATGTCTTTGGTTGGATGAATAACTGCTAATTTTTGGTTTGGGGGATGGACAACATGACTCATCATTTCTATGAAAGAGTTCATGAAGTTTTGTTATTCGCAACAGTGATGTTTAGTAGGGGTTATCTAGTTCAATGAAGCCATTACTTAGGGACTGATGCTCTGCTCCTAAATACAGATGAGGAGTCTCAGGGGCCTGTTTTACCCTGATGCTAGACTCATTGCCAATATCAGAACAAGAACATCCAGTATTCAATGAAGAGCACTGTGTTCTTTTTTCAAGTGATTGTCTAGCTGCTTCTTTTGGGATACTGTGTAAATATGGCTCATATTTGCATTATGGCTTCTATATAATTCTTGGTATATGCAGTTGAGAAACAGAAAAGTAAAATTATTGAACCTAGTGGCTCCAAACTGTGATCAACTCAAGGACATTTTCATTAATAATATCACTTTCATGGATCTATTTTGTTTCTTTTTAATTTTTACATTTCACTAAAAATGAACATGAACAGAACTGAATTAGAAGTGATATCAGACAAATATGAGCAGTTGTGGTATTTGAGTTTGGGGGTCGACTGTAGACGAACTGAGATTTTTGTTACCACAGCTTCCTTCTGTCTTAATGTTTGGGTAGGAGACTTTTCTTTGAGCACCTACTGAACTGGAAAGCACTTGAAGAGAGCATGACCTTTCCCCTCCCATCCTCAGATCACAGTCCCAGTTTCCAGCCTTTTCAAGTTTGAAATGATTTCTGGGATTTCTCAATTGATGTTTAGCACTGATGAAAGGCTTCTAAGTAGGGCATATCAGCAAGAAATCTATACTTCTGTGTTTCTACTCTTCACTTTGTCAGTCTTATGATTCTATTCCTCATAAAAGAAGCAGAGTCAACAGATGAATTTTTCTGTAAATCAATTTTTCAACTTTAAAAGATTGAGGAGAAACCTTAGTTTTTTATTTCATGGGTTAGTTTTCATTTGTTTATACCTTAAGAAAGGGTGAAATATTTTACCAATACTGACTGGTACTACATTGTAAGCAGAGGATTTAAATAATTAATGGTTTCTAGGCTTGCAGATTAGTATTATTTGGGATCAGCAATAGCATTTTCCTACGCTAAGAAAGAATGTGTAAATGCACATATCTTTTTTACATATTCATTCTCCTTTACCAATAGCACCATCATCTGTATTGTATATTTGCTAAGTTTCCTTGAACTATCTTTTAACTCCTTTTATTATTAAAAATGAGAGAAGACGGTATAATGCCATGTGATTGACAAAGAACCTAGCTCTTAATTCCATTCACTTTAATGGAATTTAACCAATTCATCAAGCATTTTTTGATGGACAGATCTGAAATATTTAGCTAATTTATAAAATGTCAGTATCTATTAGTCGAAGCCATGTTTTGTGACAATGTAAAATTTTCAAAACAGCAAAAGTATGCCCATTAATTTGGTTTGAAATGGAATTGTCTGGGCTAGGTCAACATTTTATAATCAACACAATTATAAAAATTTTAAAGTTTCCTTTTAAACTTTGCACTATCACATAATAATTCAGAATATTTATATTCAAATAATAACTATAAGTCAGTATAAAATCATAGAAATCTAGGCCTTGGTTTATTTAAGTTCTAAATGTTCCTGAAGTTACTGGGCAATTCATTTGTTATTTTTCAAAGAGAAATTGTGTGATTCCTTAGTTAGGTAATCAGAGAAGATGGCTTAACAGATTTTATCTTATAGAAAATTCAGTTGGTATTTATGCTGTGTATTGGGAGTTCAGTAGAGCCATTCACAGTGAAATGTTTAGTATGGCAATGGGTTACACAAACAAACAAACAAACAAAACCCTCTTCGTTGACTAAAATGCTGAAAAAGGGAAACAAACTAATTTGGGATGGAGAGAGAACTTATAGAAAGTTAGACAAATACAAGGCCTTACAACAACTGTTTATATTTTCTTATAAAATCGTAACCCAGAACTTGAGTACTATAGATTGTATGTCCAAGACAGTAAAGTAATTCTTTTTAGGTTGGTGGTCCGAATTAGCAGAGAGACAGCTCTGATCACTTGCTTATATAAAATGGATGTTTTCTATTTTTTGGTTGGTTGAAGGAGATGATTGCTCTGACCAGAAGTGTTTACAGGACAGAGAACTAAGTATTGTAGATAAAGATGTGGAGCAGGTGCCAGGCATAGCATCATGGAAAATAAAAGAAGGAACCTAAGTGGTACTTTCCACAGATGTGTGTTTAACATAAGCTAATTGGTTGGTCACACACTTGGTCATCCAGACAAGTCTATCTACTTAGGCAACATGGAGGATGTAAGTAGTGTCTCTGATACATCTTACAGGTCAACGTGATGACCTTATGTATATGTATAATGTATATTGAATTGATAAAGTTTTATTGCTGGCTCTACCACTTCCAACTAGTTGCATAAGTTGCCTACTATTGTTAAATTTTAATTTCCTCAATTCTAAAATGGAAATGTTCATATCTACTATTCAATTGTTACTCAATAACTGAAGTAAAATACTTGAAATATGCATCCAACTAATCTAGATATTATATTTTCTAATTTACTAAATGCTAATTATAAATTAACAGTTATGAATAATCCACTATATCGTGGGTCAGTTTTTATATGTGTGATCCCTTAAGTGAATGAAGGCATTACCTGAGGTATTACATAGCATTTATACTTATTCCAACTAATTAGAAGAATGATCTGTTTTGGGTGTGCTAAGAAATGCAGAAATCAAGTGCTTAATTTTTTGTTGTTGTTGTTCGTTTTTTAGATCTTCAAATTTGGAGACCATATTAATGACTTGTGGCAAGCAAGATCTATTAAATGACAGCACAGTAAATAAAGTTTGGTCATTAAGATATTGAGGTCAATGAGACCACAATATGTTTTTGATCTTATTATTTTAGCTAATGTACTGGGTTTGCATGACAGGTTATAACCCAAATCCAAAGCCGAGCAGTTTGTTGAATGGGGCCAGGATGCTCTAAGAGAACCAGCCCGGCAGAGACTTCTGGACTGTGTTAGACTCTGATGTGACCTTTCCTTCAGCTTTCCACTCTTTCTTTAGCTATAGCTTGGTGACTGCTGATCTTAAATGTACAGACTTCAAGAAGGAGTTTTTAAATGGTTACCTGGATTGAGTTCTGTTTTAAAGATTAGTAGAGTAACTTTTGCTAAATGCGTTTCTCATTAACTGTGTTGCTTGTTTTCCTGTTTTTACGTGGGGCTAGTGAAGCCGAGGGCGCCTCTTTTCTGCCTCTGATCTGCCATTTGCAGTATAAGAGGTCAACCCACCTCATTGCAGGACTGTGCCCTTATCCATTCCAGTCTTTTCATCACCATGACATTTCTCACTTAACGTCCCCTAACCATCTGACAAAACTATCTATCTACAAAACCACCCAGCCTCTGTTCCAGGTAAGAAGTAGTTTTCATCTTTTTGTTCAGCGTAATGGGCTGCCAGCCCATGGCTGCGCCTGAGGCCATTATTTTCACTGAGATGTGTGCTGTGCGTCTTCTGCAGTCTGCTTTCCTCGCCGTTAACATCATTCTTGCCTCTTTTTTTTTTTTTTTTTTTTTTTTGCAATTTCCCTTTCTTCCCTACTCATTCAAGGAGAATTTATATCTATTACCACAGCAGAAATCAAATACATAGAAATGCAACGTTCAGGATTCACTTTCTTTTAAATCGAAGCCGGCCTGAAAACGTTGGTGAGCGTTTTCAATGCATTTCATTACGACTCAGCAGCATCTCTCACCAAGAGTTCCCTATCTCCTGATATCTGAAGTGGTGTTCAGTGTTCCAGAAAAGACATCTTCATCATGAAAATAGGCTGTGTTAAAAAAATTGAATTACAGATTAGATTCCTTATCCGGCAAATGTTATATTAGATACACAAAAAGAAATTAATAAATCCCAAGTATTAATTACTTAGGGAAAAACAAATTCATCATGGTAAAATCTACATGTTATGGAGTCTCATGGGAAAAACAAACAAGAAAAATGAAACAGTGTCCTGCAAATATGTATATTGCCTAAAGTCAAATCAGATCTGAAGAGGAGACCGGTTTGTGTGTGTGTATGTGTGTGTAAGGAATGTATAGAAAACCCACATCCATGATATCTTCATAACTTGAGTTAATTTGCCAAGGTCCTTGTTCTTACCTTCTTGTTAGCTTGCTGATAGAAGTGTGGAACTCCTGGTGATTTCAAAAGGAATTTGGACATGGATCAGCTCTGTGGGATGCAAATAAGTTCAGCTTTTTAGGCATACTTTCTGACGGTTATTTTTAGCTCTTAGAATAGTCCAGTGTAACTGTATGCATTTTCTCCAGTAAATAACACAATTTTTGTTTGGGTTCCTTTTTTCCATATAGAAGATAGAATGTGTCACATAGTGCGACTAAAATGAAGGAACCCACACTTATTTCAAGTTTAATATTGCTAATTATCTTCAATGTTATCTTAAAATACAAATAAAAATTATAAATCCCAAAGACTTGATCGGGTAGAACCACATAGCTAAGTTGGAGGAAGTGGGGAACTTTGAGTTACATGCCTAATTGTAGTCAAGCCAGATAGTTTAAATTAGGATCTAAATTTCCTGTTTTATCTGTGTTGATGTACCTAAGTAATGATGACTTAGGTTTTGCCCTAATCAAAAAAAATTCTCTTTGGCATGCTGTTAAACCTCCCTTCTGTGTTTTCTTTCTTCTTCTTTCCCTCGTTCCTCTCTTCTTCATATAATTAAGAAATACCTGCTCTATGATAGATTGTGCACTAAAGGGGAAAGTTTGAAATAAAGATACCCTTTTATACAATTTGCGGTCTGATTGATAAGCCTAGCAGGCAACCAGAGGGCAAAGAAAAGCAGTAACTTTTAAGGCTAAACTACAGCTGTGGGGTGGGTAAAAACAGAGGAATCCACTTATGGGTCCATGAACAATGTGGCTTGAGAGTATGTACCTCTGTTATTCTTCTTTTATCTTTTATATACAGTCTTTGAATCAAAGGAGGGAGGGAGGGAGGGAGGAGAGAGAGAGAGAGAGAGAGAGAGAGAGAGAGAGAGAGAGAGAGAAGGAGGGAATTATCTTCTTAGAAAGTAGAGCAGAGTCTTCTAAAACTTCTCTCAGGGAAGCTTCATGTTGCAGGGTAGTCAGTTAACAGAAACCCTTAGATTGTAGTTGCAGTTCTCTCATTATTTTGAGCAGAGCTCTGGAAGGGTGAGTTTTGATTTTCTCATCTGTCAATAACGGTCAAATAGGCAAAACTCTAAAAAAACATTTTGTTTTGAAGTTGATTTCAGACTTAACAAAAAATAAAGTACTATTCCCAAATTCAACTTCCACAAATATTGACATCATATGTGCCAATGGCAATAATTGAAACTGGAAAACTGACATTGCTATAAGGCTATTTACTTCTCAGTAGTTTGTATACAAATTTTCTAGTTGTCCCCATACTATACCTTTCGTGGTGGGAACCAGTCCAATATCATAGCTTTTCATTTGTCCTTTCTTCATAGACTTTTCCAAATTAGAAGATTTCTTTGGTCTTTCCTTGTAGTTCTTGGTGAGTAATTTGTTAAAACATCTCACAGTGTAGCTCTGTCTTATGTCTCCTTAATGAACACATTTCACCTGTATTCTGGGCAAGAATGCTGCCAAAGTTTTGCTCTTCCCTTCTGGCTGCATGGTTTGGGGAGATACTGGACATTGACGGGACTCATCTGTAACAATGTTGACTTGGATCTCTTGGATAAGGTGATGTCTGCCAGTTTTCTCCACTGAAAAAAGCATAATCTAGAGGCTTTGAAATATTGAAAAAGCTATAAAAGTATCCAAGCTGACATTAGAGGTGGGTACAGACATTACCACTGATTTGACGGAGGTACAAGGGAAGGTTCATAAGTGTCTCTAGTCCCGGGGTAGGATGTGGAATGCTTTCATATAGGCCAAATTTAAATCCGTAATGCTGTTAGAAATGTCCATAGCTTTAGGTATAAATTGATCATGTTTTCATAAAGCACAACAATGTAGGATGTCTCAGGGAAATTGATTTGGTTTTTGATGTTTTTTTCTGAACTGTACAGTGATATTCTTTATAGTCCAGGATTCCAAGAAAAATTTCTACTGATTTAGAGTTTAAAACAAGAACTTTCACCCAGTTATTTATAACGTATAAGAACTGTTCTACATTGTAATGTTGGGTCCCAAATATATAACCACTATAATTATAAATAAAGCATTATTTTGGAAAATAATAGGCATTTAGAATCCTATAAGTTAAAGGATGTAGCACAAGAAAACAAATCTAATGTCTCACATTTAGTGTATTCACAGAGTTGAATCTGAACAGTGAATACAATTATATTTCATGTTGAAAAGATTTAGTAATGACAGTTTCTCCTAATGATTCTTTTTGAGTCTATGATATTTCTGTTTCATTGTCAATACTAAATAGATTTTCAGAAAGCCATATGAATTAGAAAAAAAGGTGTTTTTATGTTAAAGATGAAATAATAGATACTTTTTAAATAGTATAAATAGGTAATAGATACATGTGGAAGTGAGATGAGTAGGAACAGTCATTAAGCTATTTTGGAGAAGAGCGACTAAGCTTATTTGGATGTTTATATCACATAATTCTCTTCTCGCCAAATACTAAAATTATCTAACAATTTGAATTAAAAGTAACATTAATTTGTCTTAAAACCAAGCATATTTTGAAGAAAGTTGAAAGAATTTCAGTGTTGTGTTGGTTTCTTCAGTCTGCCACAGCAAAATGGTATAAAGCAGAGTGATTCATTTCTTCCATTTCTGGAGGCTGGGGAGGCCAAGGGCAAGTGCCAGAAGGGTCAGACTCTGGTGGGGTCTCTTTTCCTGGCTTGCAGGCAGCCTTCTTGTGTCCTCACATGGCAAGAGAGAGGTCTCTTCCTCTTCTGAAGAGGCTGCCAATGCTATGGGATTAGGGCCCCAGTGTTAGGACCTCATTCAAGCTTAATCACCTCCTGGAGTCCCTGTTTACAGATTCAATGGAGTTAGACCTTCAGCATGTGAATTTTGAGGAGAGTGACAATATTGTCCAAATTAGATAAATTTATTTCATTTTATTAAAAAATAGAGGAATGAAGAGAAAGTCATTTTAACAACAGTTAATTTTTATTTGGCCCTCTGTATCTCTGGGTTGGGCATCTGCAGATTTACTCAACCACAAATCAAAGCTATTAACTACATCTGTACTGAATAAATACAGACCTTTTTCGTATCATTATTCCCTACTCAATCCATTCTAACAATGTCTTACATAGCATTCGGTTGTATTAGGTATTATGAGTAATCCAGAGATGATTTAAAGTATTGGGAGGTTTGTTTACATGCAAAAACTGTGTCATTTTTTTATGAGGCACTTGAGCATACACTGATTTAGGTGTTCACACAGGTTCCCAGGATCAAATGCCCTTTGAATACAATTTAACTAAAATACTACTATTTAACGTGTTACAGGGATAACTACATCTTCCATAGTTCAGTTGTTGTAAATAGATGTTCACACCATACTTCTGAAATATGTGTTGAAAAATGTCTTCACTGGGGGTTTGAATATTTTACTCAAATTTGCTTCACCCAGCTGTAGGTGTCAGGCAAAGAGCCAGAGAATTATCTTCTGCCCTGTCCCCACGTGAAGGAAAGAGAGCCAAGCATATGGAGGATTAAAACACGCGAGTGCTGCGGCCATTCACGTTGCCAGTTCATCTGGAATCCTTGTCTTCTGTAAGATAAATGCACAAGGGTAATTTCTCAAGATGGGGCTGTGTTACGGGAATGGTAATTACAGCACCAAAACCAAGATGATGAGAATCGTTGCAGCAAGTCGTGTGTGTAAACAGCGCACAATTATCTGATAAGAATGCTTCCCTTAGAATGTTTACTTATCTCCTTAGTTAAAATGCTGACATGTTTTAAGGTATTTAGCTGAAAACACACAAACAAAATTTGGCCAACACATACATAATGTTCAACAGATGTGAGTTTGAAAGATTTGTGATGATCACTAGTGAAATTAGTCAAACCCTGCTTAAATTAGATTTTTCTGATTTGTGAGTCATTTCAGGGTCCACATTGGAGCCGAATATGTATGGAGAGGGAAAGATTACACATTCTGCACTTGGTTCATTGGAATGAAGAAGAAATAGGATAAAAACTGGCATTTTCTTTCCCACAACATATCTAAGAAACTCCGTTCCAATCTCACATTTACTCTATTACCAACACAGTTTACATAATTTTTTTGACTGAATCATATCCAAGCTGATTTTAGGTGTTTAACTGCTATATCTTACTTGTTCAGGAAAAGCAGATAGTGGTGAACTCTAGTCATTGGGATTCAAATTATGGAATTCACTTTCTTATACCTAAAAAATTTAAACCCATAATGATTTATAATTTTTATCAATTAAAACAATTACTAGAAGAATGAGAATTATCACATTGCTAGAGCAAATAGTGTTAGCTTATTTGTACAGCTTAAGTCTTCAATGGAGCCTATAAAGAAATATAAAGCCATGTCTTAAATAAAAAGTAAGAGTCCATTGCAGGCCACATACACAACCTTGGAAAAGTAGTTTAAGAAGGTTGGTATTGAAGGTTGGAATACAGTTTCGGCTTGACAATGAAATTAAAAACAAACTTTATTACAGAGGAGAAGTGATCTCGCTGATTGTGATAACTGCTGAAAATAGACTTTTACCTGTGGCAGAAGAGCTGTGTTCAGTGAATGTGGTGGAACAGTTGTGGGGTGTAATGACCTGAAACAAGACTGTTTTTTCCATTGATTAGATTGTTTGTGTGAAACTTGAGTAAAATGGATGATGAAATATATTTGCAAGTGAGTGAGAATTGTGGGCCAGGGTCAGAGGAGCGAGTGATTTCCATTCTGTTCAGATCCAACGTGCATGTCACTATGGATAGTTATGACTGGAATAAATATTTGAATGACTACTGTCTTGTTGTATATATGTGCATGTGTGTGTGTGTGTGTGTGTGTGTGTGTGTGTGTGTATTTTCTCAGTGCTGCTTTCTTCACACTCTCTATGACTTTTGATTGAAGCTGAAGTTTGGATTCCCTGTAAGCTCTGAGCACATTAATAACATCCAGTACTTCTAAGAAGAAAGAGTAACTTTAAGGAGGCAAGCATTTTAACTTCTTCAAAGACTTCAATCTCTGTTCAGTTGCCTTTTCTTATTTTCCAAGCAATATGTTGTCTTGGAATTTAGAAAAAGACATAAAACATAGTATATAATTTTGGTCATAAGATGAACATAAATAACATAATGATTTTATGACATTATAGAAGTTCCTTTAATACTGAATCTAAATGCTATATTATTCTCATGTGGATGATAATATAATCTCATTATTTTATTTTTAATATTGGAGCTTATTTGGCTTTAAAACTCATTTGCTCTAGTTTCCTGAACTCAGTAATATTTTGCACATTACCTGGGTGGGTGATTAGGCAGCCTCAGGTCCAGGTCTTAATGGGGCAGGAGTTGTCATGGAAACACACATCTCAGTTACGGGATCCATGTTGATTCTACCACTTTCAAATGATGTGATTTCAAATAAATAGCTTTTTTCCCCATTTTATTCACCTGTAAATTAGGAACAACAACATAAACTCGCAACGTGTTGAACACAAAAGAATGAATGAATGAGTATGAAACCCTAAAATGAAGTATTAAAGGGCGGGAACGTATTTCTAAAAGGCAGTGGGCCTCATCTGCATAGTTCTGGTGTTCTCTCAAGAGTCGTGCCTGCATATACTCTGCGGTGGGGACTAAATCCGCCTAGAGCTCCCAAACCTCTGAGCACTGTGAATGGTCTTGGGAGGGCTTACTGAGCTTTGGGACAACTCCCCTTTTGAGGAACTTGAGTTACATTTATTTGTAAAAACGTTGGAAGGCAGCAATTTTGCACCCCTCCAATTTTAAATGGATTCTTGTAAAGATTAAGCCATTCATGATCTCAAGTATTTTATATAGGATATGATTTCCAAAACTATCCACATATGCTTGCTTCTTGATGTCCAAAAAATAGAAATCTAGTTTATTTCTCTTGATATTTGATAGAAATTCCATATTCCTATCAACACTACAAGCCACAATTTGCATTAGTTATTATTTTTGTTATTGACTAAAATTATTATCATGTCTAAAGAAAAGCAACAACATAGGTAATGAAAAATTAGAGTGTGAGACTAATTATATACCATCATAAGTAACTGCTGAATATGCTAAAATGAAGCTATAGTGAAATTAAATATTAACTCTGAAAGTCAAAATCAATTTCTCCAAAAATTATTTTTCCACAAAAATATTAAACATAGAGCCTACTCTATAACTTTGAAAACTTCCCTTCCTTAGCTACTGTTTGCATTTGATCCCTTTCTCTTCAGGTCTTTGAGCCTTCTTCCTCTGCTTTACAATTTAAAGAGCCTTTTTCATAAATGGTCTCCTCTCTCCTCCAGGCAGATGACCTATTGCACTGTTGACATAGAGTACAGGCACAGCGCCAGGAAGTACGATTCTCACGTCACTGTGATCTGAGCCTCACATCTCAGGACTATCACTCGGGTTTGCTCCATGTCTCCAATCATGTCAGATCCATAGGTTCCAGGACAGTCAAGTCTAATTGAAAGATGTGGATTCAGGAGTCAGAGAGATCTTGATTGAAGGATGACACCACCCTGATAATGCAGAGACACAAACTTTATCTTCCCTATAATTCCTGGGATGGTACTGGCCATGTTTTTTTTTTTTTTTTTTTAATTTTTTATTTATTTATTTATTTTTTTTCCAGTCATTTCTATGAAAGCAAAAGATGAAAGGAAAACAGGTAGATGGGGTAAGGGGCGAGGGGTCTGATGTGCTCTAAGTCAATGTATTAGCCATCCTCTTCTCTCAAAGCAGAAGATACCAAGAAGACTACAGTTGTTTGGTTGATAAAGAAAGAAGTTACAAAGAAGTGGAGGTTGGCCCTAAAGAAGTAAGCGCTTTAGAAAAGTAAAATGGAAGCTTTGGTTTTCTCATAGGGAATTAGAAATGATGTGGCAATTTTCACGTCACCAGACCATCTTTGGATGGTTTCCTAATTCAGACATAGATAGCAATGAGTTAGTAGATTAGCAGTGAATTACATAAGAATTTTAACTTCATTGTTAACTTCTAACTCAGGTTTTTAAATTAGGGAGATCATTGTGAATCTCAGCATGATTACTTACTTTGAAATGGCTCAACTTATCTCAGTTTAGTCTCTGTAAAATGGGTTGAACACCAGGTCTTGTTCAACATAGCTCTTAGTAGGACCAAATACGATAATATGGGTAAAGCTCATCGTGTTTGATTGATAGGAAGTATTTATTAAGAATTTGTTGTTATTGTTAATAGTAGTGGTCTATATTTTTGCTCTGTCTTCTTTGCTAGTTTCCATAACTGACCTGATTTAGGTGTTTTATTTTTTAAAGCATATTTTAAAAACAACCCAAAGTCCAAGGAGAAAACAGGATGAACCCAAGCAAGATTCTTCACATTGGCACACTTCCTGAGCAGAGACAAGTCCTTTAAATTACCTTTCCTTGTTCTCTCATCTATCACAAAAAGGCAAAACACCAAATCTCCCTCATCCACAAAGTTAGAGTCAAACCTGGATCAGATAACATTTGCTAAAGTGCTTTGCAATGTATAAGTGTTAAATAGGTTGTTTTCAATGGGAAGAGCAGATAATAGTTATATTTGTAAAATATTAGAGTAGAAATAGAATTTGCAAAATATAGTTCTTTTGGTAATTATTGATGAGTAATATATATGTATATATATTACAAGCTATATAATAACTGATATATATATATGTATATCAGAAACATTTTCAGGGTTTAACTGCCATTTATTAGGTTATATATTCAGAATTATCAGATTTTAAATTACCCAGGACAGTATTCCAAACCACACATTTGAAGAAAGGACCACAAACAAACCAAAAAAATAAAACAAAGAAACAAAACACACAGAAATTCCATTTTCAGATTTTTAGATATTTTTCAAATCTCAAAAGATAATTAAATCTTTGAGAGTTTCCCAGAAGGTACAAGATCCAGTGCTTTAGGATTCCACTCAGGAATATGATGTTTAATGGAACTAGATAAGTGGGATTGCCTTACAATGGCTCAGTTTCTCACTTAATTTTCTCTCCTTTTTTCTTTTAAGACTATGCCTTACATCATAACTTCACTTAGTGTGAAGTTTGACTCAAACCTATTGGTATGATTTACCAATCCTGTACATCATTAAATTCTGAACTCAGAACTGAGTTTGACAAATTCATATTTGAGTTCTACAAATGGTGGGTAGCATTTAATCTCTTCAGTTTAAGTATTCAAAATCAATACTGACTGCATTTTAGAATGATGAAATTCAGACTTTTTGAAGGGAAGAAGGTACAAAATATCGTGACACAATTTAAGTATTTGAATAAGTAGGATTTGTTTTCTGTATGTTTTCAAAGTTAAATAGAAACCAATTTCAATAGCCACACCAACATATAGAAGGAGAAGCCTGGAATCTTCAAAAGGGGAAACACAGTCAGACTTCTAAGAATTGCCATTGGAAAGGCCAGTTTGGGGGTGCAGGTGTTCCACAGTATAATTAGCAAGAAATAGTGGAAATGAAAAACAGAGTAATTTTTCTCTTTTTCTCAAAATTTAAGTAAAAAGAAAGACATGATACTGAAATTAATTTACATACAAAAATAATCATGTTAACTGATTATATCCATATGGGAACATCAAGAGTTTAAGGTAAATTCTTTCTTTATTTATTTATTTTCCATGAAAATACTCATGGTTGCTTGAAGAAAGGAAGCTGGTCCCACCTAAAGTTCAGTAAACTTGTTATATGATCTGTAATTGCACTATCCTGCAGCGTCAAAGCAGATCTCTTCATCTTTGCGGATAATATTGCCAGCAAATTGATACATTCGTGTTTTAGTATCCAAATAGAAACATCTGGCTGAGTGGAGAAAATGCATATTCCCACATTACCAGCCATCCACTGTCAACTCATGTGATGCCCTTTATCCCCTACTCGCGAACTTCTCTAGAGTGAGAATTCTAGTAAGTGTACGGTCTTCTCCTACCCCGCTAGTATTTAACAAAGTGTAACTACTGTGTAACTTTGTTTTAAACAATACAGTCGTTGCAGCTGTCACTTTGGCTGGCACTGTGACAAAGTCTGCTTAGCGAAGCTGAGTTCTGGCCTCACAGTTGTCTCAGCTCTGATCATACCCTACTGAGTGGTGTCATCAACCAGTGAGTAATTTTAGTGACTATTTTTCAAGGTCTCAGTGAGTGTCCTTTTGTTTTACTTTATGCTGATCTGCAACAAAATGACAAGTGAACCTAAGTGTCTATTCCATAATTTTTATCAAGAACTAGGGCCACAGTAGTTCTTCAAAAGCATATGACCCTGAATTTATACACAATTATATGAGATGATGGACTAACTTACACAATCAAAACATGAAAAACTGCACAGATGAAACTGACTTTATTATCTCCTCAGGGATACACACTATTCTTTTTTTTAAACCGTCCAAACTGGTATGAATCTGAGAATGAGAACCTAAAGTTTTATACCCTAGGCCCCTCATTCTTAAGGAAGTTCTCCCTTTCAGGGAGGCACAAGGGCGGGATGACACGGAACACAGAACTGGGATTGAGTTCCTCCTGATATTCTGCACCCTTAACTGCCCTGTTTGGCCTAACCCTTGTGGCAGAGGAGCCACGAGGGGATCTTCCCCCCCAGCCCCCGACTCAGATTCCATTGCACTAGCTGCCCTCCTGGCCTGTCTTGACTCCCGTCGATGCCTGTGGTCCACTTTCGTACTCTTTGCAAACCAGTGCAGCTGTAAAACACACACGAGCAACTCAGTGGATAGGAAGGAATGCCAACGGGTCTCTCAGTATTTTAGAAGGAACATCTTTCTGAACTTTTTTAACTGATAGATAATAATTGTGCCAATTAGGGAGTACAGTGTGATATTTCAGTACCTGTGTATGTAGCTCACTGGAGAGTGGAACAGTGTAATCAGAGATGGGGAACATAGTGTAGTTGGGTAGGTGGGTAGAGATGGGTTAAAATACACATTTTCACACAACTTAGAAGGAATCAGCCAGTGGACTGTGGAAGAAAAGGGCGATTACAGTTGATAATGTTGAATCTACTTAATTTTTATTCTGTCTCCTGGCTACAAGGTAACCTCAGTTTATCAGAGGACAACACTGCATCCTCAGAAGGTCAGACTTGATGGCAATTTTTTGTGCCTTTAACCTGAGGAACTCCGTTTCCTCTTGTCATACATACCTCAGAGGCATTCAGTTCTATGTCACCTACCCTTAGTAGGTGATAAAACAAGACCGAGTAGAGAAATATTGATTTCAATAAGAAATCAGGTGAACACTTAAATTTACATTTTAAATAACACAAAGATAATCTGACCACACAGATAAATTATGTACAAATATATACAAATGTATATGACTCTTTTATTCTAAGCATTTTATACACTTAAATGTGACTTTTTAGTGCAAACTGGGGGTTATTTTGCCTGAGGAAAGAAATGATACTGTGCTTATAAGTCAACATTTTAGACAATTTTAAAAGATGGTATTATCAGAAAGAAGGAAATAAGCAGAATGTATTCAATTCAAACTCATCTTCAGTTGCCCTTCCTGGCTTCCTTTTCTCTTTTGTCCATCCTTTTTTTCCTTGCTGTTCTTCCATCACACCTGAGAGTTATCTGGTGCTTAATGGAAGAACTACTATCTTAAACAGGGCAAATGGGTTTGCCATCTTCTTACCCCGGGTGTTGATGTCTACTTTAGGTAGAAGGGAACAGGGGTAACACTAGTGTTAAAGTTGAACTGAATTTTCCGCTGGGTGAGTGATTGGTTATGTGGCATTGACTCCCGTTGTATGTGGTATTATTCTACGAAGTCCTGAGAATCCTGAAGTGGGTCATATTAAGTCTGAGATTCCAGGGAAAGTGCAGGGTTAGATTCCTGTGAGCCCCTAGTCCCAAGGTTTCAATCAGTTCATCAACCCCTAGCCTGTTCTGTGCTCATTTCTGCTTAAAAACAGCTGATTTTGTACAGATTGTTCCTTCATCAATATTGAACTCACAAAGCTGGCTTAACACTTTTTTTCCCCCAAAGGTATATCACAGCCTCTTTGTGCAGAAGAACAATAGACAGCATTTCAGGGGTACACCTGGGGGCCATTTAACACAGCAAAACCAAGAACAAAAAGCATATAAAAAGAAAAATGTGTCCCTAACACTTCAAAAAGGATAATTGTTTACAGTGTGAGAGCTGAAATGAGAGCCCTGCTCACCTTACCTGGGAGTGTGGGAAGCAAGATGCTCCTTTCCTACTGCTCTGTGAATGTTCACAAGTGGCCATGGACAAATGCATTTTATTGAGCCAGTGATTCCTTAAATAGAGAATCCAAGAGTAATAAAGGTTAACTGTATCTGTCTAGCAAACAGAGTAGGCAGGAGTCACTTTTGGACCCTCAACACTTTAACAGACAAGTATTGTGAATTCAATCCCCCAAATTAAAAAATAAACAAATAAAAGCAAACAAAACTCAAAAATGATGAAAATAAATTATTAGTAAGATAATTATGAGGCAAGTATATCAATAGTTGAAAATTCTGCAAACCTCTAAAACATCACTGATAATCCAGCATGCTTCCTGAAAATAGAGTGGTGTTTTCAACAAGTTGCATGTACAGTATGATTTAGGAGATGGGGAAGATCACACACTGTTGCACGCTAACCATGTTTCTTATGGAACTTGAGTTACACTGTCAGTGGTCATGTGTCCTAAGCTTAGTTGATGAATACCAAATATAGTCAGGTACTAGCAGTAATAAATCCCTGAGTGCCACCAATCTTTTCTATGGAAAATCCAGTGATTCAAGACTTTCTTTGGAAATCATGAAGACCTTGATGGGACCGAAGAAGCACTTGGAGGAACACTTTGATTGCAGTGTCCACAAGTGCCTGCTGCCATATTTTAACAGTGTAGCTTTGTTGATAGACACCTTGACTAGGGCAAGTTAAGGACCAGTCATCATGGCTAAAACTGATGATGAAGAAGGACTCCAAGGATGCAAAGAAGTTGACATCCCAGTGGGGGACACAGGCGAAATCATAAAGACCAAGGGGGTAATAAATACTTGTACATCCTGCAGAGAACAGTACACAAAAAGCCTGGTAAGCTCAATGCAAGTGGTATTTTTACAAAGTCTAGAGGGAGGTGCAGACCTGAAGGGAGTAGACACAGGGAAAAGTGAATTCTAGGCAGGGGAAATGGAGAGTCTTAGGCAGGAGTGGCCTGATGTGTTTGAGGAAATCAAAGGACCAGTGTGACTCTTTTGGAGCGAGGAGTGGACCAGAGCGGGGAGTAAGACAGTCAGCTGATTAGTAAGCAGGTGAATTTTCTGATCCATTGTATAATTTCCATTAGTGAAGTGCTATTCAAATATGCTATAAGTGCAGTTAAAATATGCTATAAGAAATGAAGTACTATAAAGTACATTTATATGTATGCTACAGAGATGTTGCCTCATCAATTCCACTCTACAGTTTTCTTTTCTGAGTTTCTTGGTAAAAGTCATTAGGAGGTCTTAATTTCAGAAATCGTTATTCTAAACCTTAATGCTTAATCTTGATATCTTCAAAATTCTATTTTTGTTCTTGTATTTAACCTGAATGCTTAGAATTTAATTTATTGCACAACTTTGACAACGTATGTAAAGAAGGTCTATGTAGCATCTTTTAACTTCCTATTATTAAATTCTGTCTCTGAATTTGCTTTTCTAATGTGCCCTTCTTGTGCCTTCCTGTTGTGCTCAGTGGATAAGGGGAAAGTTTGCAACAACTGCAGTTTGATCAGTGGCTTTTGGCTTGATCATCAGTTAAGCAGGGCCTGGTTAATTTGTTGCAAGAGTCCACTTGGAAAGCAATGCATTTAACTATGATTTGGTTGAATTCAGTATGTGACTTCCAATGTATTTTTTATGAAACTGACTGTTAGAGAACCATGCTGTACATGAAGGAAGCATATGTAGCATGTCATGTAAAATATGTGTTTGAATAATTAACCCCTCCAGTAAATAAATATAGTGTTCTACAGAGAAAAATAAAACCTAGATCATCTCCTTAGAATATACAGATTATATGGTGGAGAAGATTATATTTCATGTAAAAGTATGTCTGTTTAAAAATGGTAGCATGAAATGAATGTGCTGTTGTTGAGGGAAAACCTATTCATTCAACAATCACATCTTCTAACTCCGATCATTCATTAGCAAAAGGTATATTAGCAATGAATTCTTAGGCAGCCATATAAGACAGCTTTATCCAATGTAGTGGACAGCCAAAAATTCTTGGGGGGAAAAACCCAGGTGTCAAAGTCAATGGAAAAAATATCTAATGATGTTTAGGAAACAATATATATCATTTTTCTAGTGGCATTAATTTTATAGCTCATTGTTCACATCATGGTGGAAGTATTTATTAATTGTATTCTGGTTTTGATATTATTTGAGAAAATGCATGAAAACTTTGTAAAATACTTTCATTTAGAAGAAGTTCCTTTCTGTACAAGAAAATAAAGCAAAACTTGCCACAAAATTAAACTTTTCAATGCAGGAAATGAAATTTGTAATCCTAAGTATAGTGACATAATTTTTAAGCAATGTTTTATCCTAATAGACTAAACCTTAAATGTGAATTTGAAATACCTGTAGTGTTCACTGCACCTTGCGGTTTCTTTTATTTTGGTATGTAGAGTCCTAACCCCCTCCACCCTGAGAGGTTACCTGAGTAAGAGCCATGGTGGCAGTTCAGCTGCACCAAAGCTGTCCATTAGTGTAGGTCTAACATGAATTGGTAATGTGCAGTTTCCAGTGGAACATGTAACACATATTCAGCTACTGCTTCTACTGAATTTTATCATGAAGAATAAGGAAATACTTCAAGTCAAACAGTTTGTTTGACATATGAAATCAGAAGCATACCTACCACTTAAAATGATAATCAGAGACAGAGATGGGTTTTGTGAGGTCTCAGACTGATGTGAAATATGTGAATTCTATAGCTTTGAATATATAAAAATTCTTTTGAATATTTTATAAAATCATGATTATACTGCTTAAGCCTACCACCTCCCTCTTAGTTCCTGGGTCTTAGAAATGACCCATTAAAGTGTGAGGTTCTACATCATAAATTGCACTAGCTTCAGAATAAATCTACCTCTGCCTAGCAAGCCATAAATCTACCCTGAAAATGTTTAATTGAATATATTAATATAATGTCCATGATGGGATTGGGTTCTTATTCAAATGATCTTGTAAAAGGAGAGTTTAAGGGTGATAACTCTCTGGGTCTGATGATTTCTTTGGTTTCATGACCATCAATGAAAACTCATTATTTCTGACAAAAGATTGTCACATTTTTATGTATTTGAACCAAAACGAATTAAGGGTCATAATAATTAGCAACATTTACTGACACGTGCAGGCTGAAAGTCCTGCATGAAGCACTTGGAAAATATAAAAATTGTTCATTTTAAAAATTTTAGTAGAGATTTTATATATGTAGAAAGAACTTTTCTTTAAATTTATTTAATTATGCAACGTGCGTTTAGACGTTCATGGGTGTAAGAAGGGTTATTAAACTGTGACGGAGGCAGGTTATCTGCTGCTCTAAATTGTTGCTTCTTTTGCTTCCACAGCTGCTGCTGGGGGCTGTACGTGTGGTTAGGGCATTAGTTCAATCTAGAAAACAGGAAAAATGAGGTTTAGGGGGAGAGGAGGTAGCAGGTGGGGAGAAGAAGGTAGGAATGAGAGAATCCCTAACTGTCAGATTGCATATAGTGTTCATGATTGTAGCTCTAAGCATGCTGGGTAGTGGAGGCAGTTATGTTTGGGGTAACCATTTCTAGTGCAGAGGTCCTGGGGACTAATAAACAAAGCTCCAGTCACTAGGGGCTCAAAGCCTTCTGAAGCCACCACTCAAGGACCAGATAGACCTTTCTGATGCTGCCACTGCCCAGACAATCCAGAGAACAGAATCCTGAATACTACTTCTCTATGTCCTTAACGGGCAGAAGAGAGTGTGGTGTTTTCAACCCATTTTCACAAGTTGAAAGCCCCCAGATTGTTAGCCAATGAGTGAGAGTCCAAGTTCTCAGTAACGATAAGCTCAGGATAGTTCTTCCTTACCCATGTTTAGATTTCACCTGTAGCTAACACAATTTGCCTCCTTGAAAAACAGACATAAGATTAAGGAAGTACAAGAAAGAAGGCATTTATTACTGTCGTTGTGTGAAAGCATGATATTATGACACCATCATTTATAATAACAGTATCATATGGAGCATATGAAATTGATAAACCCCCCAGGACAGTGTGTGACCTGGGAGGAGGAAGGGAGAGAGAAGCCAAAACTTTGGTACTTCCAATCAGTTATCTCCCAGTGACAGACCTGGAAGGGAGATAACCATCAATCCAAGACAGCAGCCCCTGGGGAAAGAGATTCACTTTTCCCAAATAAATTCACTCCCAGTGACAGTGAAACTGCATATCAGTCTTGTCCCTGTGTCAATATAGTGACCCCAGGAGGTCAGATGAGCACTGGACTCTGAACCCTGAACCCTCCATCCCTGCCCTATAAAAACACTGTCTAATTAGAGCAGTTAGACTGATGTATTCACTAAAAACTGTGCCCAGTAATAACAAGCTCCAGATGTTTGCAACATTTTGCCCAAGTTCTGTTAAAGTCTTCAAGGACTAATACACACCATAAAGTAACCTATAAAAACCCATATCTCCCCTGTAATTGGAGCCATTTTCTACCCAGAAATTGAGGCCTCTGATGCCTGACTCTGCAGCTGAATGAAAGGCATAGCTGATCCATGAATTCTGCTCCTGTTCAAGTTCTTTGTACTTTCATTTTGGTGTTGAAACCATTTAGCTTATTTTTGCTTACATAATAAATATTTTTCAAAACACTACTCTTTGACCAAATATTTACAAATACCATGTGCAAAAAGATGTTATTATTTTTCCAAAACAAGGAGAAAACATGGATAATCTCCATATTGCCTGACAGTGAATTTTATAAAAGCACAGTGTGAGATTAAGGAAGGAGCACCCAGGGTCTGGCGACCACAGGCGAGACCGTAAAGAGGGGGTAGTATTTCATTGAGCCTTGAAGCCTGGAAAAGTGGCCATTCAATACATGGGACACAAGGAAGGGATATTCATGTCCCAAGGGAGAAGCTCACGCTAAGCCAGGGAGACAGAGAAGTGTAATTTGTTTAGAGGTATGTAAAGATTCAGGTGACAAAGAATTTACAAAAGCAGAAACAGCCATGGTTGGTGGTGAAGATGTAATATTCAAGCCTTTTCATGAAGCAGCCATGAGGCAAGGCCTGCCCAGTTATGAGTGTTCAGTATGTGTGCCAAGGTATGTTCTGTTGACTTTCGCTTGCCTTTTGAGAAACTGTTACATTGAAGTGACGTGAGTAGAGGCCGGAAACCAATTCTGCAGGGAAAAGACCCTGGAGATTGGAATGTGGTAATGGATGAGAATGAAAGGATGAGATGAATTAAAATAATTTGAAAAGTGGAGTAGTGAGATGTTTAACAGCTAAATGTGGATTTGAGTATGTTGGGAGAGATCGTGGAGGGGGAAGGAGGTTGTCTCTTATTCCTTGTTGTGACTACAGGGTCAGCCAAGGTACCATCCACACAGTACATGAGAAAGCCAATGTTTGTGGCTCCAGGCAGGAGACATCATTTGATTTGCAATTTGGCCATGTTGAATTTGAAGTTTCCTGAGGGATATTCACATAGAAATGGAAGGTAGGTGGGAAAACAAGTAATTGAACCAGGTTGGTGGCGAACATGTAATATTCAGTGCCTCTCCATGAAGAACTGGCTTCTTAGGCTTGGGAGTGAGGAATAAGAGCAAGGTCTCTACCATACACTGATTTGTATGTTTTCTCCATTTTCTTCATTCTCTTTTTCTGTCCACTCAAGCAGTCAGAAATGCTGTTTTAGAATCTTGCGTTAAATAGTCCTAGGAGTCTGTAGGAAAATTGTTGCTGTGGGCTGTTTCTGAAAAGGCATCGATGAGTTGAAAAGGCACAAACGAGGTGAGGAGTGTGGACTGTCAGTTGTTGTACATGTAATAGTACATTATTTAGACATACGGACATAAGAAAATCTATTTATTTGACTAAAGGACTTTCAAAAACTTCAAACATGTTTAATTTAATTAATGGTCTCATTTTAAGAAGGATCTAATTTGAATATTAAGAATGACTCTTCTACGTATGTGAAACATGAAACAGTTAAGTGCATATGTGTGGGTTTTTCTATATGTGTCTGTATCTATAGGTATATCTGTATTTGTGTGTGTGTGGTATATATATGTTCAATGTTACAAATCTAAACCACCATCTTTGCATATGTACAAATTAGTAAAATAGTTTGATGTAGAAACACTTCTTTTTATATGATGTTTTTCATTTAATAGAACCAACATTATGAAAACCACCTTTTATTGACTATTACGTGTTTTGTAAGCCATGTTCTCTTGCAGCCTCTCATGCCTCTCTTACTCTTAGGGGTTGAGGGGATGTTATCATCACTAGTTTACCTCTACATATGAAAAAGTAAGCTGAGAGACAGCTATGCCTCGCTAACTAGCAGGAGCGCCATTGCTTGGCCCCGAGCACCCCTGTTCCAGACCACACTCTCCACCCACTGGGCCACTCTCTGTTTAGTTTGGTGACAAACATCCTGTGCCTCTCACTGCTTGAATCATCCAGTAACACTGAAGCCCAGCAGGGGTATGTCAATAATTGCTTTCCGTTTGTCACAGACATCAAAAATGTCTTAAGAATTCTTAAGAGCCATATTACATGACAGGATCTATCTGGTAGTTTAATGTTTGTTCTGGGACTCTGCTCAATAGATAACACCTCTAGTTTTATAATGTATTCATAAATGACAGAATGTTTGGAGAATCAGCACAGCTAGTTCAGATCCCTTCCACTTCATAGTTATATTCTCCAATCCTCCTAAATCCTTCATCTGTTTCTCTTTGAGTTTTGTTTTAAATTGTTACTCTGCCTTTTAATTAAATGACATTTGACTGAATAGTTTATCCTTCCTAGTATGTTAATTTGTTTATACTCCATTTAGATATTAAACTTTGAAAACTGTTCCCCCTGCATCACAACTCACCCCCTGGATTTCAATAAGAAAATCCGCTCACATCAAGCATTTTGTAATATTTTACAAATTATTATTTAATATAAGGAAGGAGGCCTGGAGTGCAATATACCCTTTCCCTTACCAAAACCTCATTTTGTCCTTGGCTACCCCACCTCTGTACACTACCTTGAAGACATACAAGTTGTTTTTCCTTTACCCTTCCTCAGCGGAGCACCCAGTTCCTGGTCTGTCTATCTGTCTCTCTCTCTCTCTCTCTCTCTCTCTCCCCTTTATTTGTGCTGAAGAATTTAGCAATCATCTTCTATGAGCTGAGCATTCGTGTGACACGTGTGGGTGTCTCACTCTCCCCTCCACAAAGTTCATGATTCTTCTACAGAAATAGACTTATAAGGAATATAAAGGAATACACTTACTTACATTTCATTACAAACAGAAATATTTCTTGCTGCACTAAAAGCCTGTAAACTACAGTGTTGCAGCTCAGGCTGTAATTAGGTGAGGTTTTTTTTGTTAATAGTGGTAATGATAAATGGCTTACGACATCTCATCACATTATACTTATCACCAAAGTAGCTATGCCTCCATATGATTGCAACAGAGATATGATTTTGTAAAGAAAATAGGAATAACACAATCTGAAACGATGTTCTGAAGAAAACACGTGAAATTACAGTGCTAAACAAAATGTTAGCATTTACTGAAACAGTTGTCTTGTTTCTTTGAGCAACATGTTGTATTTCTTGCTCCATTTATTCCTTACACTTTTATTTCCTTTCTTCTTGATTTTTATTTTAGATAAATACAAAGCATGAGTAATCATGGTAAAGAATCTGATAGGTGTGATTGTAGGGAAGCCCTGGGCCTTGTGTGGTCACTTTGCAAAGCCTGTTGAATTCTTGGGACAAATGAGGGACTATGAGAGAACTAGGGTAGAAATAGGAGATAAGAACCAAAAAATAGCATGTTTTATCAATTAAGCATTGTATCTTTTATCACATTTTACCCTAAGTAAGCAGGATAGCTGTTGGAATAAATGATATCATCAAATTATAATACACAGGGCTGTGTTCTTTCTTTCACTGTAGTACATAATAATATGGTGCACATCACAGCCAATGAGCTCATCCCATTGAGTGCATTAAATATCAAGTCGCTGTCCAATATAGAATATAGCAGAAAGCCATCCATAATTTAGAGCTGGAAAGGGATAAAATTTTTGTGGTTGTGCAAGAAGTGAATGAAAATCTTGTAATACTGTGTGTTAGAGATATTACGTGTTAAAGAACTTCAAGTTTCTTGTGAGGTACACATCGCTATGCTGCTGATCTAAGTCAGAAATAAAGAAACTTTGATTCAGGACAGTGATAGGTGAAGTGGAGACAAAGAGGCATGGAGTTGGTGGACTGTGGAATGCTGAGAATTGGCTACTGATTGGAGTAGAAGCCAAAGAAGGGTCAGAAACAAAACCCTGAAAATTCGGTAACTCTCAATTCATATTTTGCCTTATTAATTGTTAGATATTTTCATATGGAAGAGCAAGAATGCAGGATCTTCCAGGACATCTCTTAGAAGTTATGGTGGGACAGGAAATGGGAGCACCTGGGTTAATATGGTAAAGAATACAGACATATTGACAAGACCTAGATTCAGGTCTGGGAAGTTATTAAGTGACCTTGGGTAAATGCACAAATCCTCATCAATCATAATTTTCTCCTGAACAATATAAAGACTGTAATGCCTACCTCAGAAGTTGATTAGAAGAATAAAAGGCCTCTTCATCACAGTGTCTGACATGTAATTATAATCAATAATTATTAGGTGTTACTATTAACTAGTCACATAAAAGCGATATGAATGTTAGATAAACATTGTCAATATACAGAAAAGAATATCCAGTTACAGAAAGGAATAGAAGAACTCCATTATGTTTTATCTGTAGGGATGATATTTCAATTCAGACTTGATCAAGTAGGCAGGGAAATTTTCTGTTATAATTTCATTGTTGTTAAAACAGTCCCATTTCATAAAGTATTGTGTCCAGGATTAGACAGCTATAAAGATTACTAAATCATATACGTGGCATATTATAACACATGCCCAATAAGCAATAGTTTTCTTTGAATCATAAGCAATGTAAAAGAAGGGTGAATCAGTTGACACCTTTTTGTCGACAACAAATGATGTTTTTAGTTAATGGAAATAAAATCTATAATAGGAGTAGAAGCACCTGTCCCAACTCATGCATCCAGGAAAGTTTCTTTATATTAATACACCTCCCCCCATAGCAGGACTCTATCAGGAAGTCCTTATCAAAGCTGCGCTACTGCAAAGTCTGGGGTAGTTCAAGTTGAAGTAGAATAATATATCCAAAAAAGGTATCCATGATGTGATAGGATGAAGTACAGAGACATGTATGTTATCTCAGAGACAGAAAGAGAATATGGGTTTTCTTACTGTGTACTTTTGTAAGTGGGGCTAATTATATTTGTGTGTAAGATATGAACTGAATTATAAATAAGTACCTTTCATATTATGGCCTTTTCAGTAGGTGTACTTGTCCTGACTCTTGTGTGTTTAGGTAACATATTATATTGACATGCCCTTTAAAGATATTTTGTTCTTGACCTAGATTTTTAAATCAAAAGCTAATTTCTTCTGTTGAATTATGTTAACCAAATTACAAACACAGATCCTCATTTCCAAGGGCCCAAAAATAAATGCCTTTCTTTCCCAAGTCATTACGAAGCCAACATTTTGAGATCAAGAAAGGAATCTTATAAAATGCATCGTCGGGATTTCCTGAGGATAGAATATTCTAAACATATTTAAGACACTTATGATTTTCCCAAGCTGTCATGACTATTCAAATCCTGTATTATAATTTTAGAAATTATTTTAAACTGAATTAATATCACAAACTAGAACTCAGCACCCCACCCATGACCTGTGTCCTGTGCAGTTCCAGGAATCCACAGTAGGTGTGAGGAGCTGAGCATGTATTTATGGACTGGGTGGATGATTACAGTTCACCTGTGTTTATGGGTGACAGCCTTGGGCTGTCCATCACTGGAGAGGGTGGGACACTAGACGCCAGTCACTTGGCTATTGTGATGCATCATATTACGTAATACAGACATGATGCTTTCAGGATTATTCTGTCTCCTAAGTGACTGGGATCATGTTGGTTTTACTCACCTTGAGTCCCAGTATTGTGGATTAATGGAAAGGAGAATTGAGCTCTAATGTTTGATACTCATTTGGAAAGAAGGGTTGTGGGCTTCACAATGAAATAAATGTGGCTGTTAAGAAAATATTCAATCTATTACATTTTCAGAATCTGACAGAACTTCACCAGTTGAAAAGGTTAATACAATTTTGCAAAACTCAGTCTTAATCAACAACGATGTTATTCATTCTCTCTCAACTTGTTCTTCTGTACTATGATGCAGCACTTCTCTAGTGGGTACTAGTGGAATTCTCCTGTTACTGCCCAAAAACCTGTATGCAAAGGCAGAAAAACCATAGCCAGCTTATCCCAGGAAACCCAATTATATCTTTCCAGAATCTGCGATAACAATTTTTTGATGATACCCCACACTTACGTTGACCTAATTGTCGACTTCATTCTATGGTGGTTGTTACCTGTCCACTCTAACCCATTCTCTTTTCTCCCTGTTGCTTTAATACATTTATTACATTGGTTTATGGAAAATTGTATCCTTAGGGAATTGAAAACCACTATCAAAATTGTTAATGTGCAAAAAGGCAGGAAATTGAGATCAGTTGGTTGCAGAAATTGGGGGCTAAAAGGGCTTAGGAGACACTGTTGCCATTTATTCCTATATTATATTTTGCTTAGAGGAAAAACATCTCTCGGGTCTTCCTAGGTCACCTAAGCTGGAGTATAGTCTTACTACCCCTGCCATCTTTTAGATGAGACAATTAAGTATCCCACTGAGAGTCCCTGGCATGTGAACCAGGTTTATTTTTCATTTAGGAAGCTTTGATGTTCATTGAAATTATGCCAGAGATTTTTCTGAATTATGCTTTTAAACGTTTGTACCTTCTCAGCAGACTGTTGCCAGAATTCTGAAGACATGCTCATTTTCTCTCTTTTGTATCTATTTAATAAACCTACTGCTCTTTCAAAATGATCTTACCAGAACAGAGGAGGAACATCTCCTTGGACATCCTGTATTTTCTTTTCTTTTAGGCCAGAAGTTCTTATCTTGTAATAGTTTGACCCAGGAAACTTATATATTTAAAATATTCAGAGAAGATTATTCTGCGGTGGAATCTGAGCATCATACAACTTGAATGAACATAAGATGCTCAGCCTAGGGGTGCAGACCTGAGGGGGAAGTCTTGCAGGTGGATCCCTGGGTTCACTATGCTAAGGCAATTTTGCTTGTTTCTCTTTCTGAATGAAAAACACCACAGAGAAACATCCCCCACTCTTGAGATGGGTTCCTTTACAGAGTGAAGTTTCTATACAATGAAACACTTGGGCACACGTGTAACTGCAGTATATCAGGTGTCTACTGAAAGGCATATCAGCACTCTGCCTGGGGTAGTGACTGTTATGAGTTTTGCCACCCTGCGGTGCCTATTTAGCCCCTGTTTCTCTGATCCACACACCTCTAACCAAATTATATAAATGTTGCCCTAGGTCACCATTTTCTGAGAAAGGGCTTGGTGTGCATGAGCACAGGTGTGCACAGAGAAGCTCTGCACCCATCGGTCACTGAGTGTGCATATTGCTGGTCAGGTTGAACCTGACTCTGAGGCAGGGATTTGCCTCTCAGGATTTATTGCAGTGCATGCTGGTAAAAAGCACTTGAGAGGGAGAAGAGGAGGAGGTAGGAGCATGTGGTTGAGAGAGCTGATCAGGCAGTGGAAGATGTTGCTGATCTTCTGGGGAGCTATGGAGTTGAGAAAGTTCTTCAGACCCTTTGTTCACATGCTGTCATCAATTAGGTCAGATTGGACCAGTTTTACTTTTATGGTAGAAATGAAAGATACTTTAGAGAATTCTCTCTCTCTTTAGATAATACAGGTGTTGAAGTTTCCTTCCTGAAATGCAGACTCCAAAATTATGTTTCCATTGAATTAACTATTAGCATTTCTATTTTTTAATGCACACAGAAATGCAATGTAAAAGATGGGAAATACATTGCAAGCACATTGTTCCATTGCCCTCTGCCATATGTGAATGCCTGTCTTCTCCACAGTGCCAGGTAGGAGACCTTTATGCAGGTCTTACAGATGCCCTCTGCAGACTGCTCTCTGTCTCCTGTGGCAAGTGTCTTCTAGTCTTTCCTGATACTAGGACAGGGAAAGAATGTTAGAAGATTATTGCCTGGAAGCCTTCAAATTAATTTTCAGATAGGGTTTTATCCAGTGACCCAATGCTGCTCACTGATCTTTGAGAAAGGATCAAATTTGTTGTTGTTGATAGATTTTTATTTTTGCATGCTTACATTTTTTTTGTTTTTTGAGAACAGGGAAGACACTTCATCGTGACCTTCTAATAATGTAAGATGCAATGAAAATGAATTGTTAAAATAAAAAAAAATTAATTGCACTGATTGTCATTATTAGTTTGGGGCAGACCTTGAGTTCTTGGAAATCACCATAGATGTTGCTAAGCTGCTCCCTTCAGCCTCTGCACACCTCAACTTGGGCAAACAATGCTGTCCTCACAGAGCACATTCAGTGGTGATGGTTTTCTGCTCCACCTGCCCCATTTTCAAAGACAAAATTGACAGTTATTCTCCAGCAGAGCGAAGGGGGCTTAGTTTTACCAGGGACTTGCTTTGGGTGCATTTCTTCGAGTTTATCACTAAGGTTAGGTGCTGCCCCTGAGTTCTGAAGTAGAAAGGTGGAGTTTCCCAATCACGTGGCTGAGTGGGAGGCCTAGGCTCCATTTTGTCCCTTGGGATTTGACTCCAGGCAGACTTCCGAAGGCCTGTGGAAAAGCTAGATATGGCCTGCACACAGCTGCCAGAGATCGGGTGAGATCAGTACTATTGAGTTTCCTTCAGGGAGGTGGATGCTTTTCTGAGTTTCTCTCTCTTGGTCCCTGATGAAGAAGCTGTACCTCTGAATGTGCCGCCCTGAGCCAACTTGCCAGAGGCACAGATGTACAACCTTTTCAGACAAAAGCAAGATCGTTTTCTGCAAGGAATCCAGATAAATCTATTGTACCACTATGTGTAAGCTTATAAATATGGATAGAAAGTTTCATTTCACAAAAGTACTTCCAAAGGCATTATTTCATTTTATCCTCACTTCAGCATTCAAGCTCAAGTGTACATTTACAGATATGGATCTATAACAGGCGGATAAATTGGGATTTGAGAATGATCAAGACAGCACAGTGAGGAACAGAGGGGAGCGTCCAGTCATGCCTGCCGCCCCTTTGTAGTGACCTTGAAGTTGTACCATTCTGCTAGGTGAATGATGGCTACCCCAGTTTGAACGTAACTGAATTACTGTGAACTTTTGGGAGAATGAGAACAATTTCCACAGTTGTTCTTTTTAATTATTTTTGGTCAAAAATGGAGGATGGGGAAAGAGATTTTCTTGGCAATTTTGTATTACCTATGCATTTCCTCAATCATCCTGTTTTCTTTATTATGCTCTATAATAATTACTATCTAAACTTCTGAAACCATACATCTTCATCAAAGATGCTTCACAAGTAAATGGTATTCCATGATCCTAGACCACAACAATGAGTATAAATTAGGAACACTTCATCTGGAAACAAATGCCTCATCCACTTGTTTTCATCTGCATTATTTCTTCAGCAGCTTGATAATTACAAGGTATCCAGTGGCATGTGGAAAATATTTATTAAAGGCATAGTGGTATGTAATGTGTGTATTTAAGCAGTTTTATTTCTGCCAAGTACTCTATAAATCCACCTTCTTTGTTTATGATGATAAACCTGGAAAAGTTCGATAAAATTAAGTTGAATGGTTTCTAACAATGTGGAATACACTTTTAAACTTTAAGAATAAGTAACCTATAATCAGCAAATCAAGGGCAGAACTTTGAATTTAGATGCCTTGACTGAAATGTTTAATGTAAATCTTTCTCAGACCAATCAAATTATTGCTCAGTGGACTAATTTTTGTTCGGCTATTATTATTCAATTGTTGTCCACAAATTCACCAGAGTACAAGATTTTATTTATATAACATGTATTTTTCTTATTCCAGTGCTCATTATAAATACAAAATGAATGCAAAACTAATTATTGCCATGCTTGTCATCCATAGGTCACTAAGAATGACAGGCTACGGTCTAAGTTAGTCTTACTAGTGTCAAAATTTTTACAAGTATGATCCTTTTCCAATACCTTCATCTTAACACCAGGCTTGCTCTTTGTGACATGAAAATTTAGTATGTTTTTCAAAGGCAAAAATATTTTAAAAATAATGATTTCGATATTATAGTAATTTATTTTTTTGAATCATGTTCTGTCCTATTGTCTGAAGTATTAGTCAAAACTGCTCAGTGATGTCCAAGGTTACATATACTTATCTCCTTTATTTTTTTTGCAGAGAAGGAGGCGAAGAGTAAAGACTCAAATAAATGGCAGAAACATTAGCGCACTCATGTAATCACAGTTTCTCAGGAGCCTAAAGCAGGAGTATGGCAAATTGAGGCTAGCCTTTGCAGGTTTGAGGCCGACCTGGACAATTTAGCAAGATCGTCTTAATGTATTGAATTGATTTTTTACCTCAGTCCGGTAAACTGAGGAATATTTCCCATTTTCAGATTTTTCTTTAAGCAAATGGACTAAGTGTGAAGCCAGGTCATTTATATCAGCCTATATTTGACTAAAGAGATGTCATAAAATAATGAGAACAGCAGTGCAGCACTTGGTTTTACAATCTTAAATTACAAAATAAATGTTAGGTAAACAAGTGCTGAAGGTTGTGGCGAGTCTGGCATCCAAGGACATGCCCAGGTCTTTTAATGTCTTTGTGTGTGTGCGTGTGCATGTGTGTGTGTACTATATATGTGTGTGTGTGTGTGTGTGTGTGTGTGTGTGTGCGTGTGTACTATATATATATATATATATATGTATGTACATATATATATAAGTATATAAAATATAACTGCTGAACGAACAGAAGAATGAGAAAGCAAGTCTTTCTCTATGAGGGTCCATCTCCTGGGGAATGCAAACTTGTAAATGTGAAAGTAAAACGCAGCATGCAAGTGTGAGTGTGAGCTTGCGAGCATACAACACTGGGTATCTGAGCTCCATGGAGGCCATTTAGAAGATTAAGGGGAGTAATTCAGAGATACAGGATGTTTTGATTTTATTTATCTGTTTTTTTTTTTTTTTTGGTTTGTTTTACCTAGTGTTATTAAAACACCGAATGTTAGAAATTGAAATAAATTAACAATTACCATTTTACAAAGTGGATTATAGACTTACCATATTTAATACCAGCAAACTGTTTATTGAGAAGGTGCAATATGATGATAAAGAGGCTAATTCTTAAGGAGTTTATAAATTATGGAAGGAATTTGCTATGAAAACAACTAAAGAAAGACTTGCAATATGAAGCATAATTAAATGAATTCTGTCACAGAAATTCAAACAAGATGCTATAAAAAGATGGGATTGTAAAGCTTCAGTGAGAAGGAACTTACATTTGGCTGAATTGGATATCAGCTGGTGGGCCAGACGAGGAGGGACATGTGTTGAAAAGGATGTGCATGGTTGATGTGCCCAGGCCTGGGTACTGGTCCAACAGGCTCGGGGCAGAGAGTGCACTGTGAGGTGTGGTGGAGAAGCCGGGCTAGAGAGGTGGTGTCCAGCAGATTGGGTCCGAAGCTTAGAACCTTAGGTTAAACCATCGACCATGGGGAGCAGTTAAGCATATTTAATGAGTGTGCTCAAATTACAAAAGAATGAAGATCAAGAGGCAGTTAGATAAATGGTCCCTTCACTTTGTAATCACCCCCAAAGAACTGGTTTCTCAGCAAAGATTAGCTTCCCAAAGTTCTAAAATGTTCCTAAACACAGCAACAGATGCTCCCTGAACAAGAAGCCACAGTTGGCAGGATCACTGGGTAGACCCCCGAGTCAGCCCATGTTCTGGTCCACCACCGAAGTCCTCCCGAGCCAGCCGCGGGAGCAACTGTGGGGTGTTGTCATGCCTCATTGTCATGCTTTTGTTACTCATCAGTGAAGAGGCTGTTGATATTCAAAAAAGTATATTTGATGAGGGGCATGATGTAATATCGTTATATTTAAGGAAAATATTTCCTTACAAGTATTATGACAGCCTAGACAATGTGGGTTATTACGAGTAGAGGATCATTGATAACTTCTCTAATGGACCAAGTGCAAGGTTTTAAGGTGTTGAACTAGGACCTTACCTCAGAGAGAAGAATAAGGGACCAGATATTGTGGAGAAAATGGGGAGGAATTCTGTGTCAAGTGAAAGGTGATATAACCACTGTGGATTATTAAGAAAGACATTCGAAGACACATATAAAAGTTCCTCTGTATTCCTCCCTGTATAGACTGTGAGAGTCCAGCCCAGTCTGATATTGCTGCCTGTCACTATTCACAGTGCTAACAAGGACCTGTTGGATCCATACCCCAGTTCTGTCTCCCCCTCTGCTTCTCTTTGGCCTGATCATGAGATCGACTCAACTGAGGGGTTCTGTGGTCCTCAATTGTTGCTTCATTTGGGGAAAAAAAAAGTTATTATATTGTAAAAATTTACTTTGGAGTCACAAAAATACTTTTTAAAGAATTTAAGAAAGGTGGGTTTATCTGATGATGAATGAATTGAGGTTTTTTGGTTTGTTTGTTTTATTGGTTATTTTGTAGATTAAGCTCAAGATAACATTTACAAGACTGCTCTGCAATCGAAAAAGACATAATATTGTGGGTCTTAGTCTGCCTCAAATAGAGTTTAAATGTTTGTTTTGTGTTGTGCTTTTCATTTGTTTACTTGTTCATTTACATATTGTGGGACTATATATTTTTTTTCCTGGCCATATGTTTTTACCATGTGCAGTAATACTTTTCAGTTTTGTTTGTAATAGCTGGTACTGACAAAGGCGTGTAAGATGTATGTTGTTTGTGTGTGTGTGTGCACACATGCACACCTATGGAGACGCCTGAGTCAACTTAAGATTCTCATTGCTGTTTCTAAGTTGCAGCACTTTCCTTTGCTGAACATTCCTCAGCAAGGGGAAGAACAGCTTTTCACTAACAGCCTGAATTTTATTCCACGTATTAAGAGTAGTCTGATGCTTATGTCTCACAAATTAACTGGCTGAGCACATCAGGTAACGATGTATCCATTTTAACATTCCAAAGTTGGTCATCACTTGTAACCACAGATCCTTGTGCTCATCTTGCAAGGACACAGAGTTTAGATTCCAAGCAATTTTCTGCTTGTGAATTTTGGTAGTGATTGACCCAGCTGGGAAAAAAAAATGTCAGTGATGGGGAGGAGGTAGAGTTCAGAGCACCTGGAAGAGTGTGTGTGTGGTGTGTGTGTGTGTGTGTGTGTGTGTGTGTGTGTTAGAGCAGGGTAAGTAACAGAAAAGGAATGTGAGCCTTGAATGACTGGAGCAACGAGCAGTGTGAAGCTTCTACCTTTAAACTCTTCTGCTGTCAATAAAGGAAATCAATACCCATCATCAAAAAATGTCACATGAGAATCCAGGGTGACGATCACAGACAGGACTAAGGTGTGCTTTATATTGAAAAGAGATTTTTTTGTCTCCCATATCTGGAAAACCACAAGGGTGATATATTACCATGCTGCAAAGATAGCAATCAGTTGGTGGAAATTATTTAATGAATCCCAAGGACTGGTTCTGTAATTGAGATTCCCGAATGTGACACAGGTATAGAAAAACTTGGTGAGAAGTTCCACGTGCTACTGATATTTCTGTCGTCATCTGGATGTTTCCCTGAGGTTATCAGTAGCCCCTGAAGGGTCACCAGCGTTGCAGGACTCAGATGAGGGCAGGCTGGGGGAAGTGGTGTTGGGGCCTGAGTTGTGGGACATGTTCATATCAACTTAAGAATCATTTATTTTTGTCTACCTTCTGTACTTGCCTGAGGACTCATGTTGCTTTGTGTTGTTGAAACCGGTTGACTTTACTATTGCTACGCAGTGGCAAGAAACGACTCCTCTGGTAAGTCAGAAAGTGTGTTGATGGAAATCATTCCAAAGTGTTGAGCTTCTGTACGGTGGAGAGTGACCAGGTGGGAGCTGGCTGCAGGCCCCTGGCTCAAGGTCCTTCTTGTGTTAGTCTTGATGTCGTTCACACACAGCTGCCTGCCCCTCAGGAGCTCTTTGTAGGGAGTGACAACTTGGACCTTGTATGAGCCTGCTAGTTGTCACAATCATGGTGCTGGCAGAGAGCTGGCTTGGTGAGCTCAGGCAGCATCCTTAGCTTTTCTCGACCTCAGTTTCTTAATCTGTTAGTAGGATTATTAAGGGCACTTTTGAATATTAAATGAAATGCTCTCCTGTCTACAGCCTAGCTGCTCTTGGGCAGTGGGTTATGTTGCTGAGAGACTGAAGAAAGCACCCTGAGATGGCATGGGGGACACAGGGTTTATTGACATCTACTAACAGGCCACTAGCTATGGTCACCTGTGACCAGCAGCTCAATGGGTGGTGCTCTGCCTCCTGTCACTATTATGGAGGGAGGAGTTTTCTGTCCTAAGCATTGACGGCATGGTAAGTTTTGTGTGTTTGTGTGACCAGCATGCCAAGGAGCACTTCACTTCTCACAGATGACATCTGCCTCTCGATTCCCAGTGTGCATGTGAGGAGCCAGTGCTCCCTTAGATGATACTAACGGGACATTCCATTCTGGGGCCACATTCACTGTCCCCTTGACTTGACTAGAATTTTGGGGAAGGAACAGGGGAGCATGTCAGGGACATGGTATTTGATTTAGTCAGCTTTTCCACTGCTGTGAATAAAGGATCTGACCAGAACAACTGTAGAGGAGGAAAAGTTTATTTGAGGGATCATAGACCCAGAGTTCTCTGTCCATAGACAACTGGCTCCAGTCCGTGGGGCTTGAAGTGAGGCAGAATATCATGGCAGAAGAGTGTGGTGGAGGGAAGCAGCTCACATGATGAGCAGAAAGCAGAGAGAGACTCCACTTGCCAGATACAAAATATATACCCCAAAGGCAGGCCCCTAATGACCCACCTCCTCAGCCACACCCCACCTGCTTTCAGTTACCACTCTGTTAATCCTGTTGGGGATTAATTCACTGATTCGGTTAAGACCCTCATAAACCAATCATTTCTCCTCAAAACTGTGCATTGTTTCATGCATAAGCTTTGGGGGGACATCTCACATGCAGACCACAATAGTATTTCCTGCCCCTCTTCTTTCCCAAGGGTCATGTTGTCCTATTCATAGAACATTAAGAACAGGGACTGACACCTAGTTAAGTTCTCAGTGACCCAATCCATAATAATTCTCATAGTTTTTCCTTCTTAAATTAGAGGGAGATACACATACAATAGTAATCCTGAGAAAGCTTAAGGAAATTAGTTCATTCCAGTAGTTCAAGAATGTACCTACCACATAGGTTAAGTAGATCCTACCTGGCTCCGTGATCCACTAGATGACTCCACCCTGAAAAGTTTATAACCCTTGTCAGAAACTTATTATTTTATTATGTAGTTCTGACTAAAAATCACAGAACTAAGGGATAAATCAGGTATTTAAATACCCGAAGCAGAATATAAATACAGTTACAGTGCAGTGGAAAGTCACAGAAATCCATGGTGCCAAAATCTGTGTCCTCCATGGATACCAGGGAAGGAAGAAAATGTGCCCACACTTGCCTAAGTGGTTTTCCATATTTTTTATTTTTAGCACCTTATTTTTTGAAATACGCAAATGTAGTCTGTAGGGCACTGAAAAGACTTGTTATTTGGTAAATCAGGTTTTTACATTCATATTAACAAAAGTCCAGGATAATGGCTGTTATAGGAGATGAAAGATTGTTGAAATGACAGATTGAGTAGTGTGTTTCTCGGGTTACAGAGTTCAGGAAAATGTGTAATTATTTCTGAGTTTCCTAAGGTTCCTCTGTTCAACATAATGTTCCGACATACAGCAGGGACAGTTTCAGATAGGAAATGCAAATCAGTAGGTGCTGCCCCTGCTGCCAGTGCTGGGGTTAATCATGCAAATCTAATGCAGTTCTTGGTATTTCAAGAAAGGTTTTAGTTGAAGTCCCATGCACGTATTGATTTAAAATTCCTACTTTAGAGAACAGTGTAATTTTTTTAGCCTTAGATTCTAAAATACAGAACAGGATTTGGAGACAGATTTAGTGAGTGGACATCCATCCACGTTGGTTATTCATGGAAAGGAGTGTGTTTGGGGGGGCAGGGTGAAGGGAGACAGGGACCCATAAAGAATGTGGGGTTTTCTAAAAAGTATATTAAATAATGTATTAGAATTGAATTTACCAATGTTCTATAGAAAAATCCCTTTGCTTGGAATAGGATCCAATCAACCAATTATACATGCTTACTGAATGTCTGCTCTGTTCAAAGAAGATGGCCAAAACTGGCAAGGACAGACCAAATAAAAAATAACACTATAACAAGTTATTTGGGAATGATATAAAATACCTTTGGAAATGAGACTGTTTACAGGAAGAAATGAAATTGTCTTGCTCTCAAGTGCAAGATGACACATTCTAATAGTCTTTCTGCTGTGCACAATAAGCGTTCAGCTTATCTTTCCAAGAACAATAAAATTTCATGTACAGCTGCCTGACATAAGAATTATTTTTACGTATCTCCATATCGCTGACTCTCTTGTAAGTTAATCTCATCTCACATGAATTTTTCACCAGCTTCACTCTGATGTTGATAAAGGAGATGGTTCCATCAAATACATCTTGTCAGGCGAAGGGGCGAGTTCCATTTTCATTATTGATGAGAACACTGGGGATATTCATGCTACCAAGAGACTGGATCGGGAGGAGCAGGCCTACTACACGCTCCGAGCCCAAGCGCTGGATAGGCTCACCAACAAGCCCGTGGAGCCCGAATCAGAGTTCGTCATCAAAATCCAGGATATCAATGACAACGAACCCAAATTCTTGGATGGGCCTTACACAGCGGGAGTTCCAGAAATGTCTCCTGTAGGTAAGTGAAGAGCATGCTGTTTTCTATATGATGTTAGGAAGTTTGTATTTAAAACTTAGTTTTCATTAGGTGCAGAGAAAATAAAAACACATTAGCATATGTACAGCCATCATCAAGTACAATGAAGGGAAAATTCAAGACATGCTAGTAACCAGAAATTAATCATTCAATACATTATTTTACTTGCATGGAACATTAGGAAGTACCGTTTACACTTTTGCATTTCACGTTTTTCATCTGACACAGTCATCTCAGTGTCTTTAAGAAATCTTTAGGGCTTATAGTTTCTTTTCCATTTAAAATTTATTCATTTTAAAAATGCAATTATAATTATGCTTAGCAATATCCTTGTCAACACAGCACTGGGATGACCTCTCACTGCTATGGTGTTAGGACCTGGTTCACTGATCAGACTATAGCTCCATCTCCAGGTCCATCTGTAGATCAGCTATCTACAGATGTGTAGCACCTGTGGTTGGACCTTCATAAACCAGCGCGTGACACCACTAACTCATTTTAGTTTCTCCAAGTGAAAGCTGAATAGTGAGTGTCTAATAATGATAAAATGATACTCAGTTGGAGATATATTAAAGAACAATAAAGGCTGTGGCAAAGGCCTTTTGGCAGTTCTCCATTACTGGAAAAACAGCAAGTAAAGTGCTTCTAGCATGTACTCTATACCAAATAGTATAAATTCTGGTTTAAATTCCAGTTATTCAGGTACTTCTGGAATAAGTTTCAGCAAGGTGTAATTTAAGTGTGGACAATCTTACAAATAAAAAAAAATGGAACTGGACTAAAGACCAGTAGAGTTCTATATTTCCTCTTGTTTTGGGTACTTAAGGAGGATGTTAATTTAAAGTGTTACAGGAACTCCTAACACATTTTAGTGAATGTGATCTGTTCGGTTTTTTAAAAAGGTCATTTCATTCACTCACTCGTTCAGAGGACACATCAACAGCAGTGGGGCCAGAGGTTGCAAAGATGTGATGTGTTTTCTTCAGAGGATCACGATTTAGTGACTAAATTTCTGTTCTTATTAGACTGGAGAGGGAAGATTTTTTGAGGCACCACAGCTCTAGGTGCTAGAGAAGTGAGAGAGAAGAATAGGTCTTGAGAAATTCTGAACCCCAGAGGCAAATCTCACCCACCGTGGCCAGCACATGAGAAGCATTTCAGTGACCAAACCACACTTCAAAGCACTTCCTGCCCTTTAATTTCTTCACAGCAGCAGCAGTAGCTGGAGTTATAGTAGGATTCTGGGAGTTTGGGAATAAAGAGAAGGCACATTTTCCTCCCCAGATTGGTAATATTTAGGAAGACACGTTTGACCTGCGCCGTTGGAGGGATTCAATTCAGCTTAGCGGTTCTCGTTCTCCAGGACATTTTGGGTGTTGTCAGTGGTTTACTAAGATTTTCTTTTCCTTATAGAACATGGCTATGCACATTGGGTATATGTGAACTTGTGTCTTAGAAGCTGCCTTATAGCTTTGATTACTATGACAAGTCATAGTTTAATGCAGTATTTAATGCTAACTGAATATTTATAACAGCCACTAAATGGTATGGTTTAATAACAGTGCTTAATATTTGGAAATATTTTAGTTAGATGTTAACTAATTTTATGTTTAAAAAGAAAACATTAATAAGCTCCCAGCAGAATTTAGTCTTTGACAGAAGAGCATATATAAACATGGAAAGTATATTTATTTGCAAATATTTGTGAATGTCCACCTGTGTTTATGATATATATCATGTTATATATTACATTAATGAAAATTTCAGAAATTAACATACTATTATTCAAGCCCACTTTAGTGATGTTCAGGTTTTCATTATTTTGTTTAAAATTGTTTGTTTTAAAATGAAGTAGGAAATCAGTACTTCAGCATATAATCATAATAATTATTATTATAAAGAGATTGCATTATAGAGAAAAATGTAATATATTATAACATATATTGATCATTATAACATTTTAAGATTTAATTCTTAAGAAGTTTTAAAAATATACATCTTTCATCACCTTGGTTCTACCAGGCATCCATGGGGTTTAATCAAATAAATTTATTAAATAAAATGAATTTTTAAAAATGGTGCCTGCACATAATTTAATACTTTGTACACACTATGAAACAAAATGGATAAGGTAAATCATAATGTGAAAAATGGAGTGGATTTGTAAAAATGAGTCTTATTACTTGTGTAAAGCATTTTGAAAGAAACTGTGGGAAACACATTTAAAGAATACATTACATTTAAAGTATGTATTCTGGAAATTATCAGAAACAAACCTTAGAGAATACACAAAAGAGCTCTTCCTTCCCTGTCAGTGTATAAGTTATATAATAATCCATACACAAAGATATAAACCAAGCAAATATGCATCCAATATTTTGAAAGTTACTTTCCAAGTGGAAAGAAAAGGCACAGATCAGAATATATGCTCTTCATATTGAATAAGTTATGACATAAAAAAGTGAAGGATCTGACATGCAGTATAGAAAAATAGTTACTAATGCCATTTTCAAGTTAACATGCATTTCCTTCTTTGAAAGAGTCTGGTTCATTTTTAATTTAATGTTTTGTTTTAAAATCACCTAGTAAAAACAATTAAAAATAAAACAATTATCAAGGAGATAAGATAGCCACATAATATCCAATTAAATCTATCAAACTTACTTTGTGCAATTAATGAAAATTTCGTTTCTGCTGGCTCTACCTAACTACAACATTGAGGTGCCCTCAATGATTTGAGCATCCAAGGTTCTATCAGCATCTCAGGCTGCCTTTTGAACACCAGTTAAAATGTGTAGAACTTGTTCTACATGGAAACTTGTTCTCTGCCCTTGATGGATAAGACACACAATGTTAGCCTCATTTGTTCTTATTATCCCATCCTACCATGCATCATCAATGGTATCTTTATGCCAGACTATTTTCATTATCCCTTAACTATTTTATTAGCATTTATTATCTCTCTGGATTTATATTAATAAAAAAATACACTAATGTTGCACATGACTTGAAAGAAGATAAATTAAAAATTACAAAGAAATCTAATGTAGAATCTGCAGTATTTAGTGAGTTTTTCTGTGTCATTGCATCTGGAAGTTTTCAATTTGATGGTTTCTGGATTGTCATCTAGGGACTTCAGTGGTACAAGTGACAGCAACGGATGCTGATGACCCTACTTACGGGAACAGTGCCCGAGTGGTCTACAGTATTCTGCAAGGGCAACCATACTTTTCTGTGGAGCCCAAGACAGGTAAAAACTGAAACTAGTCACTGTTTTCAAAGTTATCATTTATATCTTGGCTTAGAATTAATATGCTATTGTTATTAAATATAGTTGGTTATTGTATTTCTCTCAATATATAGACTTTGGTTAAAAATAATGTACTATTTATAAAGGAGTTATAAGAATAGTTTCTGACATTTATGTGGATTCCCTGAAAAATGAAACAAACGCTATTGTTCAGAAGTATTTCAACTGCTATCTATGTGTTATCTATAAGAAAATTTTGATTATTTAAATTTAAGTTTATTTTTGTTTGTTTCCTTTGGTTAATTCACATAGGGTATTATATGCAGTAAAATTAAAAACTCAAGCAGAAAGATCTCTGCCGAGCAATTGAACAGAGAGTAAGTAGGTTCAATTTGTCGTTCTAGAGGCTGGTTTTCTCAGGGAAATTAGTTGAAACAATTAGTTAAACTGCTAAATCAAATGAAATGAATTTTTCTTTTTCATTTTGAGGTAACGTCTTTGATGAGGTGCAGAATTGCATGACTAGAACATTTATGTGATTGGTTTATTAGTTATATTTTACTTTAAGCTGAAATAACTTTTATTAAATGAGACTATAACATGAAACTTTGATATTTCAGTTGCAAAATTATTATTTAATGTGTTAGAATATCTGGTTCTCTGTGTGTACAGAGGGTGGATGGAGGACCATCCATATGGTTGGGCATCTGCCATTGATTGTTTTGATAACCATGAAAATGAAGAAATTCTCTATTTTGAACATTTCTGCCTTTACAATGGGAGTAGAATTCTTTACATATCTAAATTTATGCTAATGAATATTTGATAATACCTATGATTCTAAATGAATATTTCAATGGCGTCAATCCTGTGTTCGATATTCACAAAACGAGCAATATTACTGCATTGTCAAATCTCTTCACATGGAAATAATTTACACATCTCTTGCAAACAATGTGAATAAAGAGGTAAATTCACTTCCAGCCCATTCATAGAGCTTTTATAAAGAGTCCAATGCACATTTTTTACCAGCCTAATGGCAGAGTTTGGAAACCACCCAGAAAATCTAAAAGAAGAGAAATACGGTAAAGCATGTACTCAAGGAGAAATAAATGAAAGTCTTGAATTTATGATAGGAATCCTGTGAATGTAGAAAGTGTGCTGATGTTTGACTTGATGATGGATCTCAGAAACCTCAATTTGAACACCTACCCCTTCCCTTATATATCTGCTTTTTTCTAATCTAGAAAGACATTGACAAGTTTCTGACAATTTTCTCACAAATTATACACTCTTTTATTATGTAACCTTTCCCAAAATAGCATGTACTAATCCCAAGGGTTAAATATTTTCTTGCTACTAATGAATGGCTTGGGATTTTTAGTTTTGCCGCAAGATAACAGAATTTTCCTATGATCCTATGGAGAAAAATACCTTGCCAATTAATTACCAGAACAATAGTAAATGCCATGATATTATGGTATCAGTACTTAATTAAGTAAACTAAATTTTAATTTCAGAATCTAAAAAATCCCATGTTACAGAAGATGAAGAAAGTCTATTTTTAATACTGTAATCATAGTAATCATTGGAACTTCTCTTTCTATAGTCATTAGCTCAGAGATATTGTGAGCATTTTTGTCCTCTCAGCTAATTCATACTTTGTAGAAGGCAGTTTTTGAAAAAAAAATTTGCATTTTTTGGATGAAAATGGAAATTTTTCAGTCCTTTAGGGCATGAAGAACTGTAAATCAGGTTTTAGTTAGCCTTCCTTATGGGGTGTCAATCTGCTTCTGATCTATGTGAGAAATAACATTATTTTCTACTTCTCTAAACCTAAGGATTTTGGAAAAGAAAGTACAATTTTGACAAGAAAAATGTTGAATATATGCTAAATAAAGACTAGCAAAAATAGTTCCAGGCAATCCCTGTGAGGCAACTTCCTATAAGTTTAACTGTTAAGAAAGTAGCATGGTTGAGACCCCAGGGCATATATTCTACCTGCAGCTCTGGTTACAGGTCATGTGACCAGGAACCAGAGTATTTGCCCCTTTAATTTTTCCCTCTACAAAACCAGAATTTAAGTAACTGCACAATTGTTGACAGTGTTGACAATTTACATCCATAAGGAAATAAAATGATACCTGGAACAAGATAAAGCAGTATTACAAGGATCATGGTTCTTATCCCCTATCTGCATTATGTTCATAAGGTTATTGGGAGACAGGACTATAGTGAGGTGTGTTTATCTGTTCTATGACCTATGAAAAAATAAATCCTACTTATGGTTATGTTTGACATGTGGCAGGACTGGTTAAATAATCTTCACAATGAAAAGCAGACACCATGCTTTAAAATTATTAAGGATTTAAAAGTCATCAGCCAAACTTGAAACCAAGCATGGTGTGAGTCTGAGAGATTAGGCCCTAGGGCCATGAAGCCATCTATGGAAAAAGGATTGAGTGTTGAAGATCACTTGTGGTTTAGGAGTTCTTTCTTAAACAGGAGAACTGAGACTGTGTGGCTCCTGCTTTATCCCTTGCATGTGACTCACATAGTCTTATGTGAGTAGTATCATCTCTAAAAATCGCCCCTGACTTTCTAAACATGACACTCACATTCCGTGCTGTGGGGTGGCTCATGATACGGATGGGTCTCAGTTCCTGTCCAAATGTGCGGAGGTCACCCCTCACGATTATGACAGAAGTTCCTTCCTCAGTCACTTGTCATTTGGTGCCAGTTCTGGAATTCTTTGGAGTTCCAGGAACTTCCAACTTTTTTGTCATTAATGGTTCTCTGTGTATTTACAACTGCCTTATATGCTACACTAACTTATGTGCAAAGCAGATAATACAAAGCATAGTCAAAAACAAAAAAGTAGAAAGAAATACAAACTAGTTAGGAAGACTTTCATCCTTTACATCTAGTGTAAAATGAAATGTACATCCAAATATTTGTGATTTTATTTTAGAAAATATTTTGCTCCCAAAGTTTTTCCTTCTCAGGTAGATAGTAACATACCTCTTGAAAGAGCCAGGGCTGTGTATACATTTCATATTTGATGAGTGCTACAGATAAGTATCAGTAATAGAAGTAGCATACTTATTTTATTGCCTAAATTAGTAAATTCATTTATAATTAATAATCTATTTAATTTTTTCATTAAAGGATATTTTTAAAAGCATAAAGCAGATCTGAAATATATATGCTCATTCTAGTTTCTAAGTTCCTTTGAAATTTAACTTTCGAGATTCTTGAATATGTATTTTTATCGAAAGTTGAAACTGCTTTGTGAAGGATCTATGTCATCATGCCCCAATCTCTATATTTGTAAGAAAGAGTGTTGCTTGACCCCAGTTCATACTCATTTTTGTAAATATACAAATATTTTTTCCAAAGCAATTAAAATCTCAAAGATTTACACAAAAAGAATGTTTGTCCTTCACATTCTCTAGAATCCTTCATTTTATTTTTTACTGAGCTTTTTATACTCTTATGGTCTTAGCTTTTATGATATTTAAACATTTCAGTGCTTATCAAAAGGTAATATCACAGAATGAGTTGTTGGGTTTACTATGCTTAGTGAAACGTTCAAGTAGGACTTTCCTCAGGAAAGAAGGTGGCGTATAGAACTTAGAATGAATTTTTAAAAATGATTGCTGTTATCCAATCTGAATGTGCAAAAAGTAATGCTTCTCACCTATAACATAACAACTGATCATGTTGTATTAAAGCATGTAGTTGTGTCTTTAATAGCAAATTGTTGTGTTGGAATACCTTCCTGGGTATGTGCTGTTTGTAAACATCATGTACAAACACTTATTAACCTGAGGCCAAAGAGGCTGTTGTTGGTAATGACCATCACTGAGCTATTTTGAAATATCAAAAATTCATTGTGATAGATATTGCAAGTAGTTCATAAATGCATGTTCAAGTTAATACCAGTTACATCTATTCTCATTTACAGGTGCACTGTCACGCAAAATCTATCATCTTGAAAGTAGCTGCCAAGAGAACTGAGATGATATCCAGTTATTTCTATTAAATCAAACAGGCAAATGACTTAGATTTTTCACAATTGGATGCTTGTGCATGGCCTCCTGTCCATTTTGTTGGTGCTCTTGCAGGGAGTTGATTGTTCACTCCTGACCGTGGCTGCACCAAATGGCTTCAGTTCATTTGTAGTGCTGACCTCCTGGACATGCAATTCCTAGTAGGCAGAAGCATGAAGAAGCTGGTGCCTCTACTAATTCTACAGTTCTAGAACTCTTGGTGTGACTATAGAAAATGAAGGGTCATATTGAAGAGAGCGGGAACACAAATGGTTTCCGGAGTTGTGAGCGCAGATGGCCTAGGTTCTAGTCATCAGAAGAAAGTCTCCCTCGGTTAATTAGAGCCCTAAGAAAGCTGAGTTTTCAATACTAACGTTCTCTTTGGAATATTAATTTACTCAGGGTATCCAAAAATGATGAGTTAACTGCAGTGAGGAAATTCCAGTGGTTGAACCCCCACAGTGTGAGAACCCCCTAGTCTTTGTTCACTAGGCTCATTAGAAGTCTGAGGTTAGCGTCTCTGCCTATGAATGCAGCATCAGGGTTCTGACGAGTGGTTCTCTGCACTGTGGCAGATCGCAGAAGTGACTCTTGTCTATGTCTCCTTATACACACACCAAAAACTTCAGAAGATTCCATGGTAACAGAATAGGCCTTCAAAAATCATGAGTGACTTAGAAAACATCAGAAAACAATCAGAAATTGGCCTACACTAAGGAAAAAAACAAGAAAATTGTTGAAAATGTCTGTTCATGTTTTGTGTGCATGAACATGGATCACGAATAAATGAAAGTTTCTGAATTACTGAGTCAGGTGATAACTCTATAAAAAACTTATTATTCAGAAAGCCTAAAATTTGAGCCAATCTCTTCAGAAGAGCTAATGGGTACCTTTTTTCTCTTTAAAAAGGACTTAAGTTTATTGAAATTTTTATAATGTGATAATTTATTTGATTTTTATTATGTAATGATTCATTACTATAATATAATATTATAATGTTTTTATCTTTCTTGAAAATCTCACAGATTGTAGTGATCCAATTAGACAAAACTGACCTTTACCAGTTGAGAGACCTGGTGATAATTTGTCCTGTGTATGTGTGTCTCAGTGTGTCTCAGTGTGTATGTATATCTGCATAATATATGCCACAATGAAAATAAAATCTAATATATGATTGTTTTCTGAATATAGAAAGCTTACACTTAATAATAAAAGCTGGAAAAATTCATATAACTAGAAATCTATTATTATTAAATGCCTTTATTTAAATTCAGTTTTCCTCAATTATTTTATTATTGTTCAAAATACGTTTAGTAGCCATGGCATTTGGAAATTTCCTTTGCCACATGCATTAATCTGCAAACTTTATGATGATTTTAGCTTTTGAAAAGTGTTATTTACAGAGTATCTTGTAAAGAGACAATTAAAGGTGTGAAAAATAAGCAAATAACTATGCTGTATTTCCCTAAAAAATTTATGCCACCAAGCAAATCTACGAGAGGCTAAAGCTGCAGTATTTGCTTTGTTGGTTAATTGAGATTCATAGATTTCTCTCCATAATGATAAATTTTCAAAATTTATCAGTAATAATATTGAAAGGAAAAATTGGGGAGGAATAGAAATAAAAAAAAAAAACTAAAACAGTAAATAGGACATATCCTGAAATAATTTATCTTATGAATGTTTCCTCACAAAGATGTAGCATGTATACTTATTGGTCAAATGCTCAAGATTATCAATGCTTAATAGAAAATATTGTCTAAAGAAAGAAGATGATCTTCTTTTTTAATTAATTAATTAAAAGAAGATAAAACATAAAGCTAGAGCTATGTAAGTTCTAGAGTTACAGAATTCTTAGGCTAAGACTGTGTTTGAAGACTGAGTATTAGGTCAACAGTTATTTTGTCACAGAGTTAGAAATATTGAAGAAGGAACTGGAAATAGTCCTAGAAACATTATGATACAGATCAGAATATTTATGAATTGAACAGTTGTCCACTGGACTTAGAGGGTATACGACTACTTTGTTTTTCATTTTCATTGTGGTATTTCAAAGATTAATTGTTAAGTAGTGTATAGACTATCACAAGGATTCAAAATAGGTAACTAAAGTGATCCTGTATTGCTGTGCTTGCAGCAACAGATCCAAAATATACTTAGTGTATTAGAGTAAGTAATGTCGAAAATATTCAGCCTACTCAAATTAGGGTAATGTAAATGCTCAGAATATAGATGTGTTGTTGTTGTTGTTGTAAGTGTGTGTCTATCTTAAACATGGTTGCTTAAGATAGAAATGTTATTTAATTTGGAATCTTGGTAATTGTTAATAAATTATTGTAAATTACTCAAAGTTTTCAAAAAGGATAATAGAGAAGGAAAGGATAAGTTCATTGCTGTGTACTTGGATAGATAACTTCTCATTATTCTAGGTAAGAATCCATTTTGTTTATTTATGAATTGTTATTAATTATAGATAATTCTCTGTATCCAATATGGAAAAGACCACATGGCATCATTTTTTCCTTTTTTTTAATATCGTATATATCTGCAATATTCTTTTGGTATTTAATGTAAATTAAAATGGCTCAAGTAAACAGAGAAAACCAAAAAGGAACAGCTGAAGAATGACTAGCTCCTTGTGTCAGTGTTCATTGTTAGTATAAATGCAGTGTGAGTCATCATGCGTTTTACTGGGATTTGAAATCTTACAGGAGTCATCAAGACTGCCCTTCCAAACATGGATAGAGAGGCTAAAGACCAGTATTTGCTTGTCATTCAGGCAAAGGATATGGTTGGTCAAAATGGCGGACTGTCAGGAACTACATCAGTCACCGTGACCCTGACTGATGTCAACGATAATCCACCTCGCTTTCCTCGAAGTAAGCCATTCTGTTTGCTAACTAACTTTCCTTGCTAGTAGCTCTCCCTCTTTCTCTCTCTATTGCATCCTCCCCATATTTTATTTTACCAGAAACACAATTTTAATACAGTCATGTGGAATTATAAGGTTCAGAAGACAAATGGCCATCATGCCTTTGTATCAACGTGATCAAAAATAAAGTTTTCTTTCACTCATATTTGAAATACTAGACAAATGTGTTTATGTTTTAATCTTTTTTTCTAATGCTATTCTTTTATGTATTTTGTAAGTTATGGAATTGTTCCAATTAGTAATGTACTTTATCAATTCTACACATTAAAAATATCACTTTAGTTTTAAAGATCAAGAAAAGGTACTAAGCAATTTTATTTTTCATTTCTTAGTTTTACCAGCTAATGCAAACTGAATATTCCTTTGGCAGTTCTAACATATCTTTCTTGTGCAAACATTCAGTATTTCAAAAGAAATCAGTCCAAAGGAGCAGAACCACATGCCCTCAACTCAGCTTCTTTGACCAGTGCAGCTTTTGACTTATCCAGGGGAAAGGGGAAAAAAAAAATTCAAAATGCTCTTTAGGTAGAAGCATGTGCTGGTGAAAGCCTTTCATCTCCACTCTTTTTAGCTGCCTGTTTTGTGGTTTGTTTTTTTTTTTTTTTTGCACTTGTGGGATTTCTTTAGAAAAATAAAGGAAACAAAAAAAGTGTTACAGGCCACAGTGTCTGTATAGTGTCTCTAAACTGCAGAGCTAAATTCTCAACCAACAGGGGAAGCATATAATATTAAGGAAGGAAGCTTTATGAACAACTATGAGAACCATTTTTTTTCCTTCAAATAATAATGCTTCTTCAGCTAATTCATATTTAGTTTTCATATTTTAATGTTTATATTATTGTGCACAAAACATTGCAATGCCTCCTGGTAATTTAAAAAATGATCCTAAATTTATAATTTTTTTTTAAGTGAGCCTATCTTTAACTGTGGTCTTGACAGCTTATCATGGGGGAGAAGGAAGGCATTTTACAAAATGAAAGTAATAACATAGTTATCTTGGGCTCACAATAAAATTAACTGCTTCTTTTCTTTTAAACCTGAGATGAAAAGCACTGATACTTGGACTTTCGTAACATCAGTTGTCATGCTTCGCCAAGAGCAAGCACACGATCTCCAGCTTATTAGATGCTCCGCTACTTATTAAAGTCAGGAAAGCCCAGGATATGCCAGTGAGATTTTCATTTTTGCTGGGATCTTCTCTACAATTTAATTACTATTCTAACCTTGAAATTTCTGAATTTTACTAAGGACAGTGCTAGATGTGTGAAAGAAGTCACTCAAAGATTACAAGCATATATTGCAGTCACTTAAAAAAGAACAGTAACTATCACAATCTTTCAAAAACCCCAAACAAGTCTGAGCCAGAAATAGAATGTAGTCCCTTCATATGGACACATCTTCCTTTCTAGAGTTCTCTCAAAGGGAATTTGTTCTCTTTTTATGAGTACAAATGCACCACAGTTTAATAGCCCAAGGGGAATGGAATAGGTGCAGGAGTCAGGAAAAGTCAATGCTGAGAGAAAAATGGTGAAGAAGCATCTTGTTCTGAGCAGTTTCCTTTCTTTCTCTGTCTCTGAATTTTTTTGTTCTTTTTTTTAGTTGAAGGAGGTTTAAAAGGATTTATTACAAACACCAAACAAAAGTTTTTAAGTTAGTTCTTTCTTTTTTCACTTCTTATCCCTGTATAAATAACACTGTCTTTCCTCTTGTACTGTTGATCCCCAAATCGGTCACACATAAAATCCACAAAAATAATTCTTATTTAACCTCAGTAAATTTATAAGCTACAAGAAAATGATCACTGCCTTTTTGTAAAAAAAAAAAAATAGTTGTCAATGGATCTTTATTTTATTTATTTATTTGTTTGTTTGTTTATTTATTTATTTATATGGCATGCTGAGGATCAAACCCAGGGCTCACACATGCCAGGCAAGTGCTCTACCACCAACCACAACCCCAACCCTGATCACTGCCTTTCACACACTTCCTTCTCCAGTTTTCTGAAAAAAAATTTTTTTTCAGTAAAAGATACTACATAAATTCCAACCTTAAATTGGTAGAAATAATTAGGCTTGTATTTGCCATTAGAAGCCAATGCTCCTCAGTTTATTTCTTAATGTTTATATTTCTTGTGATAATTATTATAATCAATAACAAATTTAACATGAGAATTATACTTTAATTATCTAAAATTTACTTTTATTATTAAATGTAACATTTTTTCTGCCTGGCTTAGACTGTGTCTGCTCTCACATGGTTGTCATTACTGACTCATGATGAGTTTGAGAAATAAGTTTCTTGAGGTTGTATGAAAATTGTCATTTTTCTCATATGATCTTAACATCATCTTTATTGAAAACAAAACCAAACTTAGGAAAGGTTTTGCAAAAAGAACAAAATAGGTGTCATTATTATTTTGGTTAGCTTTGTGTAAGGTTTTGTTCATTTCGTGTTTTGAATTTCACAGGGTCTTACCAATACAATGTCCCAGAGTCATTGCCTGTAGCCTCAGTCGTGGCCCGAATCAAAGCTGCCGATGCAGACATAGGCGCTAATGCGGAAATGGAATACAAAATTGTGGATGGTGATGGACTGGGGATCTTCAAGATATCTGTTGACAAAGATACACAGGAAGGAATCATTACAATTCAAAAGGTGATGGGTTCTTTACTTTTATTTTCTATGAGGGAAATGTCACAGACTACTGAGAAGTCATGCCTGCCATGGTGGAAGGATACAGTAGACAAGCTATATGGCCACGTGGAAGCAATGCCATTTTTATTCATTCTAAGAAAAGTTATGCCTTTACTTTCAGGTCTCAGAACCTTCTGAAAGATTGAATGTCACTTGTAAGAGTGCCTGTCAATTCTGTTTTCTGGGTAAACCCATAGTCCTTTCTATAGCACTGTGACAATTAGGCACACTGACAAATGTGCTTGTTTCTATCTTTGACTCTTCCACTAAAAAAGTTCAGCCTTATCATAAAGTCTTTCATGTAAACTAGATAAATGCTATTATTTTCTGTACACAGGAAAATAATATAGAAAAAAATTAGAAGTAGACATGAAAGTAATAAAGACTTGCTATAGAATCAATTATTCCTTTTTTAAAATTACAGCAATTATTTCTTTTAAAATTTTGTGATAATTGCTGTTAGCAGTGATTCCTTTTTAAAAGTTACAGTAATCTTATTTATCTATTCATTTATTTATTTGGTACAGGGACTGAACCCAGGGCTTTTAACCAGTGTGTTACAGTTCCAGCCCTTTATTATATATTTTTATTTTGAAACAGGTTCTCACTAAGTTGCCTAGGGCCTCCCTAAGTTGCCTAGGCTGGCTTTGAACTTGCAATCCTCCTGCCTCAGCATCCCCAACCCCTTGGATTATGGGTGTGTATACTGGGCTTGGCAAATTATAATTTTAAAATTACATGACTTGAAGAATTCATATCAGAAGAGCCTGGAAATGTCTGGAACCTATCATAATCCTTTAAATAAAGATACAAGGGAGACAAAAACATGAATTCTTTAGTTCCTCTTCAATACATGTGCACAATCCTTGACAAACATTCAATTAAGAAAAATAAGCCAAAAGATATTATGTGAAAACATAGTCTTATTATATCAAATATTGGAAAAATTTTAAAAATGAAAAATCCAGACTTCTCCCTAAACTGGAATGTTTTGTCAGCCTGAAAATCCAGGTGCATAACTCTGTAATTAACACTCCTCAATAACTCGCATGTCTGTAAAGAAAGTTAAATTTTAGTTGTTGTAGTAAGACATATGTTTGATTTCAGGCCAATGGGCAAAATATTTCTGCAATTATTTCCAGTGGACAGCTGCTGTTTTAGCTCAGCTGGTAACAATCTTTGTACAAGTTTTAATAGGTAGGACAGGCCAACTGTTGGTAAAAAACGTTTTGTTTTGTTGTCTAAAATAAAAGGAATACAATAAGGTATATTGCTGCTCAAAGATTTCAAAGATTCATGTGAAATCAATCTGTTCATGTTCAAGAATTTTTAATACATATTGAAATTATTTTTTATTGGATGCACAAATATATTTTATATATTATGATGAAGATGTTATGAATCATTGAAAAGTATAATATAGTATGAGATACATCATCAGTAATAGAAAAATAAAAAGGAATTCTCATTTCTTAGTGTAATGTCCAGTTTTAGAAAATTGCTAAAAGTAAACCATAAAAATGTAGATAAAACTCAATTAAATTTTTAAGCATAAAATCCATGAAAAATTATAAGATGAAATTTGATTCTAACTTATAATAACATCAGATAACACAAGTAATTATTGTCACAAGTGGTGATTAATATCTGCTGGAGTTTTGGAATTATTTAAATACCTTTAGCACATTTAATTTTCTCTTTGATCTCATGGAGGTATCAGGAGTAGAGTAAAAATATGGACTTGTAAAATATCTGACATACGATCAATTGTTACATGACTTATGATATTGCCATATTAAGGAAATTTTGGTGATTTTTGTACATCACCAAATTGATGTGATATTTTTAGCATATTAAGTCAAATGAGAAATGTTTATATAGATCATGTAAAAAGAGAAGATGCAAATCTCACAAACCTATTTCAATTATTTGAAAATTTCATGCATTCAGAATAAAGAATTGTTCCCAGCAGCTTGGGAGGCTGAGATAGGAGAACTGGGAGTTCAAAGCCAGTCCCAGCAAAAGCAAAGCACTAAGCAATTCAATGAGATCCTATCTCGAAATAAAATACAAAATGGAGCTAGAGATATGGCTCAGTGGTCAAGTGTGCCTGAGTTCAATCCCTGGTACCCCCCAAAATAAATAAAGGATTGCAAGATCAATGTTAAAAATGTTAATATTATGATTTCTGGATCTTAGCTTTATTATTTTTCAATAATGTATAGTATGCATCAGCTCTTTTTATGAGAAAATTTATTAAGTATATGAAATGTTCCAAATGACCAAACCTAAATATATACCATTAAGCTCTTTACCCACTTTGACTATTGTTGAGTGTAGAACTTTTGTCCAAATTCAGGGATGAGGGGTAGTGATGTTGAGCAGGGTCTCCGCCCTGGTGTACTCTGGGAGTTTCTCTTGAGTATTGAAAAAGACATCTTCCTCTGTCTCAAAAACACTCCACATTCTATAAACATTTAGGTTAATAAGATTCTTATACTTGATACTAGAACTCCCCTACTCATATGCACCAAATGATGCTTTACACCTAATACCAAAGAATTAATTATTAAAGACATTCATTGGCATTACTTGTTTTAATCATTTATTTTTGTGAATACAATACCAAAATTCTTGACAATTAAAAATAACTTTTATTTTCTCCAGTGTTTTCTAACATATGAATTACATCTAATTGTTCTTTGTTTGCTTATGTAGTGTCATGATTATTTCGGAATAATTAAGTACACCAGTGTATAGAACCTTAAACAGCAATGAATGCCTAGCTTGTGTGAGACCCTCAGACTGGTCCCCAGCGCACTAAAAAGGAAGGAAGGAAGGAAAGAAGGAAGGAAGGAAGGAAGGAAGGGAGGGTTAGGATGAAAATTTTCATAATTTTACTATTGTACCATATATAGCCAATAGAAATTGTTAATTTTTAATAAAAACAAGAGCAATAATTTAGACTAAGAAATTAGCAATGGTTAGTTTTTTTCAAATTTGGGTTCCTCAAATTTGCTTTAACTTTGCTCCAGTGGAAGATTGATCTAGTTTCTAAGCTTTACCTTAAGATGAGAGATACATTTAGTATATTGGGGAAGAACTTTAGAATCTGAAAGTAAAACTGTCTGCAACCACAAGTAGAGTGAGCCTGAGAAGGCCATCCTGTCAGGCTGGATGATCACCAGCTCCTCAGTGTAGGGTGTGGCACATTGAGCCAGATTTCTGAATCTGTTTTGTTAGAAATGGGGAAATGGCTATGGCCAGCACAACAGAGACCCACACGGTTTCTGTTGAAAGTGGAGATTATCTCTGCATGGGAATGAAGGGAAACAGAATCTCAGGGTGATTTTTTTTTTTTTTTTTTTGTCTTGCATGTTAAAAGTCTTCAGCTTTAGCAAATGTTACTTCACACATCCTTGTCCCCCTCACTGTTTCAGGTGTCTCTGAATAAATAATAGTACTAGGGCTATTACTTGGCATGCATCAGCCTGAATTTTGTTTCCAAAGCTCACTCTACTCTGAAACTCATTTGTAAAAATTATAATTTTTTATTTTCTGCTAATGCCAATATCTTCTAATGTCTAAGCGATCCAATTCAGATCTCTCACCTATACTGAAATAAACATAAACAAGTAGTTCCTATAAGAGGAGTTTAACATAGTGGAATCAAAAATATCTCTGCTCTGCTTAGTCGATTTTCACTTGGAAGGTTCATTCATGCTAAGTTTATGTACTCTGCCTAGCACTGCACTCAGCCCGCAGAAATTCAGGGTTTATCCTCTTTATAAAACTGAAGCGAGGTTCAAATTCCTACTCCTTACCTGGACTTCACAGATCCACTTGACACTTAGAAAAATTCAGAGTGGTATTTGCAGATACATATTCCATTATTCTCCCACTACATTCAAAGACTATAGAGTGGTGAACACTAAATTATTTAGATTCCTGGAAGTAATAGTGATATTTTTCTATCTCTTTAGACATTTGTTTTTCCCACACCTGGGTGCTCCTTCCATGATGGGAATTGCTCTAATAATGTAATGTTAAAATCCCAGTTCCACAGAAACCCTGATTTATTTTTCACAGACTTAGCTGTGACCACAAAGATTTGGACTGATGTCCTGGGCTTTGTAAACATATCCAAGAGAGCGTATGCTCCACAGCCCCACGTGCCAGTCAACGGGTCTGTCCCACAGAGGCTCTCAGGATATGGAGATGTCCTGGAAATGGAGTTGACAAGGGGTTGCATGGCAGGGTTCCTCAGGTGACAGGGGAAGGAGCCTTTGCTCACAGGGGTCATCACCTGTGCAGATTCACCGCATGAGTTAGCAGGGTGTGTGCAGGGAACCAGACCCCGGGCAGTGTAACTGGAGAAATATGGGAAAGGAAATGTGGACTCCAGATGAGGCTGTGCTAACTCCCAGCTCTTCATGCCTCTGTCTCAAGGCTGCTGCTAGCAAAGAGGGAGGAGCAGGCACCATGCTCTGCAAGACTGCTGCTAATAAAGATGGTAGGGAACTTTAGCAGCATCAATAAAATACATGATGAGTGGAAGATTAGTGCATTTGCTAATTGCTCTTCCACCTTTACTCTTAGAACTGCTTGTGACAATCCCAGTCCATTTCAAACACTTCATTTCAAGGGCCTAGAATACAGTAAGCACCAATGTTTATTTAAAATGGCACTTTCCTGGTTTCAGACAAATAGTATACTCCCTTCTTTCTCCTTCTGCCTCTTTCTCCCTTACATTTCTTTCACACTGAAAGTCTGCCATCATTTTTTTTTTCTGTCTTTGCCCCTTCCTGATCCATAACAGCAGCTAGCTATGTTTTCTTTCCCTTTGGCATGATACTAAGTTTGGTTATCATTGCTCCACTCCTAAATAACTTCCACAGATCCTTAGCTGACAACCTACTTCCAATTTCTCAAGTCTTAAAATCCCTCATTTTGGAAAAAATAAAAAAAAAACTGTTAAAAACTGAAGATTTTTGATTTTTATGATTTCAATTAGTTGTAAAAGAATCTACCTTATATTGTGGAAATAAAAGTGATACAACCAATTGAAAAGCAGGAAATAACTTATTTTAGAAAAGTGAGATCATATTTTAAAGATTCTAAGACAATTTATTAAAACTTGTTTAATGATAGTTTTCACTAATAACAGCTATAGGAGAAAGTTAAAATTGATTTCTCCAGTATACTCACTTTATGACATAAGCTGAAAACCACCCATCCCCAGTGTCACAGCCCTGAACCCTGGACCTTAAAGCAAGGTAATCTGCATTTCTAACTATGGTGAGCTTCCCCCTCCAACCCAATGCATGGAGTCAAAGGTGTCTCTACTCTCTGCTGATAATTTTGTAATTAAAGTCTCTTTGGAGTGACCATTTTAGAATTAAAGAATTCTGCCCTTAAGATCTTCTGTCTGAAGTAGCAACTCTTTGTGGTTCTAACACTTGAGGATTTTGATTTTCAATTCTTTTCATCATGATTTTGATAAACTGTGGATCTACCATACATCCTAGATAAAACATTTCAGAGGCCCTCACAACCACTGGAGTGCACAGCACAGGGCATGAGTCACCCAAGTCTAGCACTTTGCCTGTACCACGAAGGAGTGGAATCATCTGTAAAATCTGGAATGGAATTTTGAATCGAAGTTACAAGAGCATCTTGATTACAACTGAGAAACTCTGAGATCAGACAAATAAGGTCACTTTCCTTCATTGCAAGAATACGTTCAAGTTGTTGCTGAGATAAGGAGTAGGATGGGGTGGGCAGTCCACTGCCATGAACCATGTGCATGTAGGTCTTCCAGTCCCTCCAGGATGTGGGAAGGCATCTATCACTAGGCTGAGAGGTCGTTGACGAGATTTTTGTAAATTACTGCTTTGTTTATTCTGATGGTTCTGGTAGTATAAACATTACTTCAGATTTGAATTAGAAAGTTCCGATGTCCATTTGGGTAGAGTAGTTCCTAATGGGATTGGATTTTTCCTGTGGTACACATTTGATAACCATCTGAACTTATTTTTCTCCATGGTGAAACAAAAGTAGGTAGTCCAAATATTTTTCATAAACAATATGTCATCATGGATCTGATGAAATTTATTCTAGTTTGAGCAAATTATTATTATATTTTGAAACATTTACATATACTATCTTTAAGATAGGATGAACTCAGGAGTAGGGAAGAACAACAGAAAAGCAATCTTTTTTTTTTTTTTAAGTAGATGATGGTGAAAGTTTACCTTAAAATATGCTGTAATTTCTCCAGTGTTTTCCAGATAAACTTTACTATGATCGAATATGCAGAAATTACAAAACCAAAGATATGTATGCCTATTCCTATAAATAAGTTTTTTTGTGATCTAATCACCACTCTATTCATTAAGAATAAACATGATTATGTTGTGTAAATGTGAAAAACTATTACGAAATAGCAGTATTAAACAGTTAAAGAAATGTGTATGCTATAACTTGGCAATTTACAAATACATCTATGATAAATTTATGACCAGTAACTTAGGGATTCAAAATTCACAAAGTATAAACATAAATATTATCCCTCCTGAGTGAAAACTATGTTTTCCATTCCACCTAGAATTCTTTGTTCCACCTAGAATTCTTTGTTTTTATGTTTCTGTGTCATAATTTACAACTTAGGAACTTTAGTCTTTTATTTTTTTTCCTTTGAGATGTAGCAATTCTTCCTTTAATATACTTCAGTTTTCAATATAAAACCTCAGTTGGCACTAAATATGGAATTTTTCTCCTACAAAATGTATTACTATAGAGCTATCGCACAGTAAAAAATGAGCATTTTCAAAAGGCATTTCCTATGAAGGATAACCACCAACCAGTCGCTGGCACATGATAACCTGCTTTGTGCCTTGCATGGTCACACTGTCAATACAATATGCTTCTGTTTCCTTAAGACAACTCTTTGCTATCTTCATAATGTCCTCATATCCATACCCTAAAGAGGACTGAATGGAGTCAGTATAAGGGAGCACTCTTATTGAAGTATTGATGATGCTGCTCCCTCCCACCACCGTGGGTGAAGAAAAGTCATGAATTGCACTGTCCTTTCTCCCTCAGCTCAGCTGCAGGGATCTCTGATACATGGAGTTTACTCTCTCCTATTGAAATTTGTCTTTTGCTTGCTTCTCACAGTAATGAGGGGCTGATGTCCAAAGTCAGATGTTTATTTCACTATTTTCAAAAATGTTTCTGATGTGTGGTGGAGGAAAATCAAACCAGTGACATTTCCAGTTTACTTTTCTTCCTCTCATTAAATTTTTCCTTCAAAGCTTTTATTCAATTAATTCAGTTGCTGAAGATGCGTATTTTGCAAAGTGGATCAAAATATTACTCCCTTCTGACAGTGAAAAAAGCATAAATTGTGGATTATTTAAACACTGAAACATAAGATTAGTACACTTATTTTAATTTGATTGACTGCTGAATTTCACACTCTTTTCCAGTTTATGCAGGTCCCTGTTGGTGTGTACATGTAGGTACACCCACACACTAACTTCATCAGTATGCAAGTATGCTCATGTGCATAGGCTTATTATCTGTTTATTACGATATAAACTTAACAGTGCTCAAATATCCAAGTTCAGAGATACAGTTTTATAAAAAATAAGAATGAAAATACTTTGAAGCAAGTTGATATTAATCTAAATTTCAACACTTGATAGACATGATCAAAAGAGACTAAGACTTTGTTCACTTAGAAGTATTTTCTACTTTCTTCAATTTTGACAGTTATCATAGCAATGTTCTCAGAATATGTGTGTGTCAAATACATTTCCAGTGAGCCCATCATGAAATGTATTTGACTTAATGCGAGCTACAGACAATATAAAATTTTTCTTATTTCTATCTTTTGCCATGGCATATTGATTCCTAGATCAGTTTCAATGGGTAGAATCCCAGGAAAGAGGTATTTAAGAAATAGATTTGAAAGGATTTAGTGCTCACATAAGGAAGATCATAGGGATAATTTAATGACAAAACTAATGCTTCAAGTTTAAGTAACTAGGCAAATGATTATTTTCCTTTAAACATGAAGATGATCAGTATGGTTTTCAACTTGTTACCTTTGATGTACCTGCAGTATTTAGGTGAATATGTCCTAGGAGGTCATGAATAAATGCATGAAGCTCAAGGATGAATCCAAAGTGTAACATATGGCTAGGAGTCACCTGCAGACACAAGGCATCAAAACCACAAGGACAATGGAGAATATCAGTGTCATATATGCATACAATAAGGAAAAGAAGACTGTAGAGATTTCTTGGTTGAAGTTAAAAATTTTAAATTGCAAAGCAGAGAAAAACTCAGAGAAAGCAAATTGTTTCAGTCTTCCATGATTAAGGTGTTTTTAAGAGGAGCTAAATATAACTGATCAACAAAGCTAAAAAATAATAATAATATTCAGATGGTAAAGACAAGACACAACTTTTAAGGCAAACATCAGAAGAATCCATTGGCCAGAGCTCTTAGTGAGTTCAAAGTCACATGCAGATCTGATCTCTCCTCTACTATTTAACTGGGTTGTTTCAAAAATATTTAGTGCATATGTTATCATCCATCATCCATGCCAAATACTGAAGTTGTGGATACTCAACCTCTTCCTCTTCATGGTTGTGTCAACTACTGCTCCTTAGTGCATCACCCTAAAAACTAGGGCATTAAAGTAACAACCTTTCTTTAGCTCATTATTTCGTGAGTCAACAATTTGACCTGGCTCAGTAGGGTCATTTTCTGCTGACCTTGGGTGGGCTCCCCCGCTAATGGTCAGCCTCTGTGCAGAGGGCAGTCTATCTGACAGAGTATCAAGACAGCACTGGACATGTGGCCTTCATCGGACAGTGACCTGGGCTTGTTCCAGAAATGGCAAGAACAGAAGCTGGATGGTGTCTTGAAGCTGATATCCAGAATGGAGGTGTCCTTATTTCTGCCGCATTACGTCATTCAAAGCTACGGCCCCAATTCAAGAAGAAAGAGAACTCGATGAATAAAGAGAAGCTACCGAGTATTGTGGACACAGGAAAAGGAGAAAGATATTTTGTTTTTTGTTTTCCTTTTTTAAATTGGTGCCTATTAGTTGTAGAGAATAATGGGTTTCATGGTGGCATATTCATGCATGCTTATGACATACTTGATCAAGTTAATTCCCCATTAGCTCCCCTTGTTCTCTCTGCCCTCCTCCTTTGATCCCCCTCCTGTTCACTAATGGTCCCCTTTCAGAAGAATATTCTCCAGAGACACTAAATGACCTTCTGGTTACAGTTACCTGGATGGCGAAGGTAAGACTGCATTTCAGGTCTGCAAATTTCCATGATTGTCCTCCCTCCTCTGTCAGCCTAACTCAAAGGGTAATTGTTTAGATTAAGATCAATAAATATCTGCCACTGTTTGATGAAAGTTCACATGAAACCATATGTTAAGCTGTCTTTGGGTCATAATCTGAATTCAGCTTCCCTGACAATATGTGAGGCCCTTGTATGGAAGTCACTGAGCACAGCCAGTTGGGCATGTTGAGAAGTTCAGATCTCAGCTGAGTAAGGAAATGCCAATCCAGTTTTAGATTTGTAGTGGACACATGCTGATTTGCAGGCTTGCTTTCTACTTTGTGCTTATAACATCAAAATAGACTACTCAAATTCACTTTAGGAGATACGGTAGATACCATAGTCCCCCCACCAAAGACACACAGGGAACCCGTGATTGTTTTGTTTTACGTGGCAAAGGGAAATTTGCGGATGTAATTAAGTTCAGGAGCACAAGGTATGAAGATTATCCTAGATCATCTGAATTGCCTAAGTACAATCACAAAGGTCCTCATAAGAGGGATGCAGGGTGGAGCTGAGTTAGAAGGAGACATGCTACCAGATCCAGAGGCTAAAGTATTGGACGTTGAAGATGCAGGAAGGGATCATGAGTTAAGAATACTCACTGCCTCTAGAAATGGAAGGATTTGCCCCTGCTCTAGAGGAGAGCAGACTTGCCAATGCTTTCACCTTCAGTCTCCACCCTGCACAACTTTAAAATAACATGTTTATAATTTTAAGCCACTAGGTTTGTGGCAGTTTGTCACCATAGCCATAGGAAATGAATACAGAAGATAAACCGAAACACTTCCGTTGGGATGGAAGCTTATCTAGGCAACAGAACATAAAAGAGAAGGAAAGACATTCATTGCACTAAACAGAGAAAAGAATCTGGGTACTGAGCCAGGCATTCTGTACTCACTTTAAAATGGTTTATAATGACAGTGGACACCTTAGTGACATCAGCTCTCCACTTCCCTCTTGGGCTCACAAGAGCTGGCTGGCTTCTACCTTGGTTTACAGCACTGTTCCCATCTTGTTCCTTAGTCATCCTCCTGCTTGCTCTTTGCTCTGTCAGACCACAGATGAGCTGCTGCAAGCTCCCCATTCCTTCTGTCTCTTCCTGTGTGCCTGTGAGTAGGAAATTTAAGCTGTCCTTGACTCTGTTGCCAGATCTGTGCAAAAGATCTGTACAAATCCATATAAACATTTGTGATTTTATAACTTGTACATCAATGAGTGGTGAGTAGTTAAAGGGCTAATAATGTAAAGAACCCCACAAAAAAGTCTTCAAACAGTAAGAACTATAAAAATATATGTTGTTAATGAAAAATATATTTAGCAGTTTGGAAGCAACCTCTTTGTAAAGAGGTCCATATGAAAATATGAAACATGCTTTGCATTAAGTTGGTATTCATAGATTTAGAAAAAAATTTATTGTCAAATGATGATATCATGTTTTGATAGCAACCTGAATGCTTTTAAAAATATTTGGGACTCATAATATCTAGGTTAAAATGTTAATTTGCATACTCATGGAATATTTGTGATGGGTACTAGCTCTAGGTGATGAAAATAATAATTGCTAGTATTTACATATTTGTTTTATTTGTAATACCCTGAGATAATTTAATGATTTAGATTAAAAAAAAAAAAAGCTCTGCAATTGTTCAAAATGCCTTTGTCCCAATTTACTAATAGCATTTTGTTTGCAAAATGTGTGTTTGTTTTGTACTGTCCTGATAATAAGCTGTGTGAAAGTATAATTTTTAAAAATGTTTAAGTAATGATTTTTATATAAATATAAAATGGACATGGAGACAACCAGTAATATATTTTGCTCAGTATGAATTTTATTTTATTTTATTTTTTTCTGGATATTTCTTTTGGCCTCTGACTTTTTGGTTGTTGTACTGAGCGATTTGTGAATCTATTATATTCAAGACAATTGTCACCTACTAGTGATATGTAAGACTAATAATTTTGGGGTCCAGTCTTAAAAATCTGTCTAGCCAGTTGGGACAGATATGAAAGGGTCAGTCCCCCTGCAAATAATAACACAGAACTGGTGAGACCTCCAAGCTCCAAGCTCTTCTCCCGCTTAACCCATAGACCTCTATGAGTGCATCAACACAGAACATTCAAATAGTAATCATAGGATTTCTTCTTTAGATCTTACCTTTCCTTTCTCCCTAAAAAAAAAAAAAAAAAAAAAAAAAAAAAAAAAAAATTCTTATACAAATCTGGATGTAAGTTTCATGATTTACAAAAATTGCAGGACAAACCCTGTTGTTATTAAAATCACTTCAAGATGTCAAAACACAGCATGCACTGAACAAAATCACACAGGCAAGGAAGGCTTTGTTCAAGGCTATTGCAATAGGGGAGACAGACAAACTCAGTCCGAATTCAACTCTGCTAAGACAAAGAACTGAAGAGATTTTAAGAGTTGGAATTGAAAAAGAGGATCATAGGACATTTGTGTTTTGGACTTCACACAAATGGAAAGTAAATATTGCATCTTTACACAAGAGGTAATTTTATAAGCTGAACAGGAACCCTCTGGTTAGGCACCCATCCGTCCATAGAAACTGCAGGCCAGGGCTGTGCTTTCCTTAAGGGTTACATTTGAAGGTGATTGTTCCTGAGTCCCTGAGAGAGACACTTCTGGGTTATAAAAATGGTAGGAAAATTGTTTTTAAAGTTTTAAAGAGAAAGGGTTTAAAAGCAAATGCTCTAAGAAAAGGAAGGTTAGAGGAAGCCTGTTGAAACTTACCCAAACTAAGACATTCTCCATTACAACCCAGGGATGGAAGAAAATAAGAGCAATAGTGTGGTTGTGCATAATAAAGAGGGTGAGTTTTGCTTTTGGAATGTCCTTGGGGATAAATATAGAGCTCTTATCTTAGTATGTAAATGTACAGAATTATCCTTGCTGAGATACCTTACTCAGGGTTGTAGATCACTTTTAAGTTTCTGAGTAGTCAATTTATTTAGACCAAAATTATCATAAAAGGCATCGTAATACAGGGCTATTTTATTTTCTATAGGTATGGTCTCATTTATGACCATTTACTTGGGAAAAAACAAGATTTATGTTCATTTTCTCTATCAGTAAGGAGGATATTGATAACTACAGAATGTGCTTGATCAAAAAGACAGCTGCAGTCTCCAGAGGGGAAAATCATACTTCTAAAGATGATAGGCATTGAATTTTTGTACAAAGATGTCAATAAAGGCATGCAGATATGTACACACACACTAGCCAGCCCCGGTGGTACCATGGTAGGGGTTAGAGAGAACAAAATGAAGATTTGCCAGGGGATTTAACTTGGACTGATTCCTAAAACATCAACAGCAGCATAGGCCAAAGGTGCCAGATCTAAAGGGGGGTCATTGAACTTAACGAGAGTTTATTTGGCTGTAGACCAGAAGCCAAGCTATATAAAAAAAGAAAATGCAGTGCAATGATTTCATTAAACAATTTCAGGCTTATTTAGGAATGCAGAAGCTAAAAATAGCAAGGGAAAGTTTTGAGACTCCACTATTTTAGGTAGGTTTTTTTCTCACCTATTAATATTATAAACTGATTTTGCTAAACATAGATCTGGGGTGTTAGACAGGAAACAAAGATGAAAAGGATGTAGTAATTTATTTTTAAAAATCTTTTTTATCATGCTTGGTGACTACAAATTCCAAGGTGGTTTTTAAAACTTTTCACCTGACTGTGGTTTCACTGGATGCTGCACAGGAATGATGGCAACCTTCTTCTTCTGAGAAGTTGTATTTATTTTCCATTTACCCATCATTGAGCAGAAGTTATAGTAACAGTAACTATTATAACAGTGTAATGTATATGTAACAGCAAACACTTGTGCAGTGATCACTCTGTCAGGTTCATACATTTCCAAATAATTAGCAAACCTCTGAGGCTGGTGAGCTAGTCAAGAACATAGACAAGATGAGGTAAAATCAGAGGCCCTAACTGCTCTCAGAGCTTAACAAGTGCCTGCTTGATAGAGCAGGAAGGAAACAGGTGATGGATGTACATGACCATGAGTTCACGTAGTGTCTCTGCCCCTAGACATGAGCTTCTTGAACTTTCTCTAGAGCCGTCGACTGTTTTATTTTTACATCAATATAAATTACTGTGTTAGTCCATTCAAGTTGCTGTAACAAAAACACCATAGTCTAGGTATTAAAGCAATCAAACTCTAATTCTCACAGTTCTGCAAGTTGGGAAGTCCAAAATCAAGGCAGATTCAGGTTCTTGTGAAAACTTTACTTTCTGGTTCATAAATGGCTGCCTTCTTTAATTTTTAATTTAATTTTTTTATTTGCCTTATTAGTTATACGTGACTGTAGAATGTAATTTGATATATTATACATACATGGAATACAACTTCCCATTCTTCTAGTTGTACATGATGTGGAATTACATGGATCATATATTCATATATGCACATAGGAAATTAAAGTTGGATTCATTCTTCTATCTTTCAAATTTCCATTTCCCCTCCCTTTCCTTTATTCCCTTTGTCCAATCCAAAGTACTTCTATTCTTCCCTAACACCCCCCACACAGCTTATTGTGAGTTATTGTGAGTTAACACCCACATATCAGAGAGAATACTTAGCCTTTGTTTTTTGGGGGGATTGGCTTATTTCTCTTATCATGATATTCTTCAGTTATATCCATTTACTGGCAAATGCCATAATTTCATTCTTCTTTATGACTGAGTAATATTCCATTGTGTATATGTACCACATTTTCTTAATCCATTCATCTGTTGAAGGACACCTAGGCTGGTACCATAGTTTAGCTTTTGTGAATTGAGCTGCTATAAACATTGATGTGACTGAGTCACTGTAGTATGCTGATTTTAATTCTTTTGAATATAAAGAATTAAAGAAGTGAGATAACTGGGTTCCATTCCAAGTTTTCTGAGGAATCTCCATACTGCTTTTCAGAGTGGTTGCACCAATTTGTAGTCCCACAGCCATGTGTGAGTGCATCTTTTTCCCCACATCCTCTCCAACACTTACTGTTGCTTGTACTCCTGATGGCCGTCTTCTTACCATGTCTTTCCATGGCAGGAGTCAGAAGTCTCTGGGGCATCATTTATTGGACACCATTACCTTTTGTGAGCCTTTCACCCTCAAAATCTAATCAATGCTTCGCCTCCTGATACCAATGCCATGGGGATGACCAATTCAGCATAAGAATTTGGGAGGGACATAAATATTCAACAACCCAAAAATACTAACTTTGCATTTTTAAAATTCATGTTAAACAGTTGTGCAAAGTGACTTGCTCATAGGTAGCTCTTGCTACAGTGTTCTACGATTAGTGAGGTAAGCAGATGATGGGCATATTCACAAAGAAGGTGATGTTCTTGTAAAGAGTCCACGAAGAGGAATGAGACAGTTATATGAGAAAGAAGGAGCGACAGGTGTAATGGGCAGGAAAAGAAGGCTTGTGCTATTTATAGTGAATAGTTCATTTTCATTGTATCAAAAGGCATAGAGGGAAGCTAGGTGGCCAATCACAGAAGGCTTTCAATGTCACCCTCACCCTGCTGGCTCCTTCAACCAGGAGTTGGCATGAACTGCCTGTTTCTGTTTGAACTATGAGCTAAGGATGGTGTCTCTCTCTCTCTGTCTCTCTCTCTCTCTTTCTCCCTGCATATACATATTTTTTAAAGAAAATTTCAGCAGCGTTTGTTAATGGATATATATATATATATTTATCTATTTACATATATATATATTTTTTTTTTTCTTTTTACTCATGTGGTTCTGAGGATCGAGGCCAGTGCCTTGCATGTGCAAGGCAAGCACTCTACAGCTGAGCTACAGCTGCAGCCCCATGGTTTTATATTTTTAAATGACAGAAAAATATTCTAAAGACAAATGCGTTGGGAACATGTGAAAGTCATGTGAATTCAAATCTCCGTGTATATACATGAAACCTCTTCGGCACACCACTGGCTCCTTCCTCGGCAGATGACTGATGGCATATGGCCTACAGGGCCTACTGTGTGCAATCTGGCCCTCTATAGAAAATGTGCAGATCCTAGCCTTAGATACCATTTTATTTTAATACTAGATTTTTTTGTGCTTGGTGACTCTGAATTCCAAGAATGCTATTGTATCATTCAGGTTAAAAATAGGTCAGAAAAACTGCTTCTGTCTTCGTGTGGGTGACTTTGATTTCTTGACAGATGAGAAAGGGACACGCAGAGGTCTGCGAGTGGCTGTGTGGCTTCTCTTTGGGATCAGTGGGGCTCACGTTTGATTTCCAGGGCCGAGTGATCCTGGTTATTGTTTGCTCTTGTGGACTGCAGAGCCATGGTGTTTTGGTTGACTTTCCAAATCCATGTGTAGTCTCCAGTTCTGTGTAGTTCGAAGCATGAAAGAGATCTGTTTAGACGTTACCTTGTTACCTTCTTCTCCCTTCTCCTTCCTTTTTCTCCTCCAGTGTCTTTTCTTGTTTGTTTTTTTTTTTTTTTTTTTTTGGTAAAAGCCTGGTAATTAAATCTAATAGTTGTGGAATGTATACTCCATGGAAATCAATAATGATAAAGAAACACAAATTAAAATTTTATTGCTAAAAATATTTTCTTCAATTTGTTTAACAATCCTATCCATCACTTTACTCTCCTTTCTGAAAATTCGATCTCTAGTTTATTCTGATGCACTCTGAAAATACTTTTATGTAGCAATTCCTTTTGTCTGCAATCTTGATTCATAGCCTTTCATATGAATTCTTTTATTGCTCTATTTTCATAATAGCTTTTAGGCAACCAATCATTGTGCAACACACTGTGTTTCTACATGAGCTTGTAGCATCCAGATGTCTGTGTCTCATATTGCTGCCTTTCAGACAGGTTTAAAAAAATAAGTTGCTATAAAATAATTGCATTCACTTCTGTAGTAAATTTTAAATTATTCTTTCATAAGTGAGACAAATTTTTACTTGAATATAGAAAGACTTGGTGTCCTTTTTCAAACTGCTGAAAACCTGAAAGAATGTCTTCAAGGTTGTTCTGCTTTTTATATTGATTAAAAGAAGGCTAATGGGATTTTTTTTATATACAGGCATGTAATATTTGACTATGAGATTTCTCTTCAAGTAGTCATTTTATAAGAAATAAATAAGAAGAACAAACTGAGGTTGTTAGCCAAACTAGTTAACAAGAATGTTTTGATTTCTCAGTATATCCTTTCAAGTAAATAAGAATGATTTACTTTAGGGCTGTTGATGTAGCTCAGTAATAGCACAAGGCCCTGGGTTGAATCCCCTGTACTAAGGACTGCTTTGCTTTCTCCACGATAGTTTCCAAAATAAATGTTTAATTTATGTATAGGCCCAAGAAAATTTTACTAACGAGGCTCAGTTTATCAAAAGCCGATTCTCATCAAAATAATTACTTGATGAGCCTTTTATAAATATGTATACTCATGACTCATCCTGGTTCTAGAATAAAACCCTCCTGGAAAGGATCAGGAATGTTAGAAAGAAAGTCCGCTGACTAGACCCAGGCTCAGAAGATACACAAACAATAAATGTGCTTTCATGAAAATCAAGGAATTTGTTAATCGGATGTTCTTTATGACCCTGTTTACCGTATGCCCTACCATTTCTTTATGAAACCTCAAATAAGACAAAACATTTTTATTTCTGTCTTTGCTTTTGTTCTGGAGCAATTCTATGACATTTTTTGTGGTGAAGGATAAAAACACATTTGATTTTACTTCTTCTACCATCTCCCACCTGACCATTGGGTTCTCTGGGCAAAAGGTATAGTTCAATTTTAAGGCTTTTGTGGACTGATTGTCTATATTCTGTGGTGTTTTATTCCCCTAATTCAACAAGAATTTATTGAACCTCCTCAGTGTACCAAAGCATGACAGGTCTTGGGGGTAGTAAGGATGAACAAAACCAGCAGGGTTGACAATCTAGTGTAAGAGAGATGATTAATACGCATTTCAGGAAGTTTTGCAAAGTATTGCAAACTTTTTGTGTATTGACTTGTGTGTTTTCCCCTTATATTAACCAGAGATGAGCCATTGAATCTCTTTATGTAATATTTGTGATGTCATTTGAATGCCCATGTATATATAATGTGTATCTGTACATAAATGTGTTATTCTATTTTGTATAAAAGAAGCAATAGTTCATATACTATAGTATCAATTATATACATAATTTTGTTTTTACATTCCACTTTCTATTTATATAAGTACATTTAAACAATTTTTTTGATTGATATCACGTATTTCAGGGCTAAGTTGGAATATACGTGCCTTACTATGTGCCCACGTGGTGGGTGAATTTGTATTACAATTCTCAGCATTGCACATTAACTCATTTCCCCAATGAGTTCAGTCCAGTGACTCTAATTAAATAACGTTCTTTATATTTAACACTATTTCTGACTATTTATTTATTATTATTATTTATTTCTATTTTACATCATTAAGTATATTTTGGAACAGTCTTTCAATGGTGAGATTGAGAAAGACATAAAAATCTGCTTCTCTCTGTGTCCATTGGAGAAAGACTGGGCTATTGTCACAACTATCTTCAACACATTGTATATAAAATCCATATTTGTGTCACAGGTGATGCTGCACTGACTAGCCCTTGCTGTTCTTTTAAACTCCCATGTTTCGACCCATTCACCATCTGTAAGAAACATTTTCTCATTCTAATCCTCTTTTAAATTTAAATACAGAATGAAGATTCTGGAATGTAACTGAAAATCATCTAAAAAAAAAAATAGAGTGTATGTTGATAGAGAAATAATGAAGGTAGAAATGACAGGTTCTTCCGGGAGGAGAATCAGCAGAGTCTTCAGCCTGGCCAGCCTCGCTAAGTCCCACCTGCTGCTGAGGCTGCATTCCCATCCAGCACAGCTCAGGATCCTAATGCAGTCACTCCAAGTCACTGACCTTATGAAGGATGAGAAATTGAATGAAAAGCTGTTTTCCCTCCTTGTAAACACGTCCCCTGAGTTGTGCAGAGGAATTACATGGTTGGAGAACATTGTTGTATTGATGTCCTATTGGAAAGTATTTTCAAATCTGATCAACTGCCTTACAAATAAGGTTCTGAAGACTTGAGTCCGTCCCTGCTGTGCATGGCAGCAGAATGATTAAGTTAGCTCAGAAGCACTTACCATTGTCTGGGGGCCAGGGCAGCACAAGGACTGATTGGCATTATTACTTATTCTATGTGAATGCTGATGGTGCATATTCATGGCAGAGTCCTTTCTATGCTTATTGACATTCATAAATGAAAAGGCCTTGCTTTGCTGACTATCTAATTGGTAATTTAATTTCTCTAATAACTTTCTTTACAGGAACTGGATTTTGAAGCCAAAACAAGTTATACGCTACGAATAGAAGCTGCAAATAAAGACGCTGACCCCCGCTTTCTAAGCTTGGGGCCATTCAGTGACACAACCACTGTCAAGATCATCGTGGAGGACGTAGACGAGCCCCCCGTGTTTTCTGCACCCTTGTACCCCATGGAGGTGTCGGAAGCCACCCAAGTGGGCAATATCATCGGCACTGTAGCTGCTCATGACCCGGATTCTTCCAACAGCCCCGTGAGGTAAAAGCTCATTTCCTACCATTTTCAGTCAGTGTGCCTGTATTCACGACTCATGTTTTTATGTGTGATTCTTTTTTCTTCACAGTACATAAAATCTAAGTGTTTAAATATAGGGAGTCATAGCACCAGAACTCAACCAGGATCAGAACGATCCAACATGGTGCCCATTCAAAAATGTCACCTGACTACCCAAGGCCATTGTTCAGCAGTGCTATTTTTGGACAACCATTGTTATACACAAGTCATAGCCAGTGTTTCTCAATTATCCTGAACCTCTTTCAAAGCAAGCTGTGTGCAGCAGTTATGTGCATGTCTTAGTCGTAGGGTGAATAAATGTGTGTGTGTGCATATATATATATAGTAATAGTATAAACTATGTAAGTGAGAGATTGACTTTTGAACTAGTCATTTTTTTTCATATCGGTCTATTTGAACATTATTTTATTGTTTCTACTCATAAAAATAAGACCATACCTTATCTATGCATAAAGACTCTTTAAAGCTGGGCACAGTGATGCGTGCCTGTAGTCCCAGCAGCTTGGGAGGCTGAGGCAGGAGGATCATGAGTTCAAAGCCAGCCTCAGCAACTTAGTGAGGCCCTAAGCAACTCAGCAAGACTCTGTCTCTTAAAAAAATACAAAAATGGGCTGGGGATGTGTCTCAGTGGTTGAGCGCCTGTGGGTTCAATCCCCAGCACCAAAAAAGACTATTTAAAATAGCTTTCCAAATAGCTTCTATATCGAATAGGCACATTGTTACATTCCAATAATTTCTTCAGGCTTTTCAGAATATCTTAAACATTCCATTTTGCCCTTTTTACCCACATAGGCAATCTGAGATCTGCCTGTGTGTTTGTGTGTGTGCTTGTGAAAATTATTCTTATCTATTGGGGTGAATATTATAAAAAGCACAGTTGAAAGGAGACAGGCATTGTATTACTTAGTTTGGGTTTGGAAGACATTTAACTTTTCAATATGAAAATGTAATTTTTAAGACAAAAACTAAATTTGGATTTCATTGGTATTCAACAATGCTTCAGAGCTAAATCTGAACATTACTAAAAACTGTCATTATTTATTATTTACATGACTCTCATCTCCCTGCAATCATTTCATTACTTTATATTACAGGTTAGCTTGCTCCATTTCTTCTCTTTCCTTCACATTAACAAAGTCAAGTAAAGAGTGCTATGAAGTCGGCGTGTCCCTATTTGTCCCAAATTGGAGGCAAATTGTTGCCAATGCTCTTTCACATGGTGAATTTTAACCAAATCTAAGGACATAGTCTGTGACTAATACAATTGTGAGTCACAAATGCACCACACAGATCAACCCCCGTACTTACGGCTTTCATTGTCAGCATACTGATTTGGACAAGCTGGAATTTGGGTTTCTTCAGAGACGCCTTGTCTTGGGAATGCCCTTAAGTCTCCTGACTTTATGAACCTTAGCAACAGCAACATTATAGGCACAGGTCAGCGCCAGAGGACTCTGTGATTTCTGCTCAGGTCACTTAACTTAATGGAGAGAAAGACAGATATGCTTTCCTGGAATTTTTTGAGGGCGTGGTAAAAGTCAGAGGCATACTAATATATATATAAAATGAATTTGGGTATTTAAGAATGTGGATTGATTACACCGATATTTCTCATCTTGTTACTTAATACTTTTTTTTTACTCCCTTATGTTGGAGCTTCCTCTTATACTTCTTCCAAGAAATTCTTCTACCTTTTGTAATATTTGGTTTGGAAAAAAATTCACAGTAGTATTGCATAATAATTTGGGGAAAAGAAGAAAGAATAGGCCCAACCTGATAGTAATTTGTGTTAGAGATGAGGTGAACTCCAGGTCTGTTCTTTGTAGTAGAGAAAGAGCCAAAGACTAGCTGTTGGTTTTGGAGGCCAAGATCCCCATGCCCTTTATCAGTTAAAGAGTATCTGACTGGCCTTGCCTTTTAACTTGTTCTCATTTTTTTTTTCAAGTAATGAAGGTGACTTTAAATTTCAGGTTAGGACTAGCTTACAGCATTATCTCCCAGATTGCATGATAGACTTTGTCTCAATGAATCAAAATTATGTCAGGAGGCTTGATGGGGGTGAATATTTCCTTGGTATTTGTGAAATTAATTTTCAGACTTATGTTTAATATCCATGTACTTGAAATATTTGTTTATTTTATACAATTTTCATAAGGTCTGCATCATAAGGTCCGCATCATAACTGACATTTCTTGTTTCTAGATTTGTGTCTCCAGTATTTCTCCTCCCCTATTCCTTTATGAATATTTTAAGAGGCCCATCCCATCATTTTATAGTTTAACAAGGATGTGCTTAACACGTGTACAGTCTCTAAAAACTGGTTCTCTTTCCTACACTGCTGTTTGCTGAGTGGTCGAGAAATTTCGTTTAGCTTCCTAAGTTTCTCTGTAAACCAGCAAAAAGGGAAAGTAACTTTGATGCCTACTTTATCCCAGGTTTTTAAGATGATTAAATAATAAAGAGAAAGTTAATGATGCTTTTAAACTGAATCATGACAAACATTAACAATTATTATCATTATACATCACTCGTATTATACTGTGTTTTCATGCAATTTTATTTTAAGTTCAATAAAGTCAATGAAAGGAGGCATTTCATATGCAACCATGTTGGCCATTTATATTGAAGATTGTTTTGTACTCACATATATCCCAATATACAGACAATATTACATAGTTGGATGGGTGTAATCATGTATAGCATAGTCTTTTGAGGTGGAAGAAAAACTATTTCCCCATTGAGATGGAACATGAGAGTCTTAGCAAGTGTGAGCTTTGTTCCCCTACACCAGCAGCATTAGTGCAGAGTTTTGACAAATGGAAAGCAATATTTTTTTATTGTAATTGTTTAAAATTAGCCCAAGAGTGTTAGAATTTTAAAAGAGTGTGGATCGTTGGATAATTAGTTTTAAACTTATTGACATTATTTGTAGAATGACACTGAAATCCAACTTATGTCACTTAACATCTGGAATATGTACTGTTACATTGGGCAAGAGACTTGAATTGCAGATATAAATATATTTTCTTGCCTCTGTCAAGGTAAAATTGAGATCCTCTTCATACATGATCCCTGCTTTGTACAGAATTAAAAAATCTATTTACTTTACTAAAAATCAGCTTAATGCTCTGTGAGACTCTTCAATATGCACCTCCCTGTATCTGAGAAAGAAAACTAGGTCAGTCACACTGTAACCTTCTCAAACTTTACCACTATAACCTTGTCAGGTTGACTGTTGGCAAGTACAATAATCCTAGGTGGAAAGATTAAGTGAACCTGGAGCCTGGGGATTGGCCAGAACATACTGCCACTGGGAAATGTGATGCCTGTTTAAAATTCTTTTAATACAGTTTTCCCACCATCCACATACCCTTTCTAAACCACTATTTCATGCACACTTTTTCCCAAATGGAAACTAAAACCAAGTCAAACCCAAAGGTGAAAATCAGATGATATTTGCAATTACTTTTTTAAAAGGCAAAGTAGATATTTGAGGGCAAACATGTTTCTGGCTTTGTTTTTACCAGCTCAGGTAAATTTTAGTCCCAAGCATTGAATTAAGCTATACCTATCCAGCTTGCACACAGATTGTGGTCTGTTTATTTTGATCATCTTTTTGGATGATGGAAACTTTGCTCCTGTTTCTCATCCAAGATGGTAGGAACTCCAAGAGCAGCTTGGAGACCAGAGGACTCTAGACTCATTCTTTATGTCTACACTGGCAGACTGATCAATGACTTGGCATATGTTCATTAATAACTGCTTGTGTAAGACACTGGGGGAGACGCTGGTAGGAAACAAAAATAAATTAAACATTCCCTCCAACCTCTAGGAACTTACAATCTGGATGAAGTAACAAGATCCCATAAAAGTTGAACACTCTTAGGAGGAAAAAAAATGCTAATGCTGTAGCATAGCAAATTGTGAGATGAATCCTGATTACACAGTTCACTGAACACAAGCCTTGGTTTGAAGGAGCAATATCATGAGCAAGGCTTTGTGGGATGACAGGGTTTGGACAAGCCAAGAAAACTTAGTGCAAAGTATGTTTATGTTTTATTTAGCTGTGTCCTAAGAGCCCAGTGCTCAATTATGAAATCAGCAGATTTATTTCTATAGACTACCAAGAAAACCCAGAGAACCAAGGCTAAAAATACCCAAGGATTTGAAACGTCATATTACAAATAAAATCAGATGCCAACAAGGGTGAGTGAAAAGTAACAGGCATCGTTTCAGCATTTCTAACTATTTAAATAACAACTTTATGTTAAACATATTTAGGTAATATTTACCTGTATGCACCTTAGGCCTTTCAGGTATTGTCTATCCTCAGATAAAAAGTCATAAAGTTACACCAGAAATGACAATATCTGATCTGGCTGGTAGGAACACATTTGGGGTATTTGAGTGATGCAGTACATATTTTTAAGTAGCCTGTATGCATGCATATGTTTCTATGCATTATTCTAAATAATTTATGAATATTTGATTTTTATAAGATATACAGAGAGCTAGTAACATATAGAAAAACAGTATTAGCAAAAAATAGTTAATTTGAAAAGTAGCAGAAATCAATTCTGTGAGGAGAATATGAGCTGTGTCCTACCTAAAAATGTTCCTCATTTTAACACAATTACCACTAAAAATGTAAAATGAAAGTATATGTTCAGGCATGGAGAAAACAAAAAAATGGGCTTTTGTTAGATGAGTGCACTTACTATGCAGAGATAATTTTCCAAATGTGTTAAGTAGGAAATGCTTAATTTATTTGGGCCATTTGTCCCTGTTTTTTTTTTTTTTTTTCCATTATTTTGTTCAGAATCAGAATGGTGCTCTCAGCAAAGACCTTGAAAGCAAAGACCTTGAAGTAAGCTTTTGGGAAATCTCCACATAAAATGAATTTATTGAAAATTGGGTGTTTCCTGATTTGCCCCTCAACATATTTTCAGTTCTAAAATACCTATTGAAACATCAGGTTAATAAAAGGACAGAAAAATCTGCAACTGTTTTCATGTAAATCAAGAACTATACATGAGGTTGCAAGATTAGGTTGCTCATATTTATTTATTTTCTATTGTCCTGTTAACATTCTTTAATTGTAATCAACAGAAATTGTTCATGGTAAACTTTATAAAAATGGAATTTTTTGAAATAATTGGACAAAATCATAAAATCAAAGGAAAAGTTCCATTTTTGGAGAAAAGAACAGGAAACTTCCTCTATAAATTGAGTAGCAAGAATGAGCAGCATCTAGGGTTCAGGACCCAGCAACTGGAGGAATCACCCCGATCTTTTTCTGGTGGACCTCCATTTGAGAGTTACGCTTCTTGAAGAATTTTTTGGTCTATCACAATATATGTAACCAACTATAACATAGAATCTTCTGGGTATCTTGATTGTACCCAAGACTGTATGAGATTGAGGCTCAAATCCCCAAAGGAAAATTGGGTTGCTTTGGTCAGAATAAAGGGGGAGGATGCCAACAGAGTGTCTGCTATCATTATGTACAGACATTCAGCTTATTTCGAAGTAATTTACTTCTCACTAAATCATTCCAAGGCAAACATTATTATCTCTTCACTACAAATAAACATACCTGTGGTCACAGTTAACACACATGGTTCCAGTACTTCACTGAGACCTATCTGAAACCTGTACAAAACTTACACCCAGTGCATGCCCCCACACACCAGTTTCATAATAGGTGAAAATTTTCATTTAAATGATTCAGCTGTTTCTCTTGTTCCTATTTTGATGCACTTATTATATTTTTCTTTGCCATTTTTGGAGTGTGGAGGAGGTATTTGTACTAATGTAGCCCACTCACCAAATTTATAGTTGGTGATCAGAGTGATACTTGCAGATATGAAGAAGATCATTTTAATTGATTTGATGACTTATCAAAAGCTTCAGTGACAGTATAAGACGTTTGCTCAGAATTCATTTGGTAACGAATATGGGGAACACTCAAGGTACACAGTGGCATAAGGTGCTTCCCCGGCCCTCCTGCTATCGAGTTGTAGAAGAGACCTCATGTGAAGACTCGTAAAACATACAGTGTTAAATCTGGAAATGTGAAATCACTGCAGCCCTTTCTCATTTTGTAGATCAAGAATCCCAAAATTCAAATGGTGAATAAAAAGCCCCAAATGGTGGAATAGTTTCATGTTGTGTGTGGAGATAGTGCCTTTGAATCCCCGGAAGTGTAGCACAGGAGCATTTGTTAAAGACTGTGGATCACACATCCTGTGGGGTTCTGAGAAAGCACGCTTCCCTTGTCATTGGAAGGCTGCTGCTATAATGCTAGTGGCTGGTCAGCAAGCAATAATAGGGTGAAAATAATTGGGAGCCAGGAAACCTAGTACAGGGTGGCAATGTGAGGAAGGGCACAGGCACAGGGATGTGCACATTTTCATTCATCAATCAACACATCGGTTTGATTGATTAGGAATTTAGATAGCAGAACGAAGTGGGGAAAGAGATGATTGTAAGCGGTAGAGATGAAAGGCTCATTTCCTGGGAAGGATACTGGAAAGATGTTCCAGACAGACATGTCTCTGAATCGTGGCTCTGCCAGCTACCAATGGAGAGACCTCAGAGTCCAATACTGAAGTACGACAATGAGAACACCAGCTTGCGTAGTGAGAAACTGTGCTTGGCAAGGAGCTACAGAGCTTAATACTAATGGCATACTGAGAAGTCTGGAGCCGTGCGCTCCACGACTGATAATTTGGCAGAAAACCTCAATAAGGGCCTTGGCTTTTTTATCAGACACTTTTCACCTTGTATTTACTAGATGCCTTCTGGATCTCTTGCCACTATATTTATGCCCCAGATGAGAGAAATGGAAAAGGGCAAAATTCAAATACCAAGAAAACTATTAACTGTCTTCCATTCTTATTTTTCAATGAGGCTCCACCCAACAACTTATTTCATATTTTATAAAATCTTAGGCAGAAGACACCACATTTACAAGGGAGGCTAGTAAATGTAGCTTTTTGGCTGGTGACATGACTGACTCCAACAGAGAAGTGGTCTCTTAACAAGAATTAAGGAATTAGGGATGCACATGGAAGTCTCTCCATGCATGACCACATATGTGTATGTGTGGAAACAAGGAAAAAGTGAACTATGTTTTACATACGCAATACATTCTGGAAATGCAAAAGCTCAGAGGAAGAATAATCTTGGGGAAAGACTGTTGAATCTGCTTTAAGATATATTGAGCATGAACATAATAAGGTGCTCCCTTATCGAGCAGTTTACAAAATTTCAGGAACAGATTTGAAGGTAGTTATCGAGATGCAGAGCTGTCTCATAATAAGTTGATAGGACAGCTTAACTGCTGTTGCCGCAAAATTAGGAAAGCGTTCTCTCTAATTGGACATTCCAGCACACACCAAAGGGGCCTGAGCATTTCAGGTCGTTAATCTGCAGAAGTTAGAGGCATCTTTGTGAGTCCACACACCATTAATGACATCAGAATTTGCACTGACGTTAACTTTGGTGTTTGACTAGGAAAGCACCTGTCCTCCCACTTCCAGCTCAACCTCCAATTAACTAGGCAACAGCATGTCTCAGTGTCCAGGCCAGTGATTGCAGAACTGCAAAGAGTGTGCTCCCACAAATTTTTGGAAGGATTGTCTTGTTTTGGTTTAGCCTGTTCTTCCAGACTCTAAGGTAGAGATAGTCTAAATTTCTTGTTCTGAAAAGGGCCCATGATTTCTCTGAACTAAGGGATTGTTTTCTCAGCCACCTTCATATATTAGATAATGCCTCATCCCTCTGTTGCACTATTTTACGTCTGTAGAGGAGTTGGTAGAAACGAGTAACTCCCTTAACACTGACAATCCCTAGCCGTGCCATTAAGAAGCATAAGAAGTACCAGTACTGTTTTGGCTTCTGTGCATCCCCTGGTCTTGCCAAAGTCTCGCATCTCTTCTCAAGTCAATACCTCATTCTTTCCCTCACACCTTCTCTAACTTCTTCCATTATATTTTACCACAGCAACTCCATGGATGCCTCCTAAGCAGGTATCATTGAGTTACTATTTTTAACAATTACTTGCTTATGCAGTGATTTACTGAAATAATGTCATTGCAGGTGCTGAAGAAAAATCACTGAATATATGAATGAATGAAGACAATAATACAGTGTAATAAGTCACAAATTCCCAAATATATACACATGCATGTAAACACACACACACATATACACATACACAGAGCTGTCCTATTCAGTGAGCTCTAAGTGAGGATTATAGCTACTAACAGATAATATAATTTATAACTGAAAGTTGCAGAGGTTATTATTTAGAAATGATGATGATAAACGTTTGAATGATAGAAACTTTGGTTTCCCATACTTTTTAAAACATATAGACGTCTAAGTTATTTCTGTATACCTAAATCATTAGTGAATAGTCTGTTAGTTGAATAGTTATTGAAACCATAGTTATCTAAACCATTTTAGATATTAAATGCATTCTCAACTTTAATTTCCTTTATTCTAATGTGGGGATCTTTGAGATGACTGATAATTGAGACTTTATTTCTGGCTTTGGTCCTATGAAGAATGGCACAAACTCATTTAAACAGACATATGTCAAATTCAAAGTCTTATGCCTTTAAGAATATGAAAGTCTATTTTTCATGAAGGTACAAATGCTAGTGATAAATGTAGTGGATTTAACAAAATGCACAACTGAAGATTTTAGTATTGACTCAATAAACACATGAGTTCATAGGTAGACTCCTCTTATCAAACATCAACATCAATCATACTATTCCTGGATAAAATGTACATGAAAGCATATATTTTATATGTGTATATTGTTTGCATACATGTTATATGTAGTATATGTGTGTATACATATATATATATATACACACATGTAAATAATCCTAGTCTAGGTCTAGTAATAATAATAATCCTAGTCTCACTCCACTCTGTCTCTCACAATGAATACAGCTATAAAACCTGGATAGAAAAATCTATTCAGGACCCCGATAATCAAATAGTAGCAGGCAGTTTGGAAAAGAAGAACTCTATTAAATATATCTTCAAACTTCTGGTGAGTTTGCCATTATTTTTCTTCTATCATCCCCTGATCTGGTCTAAAAGCTAGAAAAAGGCTAACAAAATAATTCCACAGCAAGATGAAGTCATAAAATAATAAATGTGAGAGAAATGAATTCTGAATACCAGTGATAAGAAATCAGAAATAAAAAATATATAAATCGGTGAAATCAAAAGCTCATTCACTAAATAAACTAAAAACATTGATAAGTCACATCAACAATGAAACATCTGTAACATGTTATATATGAAATATAGATAAATAAGTACTATGAAAAAAATGATGTTAATATGAGGTGTCACCCAAAAGCTCCTTTGTTGATGCAGGAATGTTCAGGGATTTGAAATGATTAGCTCAAGAGACCTGTAACGTAATCACTGAATTAATCCATTTTCTGGATTGATAATGTGAATGGATTAACTGGGTGGTCACTGTAAGCCAGCGAAGCATGGCTAGTGGAAGGGGTCACTGGTGGCGTGCCTTGGGAATTGTGTATCTCACCCCCTGCTCTCAGTCTGCTTCCCTCCCACCATGAGCTGAAGAGTTTTCCCCCATCTGCACCCTCTGCCATGCTGTTCCAACTCACCTGGGGTCACAGCAGTGGAAGTGGACAAACCATGGACAAAAATGAACTTTTGCTCTTCTAAGCTCTTCTTGAGAGGTGTTTTAGTCACAGCAACAGAAAGCTGACTAACACAGAAATGATATTATTACAGATCCTGAAAGCATAAAAGGAGGATAAGAGAACATGATGAGCAACTTTACTCCCATAAATTATACAATCTAGAGAAAATATGACAGTTCAGTTTAAATCTATTGATTTATCAAACAGGGTAAACTTTCAAAATTCACCCAACTTGAAATAGCATTTATATTTAATGCTATTAAATGTATACTTTCTGAAAAAAAAAATCCAACCCAGCTGGTTTTGCAGTCAAATTATACTAAGCATTTAATGAATAATTAATATCAAGTCTGTGACACAGTGTTTTCTAGAAAATAGAAGAGGAAAGGCATCCCAACTTTTTTATGAGTCCAGCACTATGCTCAGTAGTCACATGATCAAATCCATTGATACAGAAAAATGTTCGGTGAAATTCAACATTCATTTCTGATTAAAAACAATGTTAGTGAACTAGGAATATAATACACTGTCTTCATCATAATAAATGGCATCTAAATAAATTATGAATAATATTATAATCATTACTAAACAAACCAATGCTTTCCCCACAATTCAAAAACAAGAATGCCCACTTGGTCTTATAGTCATCATATGGGACGCCCTTGCCAGTACAGTAAGGCAAGAACAAGAAGTAAAAGTCATACACAACTTAAGGAAGAAGTAAAACTACCTTTATTCACCAAGGTATCATTGTTTTCTTCAGAAACAATCTCAAGAAAATTTTAAAAATCTCCTGGAACAGGAAGGGATTTACCAAAGTTGCAGGATGCAAAGTTGATATGAAAAATTGTATTTTATATATTAACATGGTGCAATTAGAAATGAATGGCACAAAGGAATCTAGAATTTACAACTACAAAAAATAAAATACATAGGTACAAGTTTAACATACCTATATAGGATCTGTATCATGAAAAACGGACAAAGGAAAACCTGGGAGACAGACACATGCCCTTCATGGTTTGGAAGACTCACTCCAAGAAAATTATCAGTTATTCCCAAATTCATCCATAGAATAAATGAAATTATGTTCAAAATCCCAGAAGTTATTCTTATAGTTGTAGACAAACTGGACCTAAAGTTTACATGAAAATACAAGGAATCTGGAAGGTTCAGATAGTTCTGAAAAACAAGCATAATGGCAAAAAATCAGTCTAGCAGATTTCAAGATTCATTCTAGCTCCAGTCACCAAAAACCGGTGATATTTGCAAAGTGAGGTGGTGCAAATATACATCAATGGAACAAAATAGATACTCTAGAAATCAACCTACCTGAATATGATGGGTTGACTTTTTTGACAAAGATGCAGGGAAATTTAGTGGAAGATGATAGAGTTTGGAGGAAATGACATAACAATTGAAAAAGTGTATGTGTGCATGGCCTAACTTTACATCTTACACAATACTTGACTCACGATGGGTTGTATTTTTAATGTCAAATGTGAAAAATAAAAATATTAGAAGAGAGGAGAAAATATTCATAATAACAGGGATAGCCATAAAGTTTTTAAACATGGCCACAACAGCACCATCCTTTGGAGGAAGGGGAAGAAGAAGAGAAAACGGAAGGGGGGGGAAGAGGATGAGGGAAGTATATATGTATATATATGTATATATGTATTATGTATGTGTATATATATATATATATACACACACACGCAAAATAAAACAGGAATGTATGTCAGGCATATTATATATCATAATACATATTGATATAGGTAATATGTATGATAAATATCAACATACATAATATTAAAGTCAGATATATATATATGATTTTATCAAGGTTAAAGTATTTTGAAGAAAATGAAAAAACAAGCAAGGTATTGGGGAAAGTATATCGCTTTGCTAGCAAAGTTCTTGTATTAAGAATGCATAAAGAACTCTCAAAACTTTCTTCAATAGAAACAAATAATTCGGTTAATAATGGGCAACCTATTTAAACATATATTTCATAAAAGAGGATATGCATAAGGCAGATAATCACATGAAAATGTGGTCAGTGTAATTTATCATTAAGGAAATATAAATTACAAAGCACCATGTGGTGAGATGAATAACTAGAACCGTCAGCTGTTTCTGGTGGGAATACAGATGGGAGAGCTATGTTGGAAAACAGTTTGGCAGTTACCTATAAACACAGGACCCAGTGATCCCACCCCCTAGGGAAAAGAAAATGTGTTGAAACAAAACTTGCACATGAAAGCTTCCAGTAGTTTGCACATTGGTACCAACCCAAATATTCACTAGATGAGTGGGAAAACATGCTGGCATACAACCATTTGATGGAATACTATCCAGCATTAAAAATTCATGGATATTTCAATTAAATAAATAGCACAATCATGGGCACAAAGTTGGGTGAACCCGAGTCGTTACACTGAGTTAAAAGAAGTCAGTCCCAAAAGGTTGCATTCTATATGATTGCATTTCATGATATTCTCAAAAGGTTGAAATTATAGAGATGGAGAACTGAGGGGTGTTCTCCAAGGACTACTGTGGGATGGTTTGTAACTACAAAGAGACAGCGCAAGGGGGCCTCGTGGTGATAGGCAGTACTGCATGCTCATTTCAGTGGTGACTGCATGATCCATACATGTGGTAAAATTCACAGAACTGAACACCCCCCAAAATTTGCCTGTTATTTTACTATTAATGATAAAGTAATAATTTAGCTTGTGTTACTCCTTTTCAGAACTGTTCAAAGTGATATATGAATCCATAACTCTAGGATCCTAGCTTCAAAACCTTCATCAGTCACGAACATTAGAAAGGTTCCTTAGTGGACTCATACTTTGGTGTTCTTATTACTTTCAAAAATAATTTGAAAAATACTATGATGAACGACTGGGTAAAACTCACTAAAGAACCTATCGTCATCATTGGTTCTTTGCTAAGAAACTGATGTCCTGCACATCATCTCTTTGCATGATATGACTGAATAAAAATCCTAAGAGTAATATTCCATTGTGTACACCACAGTTTCTTTATCCATTCATCAATTGAAGGTCATCTATGTTGGCTCCACAATCTAGCTATTGTGAATTGAGCTGCTGTGAACATAGAAGTGACTGCATCTCTGTAGTATGCTGATTTTAAGTCCTTTGGGTATAAATCGAGGAGTGGGATAGCTGGTTCAAATAGTGGGTTCATTCCACGTTTTCTAAGGAATCTCCATACTGCTTTCCAGAGTGGCTGCACCAATTTGCAACACCACTCAGCCATGAAATTATGGCATTTTCTGGTAAATGAATGAATTTGGAAAATATTATTCTAAGTGAGATGGGCCAATCCCCCAAAAAACAAAGGCTAAATGTTTTCACTGATAAGTGCATGACAATATATAACGAGGAGGGGGTGGTGGAGGGAAGAGAAGAATGAAGGAACTTTGGATGATGTAGTGGAAAATGGAGTGGAAGGGGATGGAGGACAGAAAGATAGTAGAATGAAACAGACACTATTACCCTATGTACGTGTATGATTACACGAATGGTGTGAATCTGCATTGTGTACAACCATAGAAATGAAAAGTTGTACCCCATTTGTGTACAATGAATCAAAATGCAGTCTGTAAAAATAAAAAAGATTTTAATAAAAAAATATCCTAAGAGCTTACAAATTGGCTCACAGGCCTCTGTGGCCTATGAAATATGCAGGATGCAGGGCACTGTTTTCCAGGCCAGGTCTTGCAAGTGCTGCAACTTTTACTTTGGTGTGTGTTTTGCATTGCCTGCTCTGGCGAAACCAGTTCTCCTGTCAGGAGGACACTCAGGCCAGGTGGAGAAGAGAAGCCAACTTGCCAGCACCCATTTGTCCCCCACGCCACCCACATTGCATCCAGGTGAATGAGACACTTTGGAGACGAATCTTCCAGCCCCATTCAGGTCATCGGATGGCTGCAGCCCCAGAGAGCATGTGACTGCAGCCTCCTGAGAACCCAAAAGCTAAAAATGACCTACTAACACACTCCCAAATTCCTGACGCAAAAAGCAAGAAATGTCAAATAGCTGTTAGTGGTCCAATCCAGCGATTTTGCACTGCAGCAAGTGCATACACGGGAGTGATCGTAAGGAGGACCTGGGGTGTAAGAAGAGAAAGACGTGAGGGATTAAAGGAAACACGTTGGTATTGAAAAGATGTTGGTAGCATCACTGAATTATAGGTCTTCATCAGGATGCAGGATGCAGGGTGAGGGAGTGGGAGGAGCGGGAACAGGAGTCGCATGCTTGAGGCTGAGCTTCAATAACACTGTGTGTGTAACAGCTCTTAAGCTGTGGGTGTGTTCATAGGAATCCATATACCTGAATTGTGGGAAAAGGAACATGTGACTGGACTCAAGGAGCTCAAGTCAACGAGATGCCCATGTCTGATGACTCAGAGCTTATTCGAATCTGTTATTAATCATCATGCCTAAAGTGTGTGTTTTTTCTTTTTTTTTTTTTCTTAGTTTGTTTATTTAATTACTTGTCTTTAAATGAGAACTTTTGTCTTTTCCACCTAGAAAGACTGCCAGGGAATATTGAAAATGACTACTTTTTTCAGGAAAAAAATAACATGGGATAAGATTACAAGTAAAATAGTAGATTTTCACTAATGTTTAGAATGCAGATGCAATTTTAGGGATTCTACTTTGAAATGTCTTTGGCATCCTGATCAAGTCCCCTGATGAGAGACACAAAATAAATCATGATCAGGTTGGTGTTTTCCAAACAAAATATCTTAATAAGTATGTGCAAAATGTCAAGATGTCTATATATGTTGTATCCCAGAGGGATCTAGAACCATGGCCAGTGCTACTATCTCTTGTAAATATTTTTCAAGAGCAATAATAATAGAAATAATGAATTCAAAGTTATAACAACACATTCAAAGCCACTGTGAACATAAATATTGTGTGTATTTTCTTTTTTCAATTTTTTATTTGTTCTTTTTAAATAAAAATGACAGTAGAGTGTATTTTGACATATTATACATACATGGAATATGACATTATAATTAGTCTTGTGATTATACATGATGCTGTGGTGTTGAACTCTCTGATAGAAGAACAAAGATATTATAGGACACACAGGGCATGAGTCAAGAGCTATCTGAGAGAAATTTTAAACAAGGCATAGATTTATATCACCAACATGACAGATCATGGAGTCAGCATGATTTAGGGATTAGTGATGAAATTATTGAAATAACTTTAGCAAAGTCTCATCAAACATAAATGTTAAATTTTTGCTTTTATTTTTCAATTAGGTATTCAATTGACAGAAACACAGACTTGGAGAGATACTTCAATATTGATGCCAACAGTGGAGTTATTACAACTGCCAAATCTTTGGATCGAGAGACAAATGCAATTCATAACATCACAGTTCTTGCAATGGAGAGCCGTAAGTTGTAATGTCTAGAATTACCTGAGGAGAGAGGGGAGTGAGTGTGGAGAACAGGTTACTGGAGACTATAACACAAGTTTGAATCATCATAGTTACTCAATTGCATTAACCAAAATGAGAAAAAAAACTTTCAAGCTGTAAAACATATGTGTATCCCTTAGGTTCATTTGCTAACACTTACTCAGGTATACAATATTAATGAAAACAGGACACATATTTCCTGATATTTACAAATTTAATGAAAAGACAACACTATTAAGGGATAGGCCTTCAGAGTTCCTCTTGCTTTGGGGTCACATTTCATATATTTCATTTATGCTATTAGGGAATTGGTGAAGTAACTTACAGTAATTAGTAAATTGATCTGTAACCAAGAGATTTAGATTTGAACATTTTGACAACTAACTAATTTTAGTTCCTGATCAGAAAAAAATGGAAAAAAACTATATCCATATTAATGCATATGCACATTTAGTACTGTGTATATAATAGAAATTTATATTCAATTAAATACAACCTTTAGCCTCAAAGAAAATCAAATATCATGGTTTGCTGTTCATTCTTCTCTTGACAGTTTTCTTTTCAGGTACTACACACACACACACACACACACACACACAAGCACACATATACACATACACATACACCCCATATAAATATGCATTGCATACATACATAGCCACACCACATACACATATGCACACACCCCATTTGCATGTACTCATATATACACATATGCCTGAAGGTATATATACACATACATAAATTAGCACATACATATTTGGATCAGATTATCTGCGACTCCCTTTAAAGAATGTAGGATTACAAGTGTAAATTTCTTTTGAAACTTATGCTTCAGAGATGCATGTTATTTTTGCTTGATTTTTAACGTAAGTGTTTTTGCTAGTTTTCCATGGAAGTTCCCTAAGTAAAATAGCAGGGGAATAGCAACTTTTCCCTCAGAGTAAATAGTGACACATTTTCTCATTTATTAGAGAATCCGTCTCAGGTAGGAAGAGGCTACGTGGCCATCACCATACTAGACATTAACGACAATGCCCCTGAATTTGCCATGGAGTATGAAACCACGGTCTGCGAAAATGCCCAGCCAGGGCAGGTAAGAGGCTTGAGAACCTTGCTCCTTGTTTGTGGTTTCTTTAGAAACATCCAGCAGCAGTGCCTTTGAAATCTTCCAGCTTTAAGATAACATATCATCAGCTTGTTTCAGCAAAACGAATGCTTTGATGTGCAGCATAAACTAATATGAAAGGAATTTTCAAATTCTGGTTTAATTGAGTGACCACAGTTCCTCAGGAAGAAAAGGTAAACTTCATAAAAGCCCTGCTCAGTGGTTAAGGGCTTCAGCTCCTTTAAGGAGAAATATAGCATATTAAGCTTGATTGGGCTGTTTCCCACATTACACGGCAGAGTTTAAGAACCTTGAAGTTCTGAGAATGGAGTGCAGTTCAGTTGCAATCCGCTTCCTGTGTCCATAGCATTTGGTGGCTTGTGATGTTTACTGGGATGTCTAATCAATTGGTGCAGCTCATTTCTGATGTTCACAAAGGAAGTTCAAACACACACTTTGAAAAGGCCATAATTTGTTTTTCAGGGCTCTTTTTAGATTGGGTTCATACAGGTACATCTGTTGGTTTCCCCAGTTCTTTCGGAAAGATGACATTTATGATAAGCTGTAAAACTACTCAGAAAATGTAGCAGAGTCCACCAGTATGCCTTCCTGTCTTACCTTCTCTATTTCTAGGTTATCCAGAAGATCAGTGCAGTTGATAAGGATGAACCATCCAATGGACACCAGTTTTACTTCAGCTTAACAACAGATGCCACAAATAACCACAATTTTTCATTGAAAGATAACAAAGGTAAGGTGTTATTGTCGCTGGTGGAGGTAGCAGCAGACTCCCTAAGCAAGTGATTTTTCTCCCTCAGGAATGCAGCTATGGATTTTTTTTTTTTTTAACAGCAAGGACATTAATTAAAGGGCAATGGGCTCCTTGAGTAATTTTTATCTATAGATTTGCTGCCACGAAGGAGAAGCTGCTATTTAAATCATTTTAGTTCTAAAGCCAAGGGGGAAATGTTACATCTATTTTTCTTCCTTTTCTTTTAGACACGTGCTTCCTTATTTGTATACCATGCTTTTATACAAATGATCTAATATACTGAGGGTCCCCTTAATGAGGACTCTGCAGCATAGATGCAACTTGAATCTTGGGGAAAATAATCAGACCTTACACAGTTCCACCTAAAGCAACCTTGATTTAATGCTCTCAACAAAAACATCTGTTAGTCTTTTGTTTTTACATAAAAATAAAGGTATTCCATGAAAAGAATAATAATATATTAATTATGCTAGTAATATAAAGCATAAAATAATAAAAGAGCTTGCTCTCATGGCAAATCATACTTCCCTGCTTAAGAGGTAATCACTCTTAGCCATTTCCTAAGTATCATTGTAGAAATATTTTACAAATACCTGACTTTGCTTAATGTATTTTCTTTAGGAAATTTTAAAGGAGGCATGTGATGATGCTTTTCTGTTATCTAATTACAAATTTATATATTGGGTTTTTGGGGGGAAATGTAAGAAACAGATTTTATAGTCAAGTACTGACTTAACTGGAAGGACTTGCTTTCAGAAGATGGATATTATGAGGGCTTTTGCCTGAAGCCACAACTGCAGAAAATCCAAACTTAGACTCAAAAATTCAATCTGAAAATAATAATTTTCCAGATACCAATCTCAATTTAATGAGAACTCTCCATTTTCCCTTTAGTAATATAAAAGAAAGAGCATTCTCTGTGTGTAATCCCAAACTCTCTGACTTAATCATCGTTGGAAAGGATCATTCTCAGGTTTGGAGGCTTCCAGTAAATGCAAGGTCTGCACAAGGAGAATGTGAATATATCCCCCTTGTGTCCTCATCCAAGGCCACCACAATTCTTGTGCAGCTTGAGCACAAACATATCTGGATTTATGGACCATCCATAATGCCACACAATTGAAAAAGTCCCCACGTTACCTACACAAGCCCAGAATCCCCCAGCCTGTACCATGAAGCAAGACATCTAGATAAATAGGGAGAAAATCAGTCCTTATGTTCTTTTCCATCTTGGGGAGCATGCTGAACAGAGGGTTCCCTTCTCCCATGTTGGAAATTTCAGCTTCTGCTTCTTAATTAATTGTGTATGTATGCAAAAGTGTGCTTTTGATGTGTCATATTAGATTACAAATCAACAACTTTGAAAAATGTTTCTGTATTGAATTATAAACACAGATAGCATCTCAATCAGTGAGAGGTAAATTCATAGACCTGTGTGTTAATATGTTAAGCATAAAAAGACATATACAATATAATATCCCTCAATTTAAATTTTCAGGGAGTACCATCTCAATTCTTTTATTTTTCTTTTGTTCCTATTACCAGAGATTAAACCCTCAGGGACAAACTACACCTATAGCTCTTTTTATTTTATTTTTTTTAATTTTTAGACATATTCAAAATTTTTAAAAAATGGTCTCAAAATTATGGCCATATCTTTTAAAATAAAAGATTTGTTTATATAAAAACCCACAAGCTGGAATTTAATAATCAAATATTTTGATTTTTTTCATCTACAATTGTAGTAAATATCTTTTATGCAATCTAAGGTGAGATTGCTGCTCTGTGCTGTTTGAAACAGAAAGGACATCAGCTTGCTCTTTCGCTAGAATATTACCAATGTGTGTGTGTGTGTGTGTGTGTGTGTGTGTGTGTGTGTGTGCTGCTAAGGATTGAGTGCAGGAACTTTACTACTGAGTTACATCCCTAAGTCCTTTTTATTTATTTTGGATTCAGGGTCTTGCTTAGTTACACAGTCTAGCCTAAAACCTGCAATCCTCCTTCCTTAGCCTCCTGAATAGCTGGGATTATAGATGAATGGCATTGTACCCAACCCAACTATTGTTGTTTCTTATTAACATTGGATAAATATCTATTTAACTTTTTGGAAGAATATATATAGACACACACACACACACACACACACGTATATACTCTCTATATATACATCCTTATATGTTTTCTCTATATGGTCTTTATATACATATTCTATGTACTTTTATACATATATATATATATATATATATACACACACACACACTATATGTGCACACTGAATAAAACTATGGTCTTGATTTCCCTTCTTTTGCTTCATATTTTTTGTTAGTTACTATAAATTCTGATGATCCCATAAATTCTGTAATTAGTTAATTAAGACAATTTATCTGGATAAATTGCTAACAAATTAAAAACTCCATTTCTGATATCGAAATCACAGCATGTCATATAAACATATTGATGACTTTTTAAATATTTATAATTACTATAATGTTTAGATGAGATAGAATTTTGAATATAAATTGAACACAAATGACTATGTTATCATTGAGAACGTGTTTTAACACATGCTCTTTGAGGAGGTAGAAATATCGATACAGTAATTTCCCTTCTGAATATCCATGCCCAGTCCTGTGCTGTGTGATGACACTTCAGGTGGTGGTGGCCACGTCCACGATGGCTATGTGAGGACAGTCCCATCATATAATATCCCGAGTGATGTTGCCACTCTCTCAGTTTGGGTGACCATATCATGATGCTCCCCCAAGGATGAGCTGGCTGGATATATTTCTCTGAATATATTCTGTGTTAGCAACAAATTATTCTATATTGAATTTTAATAAAGCCACAGTAGCTTATTTTACTTTTTTTCCATATTGAGCTTGGAACTTGTGAAGAAAGGATGGATTGGACATGCTTCATAACAATGCTGCAAAAAAATTTAACCTGTTAAGTTTTCCTTCTTTGCACTAAAAATATATGGCTTGAAATTTTAGACAACTGGAAGGGATGCCTTATATGTAGAGGTTTTTTTTTTTTATTAAAATCTTTTTTTATTTTTACATACTGCATTTTGATTCATTGTACACAAATGGAGTACAACTTTTCATTTCTATGGTTGTACAGACTGTAGATTCATACCATTCTTGTAATCATACGTATGGACAGGGTAATAGTGTCTGTTTCATTCTAGTATCTTTCTCTCCCCAACCCCTCCCACCCCATTTTCCTCTACACCATCCAAAGTTCCTTCGTTCTTCTCTTCCCCCCACCCCGCCACTCCCCATCGTTATGTGTTGTCATGCACTTATCAGAGAAAACATTCGGCCTTTGGTTTTTTGGGCTTGAAGAATAAAATTATGGCATTTGCTGGTAAATGGATGAAGTTGGAAAATATCATGCTAAGTGAAATAGGCCAAGCCCAAAAACCCAAAGGCCGAATGTTTACTCTGATAAGTGCATGACATTATATGTAGATTTTTAAGTTGTGTAGAATAACAGAGTATGTGTGGGCTAACAGAATGTCTTAAAACCATCATGCGGGAAGTATGTCTGTCTACGCAAAGGAACTGAGAGTTGCTGATTAAGTGTCTGCACTCGGAGCTCGCCCTACTCGAGGGCTGAGGCAGACAGGGACCTACACCTCGGGAAGACCGAGTCCACCAGGAGTCTCTCTGAGCCGCGCTCCTTCTCTCTCCTAGACAACACGGCCTCCATACTCACCAGGAGGAACGGCTTCCGGAGGCAGGAGCAGTCTGTGTACTACCTGCCCATCTTCATTGTGGACAGTGGGTCCCCGTCGCTCAGCAGCACCAACACGCTCACCATCCGCGTCTGCGACTGCGATGCCGACGGCGTGGCGCAGACCTGCAACGCCGAGGCCTACGTCCTGCCCGCCGGGCTCAGCACCGGAGCGCTGGTGGCCATCCTGGCCTGCGTCCTCACCTTGCTGGGTGGGTACCGTGCGCGGCGCCTGCTCTGCAGCAGGGTCACAGCCGGCCGGGCGCCGGGGCTTTGCTCTGCTCCTTTCTGTCCCTTTGGAGTGTTGTTCAAGCACGTCCTCGAATATTCTACCAAATGGTGTTTCACTAAGTGACACTCCCTAGCTGGCCGCACTGTCCGGTCCTGTATGTAAAGTATAGTGCAGGAAAAAAAAAAAAAAAAAAAAAATTATATTTTCAAAACAACAGAGGTGATACATACCTCGTGCTAGAAACTGATGATTTTCAATATTTTTGTTTTCAATTCGCTTTATCCCACGTGTTTGCTTTAGAATACTCCGCAGAGGAAACACTCTAGACCAGAAGGAACGTTTTCTATATTGTCTTGATAATGTTCTTATTTTAGGAATTGTGTCTGTATAGGCAACTTTTTTCAGAAGATATTTAAAGAGGCTTTCTCAAGTTATTTGCAAATTTTAAAAGACTGAAATTCCAGCAATTCAAGTATCATAATATAAGAATTATTAGCATATTTAATTGTGCTTTTTCATGAATAATTTATTTTGGGGTTTAATTAGATTTATAACTCACATTAAAATTTCAGTTGCATAAAAGATTATGCAGCATCCTTTTAAAAATTGGGAAACATCCAACATGGCCATTGTGTAATGGGTTCATTCCAAAGCAACTCTCCCTCACAGCATCACTTCCTACAACAAAGAAAACAAACATTTAACATTGCCCCTGAAATGGTGCTTTGTGTTTTCTTGGGGTTTAATACAATTATGAAATCCATGTATAGCTTGTTTTTATAAAAGCATCATTTAAAATGGAAGTCAGCATTGTGTAATGTTAAAAAAAATATGTATTTGTGGAGTTGGGCAAAACCAGCTTCTATTTTTGTCTCTGCACAAGAGGTATGTTAGTTCCCCTATAGTAAGCTTCCTATTCAAAAAGGGGAACATAATAGAACTAGTCTCACAAGGTTGTTGTGAGAATTAAATGAAATAATTCATGTAAAGAATAGAGTGTCTACCACACAGTGAATATTCAATCTATTTTAAGTGTTATTGATGAAGCAAAAATCCCCTCTCTATTAACCAAACTAAGACCTAGTTACTAATACATTGCAAACAGTCTCGTAAAAATGGCAGTTATTATCTTTAATAACTTCAGCTAGACAAATATATCTGGAAGAAAATAATTAAACTAGTTTTTTTTTTCCCACAGAGTTTCACACAGGTGGCAAAAACTTTCAGAAATTCATTAGAAATGTCAAGTAATTCCCAGTTAAAGTTGATTAGAATATAAGGCACTGACGTAAATTTGAACAACAAAAAGAAATCATTGCAAACAATATTTTATTGCTCTATTGGGTTCTAAAACATAATAATACAGATGTAAATTGCAGATTTACTTTATAGTAGCTGAATAGCTACATAAGAAGATTTTTTTAAATCCCTGTCATAGTTAAAATGGCAATGTTTTTAACTTGAAGTGCAGTCAGAAAAAAAAAAAAAGAAAAAGAAAAAAGGATAGTAGGTGGTGCATGGAGCACTTTTTAAACTGGACCAGTTTGTTACAGACAACACAGAATATACTCCCCTTACAAGGAATAAGGTAAAGAGATGCCTACTCTCAAATTAATTTTCACCGGTAAGGGGTTGAGTGGAATTTTTTTTTTTTTTTTTTTTTTTTTGGTGGTAGTGGGGATGAACCCAGTGCCTTGTGCATGTGAGGCAAGCACTCTACCAACTGAGCTATAAACCCAGCCCATGACTTTCTATATTTTGAGATGCTGTTTTTCTAATGAAGCTTGCTGCACTTTCAGTAAATACTTTCTCTCCAGACTTTGTGGTTCCTTGCAGTTGAGGTTGCTTGAAGATTCTAATTAGTGAAGAATCATCAATCTATTACTAAAAATAACTGAAATAGAGTTTTACTCTATTTTAGACTTAGGCGTATTATGTATGTATTAGTGTCTGTAGGTGTTTACATAGACTTGGGGAGATTTCTTCTAAATCTAGGCAAGTGTGACTCAACTTCCTGTTAAATTTGAGCATGTTCCTTAAGGGTTAATTAGAAAACCCTCTTCTATTTTTAATGATAAAAATTTCCATTTTTTAAAAAATTTCTACAAGTCTATGAAACATAAGTTAAAGCAGAGCCTTATGTTGCTGAAAAGCGGTTTTGAAATAGGGGCTTCCATTTCTGTAGTGATGCAATCTCTTCAGATGCCAGCTCAGAATCATAATCTCTTTGTATCTTATTTCATAAATTGGTGGGAGCGGATAATCATGGCCTGTGCACTCTTTTGGTTTTGTCTTCACTATTATGGACTGGATTTTGACATGACGGACTCTGAAGTCAATGAAATTGTGCATCTCAGGGGGTGTTGATGGAGTGCACCTCCTGACAGCCACTTGATTTCTAGTTCACAAATGACTCATTCTTTACAACACTTCAAAAAGTGGTGTGAATCTTATTTCTAGACACTAGGTCTCAGGATTTGTAACTCAAATATCTGAACAAATGTTCCTAGAAAAATATCAAGGTGAGGAGGTGAGAATGATGAGAAAGAACTTGATCACCAAGTTCAATTAAGGATGAAAGTACAAAAACCTTTTTGGAGACTTTAAAAAACACACTTTACTACATGTCAAGTTTGGATTCCAGGTATGTGACAAATTAATGTGACTGTAACCTTACCACAGGGTGATATACTGAAATTCTCAGAATGTTAGCACTAGAAGAAATCTCTGAAATTGATTCCAGCCTAAACCTCTGCACTTCACATAGGGGGCAATTGAGGGATAGTTAGGAGGAGGATTTGCAAGATTTCATATAACAAGGTCGGAGCTATCATGGGATAAGTTGCTAGGTCTGCTTATTCTCAGTCATTGCTTTTGGATTAAACTGCAAAGGAGATACACCTTGAAAATACAAAAATTGTTACTCAAATATAGTCCTTTCTTTCATAAGATTTGAAATCCATGTTTGTTCCCCAAAGCCAGACTTGTCAGTCTTCACCTCCATTAGTATTCTTCTAACTTCATGGGTGAATTTTTCTCTGACTTTTCTCTTTCTTACTCTTACTCTCACCTCTTTTTCTAATTTATTTTCTCCTGAGTTCTCTAAATGAAAAAGAGGATCAAAAAATTAGAATGTGGGTTTCCTTTGTATATAGTGAGTACAACCTGAATGGGAGACAGAATCACCAGATTCACACTTCCTGATGAATTCATCAAACAGGTGCCTCAATTATTGTAAATGCAGAAAAGTTTCATCAATATCTGGCAAGATGCTCTGATATTCTAAAGCTTGAGTAAGAAGTATGCCCCATCAGTAACACCAAACACCAATTAATTTATGTATTTTTATCATAGTTACATTCTTATTTGCTGACACATACAGTTATTTTTCCTCCAGGCTAAAAGCACTTTAAAGAAAAAATTTCTGTGAATGACTGACACATTAAATTATTCCTTTAGTAAGTTTTTAAGAAACTTAAGAGAAAGAATTTCAACGGCTTCAGATTAAAATAAGTTTCGGTGTTAAATATCACATGTCTCATTTGGAGAATATTACAGCTGGCTTCTTATTGTGCACTGGAAGCTTCTTTGTGCCACTGAATTTACTAAATGAAGTTTTGGTTTTTCCCTGTTTGGAGCTTAAGTTCCAGGTAATTGAAGTCCTGTAGCATTTCTGGCAGCTCGTTGCTTGTCAGACACATTGGGATTAGTTAAACCAGCCCGGCTTCATAAACTCAGGTTTAACGAGGAGTTTGTAGAAAATCCCAGTTCACCGCACAGAGTTCAAGCTTTTCTGGTGTGTCTGCTGTGGGTATCTTTACGTTTAGTTTTCAAGTCTCCTGTCAGTTTCCTTCCCTCACCCACTGAATGCTAACGAGAGGCTATTGGCCTCTTGTTATGGTGTTGTTTGTGATTTTGTTCAATGGTGAAGTCTTTTCCTTATTTTGTAAGTGATCAACATTACTGACAAAAAATTTTATTAATGAGGAGAACAATGGCAGAACTACATAAAATGTTGATCTTCACTCATCATAATCGATAATGATAGAGTAAAATGCCATTGGTGGTCCTTGAAATAGTAACGGTCAGCCGGCTAACTGAAGGCAGGAATGTGTTTCTCTTCCCAACAAGCATGACACGAAATGACTGAGAGACATTTCATGAGCTTATGCTACGAGCGAGGCATTAGCCTAAGTACTTTACAAGCAATATCTAATTTAATTCTCATAAAATGTTACTAGGCAATGAGTATTAGTACAACACGTTTTCAATGGGAAACCTACAGCTTAGAGGAAATGTGTCCAAATTTGCAGGGTGAGTGAGTGTCAAGAATCAGAATCCAAAACCAGGTAAGACTGCCTTCTAAACGTTCTTAATCAGGGATTATTCGGTGTGTTTTCAAATACAAAAGACCTGTGTGTCTCTGGGAGATTCGTAAAGATCCCTGAATATTCCAAATCTGGACACTGTCAGAATAGAGGTAGTAATATCTTTCATATGTTTCACATAGGGACCTTTCACATAGGGATCAGTGGTTAATTCCAAGCACCTAATTTATACTTTCATCCAATTACTTCTGACCTTGAGAAAGCTCTTAGAAATGTTCATGAAAAACCTGAGGTTATAGTTTAACAAACCTAAATGTAACGTACAAATACCTGTGCATAAAATATTCGTCATCATCCTCAGAATGTTTTTATCTGCCTTAAGTTCAGATGAAATCATTCTTTCACATTTAAAGAAGAAAAACTTTGTGATACTTGCTGTTGGGAAATAAAATATTATTTCAGCCTAATTAAACTTTTCCCTGTCTTGAGACATGGGCAGAATAAACTCCTTTATGCACATGCTTTAGAAATCTCTAGTTCAACTTTTCGCTGCAGGTCTACCTATGCTTGTTCTTATGGGTAACTGAAATTAGAAATCTCAATAGAAATATAAAATCCTGAAGAATTTCCCTACATTCCTGCTTCTTTTCCTGAGTTAGCACATACTAATGCATTTTTCTGAGTGGAATCCATCTGCATTCCCTCTTTTCTCTACCCCATCTCTATAGTTAATCGATCCGCAATTTTACTTTTTAGTTCTTGAGTGGATTCATTTCTTTGCTCTGATGAAGCACCTGATTTGGTCCAGGCTCCATCTTTTCTCTCCTGAATTATGGCGACCGCCCCATTCTCTTGTCAGATTCAGTCCATCAGAAGGGAAGACAAAGCTTCCTAAGAGCAATGTGATTGCGACACATCGCAGCTTAAGAGAATATTTCCATGACTCCTCATCATCTAAGTGCTGAAATCACAGATACTTGAAAAGCAGACTGCTCCCTCCCAGTTCAAACTTCCTTCTCTCCACGCACAGTGCACTTTAGTCAGACTGAATGTGTTGCTGTTTCTCATACTCACTCTTCTTTTTTCCGTGCTCCAGTCTGCTGTGCTCCTTCTGCTTCTCCTACCAGTCTCCAGAATCCACGGTGACTCCTTCCTTTGTGTCTTCAAACTTCCTGTCTTGGTTTCTGAGTCCAGGTGGGGTGTTGCTCTCAAGGGCCTCATAACACTGGGGCTTGGCAGTCTTAGAGAATCCGTCATAGCCAAGTGGCATCCATGAAGCCATGATTTATCTGCTTTATTGGTTTGTCACATCTGTCTCCTCCACTAGGCTCCTGCTTTTGAAGGCAAGGATTTGAGCATTATATTATCATTATATATGGCATTTCATAAATTGCACATACAAGGCATTCCATACATGCCTACTGGATGAACCATAAGTGATTTGAATGTACTCAGTAATGGGAAAGAACATTTGATTTCATTTTCATCTTTATTCACAGGTGCATCTCCATTGGATCTTGATTTTATGTTTTTCTAATATTCTACATATTTAGGATGTTTTTTCTGATATTCAGTCAGTCTCTCTAACTTTTTTGGAAAATAGATATGGTATAGGTTAAGAGTATTTAAATTATATTTTCATTTAATAGCCAGGGGACTATCTAAGTGTTTGAGAAAAAAAAAATCAGAAATTTATAATTAAAAATAGAGGAAATATTTCAGTAGAGTTGTCAAGAATTCTTTCTTATGAGTTTAAAATGGTTTAGTTGGTATTTAATTTATCTCAGTCACTCATTTGAATTTTATCAATTTCACATCTTCATTTTTCCCTTGTTAATGTAAGTGAAAGTGTGGGTTCAAAAATGTAACTTAAAATGCTGGCCCCTTGTTCTTGGGGGTCTGCATGAATCTCTGGTTCCACAGTGCATAGATAGAGGGTTCCTCCTTCAGAACTTACCTTAGATGTCACTTCTGATGACAGTCTTTTCTTATCATAACCAGTACCCCTGGATGTATGTTTAATGTCTTTTCACTTTATAAAGCAAATTGGTTGATTTCTTTGCTTGAAACACTTCCGGTGCACCAAGTATTTCTAAATAAAACACCATCTTTCTCATGGTCCACAAAGCAGGGCATGATCTGCCACCTACTTGTCAGTCTGAGTGTCAGGTTCACAGATCATCCACTTGCTCTGTAGGAAGAGTTGCACAGCCTTTCTTCCCATTATTTTCAAACATAGCATCCTTGTCCTGGAACGTTCTTCCTACATTCCTTCAAGTTCATATGCCCCAGCATCACTGTTTTCTGGAGAGTAATGGCTTCACCACCATGATAAAATTAAGTAATCTTCACACTCACTATTCTCTGTCCTAACACCTGTTTCTTTTATAGTACACATCACAGTTTATAAGTACATGTTTATTTCCTTTGCTCAAATTAAAAAGCACCTTGGGAATAGTGATCTCCATCTTTATTTCTCTCTCTCCCTCTTTCTCTCAACCATTATATTCTCCAGTGGGAGCATGGGGCAATTAGGAGAGAAAATAGCTTTTAATGAACCCCTGGGTATTGCTTATCACAATTGATATTTTACAACCTTTGATTAGTACAATAAGACCCTCTAGAGAAGATCCAGTATTTCTATTAATCATTATTCTACTACCCAATAGATACAATAGAGTAATATCTGATAAAGTAGATAAATGAATAGGGGTAATTGCAATCATATGTGAATTGATACTACAGTCTACTTTTATTTCTGTACAACATTTATAAGATCCAAAGGAACAGGAACTATATTGTATAAGTTCACAATATAGAATAATTATTTAATAAAAATAGTACTTACTATGCGTTCAAACACTATAAATACAACACACAGTCAATGGAAAATTTGGAATTGAAAGCAGCTAAGGGTCTTAAGTGGTAGGCAAGGGCAGTGACTTAGGGAAGGAATTTGAGTTGTATTCCATGGGCCCTGATATGTTAGCACTGGAGATAGGGATGGAATGAGTAAGTGTTGAAAAGAAGGAGGAAGTGAAGAAGTTAAAGATGACTGGCAATTTCTGTTTTTGTTCTTCCCTTATTTGAGAAAAGAGGACAAGTTGTGAAACAAATTAGAGGTAAATTAATGAGTTTCAGCCTAGAAACTTGGAAAAATATGAGCAAGAGCAATTTGGGCAGAAAATTGCATTAGTAAAAGGAGCTGTAGTAACAAATAAAAAGCACTAATTACAATATTTTCAAATTTATTTCATTTTGATAAATTCCTGTATCTTCATTACCAATAAAAATTGTGAGGAATTAGTTTAAAATATGGTCTTGTTATTCAGAAAGATATATGGGGAGTGTCAGACATCAGAGACAGGAGCACTTTCCATACAATGGGTGATAGGGTCTTGGGTTTTGTTGAGCTCATATAGGAAGGACATGGAGTGAAAGGGCAAGAAACCGAGTACAGAATTTGAAGAGATTCCTCAAATTCAACTACAGTTGAGGAGCAAAGAGTAAAATATCTCTTTTTTTCTTTTATATGGGGTGCTCAGGATCTATCATATTCTATTGAGTGAGTTCAAGATGGATGACCCACACTGAGTTTCCTGCATGAAGTTCTGATCAAATAGACAGGTATGCCATGAAAATAAAGGGCTAAGAGACACCCTTAGACATGGTAAAACCCGAAAGGCATGGGTCACTCTAGTCTCCAGGTAAAAACAAGGAAAACCCAGATTGTTCTGGCTTAAGAGCAATTAGGATAGAAGAAAGTATGGATATGGAAGAGGCTAACTATGGAACCAATAAAAACTAATACAACTGAGTATAGAGGAAATGAAATTATTGGTTTGAATATCTCAGGAAACTGTCACCAGTCAGTGGTCTCTGTCTTTTGATGAGGGTGCAGAGTACACATGGGGAGAACTGAGAGGGTTTGAATTGGTCATGAAGAGAGTAACAGTGGGACCTCTCTTCCTCATGGTTGTTTCTGATCTGCTGCCAATAAAATTCACATTCAACATGAGGTTAATAAAACTATTAAAATTTAATTAGTGCCCAATGGCAAAAGTATGACGAATTTTTAGTAATTTGTGTATAAATCAACAGAATCAAAGGAGAACGAAGAAATAAAAAAGAGTAGTTATTGAAAGTCTAAAAACTGTCCTTGCACGTTGATGTGGATAATTTTTATAATAAATTTTTGAACTTGTACACAGACAATGCAGATTTTTCATTTAAATTAGGTTAATTTTTCTTGTCTGTCTTTTAGATACAGTAATGAATTTTTTGTTTTGACTGAATTTTTTTGTTTTGACTTGGCAACAAAAGTTTAGAGAATACCTTAGGAACAGATGAAATTAATATTTTTTCTAGTATTCCTGAATCATTTTGTTTAGATTAGCCATCTAAATTAAATTTACTTTGAATCATCAGTATGAATCACATGTATAATTTTAAATTTTCAAGTAGCTTCTTTAGCAAAAATAAAAAACAGTTGAAATAGATGCTGACAATATATTTTAGTACAATATCTCCCAATTATTGTCACTTAACATAAGTCTATAAAAATTATCAATATTTTACTTAAAAAAAAAAAACTCAAGGCTTCAACACTCCATGTTTATTTTATGCCAAGTGAAAATCTCAAATCAGAATAATCACATCTCAAGTGCTGATTAGCCACTTGTGGTTGGTGACTACCGTGTCCAACAGTGAAAATTTAGACAACTCTTTTATAGGTAATAAGAAAGTATGATTGTCACAGAGACTGAGGAGAAGAAGGTGGATTGGTAAGGAGGCTGGCTTATCTTTCAATTTAAAGTTCAAGTGCCATCCTTCCCTGAGACTTTCTTGAGCATCCTGTACAGATATAATCACTGTCTCATACGTAGCATATCTTCCTAACATATTTTCTATTGCCATATAAATTAGCATAGTAACTGTTTTCATGGTTTTATTTATTTATTTATCTATTCATTTATTTATTCATACATACTTACATATACCAGAGATTGAACTCAGGGGTGCTTCACCCAGGGATGCTTAACCCCAGACCTTTTTTTAATTTTCTATTTTGAGTCAGGATTTCTTAGGGCCTTGCTATGTTGCTTCAGCTGTCAAGGAACTTGGAATCCTCCTGCCTCAGCCTCCTGAGTCACTGGGATTAGAAGCATGCACTACTGAACCTGGCTTAAAATTTATTTTTAATATACAAAATGTTTAATGTCCGGAGCACTCTGTAACAATAATCTGTAACTTCAGTGTCTTGTGAATTTAATTAATTAATTTGTTTATTTATTATAGGATCATATTTTCTTGTTTTGGAATAATTATCACAGTTCTACTTTAAGTTTATTCTTATTATTTGATTATTGTCTACTCCCAGTGAATTGTAAAGTTCACTAGGAGAAGCATTATATTTGATTTTTTGCTTATGATGATGATGATGATGATGATGATGATGATGATTGTTTTGGTATTGGGGATTAAACTCAGGGGCATTTGACCACTGAGCCACATCCCCAGCCCTATTTTGTATTTTATTTAGAGGCAGGGGTGTCTCACTGAATTGCTTAGCACTTTGCCATTGCTGAGACTGGCTTTTGAATTCACGATCCTCCTGTCTCAGCCTCCCAAGCTGCTAGGATATCATTATTCTTAGTGATTATAATAAATGGTTAACAGAATTTGGTTAGATGGAAGTATAAATTCATGAACATCCAACACAGTGTTTCACATGGCTAGATTTCAAGTAGACGTAAATCTTTCCTTCTGTCTTCACTCAGAAATGCGTTCCATAACACAAAAAGATAACTGATAAAACTCTTAACATGTATAATCTTGTGCTTATATAGGCAGAAAATATCCTTCTTAATACAGGGATTATCTCCATAGTCCCTGAAGAGCTGTTAATACTTGTTCTTTATAAAAGTTAAAATTTATTTTTATATGTGCTCAAGTAGTTAGAAATTAATATTCTCCCAAGTCATTGACATGTTAAATTATCTAACCTTCCACAACACTTCACATCTTTTCTTAGCTTCCTGCAAGATGGGGGATAAGGAAAACACTACAAAGTATTAACATCTCGTGCATCCTGCACCTGTGGCCGATGCCCCCAGGACTGCTCTCTGATTTCTGTCCTGCTAAAGCCTTGAGTGGCAGTGGCAAGTTTATCAGTAGAGCACAAGATGTCGGTAATTGATGAATGCATTTGATTCCAAGATTCACTATAATCATGATAATGAGATTTTGGACTGTTCTGCCTACTTGGGTGTGAAACTACGTTTGAAGAGTGTCGTTGTCACAAGACTCTCTCCCTTTCTGCGTCCTTTCCGGTACTTGGGCTCAGCCACCCATAACACCCCTCTGCTCCCGGCTGCTTTGCTCATGCTCACCCGCCTCCCCTCTCCAGCCAGCTCTGCCCCTGCTCACACCCCTCTCCCTTCCTGTTTCCCTCTGTGGCTTCTCACTAGGAAGTCTCACTCGGTCTCACTTTCTTTCTATTATAATTACATTTATTCTGAGGGAACCATGTGAAAAGTTTCAGAAACCAAAGTGGCCTATAACTCTCACACAATTATTTTGCTCAACTGTGGGTCTTAACACTTACTGGCCTGCCTTTCTTTGAGTGACAATTTCCATTTGTACTCTTGTTGTAGTCCTTAGGGGCTTGGCTTGTCAATTACCATCTATGAAAGTACTAATACGTCTATAGTGTTATAGGAATTGCAGACCAACATGGCTACAGACAGCCTGTTTCCTGTGTCTAAGAAAACAATCAAAGGGGAAAATACCCAAGGGAATTGTGCCAAAGCTGAATAGCATGCCCTGCAGGCCAACCTTCCTTTCCTACCTCCCCAGCTTTTCTGTCTCCCACTGACCTTTAGTACACATGCCTAGCCATATGATTGGAATACCTCCTACTTTGCCCATTACCTAAGCTTGTTCTTTGTTTTTCCTTAAAGGAAAACACAATATTTCCACCCTCTGTTTGCCTGGAAATTTGAATCTTGACAGGCCAGAGTTGGAGAATGGGACCTGCTCTGTGCACACCTGCCAGTGCCTGGAGCTCTGCTACCTCTGCTCGTATCATTTCCGAGTCTCTTTCTCTCATTCACCCCATGAGCTGTGACATATAGCTAAGATGGGTTAGCTTTAGTTACTTGCCCCAGCTGACATGTGTAAGGCTTGGCTTTTATCACAGGCTCTGGGGTGGTAGAAATGACAATTCTCAGTAGACAAGAGGGGACAATGCACACAGTAGGAACATAGGTGAGAGCCAGACTTTTTTGGGGAACAGATACTCAAGCAATAGCTTTTGAACTACAAATCTGCCCTTTTGTGAAGCCTGCCGAGAGGCTTCAAATGTGGTAAATCAGAGCCCAGAAGGGGATAAGCCTACAGATGTGTCATGGCAGCATGAGAAGGGGCCCAGAGAAACTCAGAAATGCTTCTCAATTTCTGAATTGTATTCTGTTGTCTACAAAGTGCACAATGGATGAACAACAGGCCAAGGCCCAGGGGAAGGAAAGGAAAGTGGTACCTGAAAAATATTAGTTTTTACAAGTATTTCCAAAGAACCTCAATGAAAACTTCATCAGTCACATTCCTGTTGATAGAAAAGCAGGTAGCAGATGAACACTTAAGAACATATGTGATTTTAATTGATGCAAATGAGTTCATTTTATTGAAAATTTAAAAAGTACTTAGCTTTTTCACTTGTGCGTGTAGACTGTGCTGGAGGATGAAGTGGAGGGTGAAGTGTGCCTCATTCTTAGTTACTGCGTGTGGTGTTGCTGGATTGCATGCATGCCTTTCTTGGTTTTATATTTTTATTTTCAAATGCATTCTTGATGCTAAAGTATAAATTTTATGAACTACTTTAAGAATAAATGTTCCCAACCCCCTTTTGTTTGTTTTTTTAATTTCGTGCTCCTGGGAATTAAACCCAGGGCCTCGCACACATGAGAGAAGTGCTATGCCAGTGAGCCACATCCCCAATCTTCAAGCCCCCTTTTAAAAATATGCTGAGTAATGTGCCCAAATAATAATCCACTTCGTGTAGATTTTGGGCTTTCCAGATCTTGCAAAAAATACTTCAGCCAATGCAATAGAAATTGTTATAATGTATTGTATTTTTAGATAATTAAATATAATTCATTACATTTTTTAAATAGTTTTGAATCCCAAAGTTCAAGAACATGTTTTCTACATAATTTTAACTTAATTCAAGGAGCCATGAAATCTAACATATTCTTAGTTCTGGAAGCATTTTATCAATCATAGCCAGAGAAGGCTTCATCTTATCATTTTATACTAATAAAAAATATGCACCATATTCAGTTTGTTTAAGGTAAAAGAACATCCAGTGCAGTTATTTCCTTTGCTTTCCACTGTAGTCACATGCTTCATGATTTAATATAATATTAATTTTTTACATAAGAAGAAAATTGTTCAACATTGAAGGGGCTATTTATTTCCTAAACCTGTATTTGGCTGATGCTGAAAATCTACAACCTGTATTTGGTCTCTAGGTATAATGCACAAAGTCCAACTTCAGTATTTCATACATGAAAGTGGGATTCAGTTTATTATTGGGAAGCTTTTAATCTTTGTATATGGCCTGACATGCTGGATTTTATTTAATAGCTGAATTTCATAGACAAGGACTAGGCATTTCTTCAAAGGACCTGACCAAATACTGTAATCCATTTCCTCCTGAAATTACAGTTGTTAAATTAGACACAAAACATTTATGAATGTCACTGTGCCTTTCCAGTAATTAAGAAGTTCAAAAAAAATCCCTTCATGTTGTATGGCTTTGAAATTATTATATGTATCCTGAATTGGCCCTTCAATTTGTTCTGTCAAACATTTTGGAGGCTGGGGCAAGACATCAATCCTGAACAGGTGTGCAAAAGGGTTTCTTGATGTCTGAACGTGTTCTATTTTAAAGCCATTTTAGCAATTTTAGCACATCATGCGCTGTGACTTCCCAGGTAAGGAGGAGGCCAATTCATTTCCCCTGAAGGCAGGCAATCTGAGTCACCATCACAGGCCCAATGTCACCCCCACGAGAGGCGGTTGTGCAACTGATTGAAATTCTCCCTTTGCTGTCTCCCTGTTGCAGTGCTGATCCTCCTTATTGTCACCATGAGAAGACGGAAAAAAGAACCCCTCATTTTTGATGAAGAGAGAGATATTAGAGAAAATATTGTCAGATATGATGATGAGGGTGGGGGAGAGGAAGACACAGAGGCTTTTGACATGGCTGCCCTGAGGAACCTCAATGTCATCCGTGACACCAAGACCCGCAGGGATGTGACTCCAGAAATTCAGTTCTTGAGTCGACCGACTTTTAAGAGCATCCCAGATAACGTTATTTTTCGGGAATTTATTTGGGAGCGACTGAAAGAAGCTGATGTTGATCCGGGCGCTCCCCCGTATGATTCTCTGCAGACTTATGCATTTGAAGGGAACGGCTCAGTGGCTGAGTCGCTCAGCTCTTTGGATTCCATCAGCTCAAACTCTGATCAGAATTATGACTACCTAAGTGACTGGGGACCTCGCTTTAAACGCCTGGCGGACATGTATGGAACTGGCCAAGAGAGTTTGTACTCATAGCCTTGGAACCTTCACTTGAAATGTACTGAAGAAAAAGAGAAAAAAAAAAAAAAAAAAAAATTAAAAAGACACTACATTCAGAAAGCAAGAACTCCACTAGCGGGAGAAAAATGGTTGTAAATATTTCTCCATTTTTAACTGCTTAGATTTTCTGCCTTGGTGAAGCATACCTTCCTTAGACTTATCCAAGGGACTGCACTGACCACAGACTCTGAGCATTTGAAGGTTTTTTTTTTTTTTTTTTTCATTTTTGTTTTTGATAAAAAAGAAATGCTCAGTGGTTTATGAATAGATAGCAACTCTCATATACCTGCAGAGGCACCTAACCTCTATGAGTAAGCGGTGCCCCATGTTGTCAGTGAGCTAGTAATTGCCCTGTGCATACCTTCTTGGTACTGCCAACCAGAGGAGTAGAACGTGACGTGCCATTGAGAAATCCTGGAACTCCTTGCGTATCAAAATCCTGGGACAAATTTAATTCACAGCGATGCTTTCTAGCTTGACATAAGATAGAATCCAACAGAATTTTATTGCTGTCAGTTAGCAAAAATATTTTATTTAGCAATATACAAATTCTCAGAATATCTTTCCCAAAAGAAAACCCTCAAATAATGGCCACTGAAATTTTATTTAAGGCAACATAAACCGTTGTTGAGCCAATAAATTGTAAAGTGTTTCAAATAAGAAAAAGGTATATAGTTCTTCAAGTTTGCCATAGTCTTGAGATGCTTGTGTAGGTATGATTAAAAAAAAGTTGCTGTCTATTCGTTGATTTTTATTATCTCTTCTGATTTGTACAGGAGACTATCTTTTGTTTTTTATTTGACACATGGTGTTATGTTTATTTTGGAGCACCAATCTCCAGTAAATTCAGGTCCATCTTAACTGCCTCATAGTTTTAAACTCATCAGAACATACTGGTTTTTCTCCAGTCTGAGCTACATGAGATGAAGATGGAAATGGAGAATTAATAGTATAGCAATTGAGCCCCGTTCTAGTTCACATCTTAAAGAGGAGCACAGCAAAAGGACATACAAATTGTTCTTCTGAGCCATTAGAATGTACAAAACAGTGGAATAAAATATTTGTATTTTAGACAGATTTCAGAGAGAATCGAGATTTTCTTTGATGCAAGGTTTATTTTCCAAGGTCATGAGTTCTGTATGCTCCAAAGACTTTCAAGAATCAGTTTATCAACCTCTTTTGCTGTACCGTTTTGAGTAAAAGACTGAATTTTTAAATATATTTTAAACAATATAACATTATCGATTTCAAGTCCATCTTTAAATTATGATGCAAATGTGTTCCTTAAGAACTAAATGATATGTCTTCTCTAGTGGTTTAGATGTGCCAAATGAAGAGGGCAATTGTAAGTAATCACATGTATTTAAGTTTGAGATAAATGTCTCAAAATAAGAAGACTTTTTTAACCAAAATAATATTTCTACTTATTTTTCCTAGATTAATACTAGTTTAATGTGCATATAACCAAGTGAGAATGGATTTTTTTTCTTACCTTCTCATTTTAAAAATAATCCATTGTCCGCTTCCTAATAAATTTACAGATAGTGAACACTGTGTAGGAAATCATGTTATAAAAGTGCTCCTTTCTGAAAGCAGACACTGGAACCCAGAATATTACTACGTTGATTACATAAAGAGAAACTATGTAGGATTCTGTAAACCTGCAGTCCACATTCAGAAATGACGTATATGAAAGTGGCCTTCAGTTTCATAAAAATAAATGATACAATAAATTTGATTATCTGCAAACAGTCCTTTAATTTGAGTAAGGGTTTTTAGATATTGTTTATTCACTAGATAGATAAGCTTCTTGCTATATTAATATACATATATCTAAAACAGATCCATAAGGGAGTTAAAGATACTGTTGATAAATTTTATTTACACGTGTGAAGTTTTCAAATAAAAATACATAGTCCAATAAAATCAGAGTGTGGTACAGGAATTATATGTATGTGAAATCAACAAAGTGCTGAGAAAACAGTTTTGTAATGATCCCCCTTGTTGTCTACAAGAAGATAAGATAGTTTAGTATTTTGGATGATGATGTTAAAACTGCTGCTTGTACCACTTATCACTGAATGAAGGTTTGTACATATTTTAGAAGAGGAACATCACATTATGCACTATGCCTTCTCTCCTTTTAAAATGTGCATATTTTTCCTGTAATTTTTTTCACATTTACCAGTAATAGACTGAAAAAAGTTTAAATTGAAATGATGATTGAAAATTATTACATATATACAATTACTGTATATGTATACAAATGTATCAATATATTACTAAAGTTGGTTCAATACTATTTTTAGAAATTGTTTGAGATAGCTGAAAGCAAAGTCCTTCATATTGATAGAATTTATATGAAGAGCTCAAAGCTTAATTGTAATGGTGGTAAATTTGTTTAGCTTTTCTTTTTCTTCTAAAATTTAATGCCACATAAGATTATCTGACATAAACTTGAAAGACAAGCTTTGTTTTAAAAACAAAGACTGGATGACATGATGACATCAATCATCAAATTAGTTAAAAGATTTTCCAAAGATCATTTAAGTAAACATCCATGATTTCGTCATTTAAATTCAGCATTGTACTGGAAATAGTGAGAATCAACTCCCAAGACAGAATTATGCGAATCTCTTTCCAAGTCCACTTCCAGTGGTATCATTTCCATAGGTTGATGTCGACCTTGGTGGGAATGCTTAGACAATTGTGATAGGGAGCAAGTCATTTCCTTTTTTATGGATCATCAGTTGTTGAATATTTGCCAAGCACTCCACTAATTAAGTTATTTCATATAAACAAGCATCACAATCATAGATACAGTATGAATGCACAGAACAACAAATCATGACATGAAAAGAATAAACACAGATGCAAGATGTGATTTTCTCATATAACACCCTTGGAAATATATTTTAAGGACCCACTTCATTATGAGAAGCAATGACTTAACAACATCAAGTTAGGCAATAGTGCAAGGAGTAAAAATTTTTAATATTTTCCATTTAGCCCTACATGGGCACAAAAAAATTCACAGTGTTTAATGTAATGTGCATTTTGAACAATTTAACTTCCTTAAAAATTAATCGTGTTCCATTTTTTACTGTCCACTTCAAGAAAATACACCAAGGTGCCTATTCTGAATTATTTTTGCATAATTTTAAAATATGGAAATCAAATCTTATTAAGAAAGCAGAGTTGCACAGATCAAGTCAAAATTATGATATTGATCAGTCTCTCCTGTAAAGCAATATTCAAAGACAGGTTATCAGTTATAGACCAAAATCAGGGAGGCTACAATAAGGAAAAAATAGGCTTGTGGAGGCAGTGAGTGGATTATTCTACCAGCAGTTGCCAGATGGACCTGGTAATCTTTCTTCTTTTCCAAGAAGCTGCCCTGAGACTGAATGCAGTTGAGGTCCAATGCCTATAAAATACACACAGGAAGAGATGACATTTAAGTGATGACCCCTGTCTTTTCACTCTGCCCTCTCAAAATGTTTTAAATTATTTTAAGTTCATGCACAATTGCATTTACTACATGGGATGATGAGCAGGCATAGGCAATTACTCTCATCGTAACAGGACAGTTCTACAAGAGATGAGCAGTATTTGTGATATGACCTATAAACTCAAAGAAACACACATGCTGAGAGGGTGTTAGCATTTATATTCAAATACAAAATCTAAAGGACCTTAAACTAAATTAAATAAATTAAAATTTACAAGGCCAACAATTTAGTTTCAAAATGTTAAAGTTTTTAACTATTAGTTATAGATATTAATCTTCAAATGTTCAATGTTAACTTAATATCTATTGACTTACAAACTGTCTTAATTTCCCTAATTGTTTTTTAACACAATTTTAAGGTTTATTTACAAGGAATCTAATTAAATTAAAGTTGATTAAAGCTTCCACTGACTTAATTCTTGCTGGTCAGAGATGGCTGGAGGCAGGTAGAATATTTATGATAATTAATAGATGAACCAATTTATTTTTATTAGTTTATGTTTATTTGATCTTACATCTGCAGCCAGTTATTTTAAGTTATTAATATTATATATTGTTTATATATGTTCTGTTGTATGCAGAATTGGCATTGAAAATTAATACAACTTTGTTAGCCAATTTGATATAATAAAGGGTAAGAAAGGATTAATAGCATTTGTAATTTGAATGTAATTGATAATTTTTTCACATAAGTGGGAAAATGGGAGGTATCTAAGGCTGAGATTGGGCAAGCATTGTAACGTAAAACCTGGGAATAACTCTTTAAGCAAAGAACAACACTCAGTGTGTGTGACATTCTAATGCTTTATCATAGTTATGCTATCTTCTATGTTCAGAATTTCCCTAAAAAGAACAGTGCCACTGTGTGTGTGTGTGTGTGTGTGTGTGTGTGTGTGTGTGTTCGTTCCCATGCACGTGCATGTATATGAGAGAGAGAGAGAGAGAGAGAGAGAGAGAGAGAGAGAGAGAGAGAAAGAGGTAGAGAGAGAGGGAGAGAGGAAGAGAGGAAGATTGGGAAATATTGAGAAGTATGAAGCAACTGTAAACAAATGAGTCTAACATCACCTGCCTAATGCTAGTATGCTATTGTCATTTGCCTAATGACTGTTAGGCAATAAGACCAGAAAATCTATACAGACAGAAAAACTAATTTTTTTAAACAATCTAATTCGATTTATAGTAAAAGAAAGACTTTTATGGCTAAGAGAAGAACATTTAGCTAAACCATCAATATGACTGCCACATTTTATTTCTTTTGTATAACTGTGACTTCACTGTCAACACAGAATATGGAATGTGAATTATTTATTGTGGAATATCACTGGGCTTTATCTTCTGGAGTATCAGCCTGGCATACAAGAAATTACCCCTGGTGTGTGGTTACAAAATCAGTCAGTTGTTCAATCTGAGCTTCATTTTACTGAGTCCTAGATTCCATTGTAACTCTCTACACGTTTATATTCATGATTGCAATTGAGTTCATGATAATCTTGTCTACTTCAGAGGCTTGTGAGATGACTAAGAAAACATACTGTGTAAACTGTAAAATGCTGTAAAAATGTAAAGCTCTAATATGGAAAATTATGGAAACTATGTGAAAAGCTTGATTATATTTATTGTTATATGGTGAATACAGATAATTTCTGTTTTTTAAAGTGTGCACTAAGGGAAAAATACATGCAATAAGAACCCTAAATTGGCAAAAATATTTTAAAAAATAGTTATAATTAAGGAATAATTAATTAATTGGTAACAGTCTCAAAAAAGCTGTCACAAATCTTTAAAATTAGGGTCTAATTTAAACTAAGTCAATCATTTATAATAATTAGGATGTCAGCAGAGGCAAACAATGACAAAGAAAACACAACTCTCCCACTCATGATGACCACTGATGGGAGTTAAAGGGATTCAGATGAGCCCAGCCTTGTGGCAGAACACTAACACATCCAAGTAGAGAGGACCATCAAGAGGCAATTGTGCACAGAAAGTAGGAGTCCTCCAAACATCCAGAGTAGACAAAGTGAGGTTCTATAGAGCTCATTATTTTTTCCAGGTACAGTGGCATATATATAATTAATTTATGCATGTCCAAGAACTAAATTACAGTAGTATTGACTTCACAAAAAACAAAAACACAACAATCTCTTGTTTTGATTACTCAAAATCACTTCCAATATCTTGCAGGCTCTAACACATCTTAGCCTTTTATAAATGAAGAAACGCTATGAAATAAAATACTAATATATACTGGAGACTACTGTTTGTCAGTTATGTTCTGCTCACTAGAATATTGTTAGCTAATAAACTCTCTTCTCAACTATTAGTTATCTGGTTATTTGTTGTTCAGATGAACAGACATGAACACATACATTAATAACTTTATAACTAATGAGAAAGTTGAGAAATACTACATACACTCATTCAAAACCATCGATTACTGAATTTTAATTTCATTAATTAATGTAATTGTGCTAAAGGTTTATATTTTTATAAGCAGGAAAATTATATGATTCACAACCCTACTGCTTCATGCTGTATTTTTGTGAGAATAAACACTGTTTTGTATATCAAGATCAAGAATATGTTGTAAGTGGTATATGATCAGTATTTCAAAAGTAATCAGCTTTTCTAAAAAACATCAGATAGGTACCCATATATATACATATGTATATATGTATATATGGCTTCCATTGTGTGTGTAAACACACATCTATAGCTGAGTGTGTACACATACATATACATACATATATACATGTATATATGTATATATATATAAATATAATGGGGGAGAGCACATGCATACATACACACATTTGAGGCTAAATATTAAGGTGTGAATTAAATGGTTTTTAACATTTTAATATTTTATTTTAGTTTTCAAGGAGATTATGGCTTTCAGACCCAACCACTACAATTAAATTATGTGGATTCATTGGAAAAATAGTGCACATTAACAAAGTTTCTCTTTACTGCAGATTTCAGAATTTCTTGATACATAAAGAAATAATTCATGCAAGTAAAATATACAGCATAACTTTCACTGAAATTATTATTGCATATTTATGAGATTCCACTGTAATTATATTAAAAAGAATTGAACTCATATTTTTCAATGATTCTGCTTGCTTAAGAGGCTCTTAAATAAATAGATACAAAAGAGTCTCAAAAATGCTAATTTAATTGACCACTGAATGGATCCTGAAAATCCAGTTCCACTTAGCATTGGAAATGAGACAGGAATTTCTTAACTTGAGTTAGAATGTATGTCGGAATGTAAAGAGATCATTGTTTTTCAGGTCAAGTACTATGTTCCAGTCAAATAAGAATTTGAGATTTTTGAAACTGGAAAAATAAATGCAGTTTCAGAACTACAGAAATGTAGAGGTGTACATGAAGTGTTCAATGAACATAAACCAGGATGTGTGTTTGTTGAATTTTTTAAAAAACACTGAAAAAACATTGTCTTAGATCAAGATATTATAGAAGAAAATAATTTCCCAAGTTCCTGATAACTCCAGACCTGGGGGAGAGCAGTGTTGACCTCTGTTGTAACTGTTCTCAAGTCTGAAGTGATGCCTACTTGACTTACCATTTAAATACCCTGACAACGTCAAAAGGAAAATGAGCATTGTTGTAATTACATTTTGTGTTTTATTCTAAGTACTTGTTTTTTATATAAAATTATCATAATAAAATTTTCCATATATATGCCATTTTAAGCTCCAGAAAATTCTGTCTTACTATGTGATAACAATTTTCTTATGGACTTGTAAATTGCACCAGTTAGGCATTGTTTCTGCAAAAGTGGCACCGTTTTTTAGTAGAGAAAAGTTGAAGCCTAAAATAATGTTGACTAATCCAAGGAAATTTGTGATGTAAATGGTAGAAAGAAAGAAGAAAAACTATTAATACATTTTACTTGTTATATTTCTGTTATCATGGACCTTTAAGAAATGGTGTACTGGTTTGGGTAGATGAGAAAGGAGATGAATCTCATTACAAAATTATACTCACCAATTTAATGAGGATTTAATTTCCTTATAAACACTATTAAGTTTTCCTATTCTTCATTTAAAAAAATCCTAATTGGGTAAATGACAATTTTTTTTGAGGAAATAGAAATAATTGTATTTTCGATAATCTGGCATTTTTTCCCTTTGTCCCATTTCCTATTGTCTCTTTGAGGTTGCTCATTGTCCTAGGAGTGGACAATATGGCAGCAATATGGCAGACCAGATTTCTGAGGGTAACACATTAGGCATATTTCTAGAATTCACCTGAATTCTTGATTTGGAAAATGTAAAAATTAAAAAAAAAAATCCCAACAATCAATTTCAAAATGAGGTAAAGAAAAAAATTAAATGGAGGAAAATAAAACAGGAATAGAAAAAACTGAATCTTATGAAGCAGAGCTGTCAATAAAGAGGGCCACTGAAGTTGTCCAGAGGCACAGCGACCTCAATACTGGGTCTGTGTAGGGCACAAGGAATGTGCATTGAGTCACTTAAGGAAGTGTCACCCCTGGCTCTCACAAAATTTGATAATTTTTAATCAAATAGGAATGAATAATCAAAATCAAACAGCAACAAACACACAAGGTAAACCACCAAGAAGGAGGCAGTCCACAGAAATCACCAAGAACAAAACACACTGAAATTATCAGAAGCATAAAGCCATATATAAAATGTTTGAAGGAATTTAAAAAAATTAAAATATGGGTAATAAGAAAGAGATTATCAGTGACGGAATATATTTGCAAAAGAACCAAACTATATATTTAGCAAAGAAAGATATAATTTTTGAAGCTAAAAATCTAATGGAAAGAATATCAATATTACCTCACACATTGTGCAAGAAAGACTAGATGGGCTGAAGGACAAATTGGTTGAAATGATCTGTGATGCCATATATAGAGAAAAGGTCCATAGTTTACATGAACGTAGAGAACAAGGAGTGTGGGACCCCGACGTGCCTTTAGCCGCCCCAGTGCCTTATCTGACATCCATCTATCCTCCATGGCTCACCTTGGCCCGAGGCCTACTATGTTCCTCTTTTACATCAAGCTATTCCCACTCTGCACTACACAGTTCGATTTATTAAGCTTAGTGATCCATTTAACAAATATCGTTACTATAAACACATTATTTTAATCCAAGCAAAAATAAATTATGTACATTCATCAAAACTTGTGTCATTGTGAAAAGTGGATGAGATATCCTAGCTATTTGAAATTAAAGCAAGCTAGTTCATCATAGGCGCTGTGTTATATCATTTCTTGCTAGTATGCTTTGTCTGATTTCATCTTTGGATATTGAAGATCAAAGTGAATCCCTGTTTTGTTTTGTTTTTCTTTCCTTATAAAAGAGAGGTTTATTTAGATTGGGCAGAAAGGATACAATAAAATAAGGACATTATATAGCATAAATCATAATGGTTTTTTTTTTTTTTTTAACTCTTCCAAGTACTCTCTTCCTGCATCCTGAGCCCCTCGGTATAATTTTGCTGATATGTTTTGTAACCAGAAAGTATAACCGGCTTAGGATCAAGTCAATTCTTCAGTTTTCAGGTGACCTATCAGTCACCAAATAGGACCTAAAGCATTTGGAGGTGATCTTAGATGTCCTGTTTTATAAATTTCATAAAGGCAGAGGAACTGTGCTTTGCCATGTCATAGTTTGGTAGTAGAAGGGATTCTTTCATTTCTCACTCAAAGTAAAGGCTAATCTTTTTTTTTTTTTTTTTTTTTTTTTTGAGTATCAAAAGAGGGTTGCAGGTCAGTGTGGCATCCCTAGAATTTTTCTTAAAGGACATTAACATGGCCAGTTCTTTATGACAGGTATGTATCCTTTCCACTTAAAGGCATTTGTTTCCCTAATTCTAAGTTATAAATAGGTGAATAGAACACAGTTTCCTAGTTTGTGGTGGAACAGTAAAGTGTGCTCATGCCTATAAGCATGTTAAAGGAGTCAAAGAAAAAAATACGCTTATAAGCCTGAAAACTATATATTCTACTTTCTTTAGTATGAAAAGTTAGACACATATCTAGCTTCCAAAATGAAGATTAATGAGTGAAATAGTGTTCATATTTTTTTTTAGTAATAGGATTTCTTATTCTTAAAATGCGTGACACTTTTTTACTTCTGTTATACATAATTAGGTCACAAAAGATTTAAATTTCACAATGACTCCTTAACTGAAATTTAAGAAACCTGCTTATCTGAATTATATTGCATTCTTATTGCACAAAAATTTTCTGTGAACACATTATTGTCAGTGTTTTGTCCATGAGGAAAGTGAACCGTAGAGAGGTTTGATGAACTGGTCACTGGTCCACAAGCACTCAGTGACAAACCTGGTGAAGTCCATTTTTCCTAACATTGTTATAAGCACTCACAATTTGAAGCCTACTGTCGTGATACTATGATTTTACCTACTAAATTGGTAGGAATTGGCCATCATGTAGGTAGTTTTCATAAGTAATGAAGACTCATTTTTCCCAATGTTAATATGTGGTGAAAGGAGAAAATATCCTTAAAAAGATGATCCTTCCATTTCTAGTGTTTCTTCCTGGCTATCATGTCCTGAGCTATTTATGGTCACATTTCTTTTCTTCTTAAAAGTTTTATTTCATTGTTAATTAATTCATAATAATTCTACAAATTTATTTACATAGTTCAAATAGTTTTTTGAACTATTCACTGCAAAATAAGGATCAATATTTGAAGTGATGAACACACAAATCACCCTGATTTAGTCATTACAAAGTTCATTCATGCATAGAAACATCATATTGTACCCAAGTAGTCATGTTTATGTACGCAAATATTTGTTAACTTTTAAGTATTAGTTCACCTTTATAAAACAGAACAAATATTTGTGCTCTATTTATAACACACTATATATTTGTATATGCAAATCAAACAAGAATCTTGATACATAATTTGGCCAATTATAAAGTCTAAGAGTGGAGAATTGAAGTGGTGAGTGCTGTAATTAGAAGATATGATTTAAAATTAATACTCAGTGTTGAATACTGACTTTTAAAATAATACACCTACCAAAAACAGTTAAGAGATAGTTAAGAGATAACCAGCATGATTTGAGGTTGCAATTGAACTCCTCTTGTAAATTACTAATTTATAAACAAATTAAAAAGATGTTTCCAGTTCTTCAATCCATTCAAACTCCTAATGAGAAGTCAAATAAATGTTGGTTGAAAGTAAAGTATTTGTAGAAAACTATCATTCAAATTAGTGATATTTTGTGTTAAAATACTCCCTTTTCAATTCTGCTTATCTAGATCCAATCGTTCATTCACTCGTTTTAAATTTTTTTATTAAACTCTGAGATAGTTGCTGGTTACCTGTTACGGTTTAGATATGAGGTGTCCCCCATAAGATCATCTCTGAAACAAAGCAAGAAAGTTCAGAGATGAAATGATTAGATTATGAGAGGTCTAACCTCATCCATGGATTAATCCAGTGATATGGATTAACTAGGTGGTAACAGTAGGCAGATAAGTTATGGCTGGAGGAAGTAGGTTCCTGGGGTATTCCTTTGTCCCTGACCAGCAGAGCTCTCTCTTTGCCTCCTGGCTGTCATGTCCTGAGCTACTTCCTCCCACCGTGCCCTCCTACCATGGCATTCTGTATTACCTGGGGCCCAGAGCTATGAAGTCAGTTCACCCCAAACTGAACCACTGAAACCATGAGCCAAAATTATCTTTGCCCTCTCTGAGTTGTGCTTGCCAAGAATGGGTCACGCAAAGTGTGCCAACCTTATTACTCCACACCTGCTAGACATGCTTCTTGATACATGGTTCCTAGATTACTAAACTGTAGTTCTTGTAAAGATATTCTTATGAAGAAAACTTATTCTACAGACTTCATTCTGTACACTTTATTAAAATTCCCTGTATTTGAGGAATTTCCTTTCTCCTGATCACCAGCAGCTTCCTTAGGTGATATGCCAGCAGGTACCTCTGTCCAATTTTCTACCATGGAGATGAACAAATGGAATTCTTTATATGTTAATACTAAAACTATCCAGGGATCCAACCTGGCAGAGCACAACAAAAGGAAAATCACTTAGTTATTAGAAATTATGAAGTACTTTAAGTTGTCTTCTGTAATTTGACTCCCCAAATGAGTATGAATCATATTATAAAATATTAAATTAAAAATCCCTAAGGCAATCCCATTATAAATGGATGAAAAACTTAAAGTAAGGATCAATAAAAGCACTACCTTTCATTAGTATACCAGTATGCAAGCCTATCAATACCAAGGGGACAGTGAATGAAGCTCAGAAGTTCTCAAGGGATATTCAAATATATGTTCAATGTTTGGTGATGAACAATTGTTTACGTACATTCAAGATTTCTTTCTACAAGATACTAGGGGCAGGGGATACTAGGGATTAAAGCCAGGTATCCTCTGGTTACAGGTATCCACTGAGCTACATCCTCAGCCCTTTTTTATTATTGGACAAAGTCTAACTAACCTTGTTGAGGCTGACCTCAAACTTGCAATCCTCCTGTTTCAACCTCCCAAGTTGCTGGGATTATAGGTTTACACCATTGGACCCCAGAAGATTTTTATTAAAGAGAGAAAACTAATTTTACAGTGGAGAGATCTGGAAGACACTATCTTAATCAATTAATTAGCCAATCACTAAGACTAGGAAAAATCTATTGCCAAATGACCCCTGATAAGCTGTACCAAGAAATACAAAACCTCACTTTTGCGCTATACCAAACAGGTTTGTGTGGCCTGTTTATAATCAGCGGGACACATACGATAAACCCAAATTGAAGAACATTACACAGAATAATGAGCCTGCATTTGAAAAAAAAATGTCAAGATCAAGAAAGAGAAGGAAAAGCTAAGGAATGTTTCAGATGCAAAGAAACTAACATGATAAATAAATTCAGTGACACTATTTCTGCAGATAGAATGCAGTTTTTTAAAAATGCTTTTATGAAATTTCAACCTGAAGGCCAACTTAGTTTCTGCTGAGAAAAAAAATCCCTTTTTTTGTATTTAATGATTCACTAATGGAATATTTAATTACAGTGGAAATAGAATATTAGAGTCAGTATTATCTTAGTCCCCAAGATAAATCAAAATAGGTAATTAAATAAAAACCAGTAAGAGACTTGCACATAACAAGGAGGATGCATACAATGCAGGCTTGGAAGCAGTTTCTATGGTGATTACCAAGGAGCTGTTAATCACTATTTCTTTTTTCCATATGACTGTGGACTTTCTGTTGTAAAATTCTAAAACTTGATTTTTTAGTTATATATAAATTCAGTAATGTAATATGAATTGACATTAATTAATTTTCCTATGAACTGATTAGTTTTTAATATAAAGGTCTGTAAAGAGTGTAAGAAATATTAACACTTTTTTCTTTGATATGAGTGACAGAGTATTTGGTTCAGTATACATTCACTTACTGAAAATCCACATATGGCTTTAAAATGAAGACTTTTCTTTAGATACTATTAACAGTGGCACTATGGTTGCTATAGCCAGCATCATAAAGTATTTTCAAGGGGTGTATTTATTTTTCATGTTCTCATTAAGAAAATAACATGAGCCTTAATGGTTTAAGTCATTGATAGGTAAGTGCCCCGTTATTTTCTGTCAAAACTCTTATAATAGAGTCAAATAGAGAAGCATTTTTATATTAAAACATTTTAAAGAAATTTAAATCATTATAAGGAAAAGTTCAAAATGATCAAGTATGCTTTTAACTACAAAATGAGAGAGGGGCTTATTTTTGTTTCAAAGGCTAGCAAAAGATAAGATATAATTACAATTTTTTATGTAATTAATGCTATTAATATCTTTACATATCTTCCACTAGAGGAGCTTACATTATCTCTTAACACTTACTTAAATGATCAGTGCGTATAATGTACTCAGTGACTTTATCTTCTCTTCATTCTTCCTTATAGAAAAGATTTGAGATATTCAGTGAAAAAATTATCCTCACTTCCTGACAGCATCTAATTCAAATCAAACCCCCACTTTCTTGAATCTTTCCCCAAGTCACATAACACAAGTTCCAGTGATATCAATCTTCCTAATATCCTTTTACTACGAAGCTGAAACATTCTGCTTTGCGTGTCCTCCTTCACTGAAGTGAGCAAGTAACCCCGTCATTGCTGAAGTACAGTTGTATTCCTGTGGCCTCTGAATACAGATGTTGACAGTAGTTGTATTCCATAGGACAATCTATAGATGAGGAAGTTTCTGGAAGAGAATACAGGGTCTAGGAAGGACTTTCCAAAGATGGCAAGAATTTCAGTTCCAGGTAATGATAAAGAACTCAGCTATGAACACAATGAATTTGGCTAACTTAAGGATGAAAATCTAGTCTTGTGTACATTGTTTGTTCTTACTCTTATTTTATTTATCAAACAGAGTGAGAGAGAGAGAGATCCAAAGATAGTATTTTCCAATATCCTGCTATATACTACTACTAATCCCCAAAAGCCCCTTTCAAAGCATAACACCTTATTATGAATGTGTCCATTTACTGATCTGACTCTAAGGACTTTTGTAATGTATCAAAGGACAGCCCCAGTAGTAAAACCTATATTGCTACTCATCATTTTTCCACTGTTCAAGTCTTAACACCATATTTTAAGTTTTGGTATATTTTTGCAATGCCTTTTTATGCTTAAATCTTTGTTTTTATATAGCTGAATATTTGCAAATTTTCTGTGTTCACAGATTCTATGAAAATCTGAAAACAACAGGTCTACTGAATACAAATTCTTTCTCAAATCCATAAAAGTTCAACATATGAGACTTCTAAGAGAAATATGTCCTCTGAGGAATTTCAGTGACTGACAGTCTAAATATCCATAATTTCTTGAGAGAAGTAAAGCATGATGTGAAAACTATGTTAATAAAGTAAGTTTTGGAGGAGAGTGATACTCTAAAGTCATCCGAGCCCACCTAATACAGAGGCAAGCTTTGAGACAAAGAACCTGGAACTGCCTAGAAGCTTCACAAGAGGAGCCGGATCTGCCCAGGAGAAATACACTTCTATTAAAGTAACAGGGCATTTCAATGCGCTGATCCTCTATTCTCTTTGGAGATGCATTTGGTGGGAATTATTCGTGATAGAGTACTTTTCACTTTAAAAAATGCTGTACAAGGCTTTTCTTTTACTTCTCAAAGAATTTTGCCTTGCTTTACAGGCAATTCCCACAGAGAAATAAAAGTCACTTTGTGTGATATTACATTACATTTTACATTCAAGGACATGGTAAGAATTTGTGAATTATATAAGAATTAAAACTTTTTTTTTTTTTTTTTAATCTTCTAAGGACAAAGATAAGCTTGAACAACATCTGCCTGTTTCTGCTTCTCCTATATATTTCCCTGCCAAGGCTAGGGGTGATGGCAGAGGGATTCAAAGATATTATTTTAAACTTCCAGGACTTATACATTTATTTGTTTTTTGTATTGTAAACTATAGATTCATTAGGTAAGTAAATTGAAATATGGAAATAAAAATACTGAATAACTTCAAACCACTTAATATATGAGCTAAAGATATTATCTATAGGAACAAATATTTTGTAAAGTATAGGAAATACCTTCCTGAAAAACTATAATTATATTAAATGTTCTCACATTTGAACAAAGAAATAGATGATAACCTAAAATATTTTTAATGCTTAGCATTAAGAATCAGTTTTATTTTTGTAGCCTGCAGATACTGAATGTCAATGTGTTATTTTGCATATTCTAATTAAGTAAACTACTAAGATTTAGAAAGTTTCTTAGCATATTAAGGATCCCAGAACTACTAATGAATGAAAAGAAGGTGGATGTCAAATATCATCTTCTCATTTATGTGCATGAGTGAATGTACCTACCCACAGACACACCTGTGTACATGTGTATTGTATTAGTCAGCTTTTTCACTGTTGTGACTAAAAGGGCCCAACCAGCCCAATTGTATGGGGAGAAAAAGTTTATTAAAAGACTCATGTTTTCAGAGGTCTCAATCCATAGACAGCAGGCTCCATTCATCGGGGCTTGAGATGAGGCAGGACATCATGACAGGGAGTGTGGCAGAGGGAAGCAGCTCACATCATGATCAGAAAGCTGAGAGAGAGGATCCGCTGGCCCAAAGCTATGCCCTAATTCCCCCTCCACCAGTCACACCCTACCACTTCAGTTGCCACTCAGTTAATCCCTATCAGGTAAATCACTGATTGGGTTAAGACTCTTAAACCCCAATCATTTCTCCTCTGAACCTTCTTGCGTTATCTTATACGTGAGCTTTTGGGGGACATTTAACATCCAAACCATTACGTGTATGACTGCATTTTGCCATGTCAGTGAAGGTGAATGGTAAGAGTCAGTCCTGATCCATGTAGCTTGTATTGTATTTATTAAGTCACTGAAGACTTACAGACAATCCATGGGAAATTCAATTCCCATTTCTATCTCAGTGACAAAATATAACAGTGGACACTTGCAAATGGGTTTCCCACAGAATGTTATAAAACTAAAATAACAAGTAATGAAATATTTTACAAAGTGAGCGATTTTTATGTTTTTGAAGTTTGCTAGGTTATTTATTTATTTGTAGTTCAGGAAGAATATACACCCTTTTGTACTAAAACTGGTCACATGAGTGTCAATGTCTCTATGTAGACAGTAATTTTTTGAAAGTTCCCTAAAAAGCACACCATTTTTAGTCCTGAGAAAGAGGTTCAATCTAATGGAATCCATGAAATGTACTTGATTTTATTAAGGATTTTTGATGACCTTACAGATAAAGCTTCGCATTGTATTGGAAAGATCTTATACTAATGTGTGTTTCTCTGGGTGTTGTACAACTTTAATATGAAATCCCCCCCCGTTTTTTTTTTTTTTTTTTTTTTTTTTTTTGTTCAAACTTGCTTTAAAACTGTGGGTATTTCTCACTTTTTAAGACTCCTGCTCTTTATAAAGTACATGCTGTTTTATGTGGCATACCTATTACTTTCATGTGGAACAGCAGGATATAATGCAGGCACTCATATAATAGAGCTATTTAAGATTTATTCATGTATTTCTTTGAGTATTTGGGACCTTAGTCTTGGACTTTCAATTTCAAAATGTTTTGTGTGTTTTGCAAGCTTTCATACTTAAAGCTAAAATAAAATTATTTCATTCTTTGGTTGTGCATCATTTAGAAAAAACAGAAGCACGTTCTGAATAACATGTTTTTATGGCCATAGGGTCATGAATCTGAACATCTCAGAAAAGTGTTGTGTTGAAAATTGCCTTTATTCAGTTGAGAACTGCTAACTTAGATTTGTTAAATTTAATGTTTTTTGGAAAATGTAATGTTAAGCAAAAGAAACTTAAATATACATTGTATTCTGTAAGCAAATAAATCCAGCTCTTTTGAACCTCTAAAATAAGCACAAAATATGGAAACATTTTAGAGAACAACTTGGAGGGCAATATCTAGTAGCCTCTGAGCATTTTACAAGGCTGCCTCTTTAGCAATATGCAATATAATATTCTTCGCATGTCTCATGATCTTTTTGCTGTCTTGTGCTCTTTGACTTTTTATATGGAATTTTCTTCCTTTGACCTCAGTGAAAAGCTAAGATCATCTGAAAGAAGATAGTATTACAGTTACAAATTATGTTAAAGAAGAACTGGATTTGATGCATCCTGTAAATCATATCCTCCACCACGCTTGCAATATTATGGTTTAATAGTATACAAAAATCAGGAACTGTAGGAGAAAATACATCAGCCTGAACACTAACCAACTTGGTGAAATGAACAATTCAGAAGAACCCAGACAATTCACTCTTTCAGAGCTGAAAATTGGGATTTTACATTAGAGCTATATATTTCAACTCTGGATGAAATATCTTAAATTTTATTTTTTCATGTAAATTCTTTAACTTTCTGAAAATAACCATGTAATAACATTTGTACTATATATGGTGAAAAGAAGAAGCAGCATGTATAACAGTGTGAACCTCTTATTCAGTGATTTTTGGGGATATTCTATGAATCCTTGTGGAGGAGTTGACAACTCTATTTCAATTTATAAAGGCTATTTATTTATTTATTGGTACCAAAGATTGAACCAAGAGATACTTAAGCACTGAATCACATCCCAAGAATTTTCATTTTTTTTTTTTTTATTTTGAGACAGAGTCTTGCTATTCTGCTTAGGCCCTTGCTAAATTGCTGAGGTTGTCCTTGAAATTTTAATCCTCTTGCTTCAGTCTCCTAGGTCACCTGGATTACAAGCACGGGCCACCACACCCATCTCAGCTTATAATTCTTAAGTATATATTTTGCTTGAATTCTAAATTGCTTTATCAAAACTAACTAGGCAGTCGCGGAGTGAGCTGGCGGGGGAGCCAGGCCGCCTACATAGCCGAGGTAGGCGGAGGGCAGCTATCCCGCCAGCCAGCAGGCCAAGGACAGACATCATAACTGAGCGACTCCGCCTGACCGCTGCACTAGGTTGGTGCCATCACTGGTTGGTTGCAGTCATGGAGCGAGCTGGCAGGCGAGTCAGGCCACTTGCTTCACAGAGGTAGCAGGTGGGCACCCAACCTGCGGAGCTGGGCAGTGGGTAACCAAATCGCCCAACCACCAGGCCAAGTACAGACGCCATCACTGGCAAACCCCGCCCGACCACCATGCCGAGGTTTGGCCATCTCGGAGCTAGCCAGAGGCTTCTTTATAGGCTGGTGCAGGCATTTTGAATTAAACCTCAGTGCATGGCCACCATCATTGGAAGGGCAGCTCCCTTCCTGAGACACCTACAGGAGACTAGAGGACGTTTGACAAGACCCAGGAGTCAAGAAGAGGAGGTATTGAGAGACTCCGGACCAACTCAGAGCCACCTGGGAATATACCCCACCTGAAGGCCACCACCCCAAGAAGGCCAGCTTCCTAGTGGAGCACTGCATTATCAAGTTATTCCAAGACTTAGGCTACTGAAGGCTAAGAGGTGAGTTATTGGAAATCTGCAGAGAAAATATTAGTCAATAGAGGAAATCTGCAATTTCCCAGAGTTTCACTATTAGAGGGGTAGATACCTGAACATATGAGAAAATAAGGGAAGAAAATGTCCCAAACAAACCTAGATGATATAGCAATAAAATCCAATGACAGCATGGCAGAAGAAATGTCAGAAAGGGAGTTCAGAATGTACATAATCAAAATGATCAGAGAAGCAAACGAGGAGATGAAAGAGCAAATGCAGGCATTGAAGGATGAGATGAAAGAGCAAATGTAGGCATTGAATGATCACACCAATCGACAGTTAAAAGAGCAAATACAGGAAGCAAAAGATCATTTCAATAAAGAGTTAGAGATATTGAAAAAAAAAAACAAACAGAAATCCTTGAAATGAAGGAAACAATAAACAAAATTAAAAACTCCATAGAAAGCATAATCAATAGGATAGAACACCTGGAAGACAGAACCTCAGATATTGAACTCGAAATATTTAATCTTGAAAACAAAGTTGACCAAACAGAGAAGACAGTAAGAAATCATGAAAAGAATCAACAAGAACTATGGGGTATCATGAAAAGGCCAAATTTAAGAATCATCAGGATTGAGGAAGGCTTAGAGAAACAAATCAAAGGAATGAACAATCTATTCAATGAAATAATATCACAAAATTTCCCAAATCTGAAGAATGAAATGTAAAATCAAGTTCAAGAGGCTTATAGGACTCCAAATACACAAAATTACAACAGACCCACACCAAGGCACATTATAATGAAAATACCTAACATACAAAATAAAGACAGAATTTTAAAGGCTGAGAGAGAAAAGAATCGAATTACATTCAGGGGGAAACCAATACGGATATCAGCAGATTTTTCAGTCCAGACCCGAAAAGCTAGAAGGGCCTGGAACAACATTTTTCAAGCTCTGAAAGAAAATGGATGCCAACCAAGAATCTTTTACACAGCAAAACTTACCTTCAGATTTGATGATGAAATAAAACCCTTCCATGATAAACAAAAGCTAAAAGAATTTACAAAAAGAAAGCCAGCATTACAGAACATTCTCAGCAAAATAGTCCATGAGGAAGAGATGAAAAACAATGATGTAAATCAGCAAAGGGAGGAACTACCCTAAAGGAACAACCAAATAAAGGAGAAACAAAGTCATGTCAAAAAAAAAATTTAAAAATAAGCCAAATGACCCGGAATACAAATCATATCTCAACAATAACCCTGAATGTTAATGGCCTGAACTAATCAATTAAAAGACATAGATTGGCAGATTGGATTAAAAAGAAAGATCCAACAATTTGCTGCCTGCAAGAGACTCATCTCATAGAAAGAGATACCCACAAACTAAAGGTGAAAGGATGGGGAAAAACATACCATGGACATAGACTAAGCAAAAAAGACGGGAGTATCCATCCTCATATCAGATAATGTGGACTTCAAGCCAAAGTTAGAAGGGATAAAGAAGGACATTACATATGGCTTAAGGGAAGCATAAATCAGCAAGACATAACAATCATAAATATCTACGCCCCAAACAGTGGTTCATCCATGTATGTCAAACAAATCTTCTCAATGCCATAAATCATATAGACCACAACACAATAAACTAGGTGATTTTAACACACCTCTCTCACTACTGGACAGATCCTCCAAACAAAAATTGAACAAAGAAAACATAGATCTCAAAAACACAATCAATAATTTAGACTTAATGGACATTTATAGAATATACCATCCAACAAAGAGCGAATACACTTTCTTCTCAGCAGCACATGGATCCTTCTCTAAAATAGACCATATATTATACCACAAAGCTACTGTTAGCAAATACAAGAAGACATAGATAATACCTTGTATTCTATCACATCATAATGGATTGAAATTAGAAATAAATGACAGAGTAAAAAGCAGAAACTACTCCAACACCTAGAGATGAAATAATATGATATTGTATGATGAATGGATAACAGAAGATATGGGGAAGGAAATTAAAAAATTCTTAAAGGTAAATAAGAACAAAGACACATCATATCAAAATCTCTGGGACACTATGAAAGCAGTGCTTAGAGGAAAATTTATTTCATGAAGTGCATTCAATAAAAGAATAAAAAATCAACAAATAAACGACCTAACACTATGGCTCAAATCCCTAGAAAAAGAAGAACAGAGCAACACCAAAAGTAGTACAAGACAGGAAATACTTAAAATCAGAGCTGAAATCAATGAAATCAAAACAAAAGAAACAATCAAAAAAAATGACAAAATAAATAGTTGGTTCTTTAAAAAAATAAACAAAATTGATAAACCCTTAGCCACACTAAGAAAGAGAAGAAGACAGAAAACCCAAATTACTAAAATTTGGAATGAACAAGGAAATGTCACAACAGACATGATTGAAATAGAAAACATAATTAGAAGCTATTTTGAAAATCTATACTCCAGCAAAATAGAAAATCTTCAAGACATCAACAGGTTTCTAGAGACATATGAATTACCTAAATTGAACCAGGAGGACATACACAATTTAAATAGATCAATTTCAAGAAATAAAATAGAAGAAGTCATCAAAAGTCTACCAAGAAAGAAAAGTCCAGGACCAGATGGGTTCTCAGCTGAGTTCTACAAAACCTTTAAAGAAGAGCTCATTCCAATACTCCTCAAAGTATTCCATGAAATAGAAGAGGAGGGAACCCTCCCAAACTCATTCTATGAAACCAATATCAACTTGATATCTAAACCAGACAGAGACACATCGAGGAACAAAAATTTCAGACCAATATCCTTAATAAACATTGATGCAAATTTCCCAACAAAACTTTAGCAAATCACATACAAAAATATATTTAAAAGATAGTGCACACCGATCAAGTGGGTTTCATCCCAGGGATGCAAGGTTGGTTCAACATTTGGAAATCAATAAATGTCATTCACCATATCAACAGATTTAAAGTCAAGAATCACATGATTATTTTGATAGATGCAGAAAAAGCATTTGATAAAATACAGCACCCCTTCATGCTCAAAACACTAGAAAAAATATGGATAGTGGGAACATTCCTTAACATTGTAAAGGCCATCTACGCTAAGCCCATGGCCAGTATCATTCTAAATGGTGAAAAACTGAAAGCATTCCCCCTAAAAACTGGAACAAGGCAGGGATGCCATCGTTCACCACTTCTATTCCACATTGTCCTCAAAACTCTAACCAGAGCAATTAGACAGACCAAGGAAATTAAAGGGACACGAATAGAAAAAGAAGAACTCAAACTATCCCTATTTGCTGATGACATGATTATATATTTAGAGGAACGAGAAATTCCACCAGAAAACTTTTAAAACTCATAAGTGAATTCAGTAATGTAGCAGGATATAAGATCAATGCTCATAAATCCAATGCATTTTTATACATAAGTGATGAATCCTCACAAAGAGAAGTTAGGAAAACTACCCCATTCACAATAGCCTCAAAAAAAAAAAAAAAAAACAAAAAAAAAAAAAAAAACTTGAGAATCAATCTAACAAAAGAGGTGAGAGACCTTTACAATGAGAACTACAGAACACTAAAGAAAGAAATTAAAGAAAACCTTAGAAGATGGAAAGATCTTCTATATTCTTGGATAGGCAGAAATAATATTGTCAAAATGGTCATACTACCAAAAGTTCTATACAGATTCATTGCAATTCCAATTAAAATGCCAATGATGTACCTTGCAGAAATAGAGCAAGCAATCATGAAATTCATCTGGAAGAATTAGAAACCCAGAATAGCTAAAGCAATCCTTAGCAGGAAGAGTGAAGCAGATGGTATCACAATACCAGACCTTCAACTATACTACAAAGCAATAGTAACAAAAACAGCATGGCTTTGGCACCAAAATAGACAGGTAGATCAATGGTATAGATTAGAGGACATGGACAAAAACCCAAATAAATACAATTTTCTCATACTAGACAAAGTGGCCAAAAATATGCAATGGAGAAAAGATAGCATCTTCAACAAATGGTCCTTAGAAAACTGGAAATCCATATGCAATAGAATGAAACTAAACCCCTATCTCTTACCCTGCACAAAAATCAACTCACAATGTATCAGGGACCTTGAAATCAGACCAGAGACCTTGCATCTTATAGAAGAAAAACTAGGTCCAAATCTTCAACTTGTTGGCGTAGGATCAGACTTCTTTAACAGGACTCCCATAGCACAAGAAATAAAAGCAAGAATAAATAACTGGGACAGATTCAAACTAAAAAGCTTTCTCTCAGCAAAGGAAACTATCAGTAATGTGAAGAGAGAGCCTACAGAGTGGGAGAAAATCTTTGCCACTCATACTTCAGATAGAGCATTAATTTCCAGAATATATAAAGAATTCAAAAAACTCTACACGAAGAATACAAATAACCAAATCAACAAATTGGGCTAAGGATATGAACAGACTCTTCACAGAAGAGGATATACAAGCAATCAACAAAAATATGAAAAAAATGTTCAACATCTTTAGTAATAAGATAAATGCAAATCAAAACTACCCTAAGATTCCATCTCACCCCAATTAGAATGGCGATTATCAAGAACACAAGCAACAATAGGTATTGGCGAGGATGTGGGGAAAAAGGTACACTCATACATTGCTGGTGGGGTTGCAAATTAGTGCAGACACTCTGGAAAGCAGTGTGGAGATTCCTTAGAAAACTTTGAATGTACCCACCATTTGACCCAGCTATCCCACTCCTTGGCCTATACCCAAAGGACTTAAAATCAGCATCCTACAGAGATACAGCCACATCAATATTCATAGCTGCTCCATTCCCAATAGCCAGATTGTTGAACCAACCTAGATGCCCCTCAATTGATGAATGGATAAAGAAACTGTGGTATATATATATCCAAAGGAATATTACTCAGCCATAAAGAAGAATAAAATTATGGCATTTGCAGGCAAATGGTTGCAGTTGGAGAATATCATGCTATGTGAGATAAGCCAATCTCAACAAACCAAAGGACGATTGATCTCACTGATAAGTGGATGATGACACATATAGGTGGTGGGAAGGGGTCAAGAATGGAGGAAGGAGGCAAGAATGGAGGAAGGAGGGTCTCTATAGAGGGATAAGAGGGGTGGGAGGGGTGGGGAAGGAGAACAAAAAATAACAGAATGAATCAAATACTATTACCCTAGGTAAATGTATGATTACACAAATTGTATACCTCTACTGCATGTACAAACAGAGAAACAAGATGTATCCCATTTGTTTACAATAAAAATGATTTTTAAAAAAAAACTGTGACTGAGTGGTCATTAAAACTCCAGTTTTAAAAACCTAATTTATAATAAAATAATATAGGATAATGCATTCAGAATATAAATTATCCCCTTTCCTAAACTTTATGACCAATAAATTTGTATTCTCATTTTACATTTTACTGCAAGGTGAAAAAATTTGAATTTAGTTTAAAATGTAAGTTGTACTCAATTACATGAGAACTTCTTGAGATAATAGAAAATGCCTTGTCTTATATTGCCTTCCACCAAAAAATATGAACACTTGCTCCTGTGTTGCATCTAGCATAGACCTGACATTCTGATTTTTGAACACTAAATCCAAAAGAAAAAGGTGAAGTCCTGAAGATAATTCAAATATACATTCTAAGCAAACTGATTAACAATCCTTTCAATTCTAGGCATCGAAGCAGTGGAACCTAGGTCCAGCATAAACATCATGATGTTGAAAATTAAACAAACAAATCTCTAAAAACTATTCTTAATAACATGCTAGAGATACTTGAAGACATTGTGTTATTTTTTCCAAATTTTCTAACGTATGCTACCTATGCACAAAATAAAATGAGGACTTCCTTTTCTTGTAATAGTGAAGTAAACAACATCAGAAAAAAATGTTTGCTGCAGATGATGATGTTAGAAAAATGCATAAAATGTCATTTAAATCATTCAGAGGCACTAATAGTTGAAACCAGACGAGTTTTAACTCTTAAAAGAGAAGAAAACCATAAATAAAGTAGGAATTAGTCATCATCCAGGGATATATGTGGAGTGCGAAGTAATTAAATTTTGAAATTAAGTCATCTGATGAGTTAAAGTTGAATATAATTAAACTTGCACAACAAACTTTGATCATGGTAAAGACAAATGTGACCAAATATCCCAAAGAAAAAATAAATGAATTTTTTAAAAAATCCAACTAAGGCAATGGAAGGAAGAAAAGGAGTAAGAGAGGAAAAACAAAAAAAGAAGCAATGGATAAAAACAAATAAAGAATGGTTGACATAAACTGAATAATATCATAATTGCAATAAATATAAATTGAAAAATATTCAAACAAGGAAGAGATTTTCAGCCTTGCTTTTGAAAAAGCCAGGAACAACTACATGTTGCTTATAAAAGATACACATTACAAATTAAAGCAAATACAGATCTCATTTAACAATATGCAAAAAGATATATCATGCAAATATTCTGCTTTGAAAGCCTTTGCAGTCATATTAATGTTGAGAACTGCAAACTTTGAAGGAATAAATTGTATCAGAGGTAAAATGATACCTTTTGATAAAAGCATTAGTTCGTAATAAAACTTTAAAAATACATATTGATCAGAATTTTAGAACATATGAGATAAAACTGAAATGTCTGCATTTAGAAAAAGACAAGTTCAAAACAATAGGTAGACATCTTAATAATTAAAAAAACAATAATTAACATAATAAACAATAAAGTCTACAACAACATAAAACCATTCATTGAAGATTAGACCCAACAACTGAAAAACACATATATATCTTTTCACATTCACATAGATAGAAGATATTTGGTCACAAAATAAAACCCAATGTATTTCAAAATAGTGAGAACACAGAGTGCATTTTGTGACCACAGTGCTATTAAATTAGAAATGCAGAGAAGATATTCAGAAAAAATCCCCATAATTACAAATACTACTAAACAAATTATGTATTCAAAGAAAACCATAATAGGCATTAAAAGGTATTTTAAGATGGATGATAATGAACTAGCAGGACTTCATAATTTATAGGGCACCTAGAACAGTACCCAGGGAGAAACTGAGTGCTTTAGTGTTCAACCTAACTGCAATGCCTTCCTCTTTTTTTTTTTTTTTTTTTTTGCAATGCTTGGAGTTGAACCAACGCCTCGTGCTTGACAGGCAAGCACTCTACCAACTGAGCTATCTCCTCAGTCTTGCAACGCCTGCCTCTTGCCTGCTATCTATGCCCACCTCAGGAAGCTTCTGATCTATACAATAGTTTCCATTCTATAATTTTATATAAGTGAAATTTACTGTGCACGATCTTTTCTTATCTGTTTTATTTATCAGCACAATATTTTTGACAGTGATCAATGCTGTTGACTCAGTAGTCATTCTTCTTATGATTGTGTACATGAATATTCTTTTTTTCATACATTCACTTTTCAAGGGACAAGGGGATCATTTCCAGTTTGGGTTGCTACCTGTGAAATTACCACTGCCATTTGTGGGTAAGAATGTGTGTGAGTCACTGGGCTTACATCTTCTGAGAGGACATCACCTTTCCAATTAGTACAACATTCACATTCATCCGGACAAGAGATCTCATCCTGTTGAGCCAAGGCAACAACTTCAGTCCCATCTGATTAATATCTGAGTCATTCTGGGTCATTGTTCACTGCCTTGAAATCTGATATGCATACGTTTTTGAAATACCCATATTCCAGCACTCCATTTCTCCACAATCCCTTCCAGCATACATATAAAAATCCTCATCCCAAAGTTTACAGGTAATTTTGCATTATAAACTACATTAATTTTAACTATAAAAAGATTACCTTCATGAATTTAAATTAAATCAGATTAAAGAAGTATCCTAACTCTCAGACAATTCTCCCTAATTTAGGACTTTAAAATGTTCTTCCCTTTATGAAGCAAATTGTATAACTTTTGTAGTTAGTTGTTTTACCATGTCCTTCCTTGAAAGAATAGTGGTAACACAATGCTGATCTATTCCCTTTAAAATTCCTGGTATACAAAAAGAAAAACCCTGGAGAAAATATTCCCTGAACATTTCACAGTATGCTCTGTACTGCTTCACCAGAGCTGAGATCTGGTCTCCTTAAGGGTACTGATGCTGAAGCAGCTCAATACCCCACAATCCAAGACAGTTATGTGAGTTAAAATGTGCAATAGACTTAACACCTCCAGGAATAAGAGGAAAAGACCCAGAGAACCATAGGTCCCTTTGTGTTCTTGGCAAGCAAAAAATACTTATAATCAGTTATTTTCAAAAACTTTTCCTACCCAATTCCAAGCTGTACAAAAGATGAGTTTTAGAGAATGCATAGAGAATAATTGAAAGTACGGATTATATGCAAATTTGTTATTATGAAACACTCTTAGCAAAGCAAAAATTTGCATCAGACAGTTAAACAGGCAGGAAAGACTATCGAAGGCTATTTGCAACAGAGGAGAGAGGCCAAAATCAGGCCTGAAATCAAGGTCATTGAAATGAAAGACTACAGAGTTGGACAATTATTAAGAGCTGGGGTGGGAGGATATAGATTTGCTGACTGTCTATACCCAATATAACTTACTTCTACCTTCATGACTAGTAGTAACTTTTATAACATGAGGCAAAGTTCCCATGAAGTTGGGCTCCTGCCTTCCTGCTTCAGAGACTAGTGGAAAGAGAACCCATTTTCCTGGGTTCTATTTCAAAAGGAAGGCTTCAGGTCTTTGGGAAAGATCTCGGTTTATAAATCTGGCAAGTTCCTTTTAATTATGTACAACTCAAAGAGCAGAAAAATGATTAGTCGAGACAAGTTTTCTATAGTCAGTGTTCCAAGGAACATCACTCAACTTAACAAACACAAACACACAGGTGCACACTCAGACACAACACCACCACCACTACCACCACCACCACCACCAACAAAGCCATCTTAAATGATTTAAATGCTAAAGTTAAATAATAATAAAAAAAAATCTTAGAACAAAACATGGGAGAATACTTTCATGTCCTTCAGATTGCAGTTTTCTTAATTAGAATACAGAAAGTACCAACCACAGTGGGAAAGAAAATGGATTACATTTAAGTAAAGAACTGGTTACACATCCAAACTTACCACTGAGTCAAACTGCAAATCACAGTGTGGGAGGAGGTACTTTAAAAACAACCAAAAAAGAATTAAATGAAGAATATTTGACTCTTAAAAATCAGTCAGAAAAAAGTTGAATAGCATAATTTAAAAATATATGTAAAACCTTTGCATAGGCACTTCACAAAAAGATGGTCCACTTCATGGCTGTTGGTACAATGCAAATTAAAATCACAGTGCGGTCAACATACCACAGTGACACAGCCACATCAATGTTTATAGCAGCTCCATTCACAATAGCTACACTATGGAACCAAACTAGGCGCCCTTCAACAGATCAACGGATAATGAAAATGTCGTATATACACACAATGGAATATTACTGAACATAAAAAGAATGACTTTATGTCTTTTGCCAGAAAATGGATGGATCCAGAGACTATACTGCTAAGTGAAATAAGTCAATTCCCATAAAACCAAAGGCCCAATGGTCTCTCTGAAACGCGGATGCTAACACACAATAAGGCGGAGGTGAAGATAGAAGTTTATTAGATTAGACGAAGGGGAATAAAGGGAAGGGAGGAGAGATAGGAATAGGAAAGACAGTAAGATGAATCGGGCATAACTTTCCTATGTTCATACATAAATACACCATCAGTGAAACTCCACATCATGTACAACCACAAGAATGGGAAGTTATAATTCATGTACACATGATATATCAAAATACACTCTACTGTCATGTATATCTAAAAGGAACAAATAAAAAATTAATAAGTATATTATTTTTTTAAAAAATCAGTATGCAGTACTCTCACATACCCACTAGCAAGGCTAAAGAGGGGAAAACAAACAAGCGAAGTAGAATATATTAACTGTTTGTAAGCATGAGGAAACAACCAGCTTTCTCATAGACTGACAGTTGAAATGTAAATTGGCCTAATCACTTGGAAATCTGATGCCATCTAAAAGGCAAAACCAGGCACGCCTTCCTTATGATCTCACAATCCCTTTGGATAAAAGTTTATTTAAGGAAAGAATTCCATATGTTCACCAAAAGACAATTACAATCACATTATTTGGAGCACTATTTGCAAAGGCCAAAACTGGGAAAAAAGAAATTGAATCACTTCTGATATATTCACACAACTGAATATTGTGTTGCACTGAAAGAGCAACAACAGGGATCTCACAATAAAGAAGTCACAGGAAAAGCTGCATATATTGTATGATATGCTATGTATATCAAACTCACAGTCAAATTGAACCATCTATTACATTAGAAGTCATAATCATCACTTGTGAGAAGAGCAGAGTGTGGAAAGGGTTCTTGGGGACCTGGAAATGTTTGGTTTCCTCCTCTGGAGACTGTTTAGAGTAAAGAATGAACTTGGTAAAGGTCCTCAAGCTGCACCATTACAATTTGCTCCCTTTCCTTCCCTTTCCTTTCCTTTCCTATCCTTTCCTTTCCCTTTCTTTTCTTTCCTTTCTTCTAATCATTTTAAAAACAAATCTTTGTTTTTAAATTGACAGATGAATTTATAATATATTTATCATTTGCAATATTATGCTTTGAAATACATATTTATATTTCATATATATATGAATGATTAAATCTGTCTAGATTTATGGTGAGAATGCTTATCATTTTTTCAAGAATACAATATATTGCTATTTACTGCTGTCACCATGTAGTACCATAGATTTCTTGGACCTATTTCTCTTATCTAAATAACTCTACGTCCTTTAAGGACATCTCCCTCTCTCTGCTTGCCCCAATTATGTGCTTGGCTCATTTACTTTAATATAATGTCCTCCAGTTCATCGGTGTTGTCACAAATGACAGGGTTTTGTTCTTTTGTAAGGTTGAGTAGCATCCCATTGGGAGCCTATGCCACACTTTCTTTATCCATTCATTCATAGTTTTTCTATGAAGGCTATAGTACTGGTGTGACTAGAACTGCTGTAACATGGGTCTCCAGACATCTTTTCGGCATATTGATTTTATTTCATTTGGATATAGACCAAATAGTGGAACATTCTGGATTATATAGTAGTTCTATTATTCATATTTCAGGGAACCTCCAAACTGAAAGAACAAAGCTGGAAGCATCATAAAATGTACTACAAAGCTATATGAACCAAAATAGCAGGGTACCGGCATAGAAACAGACAGAATAATGGAAGGGAACAGATACCCATAAATAAGTGCAGGCATTTACAGCTAGCTGACTGTCAACAAAGGGGCCAAGTATATACAATGGGAAAAGAAGAGTCTCTTCCATAAATGGGGTTGTGAGAACTGGATATTGACAAGAGGGTTAAAATTAGACATCCATTTCTCATAATATACACAATTTAACAAAAAATGGATCAAAGACTTAAACATAATGCCAGAAAATACTAAAACAAAACACAATACTTTTGGGAAGAAAATATTTGCAAACAATACACCCAATAAGAAGCTAAACTTCTAATTATATATGGAACTCAAACAACTCAGTAGTAAGTAAAAGCATAACCCAATGTAAAAATGGACAAAATACCTCAATGTAGATCTTTCTCAAAAGAGGGCATACAAATAACCAGCTCTTATATGAAAAGGTGAATGCTCAACACCACCACTCATCAGAAAAATACAAATCAAAAGCACAATGAGATTGTCAACTTAGTGCTACTGGAATGTCTGCTATGAAAAAGGTAAAAGATTACATGTTAGAAAACTTGGAATGGAACCACCATTTGACCCAGCTATTTCACTCCTTGGCCTATACCCAAGGGTCTTAAAATCAGCATACTACAGTGACACAGCCACATCAATGTGTTTAGAAACTCAATTCACAATAGCTAGATTGTGGAACCAACCTAGATGCCCTTCCACAGACGAATGGATAAAGAAACTGTGGGGGGTATATATGTATATATATATATACACACAATGGAATATTATTCAGCCATAAAGAAGAATAAAATTATGGCATTTGCAAGTAAATGGATACAGTTGGAGACATTCACGCTAAGTGAGATAGGCCAATCCCCAAAAATCAAAGGTCAAATTTCTTTTTGATAAGTGAATGATGATACAGAACAAGGGTGGGGAGGGAGTAAGGGAAGAATGGAGGAAGGATGGATTGTGTAGAGGGAAATGAGGGGTGGGGAGGGGACTGGGGTAAGGGAAGACAATGGAATGAGACAAACATAATTACCCTATGTACATGTATGATTACATAAATGCAGTGACTCTATTTCATGTACAACCAGAGAAATAAAAAAGTGTACCCCCTTGTGTACAATGAATCAAAAAATTAAATTAAATTTTAAAAAGATAACATGTTAGAGAAGATATGGAAAGAAGGGAATGCTGGTCCATGGTTGGTGCATAAGTAAATTAGTATAGTCATGGAAAAAAAGTGTTGGAATTCCCCATATATTTCTTCAGGGAAAGGTTTACTTTAAAAGACAAAAGCTCTGAAAGTTAATACGTGTGCAGTAGCACAGGGCTGAGTGTTACAGCCTGGGATTTTGGGAAGCTGAGTGTGAGTGAAGATGAACACTGACAACATTCATGGGGGAGATGTGTTTGGGGTCAACACCCTCAAGCTCAGTGGAGGGGCGGGAAGCAGGATGGGTCAGAATGAGAAGCCAGGCTGCGAGGCAGTTCTTTGAGGGATCCAGTTGGTCTCTGGATGACTTTTCAGAATTCTCCATAGAGTGGGAGCAATCTGGCCTTACTCCCCTGGCCTGATTCTGGAAGAAGATACAGTCGCTGTAGGCTGTTTGATTCAGCAGAGGCAATCCAATGTAGATGGCAGCCAAGATCCGCTTCCCAGCACTGCTGGAAGTCAGAGGAATGCATCCTCCTTCCTGAAGATACATCTTGGTTGCATGTCATCATCCAGCACAGAGGATTCCATTCAGAGTCTTGAACAAAATAAAGTGTATTGACAAAGGGAGATGGAACGCCTATGGATGTTAAAACGAGGAGCAGGTATCTCCCGTTCAACCATCCTAAATTGTCAGGGAAATTCTTCCTAGTAATTAACTTATCCTCTCATGGAGCACTTTTAAGTCTGCCTGAATTTGGCATCAATAAGTAGAACAGCTTCCAAATAAAAGAAGATTTCACGACACCCTTTTCAAAAGCTAGCACTGTCCTCTACAAACTGCCACAAAAGATTTTAAATTGCTGACCTTAATATTTCTGATTACAAAGGCCTCTGCAGTCCCTCTTGCAAAATCCTTTGAAGGAATTCAACCGTGTTGCAGCCTTCTCTCATTTGTCAGATGTCTCATAATAAGAAATGAGACGGATCAGGAAAAAAAAAAAAAATCACTCTTTTCAACTATTTGGCAACACTTAGACTCAGTATTTTCCTGAAGCTCTAAAGCAAATACTTGGACATTTTTGTTGCAATGTATCATTTGACAATAGTCGAGTCATAGACAAGACTGATGAAAGGACTATTACAGCTCGTTTCCTTAAGCTTGATGGAGATAGCAGGAAGGCCTCTAATATTTACTTTATACTATGTGTGCATATTAATTGCTCTGCCGCTTATCATCATAAATCATTCTTTCCACTAATGACATAAACCTTCACAGTAATAAATGAAAATTACAAAAGCAAACAAACTAATCTATAGTGGGCAGGCACTTGATGATTTAGTAAATGACATGAAGCTGAGACCTACATGTCTCTCTAGCAACTCTCCCCTCATGCTACAAATCCCACGTTAGGTGCAATGCATTAGGCTCCAAGGAAGTTCTCTTGCACATATATACTATATGATATCATTGAATATCATATATAATAAATAAATAATATGATATAAGTTTACTCTGTATGTGTGTATATATAGCCACAGGGGAGTAGAAGATACACTATCTCCTATAGTAGTCCAGAATGTGGGGTCAGCAAATTAAATCTAAGACAGAATCTTGGTAAATGAAAACATGACGCCCTCTCTAGAATGTCCTGTGGCTTATGTTGCACGCTTCTGTTTCACGTCTGTGACATGAACGTCACTGCACTCAACTGAAAGCTTGCACTTTGCCAGACACCTAGGTTTTCATCTGTTAACCCACTACAACACCCTTAGAAACTCCATTACCTTAGGAACTGAGTCCTTCTCAGAATCAGTCTCATTTGACATCAGCTCCACCAGCAGTGAACTATTTCTCCAAGGTCTCCTTTTACCATTGTCCCCTATTAGATTCCCTCTGTTTGAAATTGCATATCCTGATTGCATTGTCTTCACTGGATTCTGACTGGTCTACAATTACCAGCAGAAAATGACCCATTTAGGTATCAAGCCCAGAGCTAGATTTGTGGATTCCTATTCAAAGACTTGTCTTGCTGCAAATTCACTATGGTATAATTTGAAGACCATAAAATTATTTACTGTACAATTGAGTGACATTTAACAAGTATATAGAGCTTTGAGGTTCTCACCACCATCTAATTTTAGAAATTTTCCAATACCTTCAACAAAGAATGTCCCACACCTAGTTGCAATCACTCCTTCTTCTCATGTGCACCCCAGCAACAACGTTTTTACTTTCTATTCCCATGATTTACCTGTTTAGGGACATTTCATATAAACAGTATATGATCTTTTTTGATTAGCTTCTTTCACTTAGCATCATGTCTTCTGGGTAAATCCACCTTTTAATATGTGTCAACACTTCATTGTTTTTTTTAATTTCTTTCTTTTTTATTTGTGTGTGTGTGAGTCTCAGGGCATTCTACCACTGAGTCACATCCCCTGCCCTTTGTATTTTTGTTTTGAGACAAGGTCTTATTAAATTTCCCAGACTAGGCTTGAACTTGAGATCATCCTGCCTCAGCCTCCAGGTTGCTGGGATTACAGGCATGTACCACCGCACCTTGCTATTTTTTTATTATGAAAAATATTCTATTTTTATACATACCATATTTTGCTTACCCATTCACTAGTTGAAGAACATTTTCTCCCAGTTTGTGGACATCATGGGCTGTGTTGCTGTGACTATTCATAAGTAAATCTTTGTATGCACACATGTTCTCTTTTCTTTCTGATACATACTTAGGAATGGAAATGCTGCACCACATGTTAACTCTATGTTAGCATTTTAAAAAACTACCAAACTATTTCTCAACGTGGCTGCACCATCTTACATTCCTACCAACACAGTATGAGGATTTTAATTTCTCTACAATCTTACCAATATGTACTATTTCCTGTCTTTTATCAGTGATTCTTGTGAGTATGATGTGGTGCCTACTGGGACTTAAATTTGCATTCCCTAACAATCTTTTAGTTCATCTTTTCTTGTGCTTATTGGTTATTTTTAGAACTTCTGTGATGAATACATATTCAAAGAGTTTGCTCAATTTTTAGAGATTATTTGCATTGGTTTTGAGTTATAATACATCCCTTATCAGATACATAATTTTCAAATACTTTTTCCCAGACGGTGTTAATGATGCCTTTGAAGTACAAAAGTTTTAAAGGTTAAAAAAGTCTTATGCTTTTTTTCTCAGCTTGTGATTTTAGGGTTGTATCTAAGAAATATATACCTGAGCTATTTGTTTTCAAGACATTTTTATGGGTTTAACTCTATCATTTGGTTACAATTAATTTCTACTTGACATCTTCACTTAGCTAGCTAATAGGATTTCACACTCAGTATTTCAAAGTAAAGGTACAATGAAATTTTTCACAAGTTCTGAATTTTCTGTCTCCAGATTTCTTCCCAAAGTTGTGAATATTTATATATTGAATAAATGTCAAACCTTGAATCATTTTGATTCCTATCTTTTCCTCACTGCTCCCCATTCACCTTCAAAATCTCCAACCTATGCAACTGTGTATTTCCTCTGCCATTATCCTAAACTCAGTCGCCTTCCTAATTTCTCTAGTTCACATTTCCTCCCTTTTGGTTGCAATCTATACTCCACATGGGAGCAAAATTGGTTCATAAACTTTTTAAATCTGCTTGTCACTCCATTGTTTAAAACAAAGCACAGGCACAGAATGCATCTTAATTGCTTTTCTCATGACCTGGGGAAGCCTCTGAGTCCCTTCTCAAAATAAAACTTTCAAGTACATAAAATACATCACAAATAAAACTATTAACATATTTCCTCCAAACTGTTAAAACAAACAAACAAACAAACAGAAAACCAAAAAAACATAACTTAGGGGATGGGGAGGTAGCTCAGTGGTAGAATGCTTGCCTAGCATGTTCAGGGCCCTAGGTTTGATTCCCAGTACTGCATAAATAAATAAATAAATAAATAAATAAATAAATAAATAATCTAACTTATCAGATAATATACAATTATTTTAATATCTTAAACAAAAAACAGTAGCATGTTGAATAACAATCACGTTTGAGGTGATGACAAGCATAAGGTTTATATTGAGAGATCTATGATTTTCTAATTTTTTTTGAGGTTAGTGGAAATAAAGATACAACATTTCTTCATTCAACTTAAGGACATCTCCAGATGTCCTTCAATTCTTATACCTACAAGGACAAACTTCAGGTAAGAGCTCCTTTGAATGGTTCCGATTGGTTGAGAGCAAATCCCTTAGAGTGACTGTTAGTCAGCCTGGTGTTATTGTGATAAACACCAGAGCAAAACAAGTCAGAGGCGGAAAGGTTTATTTTAACTCACAGTTTCACAGGTTGCCATCCACGGTGGGTTGTTTTGGGTCCTAGGACAGGCAAACTTCATGGTGGAGCCAAGATGGTCAGCTCATGGCAGCCAGGAAGCAGAGAGAGGAAGAGACCGGGAAAAAGGTATAGTCCCCAAGGACATGCCTCAATGACCGGCTCCCTCCAGCCATGCCTGACCTGCCTACAACTTCCACCTGCTCACAGTAGTTCATTCAAATGATCAATCCACCCAATGGATTGATCCACTGATGAGTTAGAGCCCTCACCATTTAAACTCGTCCTCAAAGGCCCACTTCTTGACATGGCTTCACTGCCTTTAATACAAGAGCTTTGTGGGACAATTCAGATCCAAACCATACAGTGGCTTAAAATCCCTGTGCCACTTTTCATCTGCCTGCTTTATACCTCAGTGCCTGCCCTTTGGGCTCAGTGAAGTCTAATTACACTGTTAGGGTATACCGGGTGACTTTGACTCCAGGTTGCATCATGTGCTTCCTGTCTGGAATACTCTTCAGACTCATAACTGCCTCTTTTCACCTGATTGTGAGTATCTCCTTTCTAAAGATGATTTCTGGACCCATCTTAAGGAACAGAGTGTCTTAGTTAATCCTTACAGTGAGCTTCTTATGTTTTCTTAATAAAATGAATCACACATCTTTCTTAACCTTTACAATTGTCTTATTTGCTTAATATTTTTTCTCTTTCACTAAAATATGTTTATAAGGTTAGAAAACATACCTAAAATTCCCTTAATTCTATCTCAGCCTCTGACATTGTGAAAATGTGCAATTATAGGTACACATCGAGCACATTGAGAACTTGGTTTTAAATAAATACATGAATCCATGAGCCTTCTCAGCATGTCTCCCAGATATCATTAATTCCAGCTGGACTATTGCAATAATTGCAGCTCTGGCTTACTTTCTTTCCTACATCTTTTCTTATGGTACAAGTGGAGTTGTTTTCATTTTATTTTTATTTATGTGTGTTTGTGTGTATCTGTTGCTGAGAATCAAAACTGGGGCTTCCCACATGCAGGTAAGCACTCTACCACTTAACTACATTCCCAGATCCCCAAAATTGAGCATCACATCATATCACCCCTTGCATGGTACTACATGATGAGTTACTTGTACTCAATCTGTGGTTCTTTCTTTGCCTATAGGACATGGTGTCCTTTCTGCTTTACATATATCATCTCAATTTTTTCAACTTGCATTGAGCTCCTGTGAGTTATCAAGTTTATAATTGATTGGTGTCCTTTGCTGGTATTATTTCTTCTTATGAGTGAAAACTTCCTGTATCTTTACTCTTCATTCATCATTTCCCAACTAAATTATCACCTCTTAGAGAAAATATCTCTGAATATGCTAACCAATTAATTTCTTCCCTGTTTGCCATAACTCCCAAATGTTTCAGGCACTGACCTTTGCAATAGACCTGAAATAGTGAGGCAGACACAGATTCCCCACAAAACTAGAAAAGGTTCCCCTTCAGAGACCCCTCATTTTCACAAACCATGTCCCAGACCCTTGAAACTCTTTAAGTGTACCAAAATGATTATATGTATGTTTTTGCAAATAATTAACTTGCAAAGAGATTTGGACCCCTTTCTCTGCTTTCATTCTTTTTTCATTTCATTCTTTTTCAAGAATTCACTAACACTTCTAAGTCATTGTAATGGCCCTGGACATTTGTAAGTTATCTCATTATTATTATTATTATTATTATTTTTTGAAATGTGTGTGGTGGCATCAACACATTTATTAAGAAAGTTAAGGAGACTGCTTTGTGGTCTAGCTCTAATGGGAGGCACAGTGGATCACAGGCAGAACTGTAGGCGAAGCAAGGGTTTTCCTAAAAAGAAAGTTTAACAGTTTGGTTTAGACTACTCCAGGATCATGACAGAAATGATTTTAGATTTAATATTTTTCATAGAGTTGTTACCAGACATTCCTAGCTGTATAACAATGTTAGGTTACTGCAGTGTACATTTACCAGTGTGACATCCTGATGGGCCTTCCAGGGATACAGAACACCCTCCTTAGATGATAGAATGAATTGGACTTATATAAGGAATTATTTGTTGTTAATCTCTTAAACATTGGAGGATATCAGCCTGGAATTATAATGTTAATTTAAAAAACTTTTAGTTTTTTTTTCCTTGAAAGTAATTGCTACTAGAATCCTTTGACATATAAGAGCTTCAATTGAATAGACATCTATAACATGTGCATTGGCTGGATTTACTTATCTCTAACATCACACGTTGAATTTTGAAAAATTTAATTGGTACATCTTAATTTAATTTATATAACACAAAACATTTAATTTGACTATATTTTAATCATGGCATTTGCTTATTTAACAGGCATATTTATACAATGGAATATTACTCCGCAATGAAGAATGATAAAATTATGGCATTTGTAGGCAAATGGTCGAAATTGGAGAATATCATGCTAAGTGAGATAAACCAATCTCAAAAAACTAAAGGACGAATGATCTCGCTGATAAGCGGATGAGGACATATAATGGGGGTGGGAGGGGTTAGCATTAGGTTTAGGGTTAGGTTTAGAGTTAGGCTAAGGAGAGCGGTAAGAATGAAGGAAAGAAGGACTGTATAAAGGGAAAAGGGTGGGAGGGGTGGGGGGGAAGGGAAAAAAAATAAACATCATTACTCTCATTATTATTAAAATATTTGTCTTAAAGAGATCCCATAAAACTTATTCTACACTGCATGACAAAATCTGCTATGGTTCATACTTTAAGGAAGACAGAGGTATAGTTCCACACGGAAGAGTGACAGGAAGCAAAGTTCAGCGCATACTAGTGAGCTGGAGAGGCTTGGGGTCTTTAGGGCCTATGACAGAGAAGATGAGCTTCACCACTTGAACCGATCCATCAGGTGGCACAGAGGTATTATCATCCACTACTTTCAAGGTAATTCATCAGAGATTGAAAACAAAGCTTTATAAGCAATGAAAGCTATGAAAATTAAAATAAGAAAATACTATTTTACTTACCAAATTGGCAGGATTGAAGGACATTTTTAAATGATGGAGAGGTAATCATACTATTCTCATAGAGTTTGAGTGTGTATATAAAGAACTTCCAGAAGCTTCAGAAACTTCTGCTTAATAATATCACTTCTAGAATTCTGCCAAGAAGAGAAACATTTATTTGTAGGTAAAGATTGTTGTTTTTAATTTTTTTGGTGATGCTTGGATCAGACAAAGGCCTCCCACATGCTAGGCCAGCCCTCTACCACTGAGCTACACCCTATTCCACAAGAATGCATATTTAAATTTATTATGTATAGTAATAGCACATCTTTACTAACGGTGAACTGAATAAAAAATGGTTAAGTAAATTGTGCTACAACCGTGTGGTAATCATTACAAATTCTAATTTATAAGAATCATTAAAGAAAAAAATAATATAAAATTGTTAAACAAAAGAAAAGGGAAAATCTATATATATAAAATACATTCTAATTTGTGTATAACTACTAGAGACAAATAATGCAAAATATTAGTATGAAGTTTTTTCTGGGTAAAAGTTAATACATACTTTAAAATTTTTTCATTTTTAATTTTCCACATTTCAGTTTTTTATAATGGGGATGTATTATTTACAGAAGGTGATGAAACACCTATTACATCACACAAACCCCTTAAGTTCCTTTACTGAAGAGAGCATGCCTATGGAACAACACTATGGACTGTTGGGCACAAATGGAGTCTGCATCCTCTCTTGAATCGGTTTTGAAAAGAGACAAGTTTCTCCTTGATGTGCAAACGCTGCCTCTATCAGAGGTCCCCTTCTTTGATATTTATGTGGTGTTAACTGATTAGTATGATGCTGAAAAATGCTGATAGGAGATGTTTAAAACAAAGTTTTCTGAATTATTAACGGAACTACAAGGGCAGAATCAAATGATTCAGGGGAACCCGTGATCTTAGAAAAGACCAATAATGAATACTAAATTTTAATGAAGTCCACAGTAACACTGAAATGCTCCATTTCATTTGTCGTTAACCTTTCTGATATGTTACTTGGAGGTCTTTAAATTCTTAAGATGGGGTGCCATTTAGTGACAAGGACAGGTGACTTTCACTTAAATGAGCACATTTAACTGAAACATGGCAGGGAAAGGAAATCAGTGAGGGATATATGTGAAGAGATATGGAAGATTTATGGCAAATGATTAAAAACAAAGGAAGCAAGTGAAGAAGAGTTTTCAGAGAAGTTAGCCAACTAGTGACATTCCTATATATGCCTCAGAGGTAGGACTTCTATTTATTATAAAATTAATAAAATATTTAAAAGAATAAGTTTCTTACATTTATCTTACAAGAAGCATTCTACTCTAATTGCATAAAGACTAATTCAAGTATTTACTCAAAGGCAAACCAAATCACTTAAAAAATCAAGAGAAGCCCTGCTAAGGGAGCAACTTGGGAGTGAGATCTGAGTTGGAATGAAAATTTTCAGAAACTGGCAGCATTAAAAAATATAATTTTGTAACATCTTCTCTAACATATTTCATGGCAACAGAAAATTGTGAATATCAAAGTTACACTTCACAGCCCAGGTTCAGGCTGAGCCAGGTGGCAGAGTGGTATGATAGATGAATCAAAAACACAGGGCACTTTTCCATACTGAATTAAGAGTTTTGAATTGGTTTTATTTTTAGCTTTGCGGTTGCTGCAGTGTCACTGGGAATTCAGAAGAAATGCATCCAGTTGAAAGAGGAAAATAATTGTACTAATAATTCTCTGATTTCCTCTCCAACTCCTAGTCCTCCTCCCAGCTGGGCATCGGATCCATGCTACTGTCCAGATGCTGCACTGAACTCTGGTGACTTTGCAGCAATGATGATTCCTGAATTCCCACAAACTTGGGGGCTCCAACAAGGCATATTGACCACCTCACAGCTTGTGACAGTTATAAATTCTGCAGAACTTGGGTGGGTTCTGTGTTTAGGGCCTCACAAACCTGAATCAAATTGTTGGACTCTTAGTGGAGGCTCCCTGGAAAAATCTGTTTCTCAGATCATTCAGGTAGCTAGTTAGATTCAGTCCACTGGGAGATAAACCTAAGGTCCTAATCATCACTGGAAACCAGATGGACACCTGTCTTAACTGCTGGCAAGGTCCCCTCTTTTCTAATGCTTTCCTTGTGGTTCTCTTGAGCAGCAGATAGTGGGGTCTCCTTAGGCTTCCAATCTCTCTATTTCTCCTTCCACATTGACTTCTAGCCAGAGAAAGCAGTCTGCTTTTAAGGACTTTGTTAAAATGTATATAATATAGGAAAACCTCCCCATTAAAAAATCAGTAACCAGGGATTAGAACATAAAAGTTTCCAGTGGGTCACTGTACTTAGGACACAGAAATACTGAATAGATTTTATAAAATTTGTTATTGACCTTTTTGTATGTAATTTAAAAAAATTAGAATGAATTCATAAGATTCAATCAGTTTATAGTGTTCAATTTCTTTCCCAAACAACTTTAATTATTTGGTCATTTGGAATTCATCAGATTTTGAAATGCTTATTGCCCCGATATGAGGAGTATACATTCTGTACATGTATTTAATTACCACAATGCACCCCATAAATACATACAAATAATGTCTCTTTAAAATTTTTAGCTTAATTAAAATTAAATAAAATTTATTTTAATTTAAAAAAATATAAATTCAACACATCATCAAAGCTACAGGATTTCATGAAAATATTTGGCTTTGTTTCATTTATCAGAATCTTGACAAAACCAACAAGCAAATTAGCTGACAAGAATTAGTAAATCCTTAGTAGCTACTTTCTGTCACTGTGCTTAAGACACAAGGCCAATGGCAATCCACAGGATCTTATTAATTTCTCTATACCCACAGGACAAAACCCTAAAACTGTCATTTAAAACTGTCTAGCTGGGATTCCTGCCTTACCCATGAGAGAACCCTTATCTGTAAGTGCACTTCGTAAATACAATTTTATATCTATCATGAACTTTGTGACTATAATATTTTTCTAAAGCATTTAAAAGGGCATTTTTTTTCACATTACCCAAAATGATTTAATCACCCACTTGAGACTTTTGTTCTCCTAATTCATGTAAAGGTCTTTTTATGCCGTTATTTTCCTTCAATAATGAGTCATCAGTTCTTACAATGATCCTTTATATAAATGCTTGAAGGTATTTTCCTCTTATTCTACCACGTAAGGCAAAAGAGATGAGTCAGGACACAGACCACCCTTTCTCATCGCCTGGTAGAGTAAATCAATCAGGGTTGGTGATGTTTTACACTGTAGATTTGGAGTAGGATGATTCAGTTTGTAATAATCTTAGAAATACAGATACATAAGATTCAGGTTTTAATATCTTCACATATGCAATAAAATCTAGTAAGAGACCATCTTCATCAATTAAACTGAACCCTTAGACAAACATCTCTTCATCTGATGATTTCACAATGTATACGTATATCAAATCATCAATTTCTATGCTTTATTTGCAATTTTTATTTTTAAAGTATTGTCAATTATTTTTAAAAATGTTTAAATTAATAATTTTATATAAAATAAAATAGTTCATACATGTTTAAACCTAAAACACTAATGATGTATATGAATTATTACACATTGAATAATAAACTAAAGGTCATTAAGATATCAAAACTTTAATGATTGTATTTAACTAGTTGTCACTTGCAATTTGAAAAGTAAAAATAAAACATTTTAAGGAACATATTGAGATTATGTTTTCAGTGTACTGATAAAAAAATCCTTAAAATCTCAGGAACTCCAAATAAATATATAAACACATATTAATACATATACACACATAAATACATATACACATAAATATATATACATACACACACACACATACACACATGGAGCAAGAGCATTAAAACCTTGCTAATTATTGTATGACAACAAGAATTCAAAGAAGAATAATGCATTCAAATTCTCAGTAAACATCTTGTAATACATCAGTTTAAATTATAAATAATTAATTGCATATCCTTTAAAAATACTTGGTTTTAGATTTAATAATATGCTTCATGTTACAGGAATGTTTTTGTGGATATATTCAAGAGAATAAAGAGACATAATTTGTTTTTGGCTACTTTATGGCCTATAACTAGGATAGTCATTGCCAATGGTATGAGGATTAAGTGGCTCTTCTGGTAAATAAAGTCCTGGCTCACCACATTCACCTATTCCCACATAAACACTCCCACAGAGCCAGTTTCAAGCTTTCCACATGCCACCAGGGGATGGATTTCTGGGAAGACATACCCATTCAGCTCTACTAGCAGACAGGAGCCAGGTCCAGGTCAATACGGCCTGCAGCCAGGTAGACTTTAAGAAATACTATTCTGTGGTTAGTGTGCGTCCACCTCTATCAAAACTATTCTCTAAACTATTGTCAAAACTATTGTCTGGCAGACTAGGGCCAAGAACACAAATCTCTTCTATGACATCAACTTAACGGTTTCTTAATTCAGTTAACTTGGGTATTGAAGGAAGACAGTAATTCTGCCATTCTAGTCATTTTGTTGTGAAGGTTTTTATTGCCATCTGAGGCATAATACCCATTGAATGCATTAATGACTTTAGTTTTCACCATTATAAATCTGTTCCACAAAAACTTAGATATTGCTGCCTCAGATGTACCCTATTAAAGGTAAACTTTTCTAAGTATGAGTTTACTAAAACCATAGCATGTTATACCCAAAGCTCATATAACTTCAGGAAGACTATTATGTAAATCGAGGACTAACTTTGTTTCCATTTGCTATGCTTCTTGGGAGGCTGACAAACATGGATCACAAGTTGGAGGCCAGTCTAGGCAACTTAGAGAGACCCTGTCTCAAAATAAATTAAAATGCCCTAGGGAAGTAGCTCAGCAGGTTCAATCCCCTCTATGGGGGAGAGGTGGGGAAGAGGGAGGAAGAGAGAGAAAGACAGACTAGCATTCATGCACAAGTACAAACACATGCGTGCACATACACACACATACATGCAAGCACACACACACACACAGCCCAGCATCGTCAGAAAACCTATTGTAAAAATGCCTCAAATTAACAAAAGTTAACATTCAGACCATAGAAAGAAATGATGAATATAAGAGTGTGGTTATTTCTAAGCGCCTTGTCTCAAACTACATACTTCAATTTTTGGTATCAAATATATGGAAGTTTTATTTAACAAAAGATGATTGGATTGAACCATTCATAAATTGTTTCTTAAAATGCACTTGAAGGAAAAAAATGTGAAGTATTATGAAAATCATCTTACACATGAACATGCTGAAAAGATACATTGCACAGAGTTTGAAAAGAGTGTTCAGATTGCTGTTTCTACTTTATGAGGTTGTATAACTTCTTTGCTTGAGAGCAAATGGCACTTTCTCATATATATGTCCTAATGTGACATTTATGAAGTAGTTTGTTCTCAAATGATCCGGTTACCTAATCTGAGTGCCATTCTGTGATTATAATATAGCAAATTGAAACAAAATAAGTGTAAGAGAAGCAGTACAAACAAGTTTTTAATTGTGTGTTGTTGAAGAGTGGCAATATATATTCTATTTTTCTGAAATCTTGTTAGGTTGGTTAGATTAATTTCTTCTTCAAATTTTTAAATACTTGCTTTGTAAGGTTCTTTGTATTCAAGAAGGGCTAGGCATATTATTCACCAGTTGAAAAGGCCTAATATCAAGCCTTCACTGATTTTTGTAATATTCTCAACTATAGCAGGCATTGTAATTGGTATGCACATTTTACCATCATTATCCATATCCATTCCATTTCAAAGTTTTGATCATAAGTTCAGATAGTTTGCTGAAATTATAAGGAACATAGTTTCACTATCTCTATTTGATTCCTGAATTTCAGATACCAAGTAGTAAGAGTTTAAGATATTAAGCAATTTGTATTAAAACTTGATTTGAGTGTATGTGATGTGTAGTTTCACTGGTGGTGTATTCATACATGAACATAGGAAAGTTATGTTCAATTTGTTCTACTGTCTGTCCATGTCATGTACAACCACAAGAATGGGATCCTAATTAAAATGTTATTCTCCATGTATATATAATACATCAAAATACAATCTACTGTCATGTATATCTAAAAAGAACAAATTAAAGAAATTGATTTGATTCCTGAATTTGGATAGTAACTCTTAGAAATACAAATAATAATAACAATAACAATAACAGACTTTATTGAGCACTTTCCATAAACACTATAACTAAATCCTATAATTTAAGTGACTACTACTAATATTAGCAGTGCTGTGTTATAATGTAAAAACTAAGATTTGGCAACATGAAGCAATTATTCCTTCACAACACAGACAGGAGGCGGTGTGTAACTTCAAGGCTGTCATAAAGCCACACAACAGTGAGTCATCTCAAGTTTCATTACTGAGTCTATTTGTAGATGTTTCCATCAAGGGTCATGAAAGCAGAAGACACGTTAGAGATTATGGGTAAATCATTCTTCCATAGGGAAAACAAGATACATAATGAAAGTTTTTGGAGGACTATCTAAGCTTCCAGTAGGGCCAGGTAAGATTCTGGTGATTTCAGGAAACTGGAATGTTACAACATTTGCATAAAACCACCACCAATGAGTTCAGTGACTGAAGCACTTAAGTAGAGATCCCTGGGAGATATTATAGTCACTAATAAATCTCATGCCCATGATCTGCTGAGTGCCACACGCCGGCCAGCCTGCATCAGATGCCATGGACACTTTCTCTTTGTATTCTATCATCCTAAACCTGAATCAGTACATACACTGACACTTTCTAAATTGAACACCACTGGTGTGGAGAAATGCAGATTCTAGAACCTGAGCTGAAAAGTGTAGGATGATTCTCAGGAACAACATCCAGCCTCCAGCTCGGAGATCAAAGTGTGCCTGTGGGCAGCAGTGGAAGCAGAGGCAGAGGAGCATCCACTCTTGTGTTTAGGGAGAAGTTTCATTTTGTCATGGGGCTTATAAAAACCCCTTGAAGGATTTTATGCAGGAAAAGGTCATGGTCAGGTCCACGTTTTAGAAAATCATTAGAGAAACAGATTTTAAGCTGAATTGATTAGGCTGGGGTTTGGGAAGGAGAACAGATGGGAAGTAGGAGTATTAGTGGAGACTGTTACAACAATTTAATAGGTAAGAAGCTAAAATGAGGTCTCATGTGTGCTGAGAGAGAAAAAAATGAAACATAGCCCGGATCTTATTGAGGAAGAATGTGCAGACCTGGGGATTGGTGAGTGAAAGGAAGAATCTATGACAGCTCTGGTTTTAGGTTGTGGGTGGAGTTCAGGTATATGATGCACATCTGCCATGCAGGTGCATTGACATGTGGGGATGCTCCTCTCACAGCTAATTATAATGAAAAGGAAGTCAAAGGTGATTATATGGCTATGTAAAACTTTTACCCTTACCTGTGTCAAGTTCACTCATATTACGGTGGATGTATTGAGGCATGTGACCAAGGTTTCATCAATACATGGATATACTTGATGAAAGTTTTGGGAGGACTGTCTATATATGTGTGTGTAGGGTGTGTGTGTGTGTGTGTGTGTGTGTGTGTGTGTGTGTGTGGTGTGCGTGTGTATATTTAGTCCTATATAATGGAAGGCACTGCAAAATCACAAGACTAAGTATGGATGTAAATTGTACATCCATATAATAAGGTAGGAAGGTAGGAAAATAAACAGATGAACTGCCAGCACACCAACATTCTCCTTCAAATATCTACACCATTCCACATAAGCAAGAGCAAAGCCAGAACTAGTTTCCCACAACTCTAACAGTACTTAGTATGTCAATCTTGATCACAAACAACCTGAAAGGTAATAATAATTGGAGTTAATGTCTTACTAATATTTGTTGATAGAAAATTATTTGGAATGACCTTCATATTCTCTTCAATCATTTAGAATTTGTTTATTTATCAATCGAGTTACCCCTATTGTTAATTTACAAGACTAGATACTAGACATTTTTTGAAGTATATTTTTAGATGTTGATAGACCTTATGTTATTCATTTATTTATATGTGGTGCTGAGAATCAAACCCACATGCTAGGCAAGCGCTCTACTGCTGAGTGACAACCCCAGCCCCCTAGACATTTTTTAATTTGTATATATGTATCTCCTTTTCAAACAGTCACTGGCAATACCTTTCCATACACTGTCCTTTCATAGAGAAGAGGTTACTTTTGATGGAATCAAGTGTAGTCCACTTCCCATACTCGTGAATTCTGTGTACTCAGATTCAACCAATAACAGATGGAAAACGTTTCAAAACATTGTGTCTAAAACAAACACAGACTTTTTCTTTTTTTTCCCATTTTTTTCCTAAAAAATACAACATGACAACTTTTTTATGTAGTTATACTGTATTAGGTATAAGAAATCTAGATATAATTTAAAATATAGGGAAGATGTGCCTAGGCCATGTGTCAATATTACAACATTGTATAGAAAAGTAGAGGTATCCTGAAAAAAATCCCCCATGGATGTTGAGGAATAGTTGTACCTTGACTTTTAGCTTTAAAATTTGTGGGTTTAATGGTTTATTTTTGGAACTGGTTTAGTAAGCCCTTTATGATCTAAAACACAATGGTATTATTCCAAAAGTGATATTATAGGAATAGTAATAATTCTCGCAATTAGATTTTTAATCCATCTGGTGTCAAAAGCAAAGTATGAGTTCAACTTTTCTCCTTTTGACAAATCAGTTTTATCAACTCATTTAATAATACATTATTTTCCTTTGATTTTGGCACCACTATGACATGAACTAAGTTCTTACAATGTTATATTCCCAAATTGTATCTGCCCACTCTTCTGTTTAGACACCCCAAAGCTTATATAGAGTTTAAATTGTGAGGTTTTTTTAAACATGGAATTCATTCCTTTATTTATTCCTACAATTTATATTGAGGTTATACTCCATGTCAAAGCTATGTCAGAATTAAATATCTATGCCTTCCGGAATGTTCATTTTAGTTACTTGTACACTGCTACTGAACAGGCAATTACAAATTCCTGGAGGTGCAGAATGAGGAAGAAGAGTGTTGTTGGAGTGAGCTGAGGTACTGCTGAAGGCAAGAGGTCAGGACCAACCTCACCCTGTGAATGACATTCTACCTGAAAAGGCAAGCAGGAAGCAGCCACTTGAGGGTCGGGAGACACATAAGACAGACTTCAAACAAAAGAGACAATGTTCCGAGACCCCAGAGTGCTTGGAGATTGTGGCTTCAGTAACAGTTGAAGCAAAGAAAATGAGAAGTTTCTAGCAACAAGGTGTCAGGGGTAAAATCCAGATGGCCTTGGTAAGCACTACTTGTCCCCCTGTATTTTGAGTCATTTTCTTTACTTAGCATTCATCCAATTCTCAAAACATACCAGGTATTTTTATATCTTCTTACCTCTTTCTCACCTCTTTATATTTTCCTCAGACTTCTCCACATACTCAGCAAAATCCCAGTTTTTATTTCATTTTTATTTAATTAGCCCTCTATTTTGGTCCTTAAACGTAGGATATTCTTTGCTTCTAAATGGTGTCATAGGAGAACATACTTGTTGCTCTCATTAATATGAGCTGCCCGAATTTAGATCCGTTTCTTATTCATTGTCCCTCCAAATGCTATGCTCTCTATTAACACATGTTCTTATCTTTCTGGAATAATCGTCTAGCCCATGGAAGGGTTGTATGGATTGAACGAGGTAAGTGAGGTGAAATTCTTGGCCTGGTGCTTGGTGCTTAATACCCCTTAATGAATTTCAGTATCCCATCGTGTTCTGTTCATGCCCATCTCCACCCCACCTTCATGCCCCTGTCCTTCACATGAGGTCTCTCTCCAGTCTTTCACACACTGGAAGATACCGAACATCCCCAAACCATCATCATCCACATGCATTTTTCTTATCTATGGTCTAAAAACCTTTTTCCCATCCTTCTCTGGGTTGAAGAACAAGAATATAGGGATGAATCCAGGGTTTCATGTTGGAAGAGTGGTTTGGTCTGGCTGCTGGCAGCGAGGAAAGAAGTCAGACCATGGTCAGGTCATTCTGCATTCTTCACTCTCTCCAACTTTTTATGCACATCAAGATTCCCTATACAACGAAAGTCACATGAATAGAAAATTCATAGCATTCATCTGGTTTATTTATATCTTAAAGACCTTCTTGTAGATGTCTGTGTATTCACAGAACTAAAGAGTGTCTTTCTCCCTTGAAGTCCTTTGTCTTAGTAATTGAGTTGTACTTTAAGCTATGAGCACTACGGTTCACAAAGGGCCAGATGGAATTGAGGTCAAATATATGAACATATTGAGAGTTAATATAGTATATTCTCAACACAAACATATAACTGCTCCTTGGTATCATGGTGGATCCATTTCAGAACACCCTCCTCAGTGAGTTCTGAAATTCATAGATGCTTAAGTTTTGCTTATATAAAATACCCTAGGATTTGCATGTAACCATATACTTTAAATAATCTTTTAATTACTTATAATAACTAATAAACTGCAAATGCTATGTAAATAGATGTTAGACTATAGTGTTCAAAGAATAATTCTTTGCATGCTCAGCAGACGTGCTGCTTTTTAAAAATATTCTCTACCTACAGTTGGTTGAATTCAATAATGCAGAAACTGAAGATACAGAGGACCAACTATGTCCAGTTATATATGCCTTACTTAGGCAAATCCATATTCTATTTGACATTTGATTTAGAGAACAACTATAAATGATAGCATTAAGTACTAAATTTTAGGCACATGTGGTATTACAAAAATAATATGAAAAGCAAATTCTAATTTTACATCACTTTTAAGATGAGCTTAAACATAGTTGGTATGGTCTAGCTATAAGGTGTTCCCTCAGAATTCCTGTGTTAATCCAGCAATGTTCAGAGGTGAAATGGTTGGATTAAGAGAGTATAACATCACCAGAGTATTAATGCATTTTATGATTTAATAATTAGGATAGTAACTGGGCAATAACTATAGGCAAATGGGGTATCCTTGAAGGAAGTAGATCAATGGCATCATGTCTTTTTGATTTATATTTTCATCCCTTGGTCTGAGTGATATTTGACAGACAGACATCAATCACTGCTGGTTATAAATTATTGTTTATTTGATATACTATGTACTTACAGCATAGATTCTAAAAACAAAGATAACAGACAGCAAGCCATATGCATTCCCATAAAACACTCTCTACTTCCCTCCATTTGTGTTTTCTCTGCTCAGTGATAAATTGATTGTTGCTCAGTTCAGACACAGTATTGAGCACCAAGGGAATATGCCTACAAAGTGATGTTAGAAGGTCAGCATGAATCATAACAGCTAATTTGGACCTCTATACATGGAAAAGATAAAAGAAACAACCTGTCCATGATTTTCATATTAGACCAGAGTGGAAAACTAACAAAACTCGACAAGTATTTGATGTTTTGCCAAGCATTTATTTTTCCAATCCATGAGAGTTCATATGAGCATAAGTTATCTTTTTATGTTGCTATGGCAGTACTTAGACAGTCGCACATGAAATGTGCTGCCAAGCCATACATAGAACTGAACTTGTATCTTTAGAGGAAAAGGAGGCAGGAATCAAGTGTGCATGAGATTAATTATAAAAATGCAAATTTGGAACATTAGAGATTTGTGCATTCAATAAAATTTAGACAAAATTAATTTGTTAGTCAAGAGATCAAAGAATTCAATCTACTGACATGTAGATATCATACTTGATAGAATATGTATGCTTTAGCAGTTGGAAGAATATTTGAGCCAAAGTCAAGTGTGAAACCCAGAGGGCATGATGGGGTGAGTGCTCAGAGAATGGGAATATTTTTCTTTTAGAATAGGAGCAGTCACCCTGCAAAGTAAATGACTAAGAGAAGCAATTAGCATAAAGGGTTCTCAAATGTTGTTAAATGATCATATAATTTGAAAGAGTCATAAAGGTTCCATCATTATAAAGACTATATACAGCACTTACATATTTTCAATGCACTTTATGATCATTGACTAGTAATTAGCAGAAAAACTTTCTCACTCCAGGGAAATAAATGAAAATATATTCTTTGCCCTCCTTACCATATAATATCGCCTATGCAACTTTACTTGGGTTGTAGTGGATTTAATTCCTGTTTTTCTCAGTATCTAGCAGAGGTCTAAACCTCTATGATTTGTATCAGTATATTTACAGAATGATTTAAAACCTCCTTAAGCAGTGAGTATTCAAACATCATTAAATATTTAATACTTAAGGGATGTTAAAAGTTAGCTTCTATTCTATGAGGATAGTATTAAAGAATACAACAAAGACTTATTAAAACTAAAGAATTGCAGGAATAGCAAAGTCAGTGAATCAGAAATGAAAACCATTGTCTTGGGGAAACAATGGCTAAAGAAAATGTACTGATCACTGCCTTGCAACTAAACTGCTTTTATTGACAACCAGGTCAAATAGCCACAGGAGGTATTGAGTGTTATTGGAAAGAAGGAAATCAACATAGACACTAAATCTCTCAACAGCTATTTAAAGTAGGCATTATTCTGTTACCTTACAGATAAAGAAACTGAGACTAAGAGAGATTTATTTAATACTCCTAAATACATAGTCAGTGTAATTTATACAAGTTTGTCTGGTTTGGAAAGGCTTCCTCTGCTTCAGATGTTTTCACTGCATCATCTCCACCACTTCACTTCACCGGGACACTGTCTAGTGCTGCGTCCTGTTTTCTGGATTTGTCCACTGTGGAATATGGCATAAACCCAAGCACCTGTGATGCAAGCATTCACAGTAATATTTTCCAAAGTTGGTGGGTGAATGGGATAAAGGAAGAAATACAGTAATATTGCTTTTGAAAATGCTTCTTTGGGCAATGCTGAGTGATTTTCCTAGTGGACCTTGTGTTTCTATGTAGGCAGGTCATAGGGGAACATTGAAATAGAATACTCAGATACTGCACAATTTATTGAAAATGACTAGGCAACTGTCATGAGTAATTTACAACTATGAATTCTTAAAGTCCCTCAAACATAACTTAGTCTTGTTGTCTTTGTAGACAGAGTCCTGTTCATGCCATATACCAAGAAAGATACTCTGATGGATTTTACTGAGTCACAATTTATATAGCTATCACTTCTCAGTGTTCTGAAGGCACTGATATTGTAATCAACTGTACTCATTTCATCATAGTAAATAAAATAGGATTCTTTGAGAATCTTGTTCTATAGTAAAAAAACTACATCTTGCAGAGAGACAGGTAGCAAAATGATTGAGATGAGCAGCTTGTTCAAATGACTTAGGTATAAGTTATTATCATGAAATACAAAAAATATAGAACAGTTAAGGTCACCATCACTGAATAAATTTGTTTAGTGTATTCTTATCACTTATAACATATATAGCACACATACTATTGCAAATGCAAAGTTTTTTCTTTTAGGGTTTTTTCAACATTACATTTAAATTGGGTAGATCCTTAAATTGATCCTTAAATTGGTTTGATTCAAGAAGTTTTGTGTATGGCATCAGTTGAACAGACACATGAGACTAATACTTGAATATAAGTGGTTAATAAGTGATATTTTCCTAAGTAGTTTGTTTTTCAGTAGTCTCAGAATTTTAGAGTAACAAGTTATTATTATTTATAGCAGGGGTTCTTAAACTTCTGCTCAGAATCACTTGAAGGACATTTTTAAAGATAGCTGGACCCCATACAAGAGGTTCTGATGTAGTAAGTTTGGAAGCAAGATTCAAGGTAAGGGGAACAGAAGCAAGACTTGCATCTCTAACAAGTTGCCAGGTAATATGGATGCTTCTACTGAGTGGCAGTCCTTTGAGAACCACTAACATAGAGACAAAAACAGCTACTGAAGTGTTTAGCCACCAGAGTATGGGCACTTTCAGAAAATGCCATCAGATATTTGATCTTGTTCCAACATAATCTGATAGTACATTGGAAGAAATGTGTACAATTTTTTAAAAGAAAATATTACAAGTTTACAGTTTTAAGGTGAACTTGTATCATTTATTTTTGTTTATAAATTCTGGGATAGATAGTAAGATAATGATAAAAACCACATCTATGATTCAACAGAAAGATGAATGAAAAATTAAAAATTTTCTTTGATCTGATAAGAGGTAAACTATCAGTTAAATACCCAGGAACAAGACCCAAAATGTACATGTTTAGGCCAAGGCATATTTAATATGTAGGATTATGGGGAATAGGACCCTGCACCATTGGTGATTGGAAAGCTTGTAGTAGTTTTTTTCTAGTTGTTGTTGTTTGTTTGTTTTCTACCATTTTAAACTATTTATTCTGTTTGTGATAGTTTATGTAGTCTGAGCTTAAAGTTATAAATTCATTTCAAGAGAATTTCACAAAAACATTTTCATACATTCCTGAAGTTTAAAAAATGATTTACAATGATATATGGTGATAAAGGAAATATGGAGATTCATTGTGGTGTATTCATATATATACACACTGGACATGTTGGGGTGGGTCATGAGGAAACTGTCCATCGGTGGCAATTACTAGTACTAATCACTTGGTTGATCTATGTGGGAGTATGTTCAACTAAAGAAAGCAACACTCTTTCACGGCAGCAATTAAAGAAGATAATCAATGATTTGAAATGGATGCTAATGATAGGTCAGGTTTCAGAACCAATGCTGACATCGTGGTAAATGTGTGACGATATAGTAACAACAACAATAATAAAGTGAAACAAAGCAAAAAACACTGTAATATCCATAGCAATATTAGAGGGGAAATTCCATGACTATAGTGACAGAACAGTGTATCTAATCAATCTTTCAAAATGCAAGGACAAAGCCCAGATGAATTCATTTATTGTACTTTAAGTGTGGGAAAATGAAGCACTATAAAAATAAAACACAATGTGTAGAAAGGTAAAAGGAAGGGAAAAAAAACAACATTGAAATGCTTAGGTCTAAATGACTTGTAAGTGGGCAAAATATACATGGATTCATTGAAAAAAAAAGGACTAAAAATTTAACTGTGGGGGGCAATTCAAGATGGTGGACTAGAGGGTGACTGCATCTCCAGTTGCTCCAGAACACAGGATTCGAGAAGGGGAGGCATTGAGAGACTCAGACTAAAATAGAGCCACGGGTGAGTCTCCCCCACCGGGTGAAGCTCGGCCTGGGTGGCAGGCCCAGATAGAGATGGTTTATCAGAGTAGGGCAGGGCAGCAGGAGACTTTCCCAGGCAACTCTGCGCACTCCGGCAGTGGGCTCCTCCCACATGGCCAGCTGCGCGATGCAGGCCCCCCCAATGAGAGCCTTTCTGAACAGAGCCAGCTCCAAGCCCTGGAACCAGGGGCAGGCTAGGGGCAGCTTTCTTTGGAAGCACTGCATTATCAAGTTCCTCCAAGACTTCAGGCTACTGAAGGCTGGAAGGTGATACACTGGAAATCTACAGGAACACTATAAGCCAATAGAGGAAATCTTCAATATCTCTGAGTCCCACTGACATCTGACCAATATGAGAAAACAAGGGAAGAAAATGTCCCAAACAAACCTAGATACTATATCAATAAAAACCAATGACAGCACAGCACACAAAACGTCAGAAAGGGAGTTCAGAATGTACATAATGAAAATAATCAAGGAAGCAAACGAGAAGATGAAAGAGCAAATGCAGGCATTGAAGGAGGAGATGAAAGAGCAAATGCAGGCATTAAATGATCGCACCAAATAACAGTTAAAAGACCAAATACAGGAAGCAAGAGATCATTTCAATAAAGAGTTAGAGATACTGAAAAAAACAACAACAACAACAAAAAAAAAACAAACAAATCCTTGAAATGAAGGAAACAATAAACCAAGTTAAAAACTCCATAGAAAGCATAACCAATAGGATAGAACACCTGGAAGACAGAAACTCAGACATTGAAGAAAAAATATTTAATCTTAAAACAAAGTTGACCAAACAGAAAAGATGGTAAGAAATCAAGAACAGAATCTACAAGAATTATGCGATATCATGAAAAGGCCAAATTTAAGAATTATTGGGATTGAGGAAGGCTTAGAGAAACAAACCAAAGTAATGAACAATCTATTCAATGAAATAATATCAGAAAATTTCCCAAATCTGAAGAATGAAATGGAAAATCAAGTACAAGAGGCTTATAGGACTCCAAATACACAAAATTACAACAGACCCACACCAAGGCACATTATTATGAAAATACCTAACATACAAAATAAGACAGAATTTTAAAGGCCGTGAGAGAAAAGAATAAAATTACATTCAGGGGGAAACCAATAAGAATATCAGCAGATTTTTCAATCCAGACCCTAAAAGCTAAAAAGGGCCTGGAACAACATTTACCAAACCCTGAAAGAAAACGGATGCCAATCAAGAATCTCATACCCAGCAAAACTTACTTTCAGATTTGACGACCAAATAAGATCCTTCCATGATAAACAAAAGCTAAAGGAATTTACAAAAAGAAAGCCAGCATTACAGAACATTCTCAGCAAAATATTCCATGAGAAAGAGATGAAAAACAACGATGCAAATCAGCAACAGAAGGAACAGGCCGAAAGGAATAGCCAAATAAACGAGAAACCAAATCATGTCAAAAAACAAAAATGAGTCAAATGATTGGGAATACAAATCATATCACAATAGTAACCCTGAATGTTAATGGCCTGAACTCATTCAATCAAAAGACATACACTGGCAGATTGGATTAAAAAGAAAAATCCAACAATATGCTGCCTGCAAGAGACTCATCTCATAGAAAGAGATACCTAGACTAAAGGTGAAAGGATGGGAAAAAACATACCATGCACACGGACACAGCAAAAATGCTGGAGTATCCATCCTCATTTCAGATAATGTGGACTTTAAGCCAAAACTAGTCAGAAGGGATAAAGAAGGACATTTATGCTGCTTAAGGGAAGCATAAATCAGCAAGACATAACAATCATAAATATCTATGCCCCGAACATTGGCTCATCCATGTGCGTCAAACAAATCCTTCTCAATTCCAGAAATCTAATAGACCAAAACACAATAATACTACGCGATTTTAACACACCTCTTTCACCACTGGATAGATCTTCCAAACAAAAATTGAATGAAGAAACTATAGATCTCAATAACACAATTAACAATTTAGACTTAACCAACATATATAGAATATACCATCCAACAAAGAATGAACACACTTTCTTCTCAGCAGCACATGGATCCTTCTCTAAAATAGACCATCTTTCATGCCACAAAGCTACTGTTAGCAAATACAAGAAGATAGAGATACTACCTTGTACTCTATCAGATCATAATGGATTGAAATTAGAAATAAATGACAGAATAAAAAAACAGAAACTTCTCCAATACCTGGAGATTAAATAATACACTATTATTTGATGAATGGATAACAGAAGACATCAGGAGAGAAATAAAAAAATTCTTAAAAGTAAATGAGAACAAAGACACATCATACAAAATCTCTGGGACACTATGAAAGCAGTACTTAGAGGAAGATTTATTTCATGGGGCGCATTCAACAAAAGAAGTAGAAATCAACAAATAAACGACTTAACACTATAGCTCAAAGCCCTAGAAAAAGAAGAGCAGACCAACACCAAAAGTAGTAGAAGACAGGAAATAGTTAAAATCAGAGCCGAAATCAACGAAATTGAAACAAAAGAAACAATCGGAAAAATTAACAAAATAAATAGTTGGTTCTTTGAAAAAATAAACGCAACTGATAAACCCTTAGCCACACTAACAAAGAGAAAGAGGGAGAAAACTCAAATTACTAAAATTCAGAATGAACAAGGAAACATCACAACAGACACGAGTGAAATACAAAACATAATTAGAAGCTATTTTGAAGATCTATACTCCAACAAAACAGAAAACCTCGAAGACATCAACAAGTTTCTAGAGACATACGAATTACCTAAACTGAATGAGAAGGACACACACAACTTAAATAAATCAATTTCAAGCAATGAAATAGAAGAGGTCATCAAAAGCCTACCAACAAAGAAAAGTCCAGGACCAGATGGGTTCTCAGACAAGTTCTACAAAACCTTTAAAGAAGAGCTCATTCCAATACTCCTCAAAGTATTCCATGAAATAGAAGAGGAGGGAACCCTCCCAAATTCGTTCTATGAAGCCAATATCACCCTGATACCTAAACCAGACAGAGACACATCGAGGAAAGAAAATTTCAGACCAATATCCTTAATGAACATCGACGCAAAAATTCTCAACAAAATTTTAGCAAATCGCATACAAAAATATATTAAAAAGATAGTGCACCACGATCAAGTGGGTTTTATCCCAGGGATGCAAGGTTGGTTCAACATCAGGAAATCCATAAATGTAATTCACCATATCAACAGACTTAACGTTAAGAATCACATGATTATTTCAATAGATGCAGAAAAAGCATTTGATAAAATACAGCATCCCTTCATGCTTAAAACACTAGAAAAAATTGGGGTAGTGGGAACATTCCTTAACATTATAAAGCCCATCTACACTAAGCCCATGGTCAATATCATTCTAAATGGTGAAAAACTGAAAGCGTTCCCCCTAAAAACTGGAACAAGGCAGGGATGCCCTCTTTCACCACTTCTATTCAACATCGTCCTTGAGACTCAAGCCAGAGCAATTAGACAAACCAAAGAAATTAAAGGGATAAGAATTGGAAAAGAAGAACTCAAACTCTCCCTTTTGCTGATGACATGATTATATATTTAGAGGAACCTGGAAATTCTACCAGAAAACTTTTAGAACTCATAAGTGAATTCAATAAAGTAGCAGGTTACAAATCAATGTTCATAAATCCAATGCATTTTTATACATAAGTGATGAATTTTCAGAAAGAGAAATTAGGAAAACTACCCCATTCACAATAGCATCGAAAAAAAATAAAATACTTGGGAATCAATCTCACAAAAGAGGTGAAAGACCTCTACAATGAGAACTACAGAACACTAAAGAAAGAAATTAAAGAAAACCTTAGAAGATGGAAAGATCTCCCATGTTCTTGGCTAGGCAGAATTAATATTGTCAAAATGGCCATACTACCTAAAGTGCTATACAGATTCAATGAAATTCCAATTAAAATCCCAATGATATACCTTACAGAAATAGAGCAAGCAATTATGAAATTCATCTGGAAGAATAAAATACCCAGAATAGCTAAAGCAATCCTCAGTAGAAAGAGCGAAGCAGGGGGTATCGCAATACCAGATCTTCAACTCTATTACAAAGCAATAGTAACAAAAACGGCATGGTATTGGTACCAAACTAGACAGGTAGATCAATGGTACAGAATAGAGGACATGGACACAAACCCAAATAAATACAATTTTCTCATACTAGACAAAGGGTCCAAAAATATGCAATGGAGAAAAGATAGCCTCTTCAACAAATGGTGCTGGGAAAACTGGAAATCCATATGCAACAGAATGAAATTAAACCCCTATCTCTCACCCTGCACAAAACTCAACTGAAAATGGATCAAGGACCTTGGAATCAGACCAGAGACCCTGCATCTTAAAGAAGAAAAAGTAGGTCCAAACCTTCTACTTGTTGGCTTAGGATCAGACTTCTACAGGACTCCCATAGCATAAGAAATAAAAGCAAGAATCAACAACTGGGACAGATTCAAACTAAATAGCTTTCTCTCAGCAAAGGAAACTATCAGTAATGTGAAGAGAGAGCCTACAGAGTGGGAGAATATCTTTGCCACTCATACTTCAGATAGAGCGCTAATTTCCAGAATCTATAAAGAACTCAAAAAACTCTACACCAAGAATACAAATAATCCAATCAACAAATGGGTAAGGAAATGAATAGACACTTCACAGAAGCAGATGTACAAGCAATCAACAGATATATGAAAAAATGTTCAACATCTCTAGTAATAAGAGAAATGCAAATCAAAACTACCCTAAGATTTCATCTCACCCCAATTAGAATGGCGATTATCAAGAACACAAGCAACAATAGGTGTCAGAGAGGATGTGGGGGAAAAGGTCCACTCATACATTACTGGTGGGGTTGCAAATTAGTGTAGCCACTCTGGAAAGCAGTATGGAGATTCCTCAGAAAGTTTGGAATGGAACCACCATTTGACCCAGCTATCCCACTCCTTGGCCTATACCCAAAGGACTTAAAATCAGCATACTACAGAGATACAGCTACATCAATGTTCATTGCTGCTCAATTCACCATAGCCAGATTGTGGAAGCAACCTAGATGCCCTTCAGTTGATGAATGGATAAAGAAACTGTGGCATATATATACAATGGAATATTACTCTGCCATGAAGAATGATAAAATTATGGCATTTGCAGGCAAATGGATGAAATTGGAGAATATCATGCTAAGTGAGATATGCCAATCTCAAAAAACTAAAGGACGAATGATCACGCTGATAAGCGGATGAGGACATATAATGGAGGATGGGAGGGGTTAGTGTTATGGTTAGGGTTAGGTTTAGGTTTAGGGATAAGGAGGGTATTAAGAATGGAGAAGGAAGGACTGTATAGAGGGAAAAGAGGGGTGGAAGGGGTGGGGGGAAGGGAAAAAAAATAACAGAATGAATCAAACAACATTGCCCTATGTAAATTTATGATTACACAAATGGTATGCGTTGACTCCATGTACAAATAGAGAAACAACTTGTATCCCATTTGTTTACAATAATAAAAAAAAATTAATTGTGTGGATACAAACTTATTTTCTGACTAGGAGGTACTAAAAGAAAAACTGAATTTATTCTCTCACCTAATTCAATTACAAATCCCGACAAACTATGTGAAACAGCACAGATATCAGGCAAGGAGGGACAATTTCTGAGAGAGAGAAGACGAAATAGGTGAAGCATACAATGACCCAGACATTTTACCAAAGAAGATGTGAGTAGTAAAAAAAAAAAAAAAAAAAAGCACAGGAAAAGTTCTTCAGATCATTAGCACTTAGATAAGTGCAAGTAGAAAGCTCTGGATACTACTACATACCAACTTAAATTTCTTAAGCTGAAAAAACTGACAGATGAATTATTAGTAAGGATACGAAGCATCTAGAATGCTCTTATACTAATGGAGTCTGTCTTAGTCTACTTCGTGCTGCTGTAACAAGACATCATAGATCAGCTGATTTATAATGAATAGCAATTTATTTCTTATGGTTCTGGAATCTGGGAAGTCCAAAATTAAGGCATCAGCATCTGTCCAAATTCTTCTTGATGCATCAACCTGTGACGGAATGGCAAAGGAAAGGGCGAAAGAGAGGAAGAGGGTGAGTTCTCCTCTCCTAAGAAAACTACTCCTGTGACAAAGGCATGAATTCATTCCTGAGCATGGAACTCTTGAGGTCTAAGTACCTCTTAAGGGTTCACTTCTTAACATCCTTGTTTCAGTGATTCACTCTCCACACATGAACTTTGGTGAACACATTAAACACAGCAGCAGTAATATAAAATTGCAGATTCTCATGAACTTAAATGTGTTCCCACCACACACCAAAGCCATTCTCCCCTAGAGAATATGAACACCTGTGTCCATACAAAATATTTCACACAGATATTCATAGAAAGTTTATTTGAAATAATTCAAACTAGAAGTAAGCCAATTATCACCCAAATGACTGGAAAATCCATACAATAAGATAATGATTAGCAATAAGAGGAAGAAACTATGTGTGCAGTAACAAGAATGAATATGAAAAAAATTTAGATGAAATGAAAGAAGTTTGACAAGGGAGAACACATAGTTTATGAATATTTTCACATAAAATTCTAGAAACACAAATGAATCTATAGTGACTGGAACCAGATCAATAATTGCCTATCAATGTGAAGACGTAAAACTAAGAGAATGATTATGATTATGATTATGAAATGATTATAAAAGGACACAGAAATTTTAGATGGTGATAAATATTCCCATTTTGTATTATGATATATGTATAAAATATATCAGATTATACATTTGAACATATGCTATATGTTACAGTTGATTCATATCTCAAAGCTGTTAAAACATGAAAAAATAAGTCTCTACATTACACATTGCAGACATTATCCCTCCGTTGTGGTAAAAGTCAACTTCTGTGTGGTGGTGGAGGGGAAAGTTTTTGCAAAACATTACAGCCAAGGCACAGAATGTAAGAACACATCCATCTTTTGGTTCTGCAGTGCACCAAAGTGAGGTGTGCCCAAAGAACTACACTTTAGAATTATTTTTAAAAAGTCTTGCCTTTATTATTCAAAATGCAGAGACAACTTTTAAAAAATAAATCATATTACACAATTTGAAGTAAATACAAAAAAAATAGAGATACTACTTTGTATTCTATCAGATCATAATGGAATGCGATTAGAAATCAATGATAAAATAAAAAACAAAAACTACCCCAACACCTGGAGACTAAATAATATGCTATTGAATGATGCAATGGTAACAGAAGTCATCAGGGAGGAAATGAGATTTATTTTTAAACAAATTCAGTCCGAAGATTGGATAGACCTTCCTTTTTCTATAGCAATGATCTCTCTTCATGGGACTCTGATGATACTCATCCAGGACAGTCTTTACAGTTTTTATCATAGAATCAATGTAATCAATCTTTTTTCTATATAAACACAACATGCAAACCAAGTGAGCATCCATGCTCTATATAAAAAGTTTCATCTAAGTATTAAAAACATATATCTACTTTATGATTGTGATTTCTTTTGTTATTCCACATTGTATGGTTTCAGTACGTTGTGACATCCAATAGCTGCCTTTGACACATTCTCTTGCAATAACTCATTTCTGCTGATTTGCAAGCTTCTCAGAAATAATCCTTCTTGTTTTAATTCTTTCTGAGAGGTATGCTTCTTTGAATTAGGCCTTTGTAATTTTGTTCACTTTTCTTCATTTTGATGTTAAATTAATTAATTTTATATAAAAGAGCTTATTAAAATTATGTTAAAGCACTGATAACTTGTAGACTTCCATGGAAACTAGATCTCTATGGATTGTCAGAGCAATAAAAATACAATTCTTGCTAGTCATATAATTTCCTACTTATTTTTTATTGAAGGTGTTTGCATGAATGAATACCTGTACAGAGAACCACCTGTTAAAGAACATACACATTCACATTCTGTACTGGTAGTAGGCCTTAATTATTTTCATTAGTAATATTATGTTATGTTATAGTAATTATGTTACTAAAATCACTGCATTTATAATTCAATAGGCAATTGTTTCACTAATCCAATGTGTGACTTAGAGGCTTACTATAATACAACAGTAATGATGAAACTTGCAAATTTAACAAGGATAAAAATGATTATGACATTAAAAAAAGATATAATGTTCCATTTATCTACTAGTTCCTTCTTGAATATCAACCAAGACAAATGGAACATGTTTAGGTCATAAAGCAAAAATTATTATTTGAAATGCAGTGGAGTTTCCATGAAAATTTAATTTTTGATTTCATGTTATGAAATGACTGTGAATTTTTATTTCAAACTCTTCTCCCTCTAAAATCAGAAAACTGCCTGAGGACCAACAGGTTTTGAGAAACCTTATCTTAATCACCTGCTGACTTAATATTAGAATCATTCTCTACAAGATTAATCTTATAATTACTTTCAAACATTTATTCTAGAGAAAAGATGATGATATTCCACTTGCACCCCAAGCTATCTTGACCCTATAGTCCAAGAAGGTTTTCTAATTATTGAAAAATTTGACACCTCTTAAATTTGCTTAAATTTGCATAATTTCAAGTCTAATTGGGTCTTCTACCACATTTACTTGAGGATTGTGACAAACAAGAATAACATGGAAACAAAATCATAAAATATGATGGACATCCATACATATGTGAATCATATGTTTACACATCTGTGAACATATAAAGTTATAACGGAATGTGCAGTTGTATAAGATTGTGACATTTGTCCCTATCTGGTTTTTCTGGGCCCACTTGGCTTATTCTTTGTTTTTACTTGCTGAGTTTTGTGTTTTGTTTAGTTTAGTTTGGTTTTGTTTAATGCCAGTGTCACATGGAAGGAGTTTAGACATTTTTATAATATAAATATTTAATTACATGGCCAATCAGCTTTTGTTTTGAAGACATAGTTAACACTAATATATAACAAGAACAGAAGAGTTTGACTTCAAATGTACTTAAGTGAAGTCCGGGGATCTCTAGTAGCAGACTAAAACAAAACAAGGAAGAGCCTACATATGCAAATCCCATTTTGGTGCTGGTGGGAAATGAAAGACTTCTAGAATCTTCTGTTCACACATCTTGTCTATCAGCAGTGGCATCCATGGAAGCTTATTTGCAAGAAGGAATCTGGACTGAGATGATTTCTATACCACTTTTTCTAAATTCCTGACTTACTGCCAATAAAGTTGAAGTATAATGGGAAAGTTAGTGTCAATAATTCTTACATACCAATAGGAAAATCCTTACTTTTTGTCTGAGTGGGATATGTCAACACATTTTGTACTTAGTAAATACTGTTCCAGGAAAGGGAAGTATGATTTACTTAAAGCTGAATGCTTTTTAATTAAATTTAATTGCTTACATTCTCATTGGTAGTTTAGTATCCAGAATCATTTTTCTTTAGATACTATTTAGATACTATTGAGGTTCAAGTCAGATTTCTTTCACTCTAACACTATTATTGATAGTAGTAGTAAGAGCAGCATTTATATCATTACCAAAATGATTGCAATGCCAGGAATTTCCTTTTGCTGTATTCAAATGCAAACATTGAATAAAAAAATTTCCAGTTCTTTTTTGTCAAGGGATAACTGAAAACTGTGAACAACATTCTAACTCAAAATATTTAGTCCAAGGTGGAAAAAAACTCTCAAAGGTTATAGTGTGACCCTAGTACACACCATGATAAAGCAAAACTTGCCTGTTAAGACAATGTAATAGTCACATATGAGTTCCAGAATATTTGAAATTTATAGAGCTTCAGATTTATTTGTATTATTGCAAACATAAATCCATACTTTATTTTATTAATTTTTTTTCTTAAAATACTTATGTTAAAAGCCTTAAATAGAAGTCCCAGCAAATGTTGCCCTGAACTAATAGTGGACTATGAAATTCTATAAAGTCATTTTAGAAATTATATCAGTTTACAAATATTTTCAATTTGACTTGTAGCACTTTCAAGGTCAGGTCACAACTCATACATCAAAATGACATTTTCTTTCATCCCAATGTTTATAAGGTATCCATTTTTATGATATTCTCCCAAACAGTGCAATTAATGACAAGAGAAAAGACATTGAAAATCCCAATTAGTGTATAAACTCAGTGTGTAAAAACCTTGTTTGAACTTAAACTATTTTTTTAAAAACATATGATAGATTAATAAATTTCTATTGAGATAGGATTCAAGAAATAAGAAATAAGTGGAAAGGAAAGATGAGGAAATAAAATTTAAATTGAGAAGTTCTACATATTTTTCCAGACGTGTCACTTCTTAAGCCAGTCTCTTTCCCTGACCTGTTACACTCAAAGTCCTGGGAAATCTGTAAATCTACCCCTGTACTATTAATTACCCCCCGCATAAGTGGACTAAGTAAAAAAGATACAATATTTTGAGAATCCTATAACTTCCAGTGCTATGTACTGATCAGATAATGGAGACCACATCAGCCAAAGGTGCATGACGAAAACACCACCAACCATCTTGAGATCCCCAAGTGACTGATACCGCTTCTACTGAACTTTCCATATCCACCTCTCACCAAGCTTCCTTTAAAAGAAGATCCAGGGGAAGCCCAAAATTATATCTCTTACTCATGAGATTACCTGGTTTGTTCTTGAATGTGTATCTACTCTCTTAAACAAATGTCTGTTTATGCTTCTACTGGTACGTGCTGAAATTCTTGCCTGTGTGTATGTCAAAGACCCGACTACTAATCCTGGGTTGCGTTTCCCCTTCTCTGTGGAATCTTCTCAGTTCCTTCTTTGGAGACACCTCTTCTTCTGTGACACAACCACTGTTACTAAAGCATACAGTTTGATCATTGGTTTGTCATGACAAATGTCCCTGAGACGTTATTTTCCCCTATGATGCATATCAGATTTTGAATTACTAAAAACTGTGCAGTGCCTAGGACATTACCTATGTGATTATATATGATCTATGATTATAAAAAGAAGTATAGATATTTAAAAGCATAAACTGAAGGAATAAATTTGGGAAATATTGACTCTTCTGTTATATTCTGCCATTTTATGTTTTTTGTCTGGAGATAGTTCTTTATAATACTGGTATTATTATAAGATATATATATATACATACATATGATGTATAAAGATACCTTCTTTATAATAGAGTCTTTCAATCCCGAAATGAAAAGACATCTTTCCCTTTTTCACATTTTCATACATTTTCTTTAAATACAGTTGCCACAGATTAGATTTAGTGCTTCATATGTGAAGTTTTTTTATGCTGTTTCGGAAGCCTTCACTTTTAGAATCTGATCTTCTTCTTTGTTTCTGGTATGTAGATGATTTTTTTTTATTGACATTATATCTAACGTCTTACAAGTTTTACCTACCACATTTAAATGTTTCTCCTCAGCTTTTCCTCTGTCTCCTCAGCTTTATTGAAGTATAGTTGATAAGTAAATTCATAAAGCATTTACAGTTTGCAATATGATTTTTGATAGATGTACACAGTGTGAAATGATCACTACAATCAAGCTAATTAATGTCTAACATAATCATCCATTTTGTGTGTGATGAGAGCATTTATTATAGACATGTTTTTAATTCACAAACATGTTGCCTTCATTTGTGAAATATACTACTTTATACTATGGTTCATAGTATATATGATGATCAGACACATGATTGCAATCAATCTGTCTCTCCATCCCCTCAGGTGTGGTCCAAAAGCAACACAAGAGCATCCCAGGAGGAGAAAGAAAATTCCTGCCTTGATTAACTGCTTGAACTCTGTAGGGTATTAAGAAATGCCATATTTCAAATAAGCAGCTCAGTATGATCAGTGCACAATGCTAAGAGGAACGAGATGGGCTCTGAATTTGGTTGTAGCTCTTTCTGCCCACATTCCCAGACATTGGGATTGCCCCTGAATCCATTGCACAGAATAATGGCACTTGGCATGCTGTCTTTGGCAAAGCCAGTATCAATCACACTGCTACCTGAGAACTGAGACCAATTAGCATTATTTTTTTCTTGACTCTTATTGATGCATTATAATTATAAATAATAGGTTTGTGATGACATATGTGCACATATTTAACATAATTTGATCGTCTTATGCACTGGTTCCTCCCGTTTCTCCCCTCATCCCTCCCTGTGGTCTCCTTCCTCCACTCTATCAGTGACATTCCTTTGAAACCTCCTCCAATAGGTGCTTGAACTACTTTCTCAGAGGACTTAAACTTCTTTGTCACTTTCCACTAATGGGTGGATTAGAACTTATTGTGAGTGCCTACAATGTCTAAAGTGCTCACCATAATAAAGATGGTAACTGCTGTTTTGCAGATCAGAAGCCTCCAGCTCAATAGCCCTGACTGCAAGGTAAAAGTGTTCCTTCTACTCCACAACCTCTCCAGCGTTTATTATTGTTAGCGTTCTTGAAGCTGCCATTCTGACAGGTGTGAGATGAAATCTGGGTAGTTTTGATTTTCATTTCCCTATTTCTAATGATATTGAATATTTTTATTTACCTTTTTTTGAAAAGTGTCTGTCTAATTCATTTGCTCATTTGTTAATTGGGTTATTTGGTTTATTTTTGATGCTGTCTTTTGAGTTCTTTATATATTCTAGATATTAATCCTCTCTGAAAAGAGTAGCTAGAAAAGAACTTATCCTACTCTAGGTTCTCTCTTCACATAATTGTTTTCTTTGCTGTGCAGGAAATGTGTAATTTGGTGCCATCCTATTTATGAACTCTTGATATTATCTCCTGAGATTTAGGGGTCCTAATGAGAAATTCAATACTCTGCTTATATGCTAGAGTATTTGACCCTATGTTTTCTTCTGGGAGTTGCACAGTTTCTGGTCTAATTCCTAGGTTTTTTCTTTATTTTGAGTTGATTTTTGTGCAGGATGAGAGATAAGGGTCTGATCTCATTCTTCCACATATATATAACTAGTTTTCCCTGCACCATTTGTAAAATGGTTGTCTTTTCTCCAATGTATGTCTTTGGCACCTCTGTCAAGGATCTAATTCCTGTATATGTGTAGGTTTGTCTCTGCATTTTCTATTTTGTACCATTGTTCTGTGTATCTCCTATTATGCCAGTATCTCACCGTTTTGTTACTCTAACTCTATGGTATAATTTGAAGTCAGGTATTATGATGCTTCGCCTTAAAATTGCTTTGAGTATTCTGGGTCTTTTATTCTTCCAGATGAATTTTAGAACTGTTTTTTTCTAGGTCCATGAAGAATGTCATTGATTTTTTGGTGGAGATTGCATTGAATCTCTATGTTACTTTTGATAGTAAAACTATTTTAACAATATTAATTCAGCCTAACCATGTATATGGGGGAACTTCAAGATGATATGTATTTTTTTTTCTAGCTGCTTCTGTTTGATTGTGTCTTTCAGAAGTTAGTGATGTTCTTACTAATAGTTCCTAATTTCCTTTATAATTATTCATCTTAGGGTTTATGGAATCTTTTGCCTATCTGTATTGGTGCTTTTAGTAAGTCAAAAAAATCCTTGGCCATTTTCTGTTCTTATATTTTTTTTAGCCCATAATCTCTCCTTTCTGAGATATTAAATACAGGCATGTTGGATCTTTTCAATGAATTCTTTTTAAATTTGAGAACTTTTGGGATCCTCTTTTCCTTCTTTCCTTTCTTCCTTCTTCCTTTCATTCTTTTTTTCATTCAGTTTTCTATCCACTAGTCTTATAGTATGCTTATTGTGGTTTATTTCAACTCCATCCATTGGTTTCTTAATTTTATTTTTTATATATTTTAATTTCTTGATTTTATGTTCTTTTTTATTTTTGTTTTAATTTTACCAGGGATTGAACTCAGGGGCACTTGACCACTGAGTCACATCTCCAGCCCTATTTTGCATTTTATTTAGACACAGGGTCTCACTGAGCTGCTTAGCCCCTTACTTTTGCTGAGGCTGGCTTTGAATTAGCAATCCCCCTGTCTCAGACCTCCCAAGCCTCTGGGATTACAGGTGTGCAACACCATGCCAGGCGATTTTATGTTCTTTATAGAACTCAATTATTTGGTAATCTTAGTTCTTTTATCTATTAATTGAATATTTGATTCATTTTATTGAAGATATCAATCTTAAAGGATTGTGAATGTTCTTAACTGGATTCTTTCTCTCCCTGCCACAAATGATGAGTTTGGGAGAACCTCTAAGTCATAGTATCTTGCTCTGTGGCCAGTCTCATCATTTGCACTAGGGAAAAACTTTCTTCAATAAACCAGCTCGCTTCAATGAGGGCTTCCCTCTTCAGACTGTCAGTTCCTTACTCACCTTTGTTTCAATAGCCTGACATAAGAGATTTTCTTTTTGTACCAGTTTTAGGTTTTTAATTATTCTTGGTGAGAGTATTGGCGTACCACCCTTCACTCTTTTACACCTATAGAGTTAGTGGTCCTACTTTGCCAAATGTTGACCAGAGTTTGTGTTCATGTGTGTGTGTGTGTGTGTGTGTATATGCACATAAACCTGGTGATTCAGATCTGGAATGCCCCTCAAAACCTCATGTGTTGAAGACTGTCTCTGACTTGGCCAAATCCAGAGGTGGGATTCTGGGGAAGTGATTGGATCATGAAGGCTCTAAACTCATCAGTGGATTAATCCATTTGATGGATTAAAGATTTGCATGAACTATTTGGAATAGATGGAAATTGTAGGCAGGTGGGTCATGGTTGGAGGAGAGTCACTATGGACTTGCCCTTGGGAACTGCATCTTTTTCTTGACTCCTTTCTCTCTCTGTTTCTTGGCTGCCGTGAGCTAAGCAACTGTGATCCCCCACACCCTTCCACCATGTTTCTGCTTTGCAGTCAGCTGAGCATGGACTGAATCCTCTGAAACCATGAGCCAAAATGAAGCTCTCCTCCCCTAAGCTGCTGTGGCCATGCATTCTGTTCAGCGATGAGGGGCTGACTGGCCTGGGGTATGTGCCTGTGTTGCTGCCAGCTGTATACAGGTTGGCCATTTTCATCAGGTTCACTGTTGAGCACCATGTGCCAGGCACTGTGGAGTGGAGGAGGTGCAACTTTTCATGTGCTAGAGCCAAAAACTGCAATAAAGCACGAAGCCCTTTGCGAAAGAGGAGCTGTGCCTGCAGCGTTCAGTTATCACCTGAGCGCGGCCACTCACCAGCATGTACGGATCTGAGGGTGCCAGTAGGTGCTTTCCACACGGTTTTGCCTTCAGAGCAAACAAATTACAGAGCATCAAATAGCTGCACTTTACTGTCCCTGTGAATGGCTTTTATCCTGTAGTCAAGATTGAATTGTCGTTGTTGTTGATTCCCTGGTTTTGTTTTGAGCCTTGTAATCCACACACTGCCAAATTCTTGCATTCGAGATTGTATACTGAAACAAAAATGATTTGCTTCTGTTGCTTTCTTATCAAAGGATGTCAGCATTGTAGAAATGCAGGGATGGAAGGTCATAAACTCTATATCCCTTTTATATACCAAGTGAAAATCAAGATAAGTAGCATAGACGTACTAAATGCTATAAAATATCTAGTGTAGAATCATGCCTCCACCCAAGTCTCTGCCTATCGCGTCCCCTGCCCGCAGAGAAACACGAAACCGGATCAGGGCAAGTTCTTTATTTTCTGCAGTCTGCTTCTTCTGGCTGGCCAGCAGCGGCGGGCCGCTCTTGCAAGCGCCTTACATTACATACAACAACCAATCAGCTTATAGATCACGAGGGGAAAGCATGGACAGTAATGGAGCACAATAGTGTGGATATAGCAATCATGCAGTGTCCACGAGGACCCATGGCCAATCACATTAACTTCCTCAAAATACGCCACTTGTTGGCAGAGAGTATTAGTCTGCTGGAGGTACCTGGTTTTGTTCTCAGCACTTCCTTGGCACCTTGCCAGGCGCCATCTTGGCCACGCCGAAGGGCTGGGGGTCCGCGGCACCCCGACATCTGCCTTCTGGTGCAATGCCCAGTTCCCTGTGAACAGCATTGCACAATGCACCTCACTATCTACAATTTTCGCTCTCTGCATCTTTTGCCTTTGGTTCAAATCCAGGTCCTGAGTATTTCCATGGTGCCCAGTCTGCTGGCTCCTGATGCTTGCTGTTCATTCACTTCTTTGTGTGTTCTAAAAAAATACCTAAATGAAATTGGAGTACTTAATGATAAAGGTGAACCATAGGAACTCTTATGGGTGGATATTTCAAGTAGAAAATTTTGGAATCTTTTTGTGGACTTTCCTGGTAAGCATAGAGGGTAAATGTCTTTAAAAAATTTTTTTTTCAACTTCAACCAGAGTTCTATGTATAATCTATGATGCAGCAGCAGATCACAAATAGAACATTCTCCTTTTTCTCATTTTTCTTCTACAAGTCTTAAAATATAGGCACGTACACATTTACAAAAAAAAAAAAATGAGATTTTCATTAGCTTAAATGTATTAAAGGTGCCACTATTTAATGAGAAAATAAAATAAATCTGTGTGTAAGACTTCTGCCAAAGTAATATAGCACTGCATTAACCAACATTCTTTTCTGTGAGCTTAGAAACTGTTAAATTACCGATATTGCGAATCCACATGGCCAAAGTACCACAGGAGTTAAGAGGAGGCAATTTTGTTACGGAAATGATTCTTTACCACCTTAGGTTGCATGTTATTGGGTCATGCTATTTATAAGTAGAACCCAAAGATGGAAAAAGAAGCCTGGAGTCAGAGAAACAAGGTGGTGGAGACTGAATTATCTGCCAAATGTTTAGTATGACATGGGGGGTGGGTTTAGAACACCAAGTCCAGCCGAAACCTCAGGTCATTTCAGTGAGCCTTGCTCTGGCCCCGTGACTTCTACACAGATCAGCTCACGAAGCTCTGCTTGATTTCTAAAACCCTGGTGAAGGAAAGTGGGGTGGAAGCTTTATGGATAAAAAGATGAGAGATTATAGAACACAGAACTAATGATGCTTGTAAATATCAAGTCATTTCTTTCCTTCGCATTAAAAAGGGAGATTCTTTATTAGTATTACCCCTATAAAAAACAGATGGCGTGCCATAATGTAAAAGCTGTAATTACCATCATAAGATGTTTCTATTGATGCCCTTTGTTTTTTTTCTCTCTCATAATTCTGGAAACACTTTAATCATCTACTACCTTAGGTAGATAACATTCTTGTAGCCCTGTTGAATCTTCGTGATTTCTATTTTCAACTGCAATCTGTTGAGGATTATTTTTGTAAATGTTTTCTTATTTTTTTAATTGCTGAACCACATATGTATGAGGCCAGCTGTAATAATATTCAAAATGATAATTCCTTTAAAAATAAGCTAGATTGTGTTCTAAGATATATCCCAAATTATATTATGAGGACAGAATTATCACCTTTGCCTTAATCTTAAAACTTATGTACGATCTACTTTTCAGTAGTTTTCACCTGGGGACTTCTTACTTAAATCATGTAATGGGTTTAAACACAAATAAATGAGTTTTTAATATCTGAAGGTTTACTGTTAGTTAAATGTTAGGCTCTGTCATTTAAATCCTGGCCTAGATGTTGAGGGGCTGAACCAGCCGTGTGCACAAGAACCGGGCAAAATCTCTCTTCCCCTGCCCCCCACCTAGTGTCATAGAAAGAGAATGTGCTTTGGATCCAAACAAAGTGTTTATAACCACTTTAATCACTACCACTTCCATAGATTTGAATTATATATGTTTCTCCTCCTGTATTTGGTGCTTCAGTTCTGATTGTCCTTGAGATCTACATAATTGAACACTCACGCTATATAAATATAGAATAATTAATATCTTTTGACAGACTACCAAGCATAATTATAGTACTTCCTAAAGTCTGGTAAAAATATACCTTGATAAATACTAAGTGCTTGATAGTTGCCTATTTGTAGACCGGGTTTAACTGAGTTTGAGTTGTGACCAGCTACTATCAATCAGAATACTTCTAAATATACAGAATACTTGTAGCAACCTTTCTTATAGATGTTAGTATTTCTATTTCAGAAATAAAGACTCAAAAATAGTTAAGGAATATATCAAATTCATACTTCTAAAAAGTTGTTGAAATAGTTACTGACATCTAGTCTTTCTGAATTCAAAGCATATATCCTTCCCATTTCATTATGGTAATCAATATTTGAATAGCATGCTCCAACCATCCATATGAAAATGAGTCTGTGCTGTAGAATTCTATGTTCTATTAACCGAGTTCACACACTTCAGATATTCTTGATTACAGCAGGAAAGAGAACTATTATTTACAGAGAACTTACAGATAGAATAGATAACATGGATAATGCCTATACTGAGGTATCTATCATATTTAAATAGATACAAACATGATAGGTGGATGATAGATGATTGAGAGATAGATAAACAGATGCCAGAGAGAGATGCTAGACAGATATATGATGGATAATACATGCACGGATAGATAAATTCTTAACTAAAACAATGTTGAATTTATACCTGTTTTTGCTTTATATTTTGAACAAAAACACATTTTTAATATTTCTTCACTTTCCAATACTTATTTGATTTTTAATTTCAATTTAGTGAGGAGGGTTTATGAAGAGTAAGAAAATGTGTTTTATCTTAAGCAAGTGCATTTTAGTAGGCAAACAAATTGGTAAAAATTTATTACTGTAAAAATGTTCTTTCTTTCATTTTTGTTTTAATTTTCTTGTTTTTCTCTTTTTCCTGAGACGTGGTCTTCACAAGTAAGTTTTTTGGCAGAATTTTAAGGAAATAAACAGTTTTCTCAACTCTTTTATGATCAAAGCAGCCTATTTACATAAAAGAGGCATGGGAGGGAATGTCTTTTCCTCTCTCTCTCTCTCTTTCTCTCTTTTCTTTCTTTCTGTCTTTCTTTCAATGAAGTTCCTTGATCCCAGGGGTGCTGTATCATTGAGCAATACTTTTACCCCTTTAATTTATTTGCAGAGTCTCACTTAACCACTCAGGCTGGCCTTGAACTTTCAGTCTCCTTCCTCAGTCCCCCATGTAGCTATAATTAAAAGCGTGTACTGCTACAATGTTCATATATATGATTGAATCCAGGGGCACATCCACAGTACTTTTTATATTTTATTTTGAGTTAAATTGCTTAGGGCTTCACTATGTTGCTGAGATTGACTTTGAACTTGCAATCCTCCTGCTTCAGCCTCCCTAGTCACTGGATTTACAGGTGTGCACCACCTTCTCCAGATTGTTGATTTTCAAAATGTGACTCTTTGGTCTTTGTCCTTTTGCCAATCTCATGCTTTATGCTATTTCATTTTATTTTATTTTATTTGAAGGAAACTCTCCAAACTATTGAATGATGGGCCCACATGGACACAGTTGTATACATACAAGTCTTATATATATCTCTGATTTCATATTTCTTAAACTTTTATCAAAACTTCTGAAACATGAAGACAAGACTCAAGAAAATGCAACAGAATTGTTTTTTAATTGTTGAAATCTCCTAAACTTATTTTGGCTATGAAATATGAACAATCAAACTTATGCACAACATTGAAGATGTCACATGGTGTTTAGTTTCCAGTTCCCAAGTGAGAAATTTTACATGACACACAGCAGGAAGAAAAATGAAAAGATTTTTAAACAAGGGATTTTGAGGTCACTAAAATCTGGTTCAGACATAGAAGTGTTATCAATGTTCCAGAGAAAAGCTAAGTGAAGAATTTTCTAGAATGTAGAGAAATGAATAGAGCAAAAGCTGAAATCATCTTCAATGACTTCTTTTGAGACTAACGTGTTTTCTAACAGTTCTAGCAAATGAGAACTTCAAATGTCCTCTGTAGACAATTCCCTTTAAAATTTCTTCTACTGATCTTGACAAACTTTTGTAGAAAATGAAAGTGAAATGCAATCAAATAGTTAAGTATCAACTTAATTTTATTGGAGTGTTAACCTCAAATCAACAAATACTTATTTAGTACTGCCCATGTATGGGGAACTGAAAGAATCAATCTTTCAATTCAGTGAGAATGAGAAGAAACGGCATATTTCCTAAATTCTTATTTCCCTTTTCCTTAGGCAAGATGAATGAGGATCAACCTTGCTATTTTTAAGTGAAACAAATAGTTTGGCATACTGTCTCAGCAGTTAGGATTAAAGGTGGTTCTTCTGATGTTAAATGTAAAGTGGTAAGGAATTAGTATAAACCTGCATTAATCAGGGGTTTTAGCAAGAGCTCTGATATTTTCCCAAGAAAGTTCTGCATGGTCATTACAAGTAGTGATTATTTTCTTCTAATGATATATTAAAACATTTGGCACCAATTAACTACTTTGACAAATTACTCTAAAACTGAACGATAATGCAGCATCTCAGAGTTAATCTGTCTATTTGAGTTTTAGGTACATTTTTATTTCACCCTTAAAGCTTTTGTTACCACACACACAAAAATAAAGTTTTTGACAGATCAATCTGTAGCTCAGGGAAGGGGGCTTATAATAGATGCCCCAGATGGGATCTTGTGGTAAGGAACTGGGATCTCCACACCACGGTGTTTCCTGCATGCTATGTGTGGTTGACTTTTATCTGGTAATTATGCTGAATCTTCTCCTAAAACTTGTGTTCCCTGGGCAGCACCATCTTTGGTGTAAAGCATCATCAGTATGCTTTTCTCATAGATCATGCCTGTGACAGCTTCAGTGGTGTATTGAAGCAACAGCTCATCAGAGCATCAGCACACTCGATGATTTATCATAGTAACATATCATCAGAGGGAGGCAGCAGAATAATATATGGCCAGAAACATTCAGGAACACAATGTACGAGCATATTCAGATGGGCAGGAAGATTCCAGGAAGCCTAAAAACATGACTTTAGCAGACACGTGTCCTAATCCATTTATGGCATAGTTGTGGGCCAAGGCCATTCATCCAACTCAAGGTCATTGAACACCTGACTGCAGCTGGTCATCCAAAAGTTTTGATTAGATTTCTATTGAACCTGTGAAAGTATAGTTCAGAATTTGTTTTTATAAGAAAATTTGTGTTATTAAAAGTGACAAAATATGGCAGATATTGTTTTATGATAAGGATTTTCTGGAGATCGACCTATCCCATTTTCTAGAAGGATGTGTAGCATTAAAATAAAAAAAAGAAGAAGAAAGAAAGAAGGAAAAGAAAGAAAGAAAGAGCTCACTCTGGGAAAACTACTTTCTTAATGAAATAGATTTTCCTGAAAGCCTACTCAATACATGATGAATATTTTGCCTTGGAAATTAATGCAACAAAAAAATTGCCTACAATTTAAAAAACTGAATGTTGATAAAATTAAAATGTTAAGGGAAAGATTTACCATCTTAACCTGGTTGCCAAGGAGAGCAACAACAGTGTATAATTTGTAGGAAAATGTTTAATGCTCTTCTCAGTTCTCAATGAGTATCTGATCTAAGCCAAGTTATTGAGCAAATTGTCAAGATTTAAGGAAATCTAACTTTTATTTTCATGGAAAAACTGACTCGTAAAATTCTAATAATAACTAAAATTTTATTGGGTGTGTTGAATTTATTCATTTTGTAGATAATTCAATTTATTTCACCTTCCTAGTCATAATTTTTTCATGCCTAATGTCTGACAGGCTCAGTCATATCTAAACTGATTAGTGAAACACCAACATAAATCCAATTTTGGGCACACAGCATCATCTCTTCTAACGAGTTCTACTTTGGGAAGGACAGAGTGCTCTGTCCTGACTCTGATGTGAATGCACGTCCTACTTCTTGGAGGTGCCTCTGGGTCACAAACACCTTTTGGCAAACCTCCCAGGACAGCGTTTGTCAAGGTTGTACCAAACCTCAGTCCCAGTTAGATGAGAAATATTTCCTGAGTGAATTATTTCTTCTCTATTCAACAGAAAGCTGTTGTCACCAACTTTATTGGGCAGTAAAGAAGAAGCTTTAAAGAAACTAGATCATACATTTTGCTGCCAGCTTATATTTTTGATATCCCCAATATGCAGTGCTTATTTTATGAATGTGAACACATTTCCCTACTTCCTTCCTGTCAGGCTGTGCTCCTAGCAAGTGTTTCTGTGCCACTTCAGCACCACTGATCCCCTTGAGATGCATCGTTGCAATGTATCTACTATTATGTCTTTCCCCACTAGGCTTGAGCTTCACAAGGGCAAAAATTGGGTTCTACCAATCTATGCACACTCAAGGGTCGCACATAAAAGGGCAAAATCAGTAAGAAAGGAAATAGGATTTATAATATTTTGGTTTATTTTCACCCATCATACTTAAGTATTTAGAGTGGTATTTACCCAAATGAGCTTCTATTATGTAGATCTTATTTTTGATTTTTTTGTTTGCTTAAGTCTCTCCTAGTATCTTTCTTATATTTCACTGATGATTCGTTCACTGGATTTAGTTTGCATTTACTGAAAATCTACCATTTTCCAGGATTACTGCTGTCACTCAGACTAAAGGAGTCTCACGAGGTGAGCATTTTTACCTGCAACATATGTTGTATTGAAAAACAACCACCATATTCAAAATGATTAATCTTGGTTATTAAAACTGTTATAAATATCAATTTATAAAATAACACATACATTAAAAAAAACAAGATCTCCTTACTAAGCAAGATGCACACACACGACATGAATTGCTAAGTCGACTCCCCACGTGCACTCTGAAGCATGGGCCATCATTTTCCCAAATCCATAGTGGATGAAGCAAATTATAGAAGAATGTGTGACTTTATCAGAGATACACAATTAGTGCATGGCAGAGCAAAAATTCAATCCCAGGTCTGCCTAACTCAGAGTCTGATCTTTACCTCTTAAAGAGTTTTTTTTTTTTTTTTTTTTTTTAATATTCACAGATGCTGCAAAGGAATGAAGGAGGATTTTCCGTGGGCTGAGTGTTCTGGGAAAGATTTCTGGAGCAAGTCAGCTAAGTTAAAACATGTAATGTGATCAGATTGGGTTTAGGTGGCTCACTCTGATACCAAAGAGGAATCTATTTCAGGGAAGTAAGACTAGATGTAGTGTAATCGAGAACATTGATTCTCAGACTCTGCTGTACATCATAATCACCTGTACGATTTGTGAAGCAGATCAACGTGATCCACCCCCAGAAGTTCTGGAGATATGGGGCTATGCCCAAAATTCACCTTTCTAGTGAGTTTTCTATTGATGGTGATGTTACTGATTTGAATGCCATTATTGAGAGAATTACTGTTCTAGATTATTTCAACTGTTCAGAACAGAATGACAAGGACTTACATTTAAATGCACAAGATGGATGCAGAGATGGGAATCATTTATATAAATATTTGGATATTGATATTTTCAGGAATGAACAAGTAACTACACTTGAGCTTTGAAAAAGTTATGGAGTCTGGTATGACTCTTATAATTTTAAGTTGGGTTTTAGTATAGCAGAGCTAAAGAAATAAATTAAGAAGTAGTACAAATGTTTTTACTTATTGATTTATTTATTTTGTTGTTGTTTTTTGTGATGGTGTGTTGCTATGTTGTGTACCCTGGTGTGGACTTTTTGGGCTCAAATGATGCTCCTATCTGATCCTCCTGAGTGTTGGGACTATACGTACACCACTGTACCTACATCAGGAGTAGAAACTTTAAGAGATCAAATAAGGTGTTGCAGTTTTGGATTTAGTGGTTTGAGGGTTTGAGAGTCTTGAGAAATATGTCTCTATGAGATTCTGTGTTTCTGCTCTCCTTGTAGCAGCTTTTGTTCTCAGTCATTTTTTAAGGATATGTGCTCACCACCAAAGAGATACAGTGACCCATTCTGGGGCAGAGAGATTTGTTTGGTGCCTAAAATTAAAAAAGTACCGATTCTAAGAGGGTTAAAGATTATGTGGGTTTGTTGGTCTCTAAGAAATTGAAGTTTCCTAGGATTATCATTCCTCAGCTGTGACACAGGTCCACTTTCTGTGCAGCATGTGCCAAGTCACACCATATTACCAGGTGGATCTTGGGGGTGGGTAGAGTGTATGGAACCGATATGGAGTGTATGCTGCCTGCTGAGCCAGGAGGAATAATGTCCTTTGTCTGTGGTCCAGGACATGAAACTGACAGGCTAACCTGACAGCTTGCAAGTAGCATACAATTTTAAATGCAGACATGTTCATGGGACAGATATGAGAAAAACAATATGACCAAGAGGAGGTAGATTAGGGTCTGATGCTAGGCAACAAGTCAGATTTATATCCTCAACACAGAGACAAGTGAAAGAGAAGATCATTTAAGAAGAACCTGTGTTTTGGTGAATAGAGGGTCAAGAATGGAATGTACTTGGGTTTTACTCTTTAGGTGCTGGAATACAACTGTAGAAGGAGAAAGTCCTGTGACCTTTAGTTATGAATGGAGAGAAATGTGGGGGTTAAAAACCAGGAGTCATTCTTTAAGAGCTAAAATCAAAGCAATTGAATTAAATTAATTATAACACTTATTTATAAGCATTTTATATAAAATCATTGTTTAAAAATATGACAAGGACTATGTTAGAAGGTAGAAAATAAGAACAGAAAAGGAAAACAACACTGATACATGCAAAACATAGATACATTTCTAAACATTGCATGTTACAGAAACTAGACACAAAAATATCATTTACTGTACAGTTTTATTTTTATTATTAAAAGTAATAATAATAGTGGCAGATATTTAAGGAGCTTTCAAGTACCTGGAAAAGGGTAGTATATTCCTTGTAAATGGCCACAATCAGACCTTTTTTCAGTGTGCATATAATTAATTAAGCTGTGTAGCTAAGGTCTAAATTTTGTCAATAATACCTCAAACATGATTTTAAAAACTTAAGAGTAATATTTCTCAGGACTCAATGTGACGAGGGTTTTGAATTTCATTGAAATATAATACCTTAAGTTTTCACCATAATGTTACATCTAACTTTTATATTGCATTTTTAAAATATTCATCTTGCTAATCTTCTTTAACTTGTTGTTAACACTTTTCTTTTGCACAAATGTTGTACTTATGATCTTGACATCATTGAAATGAACTTGTCACGTTTCCTTAGTTTCTCTGCCTTGAACTGATGCCACTCCAAGTTTTGTATAGCTTGCTAATATGTCCTCTGAGTTATGAGTTTTTCACTGGCCTTGGAATATGTCACCTTAGCAAACTGTTCAATTTTTTTATGCTCTTTAAGCTCTGAGATTTTAAGATGACAGGAACTTGATTATGTCCCAAAAGAGAAATAAAAGAAAAAGTGTACCAGCCCAGAATACCAAAGAAATTTCTATGCCAATACCTGAGTCAAACTGTGTTAGAAACACACACCTAGTGGTGAGAGTTCTACATTGTCATCTTATAATAAGAAAATTTGAATTCTAGACTGACTTATGAAATCAGTGTTTTTTTCTTGAAGGAGTCATTTAACAACTTTGCCTCAGTTTATCTTCAAACTAAATATAATTATAGTTAAAATTTTAAACTACATTCAGGAAACAAGGAAAGATATCTAGAAAAAACAATGCTAATGAACTTGCTATTTTGGTGGAAGTTTGGGAATTGCATATAGTGGAAAATAGGCATTATCAGCCAGGTTAATGAAACTGATTCCCTCTACTCAGTTTTACTAACCCTCCCAATATTCGATTTTACATCGCATTGATTTATTTATTCAGTCATATAGAAAGTTCTTATCTAGTTCCTAGTTACGTTTTGTCAGATACTGTGGTGGGACTGGATATGCATTGTTAATCAGAACACATCCAATCTTAGTTCTCATATCGCTCACAGTCTAGTGGAAGGTAACACCAATCAAATCATCATTCTGATAAGAGCTCAATTATGCTTAAAGCAATAAGTTCATTGATGGAAAGAACCATAGTTCTTCAACAGCGTAAACTGATGGGATCTCACCTCTATTGGAAGTGAGTGAATGGGGCCACTTTCTTGGGGAAGTGATACTTGGACTTTAATAGGAAGGATGTGTTGGATTATTAGGTCCATGGAGTCATGAAACGGTATTTCAGATGGAGAAAAACAGTAGAGGCAGAGATCATGTGGCAGGGATGATAAACAGTCCAGTTTGACCAGAACACCAAGTCAAGGGTAGCATGCTACAAAATCAGGATCGGTGGGAGATGGGTTCCAGAGGGCCTATGGTGCATCATGATTGAGGCTCACAGGTAAATCCACCTCTTCATTTCTTCTGTCTGGATGCCACTGCTTCCATGTCCACAGTCAGCGACTTCTCATCCCTGAGCCCTCTTCATGGCCATGTTGCTCTCTCTCCCCTCTTTGGCCTCCTTCATTCCCTTGTAAGTACTCTTGTTTATATGTGGAAATCAGATGGGTAATGTAGAACCCTCTGCCTCACTCAAAGTCTGCATTCTTTTTAAAAAATATATTATTTAGTTGTAGATGGACGCAATACATTTTATTTTATTTATTTATTTACTGGGGATGGAACTCAGTGCCTCACATGTGTCAGGCAAGTGCTCTACCACTGAGACAAAACTCCAGCCCTCCACGTCTGTATTCTTAGTCACATCTTCAGATGCTTTTGGCGTGCAAGGGAACCTATTCACAAGTCTGGGTGATTTGGACAGCACCTTTGGGAGTGCAGGCATATTCTGCCTGTCGCCAAATTCCTGGGATCTTAGGGGCATGCCTTTCAATATGATGTGACATTGATTAGTCTCTCACAAATTAAATCAGAACATAATTGTCAAGGCTGTTTTAATCAAACTATGTGTTAAGAAACACAATTTCAAAAAAAAAAAAAGAAGAAGAAGAATAGGTTTTATTACTGTAATGCAGTAAATTTTTAGGAGTCCTGTAGGACAGTAAACCAGCAAGGGAGCAAAATTGAAATGTGTGTTCCTCTCAGTCAGACTCAGGAGGGGTTATCAAAGAAGTTGACCCATGAACTAGTCCTACAGAGGAAGAATCAATTTATTTAAAAAAGAAAAAAGAGCTCTCAAATCATATGGCATTCTTTAAACAATTCATTTCCCAAAGGTTTTATGGTGAGCAATAGCAGTCCGTCTCAATAAGACCCATCAATACCTTCATGAAAATGGTGTTCTCTGAGGAAGATAACTTCCCATTCTTCAAATAAATATAGAATGCATTTAATTTTCTATTTATTTTTTCTAACCTTTAAAAATCATTTATAGGTGAAATGTTCACAGCTATTTTCCTGTTTTTTGAAAATTTAAGACTGATGCTACTACAATAAATGAATAGCCAATAACTGAAAATAGTCACTTTCATACACAAAGATTATATTCTCAAAATCCTTCTGAAAGGCAATTCTTTTTACATTTTCTCTTTTCTTCCTCCTCCAGCTCCACCATTCTTCTCCAGAATACACAACAAATCCAACAGACATGACTCTGTGTTCCTGGGGAACCCTTAATTGAGTCTTTATGTTGCACTTAATTCTCTCCATATTGTGATTTCTAACAAACTTCTGTCAATTTCCAACTAAGCTGTAAGTATTTTGAAAAACAAACCAGTATCTTCTTCAATTTCATATCCCAATTTCCCAAACATTTTCCTTGTTAGTTAGTAAAGGCTAGAACCTGAACTGGAATCCTGATGTGCCTGTCTTCTGAGCCTTCCATTTAACCTCTGCATGGTTTCAGCCCTGCTTGTTTAGATGGAATGAAGAAAAGTGAATGGATAGTTCCTTCCAGAAACACAATGCCTGCGGGGGAACCCAACCTCCAAGATCTAGAAAGAATTCATCAACAAAGCAAGCTTGATGGAATACACTATATAATATAATTGGCCTGAGGATTATAGAGTTTGTGATTAAAAGAGAGAATTTATCTTACAGTTTTTAAATTGATAATGGAATTTTATAGATACGGATTGAGTCAATGACAGGAGATCCCTCAAAACTACTTTTGAACAACTAAACTGCTGCCTCCTGCAACATTGTTAGGCAAATACCATAGGATTCCACTCCGTTATTTTGCTCTGTCCTTCTAATTTCCACAAGTCATTTTAAAAAGTTCAACATTCACTCTTTCCAATAATGTGCTTCATTTTGAATTGATTTAATTTTCAAAAACTCTGCCTATCATAAATAACGAATAAAGAAAGATTGTCACAGCAACTTAGAAGGAAGTTATAAGGGAAACAGTTTACTTCCAGTTTTGAGAAAGAAAAATGTAAAGGTAAACAAACCCTCAGGTGAGGATGTGACATAAGAACGAGAGTCTACAAGACAAGTCCCTGATGTTTTGTGTGTTATTCTCCAGAGAGGTATCCTAGGCTTTTGAAGTCTGACTAATCTGCCTTGGGTTCTCCACCCTCATTGGGATTCAAGAAATTCCAGGAATCCAGGCTGTAATACTCCATGAGGTGGAAAAGGATAGCCATGTAAAACAGGTCCTTCTTAATTAGCAGAGTAGACTAGGTTGCCCAGGGTGACTCAATGTTCCTATCAAAAAACTTTCTAGCTATTTCAAGGACTCAGACTCCAGGGAGGTCATGACTTTTGTGGCCTAGAGAGAGACCCAATACTAACATAAAGAATATAATTGACCTGAGGATTATAGAGTTTGCGATTAAAAGAGGAGAATTTATTTTACAGCTTTTAAATTGATAATGGAATTTAAACCACAGGCACATAGAGAAAGACATAGCTGAATGATATGGTAAAAGCCAGGACACTGGTCCTATTTTGTCAAATGTGAGCATTATTCACTAAAATGGATGCAGCTGGTAAGGAGAGAGGCTGTTATCAGTAGGTATTTTACTTACGCTGGATTGAATAGCTAATCTCACCCCAACTTTGGATTCTGCTGCTTTATATATTTTAAAAGAAATCTCTGATAGATGAAGGATCAGTACGGGTTCACAAATTAGCTGTTGACTAATTATAGAGTTAGGACATTTTTTTCAACTGACCATCAAAGCAAAAAATAAGCTTGAGTTCCCATAATTCCTCTTTCTATTGTTGTAACATGAAAGGTCCCTTCCAAGGGTAATCTGAAGTTTCTTCAAGGGTGTGTACAAATACCACACTGGTTGGAATGAAATGCTGCTAGCAACAACATTTACTAATAGGAAACTATGGATTTTGGAATCTCAGAGAAGACAGTTTCCAAGTATACAAACTTCTAGAAATATCTTCTCCTTTTGTCTGGAAATCAACCATCCTGATTCAGTATAGAAATGATTATATTTAACCCATTGTGAAAATATTAAAAAATAAAATAAAAACAAAGAAATTATTATTCATTGTCTGGATAGTCAAGTAAAATCCTATTGGCATATAGCTGAGATATTGGAAAATATTTTCCCATTACAGAGTATAGAAATAGCCTCATTTTGTAATGAAGATTATGTTTTGGTTAAGAAAATGTTTTACATTTTAGGGGCATGCCTTTCAATAAGATGTGACATTGATTAGTCTCTCACAAATTAAATCAGAACATAATTGTCAAGTCTGTTGTAATCAAATTATGTGTTAAGAAACACAATTTCCAAAATTTTATTTCTTTAAATTCTAAAAAAATGGGTTTGGATTCTTATATTGTTCATTAGAATATCAATTAGAAAAAAACTCTTTATTATGGGTTATGACAAAAGATTATGGCAGATGGGGAGTGGGTAGTAAAATTCTAGCTTTCTTATTCCCCTTAGGCATTTTTGAATTATATTTTTTATTCAAGAATTTCCTTAGAGATGTTACTTCAAAATCTAGTCTCCTCATTCCTATCTAAAATATTTTCAGATAATTTTTTAACAGTTTTTCAAGTTAGGATACTAAAGAATAACGTTTACCTTCAGGTATGAATTTCTGAGCTTTACCTCGTTTCCTCTATGCCGAGATTTTCCTTTCTTTTTTCTATTGTTAATTTCATGAATAACGGTTAAAAAGAAAAACATTAAAATTCTCAAAAGGTACCCAAGAATTATTAAAGCATTTAAAATGCACTTTTAGACCTGGTTGATGCTTTATGCCCATGGCAATTTTGGCTAATGAGACCATTTACATTCATGAAATAAAAAGATGGTCTGTAAAAGCCATGAGATACATTTTTATACATTTAAATACATTAGAGGTGTTATCTGGATATTTGAATTGCAAGGCCAAGAGCCTCAATTATTTGAGAAGCATATTTAAAATAGCCAAGTTCCAGTTACAAAGATCTGTTTGAATTTTTTAAGGTTTATATTGCCAGGATATCATTTATAATGGGTGTTAATCATTATTCTTATTTAAAAATGGAACTGTACTATTTCTTGTTGAAGTGGATCATTAAAGCTTATTTTCATAATTTTCAGTCAATGTAATGCTATGCTAGAGTCTCATAGTGCTTAAAACATTCCCTGATTCCTGTAAGTTGAGTCAGCTACATTAGCTGTTATATTAAGGTACCATTCCGACTCCTAAAGCAGGAAGCTATTCAGGACCTAGTTTATCTAGCTTCTTTCTTCAATACTGAGGGAACTTGCACAAAAACTAGATTTAGTCATTCCATTATGTATACAGTTGTCCTTCATTATCCCTGGGGAATTTGTTTCAGATACCCTGCAGATACCAAAATCTGAAGATGGTCAAGTGCCTTACATAATAAAATTGCATCGTATATGCAAATAAACTACAAAATCCCTTCAGTGTACATTAGGTTACTTATAATACATAACAGGATGTGCTTGTTATGTAAGTGGTTGCTTAAGTAATGACTGCAGTAAGGAGACTTTACATGTCTAGTTGGAGACAGAGTTTCTTTCTGAATATTTTCCATGTGTGGGTAGTTGACTCCACTGTTACAGAACCATAGATATAGAAAGTCTACTGTAATACTTCAAAAATGGTGCTGTATATAATATACAATTTTATTCATCAAAACTAATTTTTTAGAAAAAAATAAATAACTTGTCTAAGGTCACACAATAAGTGTTTGACCTAGGATCTGAGCTCAAACATTCTGGACATGAATTTTATGACCCCACCCCTAATACACTAATATGTTTTTTGTCCATGGGTGCCCCTGCTTTTAGAGAAGAAAAGTTGTCAGCCAAAAGAAAAACATAGAGGTTTACTAAAAAACGACCTTTTATATCTCAAATATTTTTTTTAAAAGGAAAATGTAGCTGGGTGGCGCACTCCTGTAATCCCAGCCGTTGGGGAGGCTGAGAGAGGAGGATTGTGAGCTCAAAACCAGCCTCAGTGAAAGTGCAGCATTAAGCAACTCTCTGAGACCCTGTCTCTAAATAAAATGCAAAATATGATTGAGGATGTGGCCCGGTGGTAGAAGGACCCTGAGTTCAATCCCTGGTAACCCCCCTAAAAAAGGAAATGCAACTTATTGTTTTACGAAGAATTTGTCCTTTTCATTTCCTTTCAATTCAGCAATATCAATGAAAATAAGTCCAGTCTGCATAAAAATAGAAGCATAACAACTTCAGATTTTCAAATGTATATCCTCTTCCCATTACACTGATCATTGACCTTCAATCCTCAGAAATATATAGATAAGTCAGTGTTATTTTTCTTCACTGCTTTTTTTTAGAGCATTTTTAGGTTCACAGCAATACTTAGTTGATTATATGTAAGAGCTATCACCTGACCCACATGTCCACAGCCTCCCCCACCATCAATATCCCCCACAGGAGGATAAGTTTGGCACAATTCATGGACCAACCCAGACATATTGTTATCACTGAAAGTCCATAGTTGATGCTCTCTTTCTCTCTCAGTGTTTTACTGTCTACACTTTGCAGTGTCATGATATATAGCCAACATTATAGTATCACAAAAAATAGCTTCACTGCCCTAAAATTACCTGTGTTCTGCCTATGCGTCCTTCCCTCCCCTCTAATACCTGAAACCACTGCTCTGTTTATTATCACTGAATTTCACTTTTTACAGATTGTCATTTGGTTCATATAGCATGAAGCTTTTGAAAATAGGCATCCTTTACTTAGCAATATGCTTTCGAAATATGCTTTTTTTCCCCATGTCTTTCCATGACATGGTAGTTCAGTTCTTTCCAGCATTGAATATTCCTTTTTCTAGATGTACTTATATTTCCTTATTCATTCAAATAATGAAAGACATCTTTGTTACTTCCAACTTTGGTAAACTATGGATAAAACTTCTGTAAGTGTCCATGTACATGTTTTTGTGTTAATATATTTTTCAGCATTTTTTGATTATTACTAAAGAGCACAGTTTCTGGGTTGTCTAGAAAGAGCACGTTAGTTTCAAAAGAAATTTCCAAATTTATTTTCCAAAGCAGCCATGCCATTTTGGATTTTTACTATCAATGAATTAGAGTTCCCATTGCTTCACATTCTTGTAAGCATTTAATCTTCTCACTGTTCTGGATCTGGGGCATTGGAAAGTTGCATGGCAGTATTTTCCTTGTTCTTTCAACTTGCAATTCACTATCATTATTTTTAATAGGTACATGAGCACTCACACACGTGCACACATATAAGTACAGTGATCATATGCTGGAAGTTTCTGTTTTTTAAATTGTAAATTCACAATTTATAATTGTCTAAATTTGTGATATAAAATGTGATGTTATGATTTATCATTCCATGTGGAAGAATTAAATGAATCTTAAATAAATTCACCATACTGTGCAACAGAACCACAACTTTCTGCTTGTCTTGAACCAACATCTCCCCATCCTTTCACCCCTATCCTCAGCTACCAATATTCTCTGATTCCATACATGTTATCATAAATTTCCTTACTTTTAAAGCTAAGTCATAGTCTACTGTGTATAAGTACTATGTCATCTTTTTTTTTTTTTTTTTTTTTTTACATAGGGCAATGATGTTTATTTTTTTCCCCTTCCCCCCTACCCCTCCCACCCCTCTTTTCCCTCTATACAGTCCTTCTTTCCTTCATTCTTACTGCTCTCCTTATCCCTAACCCTAAACCTAACCCTAAACCTAATGCTAACCCCTCCCACCCCCCATTATATGTCCTCATCCGCTTATCAGCGAGATCATTCGTCCTTTAGTTTTTTGAGATTGGCTTATCTCACTTAGCATGATATTCTCCAATTTCGTCCATTTGCCTACAAAAATGCCATAATTTTATCATTCTTCATTGCGGAGTAATATTCCATTGTAAAAATATGCCACAGTTTCTTTATCCATTCATCAACTGAAGGGCATCTAGGTTGGTTCCACAATCTGGCTATGGTGAATTGAGCAGCAATGAACATTGATGTGGCTGTATCTCTGTAGTATGCTGATTTTAAGTCCTTTGGGTATAGGCCAAGGAGTGGGATAGCTGGGTCAAATGGTGTTTCCATTCCAAGCTTTCTGAGGAATCTCCACACTGCTTTCCAGAGTGGCTGCACTAATTTGCAACCCCACCAGCAATGTATGAGTGTTCCTTTTTCACCACATCCTCGCCAACACCTATTGTTGCTTGTATTCTTGATAATCGCCATTCTAATTGGGGTGAGATGAAATCTTAGGGTAGTTTTGATTTGCATTTCCCTTATTACTAGGGATGTTGAACATTTTTTCATATATCTGTTGATTGCTTGTACATCTTCTTCTGTGAAGTGTCTGTTCATTTCCTTAGACCATTTGTTGATTGGATTATTTGTATTCTTGGTGTAGAGTTTTTTGAGTTCTTTATAGATTCTGGAGATTAGTGCTGTATCTGAAGTATGATAGGAAAAGATTTTCTCCCACTCCGTAGGCTCTCTCTTCACATTTCTGATAGTTTCCTTTGCTGAGAGAAAACTTTTTAGTTTGAATCTATCCCAGTTGTTGATTCTTGCTTTTATTTCTTGTGCTATGGAAGTCCTGTTAAGGAAGTCTGATCCTAAGCCAACAAGTTGGAGATTTGGACCTACTTTTTCTTCTATAAGATGCAGGGTCTCTGGTCTGATTCCGAGGTCCTTGATCCATTTTGAGTTGAGTTTTGTGTAGGGTGAGAGATAGGGGTTTAATTTCATTCTATTGCATATGGTTTTCTAGTTTTCCCAGCACCATTTGTTGAAGAGGCTATCTTTTCTCCATTGCATATTTTTGGACCCTTTGTCTAGTATGAGAAAATTGTATTTATTTGGGTTTGTGTCCATGTCCTCTATTCTGTACCATTGATCTACCTGTCTATTTTGGTACCAATACCATGCCGTTTTTGTTACTATCGCTTTGTAGTAGAGTTGAAGATCTGGTATTGCAATACCCCCTGCTTCGCTCTTGCTACTGAGGATTGTTTTAGCTATTCTAGGTTTTTTATTCTTCCAGATAAATTTCATAATTGCTTGCTCTATTTCTGCAAGGTACATCATTGGGATTTTAATTGGAATTTCATTGAATCTGTATAGCACTTTAGGTAGTATAGCCATTTTGACAATATTAATTAATATTAATTAATATTAATTCTTTCCATCTTCTAAGGTTTTCTTTAATTTCTTTCTTTAGTGTTCTGTAGTTCTCATTGTAGAGGTCTTTCACCTCTTTTGTGAGATTGATTCCCAAGTATTTTATTTTTTTCGATGCTATTGTGAATGGGGTAGTTTTCCTAATTTCTCTTTCTGAAGATTCATCACTTATGTATAAAAATGCATTGGCTTTATGAGCATTGATCTTGTAACCTGCTACTTTACTGAATTCACTTATGAGATCTAAAAGTTTTCTGGTGGGATTTCCCGGTTCCTCTAAATATATAATCATGTCATCAGTGAACAGGGATAGTTTGAGTTCTTCTTTTCCTATTCGTATCCCTTTAATTTCTTTGGTTTGTCTGATTGCTCTGGCTAGAGTCTCAAGGACGATGTTGAATAGAAGCGATTGAAAGAGGGCATCCCTGCCTTGTTCCAGTTTTTAGGGGGAACGCTTTCAGTTTTTCACCATTTAGAATGATATTAGCCATGGGCTTAGCGTAGATTGCCTTTATAATGTTAAGGAATGTTCCCACTACCCCAATTTTTTCTAGTGTTTTGAGCATGAAGGGATGCTGTATTTTAGCGAATGCTTTTTCTGCATCTATTGAAATAATCATGTGATTCTTAACTTTAAGTCTGTTGATATGGTGAATGACATTTATTGATTTCCGAATGTTGAACCAACCTTGCATCCCTGGGATAAAACCCACTTGATCGTGGTGCACTATCTTTTTAATATATATTTGTATGTGATTTGCTAAAATTTTGTTGAGAATTTTTGCGTCGATGTTCATTAAGGATATTGGTCTGAAATTTTCTTTCCTCGATGTGTCTCTGTCTGGTTTAGGTATCAGGGTGATATTGGCTTCATAGAACGAATTTGGGAGGGTTCCCTCCTCTTCTATTTCATGGAATAGTTTGTGGAGTATTGGAATGAGCTCTTCTTTAAGGGTTTTGTAGAACTCGGCTGAGAACCCATCTGGTCCTGGACTTTTCTTTGTTGGTAGGCTTTTGATGACCTCTTCTATTTCATTGCTTGAAATTGGTTTATTTAAGTTGTGTATGTCCTCCTCGTTCAGTTTAGGTAATTCATATGTCTCTAGAAATTTGTTGATGTCTTCGAGGTTTTCTGTTTTGTTGGAGTATAGATTTTCGAAATAGCTTCTAATTATGTTTTGTATTTCACTTGTGTCTGTTGTGATGTTTCCTTGTTCATTCTGAATTTTAGTAATTTGAGTTTTCTCCCTGTTTCTCTTTGTTAGTGTGGCTAAGGGTTTATCAATTTTATTTATTTTTTCAAAGAACCAACTATTTATTTTGTTAATTTTTCCAATTGTTTCTTTTGTTTCGATTTCGTTGATTTCGGCTCTGATTTTAACTATTTCCTGTCTTCTACTACTTTTGGTGTTGGTCTGCTCTTCTTTTTCTAGCGCTTTGAGCTGTAGTGTTAAGTCGTTTATTTGTTGATTTCTACTTCTTTTTTTGAATGCCCCCCATGAAATAAATCTTCCTCTAAGTACTGCTTTCATAGTGTCCCAGAGATTTTGATATGATGTGTCTTTGTTCTCATTTACTTCTAAGAATTTTTTTATTTCCCTCCTGATGTCTTCTGTTATCCATTCATCATATAATAGTGTATTATTTAATCTCCAGGTATTGGAGAAATTTCTGTTTTTTATTCTGTCATTTATTTCTAATTTCAATCCATTATGATCTGATAGAGTACAAGGTAGTATCTGTATCTTCTTGTATTTGCTAACAGTAGCTTTGTGGCATAAAATATGGTCTATTTTAGAGAAGGATCCATGTGCTGCTGAGAAGAAAGTGTATTCGTTCTTTGTTGGATGGTATATTCTATATATGTCTGTTAAGTCTAAATTGTTGATTGTGTTGTTGAGATCTATAGTTTCTTTATTCAATTTTTGTTTGGACGATCTATCCAGTGGTGAGAGAGGTGTGTTAAAATCGCCTAGTATTATTGTGTTGTGGTCTATTAGATTTCTGGAATTGAGAAGGATTTGTTTGATGTACGTGGATGAGCCAATGTTCGGGGCATAGATATTTATGATTGTTATGTCTTGCTGATTTATGCTTCCCTTAAGCAGCATGTAATGTCCTTCTTTATCCCTTCTAAGTAGTTTTGGTTTGAAGTCCACATTATCTGAGATGAGGATGGATACTCCAGCTTTTTTGCTGTGTCCGTGTGCATGGTATGTTTTTCCCCATCCTTTCACCTTTAGTCTATGGGTGTCTCTTTCTATGAGATGAGTCTCTTGCAGGCAGCATATTGTTGGATTTTTCTTTTTAATCCAATCTGCCAGTCTGTGTCTTTTGATTGATGAATTCAGGCCATTAACATTCAGGGTTATTATTGTGATATGATTTGTATTCCCAGTCAATTGACTCATATTTGTTTTTGACATGATTTGGTTTCTCCTTTATTTGGCTATTCATTTAGGCTAGCGCCTCCTGTTGCTGATTTGCATCGTTGTTTTTCATCTCTTCCTCACGGAATATTTTGTTGAGAATGTTCTGTAATGCTGGCTTTCTTTTTGTAAATTCCTTTAGCTTTTGTTTATCATGGAAGGATCTTATTTCATCGTCAAATTTGAAGGTAAGTTTTGCTGGGTATAAGATTCTTGGATGGCATCCGTTTTCTTTCAGGGCTTGGTATATGTTGTTCCAGGCCCTTCTAGCTTTTAGGGTCTGGATTGAAAAATCTGCTGATATTCTTATTGGTTTCCCCCTGAATGTAATTTTATTCTTTTCTCATGCGGCCTTTAAAATTCTGTCTTTGTTTTGTATGTTAGGTATTTTCATAATAATGTGCCTTGGTGTGGGTCTGTTGTAATTTTGTATGTTTGGAGTTCTATAAGCCTCTTGTACTTGGTTTTCCATTTCATTCTTCAGATTTGGGAAATTTTCTGTTATCATTTCATTGAATAGATTGTTCATTCCTTTGGTTTTTTCTCTAAGCCTTCCTCAATCCCAATAATTCTCAAATTTGGCCTTTTCATGATATCGCATAATTCTTGTAGATTCTGTTCATGATTTCTTACCATCTTTTCTGTTTGGCCAACTTTGCTTTCAAGATTAAATAATTTGTCTTCAATGTCTGAGGTTCTGTCTTCCAGGTGTTCTATCCTATTGGTTATGCTTTCTATGGAGTTTTTAACTAGATTTATTGTTTCCTTCATTTCAAGTATTTCAGTTTGTTTTTTTTTTCAGTATCTCTAACTCTTTATTGAAATGATCTCTTGCTTCCCGTATTTGCTCTTTTAACTGTTGTTTGGTGCGATCATTTAATGCCTGCATTTGCTCTTTCATCTCCTCCTTCAATGCCTGCATTTGCTCTTTCATCTCCTCATTAGCTTCCCTGATCGTTTTAATTACGTACATTCTGAACTCCCTTTCTGACATTTCTTCTGCTGTGCTGTCATTGGGTTTTATTGATGTAGTATCTAGGTTTGTTTGGGACATTTTCTTCCCTTGTTTTCTCATATTGGTCAGCTGTCAGTGGGACCCTGAGATATTGCAGTTTTCCGCTACTGGCTTATAGTGTCCCGGTAGATTTCCAGTGTATCACCTCCCAGCCTTCAGTAGCCTGATGTCTTGGAGGAATCTGATAAAGCAGTGCATCCGAAGAAAACTGCCCCTAGCCCCCTACTGGTTCCACGGTTTGGAACTGGTTCTGTGCGGAAATGCTCTCACTGTGGGCCTGCACCCTGCAGCTGGCCGTGTGGGAGGAGCCCACTGCCGGAGTGTGGAAGGCTACCTTGGGAAGACTCTAGCTGCCCTGCCCGGCTCCGATAAGCCACCTTTATCTGGGCCTGCCACCCGGGCCGAGCTTTACCCAGTGGGCAGACTCACCTGTGGCTCTATTTCAGTCCGAGTCTCTCAATGCCTCCCCTTCTTAACTCCTGGGTTCTAGAGCGACTGGGGGTGCAGTCTCCCTCTAGGCTGCCATCTTGGATCGCCCCGTGAAGAGAGCCTGCGGCCGGAGTGGGCAGAGCCGCCTGAAGAGGTCTCTGACTGCCCTGCCCTGATCCCAGAGGCTGCTTGCGGATCGAAGCTCTCCGTTGGTTCTGGGGCTTGTGGCTGGTTCTATGTAGAAAACCTCTCACTGGGCGGTCTGGTCTGAGAAGCTAGCCTTGAAAGGCACCTCCCACCGCAGGGGTCCAGGCTACTTGGGGAGGTCTCTGGCTGCCCTATTCTGGTCCCTGAAGCTGCTTGTGTGCCGGAGTACGCTGCGCTGCACTGGCTTCGGGACTCGGAGCTTGTTCTGGTCAGAAAGGCTCTCACTAGCGGGCCACTTCCGTTCCGAGAACCTGGAGAAGCTGGCTGTGTGGGCGGGGCCCACCGCCGGAGTGCGCAGGGCTGCCTGTGGATGACTCTAGCTGCCCTGCCCGGCTCAGATAAGCCACCTCTATCTGGGCCTGCCACCCGGGCCGAGCTTTACCCAGTGGGCAGACTCACCTGTGGCTCTATTTTAGTCTGAGTCTCTCAATGCCTCCCCTTCTTAACTCCTGGGATCTGGAGCGACTGGGGGTGCAGTCTCCCTCTAGGCCGCCATCTTGGATCACCCCATGAAGAGAGCCTGCAGCCGGAGTGGGCAGAGCCGCCTGAAGAGGTCTCTGGCTGCCCTGCCCTGATCGCAGAGGCTGCTTGCGGATCGAAGCTCTCCGTTGGTTCACTATGTCATCTTTATCCACTAACATGTCGATGGAAACAGGCTGATTCCATTTTGGTTACTGTGAACAACAATGTATTGAAAATGGGTGACAAACTCCTTTTCAACACCTGGATTTCAAAGGTAACTTTCTTTTCTGTATTGCTGTGGATGGAACCCTGGGTCTCCCACATGCCAGGTGAGCACTCTACCACTGACTCCCAGCCTCAACAGGAGATTTCAAAGCTTTTGGATAAATACCCAGAAGGTGCATCACTGGACCATATGGTAATTCTATTTTCAGTTTTTGAGAAATCACAGTTAGTTTTTCCATAATGGCCATATTAACTTACATTCTCACCAACTCTTTGTAAAGGTTTTCTTTTCTCCACATCCTCAACAATATTGGCTACTTTTGATCTTTTCTATAAAAACCATTCTGACAGGCGTGAGATACTATTTCACTATGGATTAATTAGCATTTCCCTAATGATTAGTAATGTTGAGCAATTTGGTTTGTTGGCCTTTTGGATGTCTTCTTTTCCAAAATTTCCATTCAGTTCAGTTGCCCACTTTTTAATTGAGCTTTTGTTTTCTTGACATTCAAATGTTTGAGTTCCCTATGTATTTTAAATATTAGGTGATTATGCACCTAGAATGCTGGCTCCAAAGTAAAATATCCCTAGAGTTGTCTAGACTTTTCTTGCTATTAGATATTATCATAAATATGTTCATAGACTTACAGGAAGCAAATCAGCACCACTATTTTCCATGATTTTTCCTTTAATAAGTATAAGTTACTTAAGTAAGATTTGTATGTGTAAATTGTTTACTAAGTTTTTAGTGAGCTAGAAACATATTTATATCTAAATACAAGATACATAAATATGCAGAGATTAGCACTGGAAAAACTTTTTAATTATGTTAAAAATATTCAGTGGAACTCCATAAACATTTGAATTTTGTCAGACTGGTGACATAATAAAATGTATAAGCCATTTTGCCAAATGAGGAACTGAAAATATTTATTTTTTTTTCATATATTATGCATAGATACTTCACTTTATAATGATACCGTGACAACATATTTAAATTCTAATTCTATAATACATAAACCAATATTTCCTCATTTCTTTAAACCTATCTCTCGATATGTTACTCTAACAATGTTTACTTTATCAACATACATTCAATTTGAACCTCTGTTGTTCCTGGTGCCAAAAATATTAGTATTACCTAGTTCCTGTTTTTTAATAAATTTTGTTTATTATTAGTATTAACATGATTTCAACCACAAAACTAAAAATTCTAAATCTAATGAACAATGGACTATCTACAAATTAAATAAATCATTTCTGCACATGCTTCAAGGTAGAGAGTTAGAATCTATTTTATAATAAGGACACAGAGTTAGAGATTATTTAATTTCTCTGATTTTTTCCACTGTTTTTAAAAATTCTGAGTGATATTCTAAGTTTCAAATTTAAAGGGTAAAATTGGTTATTTTCTAGATCAGACTATGTAAATTACAGTCAGTCTTACTATGGGACTCTCCACTCTCATTGTACGTGGAACGAATGACTAGTTGGTATTGATTACCACCCTTCTCCACTCTCTTTTCCTCAGTAAACAAATTCTTTTGGTTTTAGTTTTTTCTCTTTAAATAAAATATTTGCCAATCATACTTAATTTTTTTTTAATATTCTCCCACAATGGAGGAAGAAAAAACCAAGAGGGCATGGACTAGCCTAAATTATTAATCAAAGAGAGAGATAAAGAAATATGAAAAATAAAATAAGTAAAATTGAATAATTATATGATACCGGATCATCCAGATGTCATCTTCCCTATGGCAAACAGCACTCAGCAATACTGGCTGCTCTGGATCTTTATAAACCTCCCAGAATTGAGAACATATTTGGTGATTTGGTATCGAGCAAAAGAGACTCAGTTTCTGCCCTTTTCTATTTATGGGCTAATTAAGGAGGAAACTGATAGTCAGGGAAACCTTAATGACTCATATTAATCTTAAACCCCAACGTTGGTTATAATAAAAAGGGGACATGCTTGGAGCAATAAAAGCTATGGGTTTGAAGGTGTTCTCCAGAAATTCACGTGTTGAAAATGTAATCCCCATGTGCGTAAATTGCTGGTATTTGATGATGGGACCTTAATTAGGATTAGGGAGGACATTTGGGTAGGTCTTTCAAGATGGGATTAGTCGTTTTACAAGGAAAGCTGTCTCAGGCTAGCAAGTTTGATCTGCTGCATGGCATCGTATTGTGACCTCTGCCTGTTATGCTGCAGCAGAAAGGCCCTCTCCATATAGCTAGCAGATGCCAGCAGTATGCTTTTGGTCAATACGACAAGTAAACTTCTATTCTTTATAAATTACTTCATTTTTGGTATTTTGACACAGCATTAGGTAGTAGAATAAGATAGGGCATATCTGGGAATTTACTCAGTTACCCAGGTTAAGAAAGACTTCCGTGATCAATAATTTTTGAGCTAGACTATGAAAAAATGTACAAAAGGATACATTTTTAAGATTCAATGAACACAGTGTACATTGACATGTGAATCCTACACAGACCAGGCATTAAACAGAGGTGAATTTGCCTGTGCAGGAAAGAAGGTGAGATCTATGCAGATGAGGAGTTAGGCAAGACATGAAGGCAGAACAGGGCAAGTTAAGGATTTCAGTCTTCTGGCAGTGGAATCACACTGGATTATTCCAAACTAATTACATTTGAATTTAGAGAAGTTATTCAACGTGCAGGGATAAAAAGGATTAGTGTAAGGGGGGATGATGCTGTTAAACTCTGGGTATGTAATGGTTAATTTGAATTGTCAACTTGATTGGATTAAGAGATGCTGATGATTAAGAGACTTCTGGGTGTGTCCATGAGGGCGTGTCTATGAATGACTGGAAAGTGGGAAAGTGAACTGAGGTGGAGACCCTTCCTAAGCGTGGGCAGCGCCTCCACATAAGATGGAATAAAAGCTGGAAGAACAGCAAGCAGATGCAGATGCAAGCCCGGCTCTTCTTGAACCGGCTCTTGATCACTGCTTCGATCCTCTGAGGATGTTGGACCCTGACTTCTTCACTATTCCAAAGTGAACTCTGCCAGTGATTCTCCAGGTAGTTTCCAGAAGCCTTGATCTGGGACTAGGGTTGCAGTGTTGATCCTTCCTGTTCTGGGGCTTCCACCTCTTGGACTGCGCAGCTGCTGGTTCTTCTAGCTCTCCAGCTGCAGATGGCCATTGTGGGCTATCCAACTTCTGGGGGTGTAAGCCAATCTAATAAATCCCCTTTTATAATTATAATTCTTGTTGATTCTGTTCCTCTAGAGAACCCTGAACAATACAGGGTACTCTATGATTCTCTTCTGTTGCAATGGTTACCATAATAATAATAATAATAATAATAATAATAATAATTATAATCAAACAGTTATTTACTAAGAATTTAAAGCAAACTTAAAAGGTGGGCACTATTTTTATTTTAGTTTTGCTGTTATAATAATATGAGGCTTAGACAAGTTAAACAAATTGTGGGGAGCAACAAAATTAGTAAATGAAGCAACAGAATGTTCCAAGTAGTTCTTTAATTCCCAGTCCCAGTTTTTTTTTTTTTATTGTTGTTTGTTTTTTTTTAATCACAAATGCAATACTCTCTTTACCACCATCAAATCTTGCCTCTCATTCTGTTGGTCTGATCCCGGGCAAGGGGCCTCCCATGGTAGTCTAAGTAGGATACCGCTGCTCTCATCAATACTTTATGGCACAAATGAGAATAAAACATGGAAACAGTTTTAAAGGAATAAGTAGACAGCCTGTCACACAGTAAGAACTCAATAAATGTTATAATTTATTGTTTTTAGTGATTCTTTAGAAGGTCTTAAATTCAGTAAAATCATTTATTCCATTCTGTTTCTAAGCTTATTAAAACAACCTATTTTAAAATGTAATCATTACCTATTTTCCAGTAATAATCTCAGGTTGACTGTATACTCAAGCACTCCCATAATCCTGACTCTAATATTTTACATTACAGATTTTGTTTTACTTTTTCATATCTGTTCCATACTTAGTGTTTAAGTCACTCTTTCAGTTATGTGTGATTTCTTTCTAGCAGGGTAAAAGTAGTTACTTGTAAGTAATTCCTCAATCTAAAGCTTCGTAATTTGAATTTTGTTAAATTTTGTTAAGAATCATTTTTTTAGTTAAAATAAAGCATTGATTTGCAGTTTGTGAAAAATTTGAATTTTTCAATTTCCAGTTCCATTTAGATTAATTCTTATAAATACTAATAGCCAAAGAAACAGGCTTTAAAAGAAAACATGCTCAAAAATTGCTCACATAAGGCACATTCCAAATTGGATGCACATCTTTGCATTTTACATTAGAGTAGTCATCAATTGTGGTTAGTTCTCAGCTTAATGGAGTCAATCTCAAGCAGAGCCAGAGACCTCAATGAGTCATTGAAGTGTGCCCCGCTTCACAAGATATCTCTTTAGTTGGTGGATTTAACTCATTGAATCATGGAAATGAGTTTCCTATTTACTCATTTAATATATCAGAAAATTGATGCTTGGAAGGTCAATATGTCAACATGAGTCTTTTTAAACAAAAAGAACGGGTGGCTGAGTCATGCTTTCAGAACTCAGTGCCTCCCACCTTCCTGTATCTTGGCTTTTTGTCGTTCAACATATGGTGTTGATCATAGCTTATCTTTACGTGAAATTATTATTACATATTCCAGTAACATCTCTTCTTATGTGACAATCAGGAAGTTCTGGGTAGAAACAAGAGAGAAGCCTCCTGACCTACAAAGTCCTAATCATCTAGCTCTGGGTGAGCTGTAGAGACTTAAGCCTGCTCAGTTCCACCACTAATCACAAGGCTTTGGTAAAGTCATTTATGGAACAAGAGTCTAATTTTCTCCTTAAAAGGAAAGGATATTGACTAAATTATTCCTAATATTTTTTTCTTCTTTTTCTGTCTCTGATATTTCAGTGTCTACTCATTAAACACAGAAAAACCCTCTGTCACAGTGGATATAACCAAGATTCTATGTGATAGTTTAATTCTACAGGAAAGTACCAGTATATGAAATTTGGCATTTTGGCCTTTCTTTGTGCGTTAACACTATTAGGAGAAAAACTCAGCCATATTTGAGAAAATTTAAATCATAATATATTCATGTCAAGCATCCAGATTTCTCTTGTTGCAAAAAGGCAATGAGAATTCCCCATTGTTCTATGGTATGTGTAAGGGCTCCACCTGATTGAAGTTCCAGTACCAAATTGATTATTTTTGTTCATTGATGTCTAGTAGAATGCAAAGTTTCTTTTAGGTCTTTTCTTTCTCTCTCTCCCTCTCTCTCTTTTTTGGTAAATACTATTTTTCTTTTCAGAAAGTTACATCCACCAGATATAAGTACAAAACTGAAAAATTTTGGAAATGTTCTTAGAAGAAAAACTATATTATTGCTCACTAAAAGATTCATAAATAAATATTAAATTTCTTGTGTGTAAAAATTCATCTACATTTTGGAGATAAAAGATGATATGTTTATTAAAATTTATTGATGACATTAGTATTTTGATTGCTGATAAAGTGATCTGTTGGAAAAGGAATCAGTAACTTAAACAGATTTCTAAATGAGTGTTTAAGTGGTTCTCAGTGAAGTTTGTTTGGAGTTTCACAAAAATTTACATTTTGACTACACCACTATCCGTTTAAACATTTTAAAGAGACATTGGTCCATGAAAATGAATATTATAGATTTTTGTCTTGATTTTCAGATGAGTGAAGTGTGTCTTGGTGGTAGTTTTAATTTACTCTTGAGCATAAATTAAATATGCATTAATCAGTTTACGTGGAAACACACTCAAATATTTAGATGCAGTGGACTTCAGTGTTTATATTTAAACAAACATCTCTTTAGCAATTTCTGATAATTCTCTCACTGCAGGGAGCAATAAAACTGTACAGATGGCTTAGTTTTATACATGGGCTTTAAATAAGCAATGAGTCTGTCTTTTAAAAAAAATCAGCCAGAATTTATTGATTCTTCACTATGTGCCTAGGGGTGAGACTCAATTTTTTATGTTGGGAACTGCAGAAATAACCTTTCTGCTTGTGGAAGAAATGGGGTATGTTCCTTTTATATTCTATAACTCAATTCTTATTTCTGATCAGGGAAACTTTGGTTGAAGTGTGAATGGATTTGTGTTAGTCATTTATTCATCAATGTGACAAATACCTGAGAAAAATAACTTGAAGAGGAAAAGATTTATTTTGACTCATAGATTGAGAGGTTTTAGTCTATTCCAGTTTCAGACAGACTCCATTGCTTTGGGCCTCCGTTGTGAGGCAGAACATCACAACAGATGGTATAGCAGAGGAAAGCTGCTCAGTTTGTGGTAGCTGGGAAAAGAGGTGAGGCAGGGTCTAGGGATAAGTTACAGTCTCCAAGGGCTTGTCACAGTGACCTATTTCCTCCACCATGCCCCACATGCCAACAGTTTCCACACCTCTCACTCATCTACCATGGACTCAGTGGATGGATCCACTGACTGGATCCCTTACGATCCAATCACTTCCCCCAAACTCCCACTTCTGAACATTGTTTTATTGGGGCTCAAGGTTTTCACCCACAAGCTTTTGGAGATGACATTCCAGATCCAAACCATAACAAGACTCAAAAGATTTTTGATTGATGTGAAAGAATCAGAGTGATGCTTGACATCTCCTTACTCCTTCATTTCGAGTGATTCCTTGCTGAGATTATAAGTACACAGAGCCAGAGTCCTCACTGGAAACTCATTTTCTATGCAAGCTTGGGTATATTTTCTTTTGCAGATGAAGTTACTGAGTTGTGGACAGTAGACACAGCTAGTGATTTAGGTTAATTTCATGACCTTAGACAAGCAAAAGATAAGACTCTAACAGTAGATTGCTAAGGAGGGGTTGTAGCAAGCATTCTCTCCTATACAGGACATCAGATGATCTGATAGTCAGACTCTCTAGAGATCCATGTCATGCTCTTGGAAAATATTCAGCTGAAACTCTCCTTTGAAGCAACATGGGTGGCAGACAATACAACTACCCAGTCTGAAACTCCAGGGGAAGACAGGACAAAATTGAATTTAGCATTGTAGTTTGACTTCACTGACTGCCTGTTAGGAAGATACCAAACAAAAGATTCAAGTTTGGCAAGTTCTTTTCCAGGTTACAAGCTAAAAAGTGAATGGGAATATAGAGAACCCTGCTAATTAAGACTTGAAAGTACTGGAAATCCCAAAACAAAGAGATAAAATTAATTATTTTTTAAAAAATCAATATGCTTTGGAACACAAAGACTGAGTAAAAATATTCAGTTGATTAAGTGACTCAGGAAAATATTAGATCATAATTATAATGTAACATATAAAATTATCCGGTTGAATAAAATGACTCAAACAAGAACAGAATAACTTTTAGGTAGCTGACAGTTTGGGCACAGAGAGACAGAGAAAACAGTCAGAAAGCAAGGAAATGAAGCATATATCACAGATGTGATTGAAAAGAACCCTGTGAGGATATTATTTGGATACTGTTACTGTGGAAAGGAATCACCTTATAAAATCAAATCCAGTGTGGACTTTGAACATCATATTGCCAATGAAACCACAAATCGTTATTTCTAAAAAACCTCTGAAATGTTAATTCTACATACCCTTTGGGAGCCCATCCTTCCCCTGGCAAGAAATGGGCCAAGAAAGAGGAATAGCTTTCCCCGAAGAGCATACTTTCTAATGTTCTAATGTACTATAGCACAATGGGGTAACTGTAATTGACAAGATTTAATCATATATTTCAGAATAGATAGTAGAGAATGTTTTGAATCCAACAGAAAAGAAATAAAATAGAAAAGTTTGTGACATGGTTTTCAAAATCATCTCGCCAAGTCTCGCCATTTCTTTTCTGGCCACACATTCCTAGGGCATAAAGGTCAGATGGAGGCGATCCATTCAATCCTCATTGAGTAGAGATGCGAGTCAAAAATAAAACTTTACTGATGTACTTTAAGCCTGTGGTTGTGTTATCAAGTACAGGTACTTGTGACTCCTATTGTTGCTCTTGAAATTACAGTTTCGTACCCTCAAATCTTCTAAAATAATCTGTCATGGGTGTATATTTTGAAAAATTGTTTTTTGCATTTGGCTTTCTGTAGTATTATTTAGTTTTATTATCCTTCCTTGACTATATCAGAATTCTTACATCTGGGATTGCTATATTTAATCTTCCTTCAGAAGGAAATTTTTGGATTACTGTTGCCACATTCCTGTGGGTGCTGATAGTCTGGGGACCTTGTTGAATTTCAGGTCTAGAGGGTTTTTGAGCCTTAGATTGTCGTGGAGGCCAGCTATGGACCCTCATTATAACCAACAAGCCACGCAGGAGATCAGCCCCCAATGCTGTATTACATAGTTAGCTGCTCTTAATGGTTGGTTGATGGGTATTTGGTTTCTCAGTTCAGATGCAAGAAAGTGTTGTGGGTTGATCTCTTGGAAAAATCAATGTCACAAAGCCAGGTTGAGAACATGGCGAAGGTTGCAGAGAAAAGCACACGTCATTTCTTTCTCTTACTTCCTATGGTTATTTAGAGTGACAAATTGAATCTAATATTGTATCCACACTACTACTATATCTACTTGCTAATTATGATTTTGACTGCTTGTGTATTAAAAATACTTAACATTTCAAATGTGGATAGTCATTTTCAAGTATGCCTTTGCATTAAACACACAGGATGAGTTACAGACACATATCTTTTCCACACGTCTCTTCCCATACATCATGTCCCTTCCCATACACCACACTGGTCCAGGCTCATAGGTACAATGAAACCGGGAATGTTGAGGTGAGGGTAGAGGAGTTTAGGGGACACCCTACAACATGGTGATAAGATGTGCCCCCTTCTTCTCTGAGCACCCATATGTCACCTCTCCTTTCAGCTCAGCCTTATTTCTTCTCTCTGATTTATATTCTTCCATTTCCACATGACTGTTTTCTTTCATGTTCTCTTCCTTCCACTTCCTACAAGTTACTTGGAGGAAATAGAATCATTTTTAATATTTAAGCAGGCTCTCAAACATTTTGCCATCCAATTTTACCTCTAGTTTTACACACACACATTTGCCATTCTTAAGTCATTTTAGGTGCTAGGCATCAGGTTGGTTCAGTGGTTGTAGTCATAGGAATAGAGAGGGAGAGGTATTGGGTACATTTTAAATATGTATAAAATATCCTGTGATTAGTTCCAGCTGATTTAATACCTAAAAAGTTAGAGTTTGCTTACAAAAATTGTATTATATAAAGTCACCACCACCCAGCAGTAGAACTATTGAAACTGTAATAAAATAAATGATGTTGGGAGAAGGCAAACTATTTTCTGTTACAAGATATATAGTCCTTGTTGATGGTGCTTACTGTCAACTGCTTAAACTTCGCTTTCCAGAATTTATTTAGGACAGATTTTCAATTTTACTCTGGGATCTTCTTTACTAACCAAAGAGAAATTTGAAATATTGAATATAATTGTCATTTTGAAAGGTGAAAATGTTAAATTTGTATCTAGAGGACATTGCAGCTGTTAAAAATGTTGATATAGCATCTGGCAAAGACAGCGATCAGTGGTTTGCATTTTCAATTCAAATGCATAGAAAGAAAATCAGAAAGAAATGTCTGTTCATAGCCCTGTAAAAGCATAGGAGCTGTGTCCTGCCTGACAGGGAGAATAATTTTGAAAGCCCCTGGAAGTGTTAACCGAACATAATGTCAAACTGTCAACAACTGCTTTCAAAAAATAAATTACCTCTAATACCCTGTGTATTTCTTTACACCTTCTATTCCCCTGTAACCAATTAGTTAATACTCACTTTGACAGAGAGATGATGATTCTCAATAATCTCAGACTTCAGATGTAGTGTGAATAACTTGAATAATGCTCGTACAGGAGAAAATCTCTCAAAAAGCTTCACTATATCAAATCCTAATTTAGAGAAATGCAGCAACAAGCTGCAAAGTGCTCTCAAGTTAATGTGTAAATGTTTATTGGATTCTCATTTCTCGTCAGGTTGGTGTTTCACTTATGTATCTATCCTCTCCCAGGGACACATTTCCTGAAGGAATTTATATTGTTTTTATTGATCACCATAGAAAATTAAAGTTATCTTCAGCAAAAAATAAAATATATCATCCCTGAATTGCTAAACAGTTTGTGCCATTGATACACATGAGAAACAGTTACCCAGAAATGAGGCCACAATTTAACGGATTTGAAAGAAGTATTTATATGAAGATGCTGGGGAACTAAGCAAGGGAATAATAAAAATTAGGTATTTGTCAAGTAAACAACCTAAAGAACTTTCAGACTAAATAGTAAAGCAAGTATATCTCATGCATTAGGGAAGAAAAATTTAACACTATATAAAAGTACCAGGAGGATTTCAGGGTATTTCATTGGAGTTAAAATAAAAGTCACTGTCTGAGAGCTCAGCAAAGTTCTGAGTGCTTTACCCTTTCCCCCATGATGCTCTTCCTCCCTTTCAGGGCCCTACTAGGAGAGGCCCCAGGACTTTGGCTCCCCGGAACACCCACTGCAAGATGCCTGTGTCTGTCTCTTGCCTATATCCCTCTCCTTTCTTTCATCTTCTTTTGATAAAATAGTATTAATCCTTTGGTTCACTATTTTCAACACCTGTCACAGCAAGGATGAGTTTGGCTACAAAATCAGGCTTACGGGCCAGGGGCAAGGCCTAGCAAATGCCAGGCTCTGAGTTTGATTCCTAGCAATTAATTAATTAATCAAACTAAGATAAAAGGAAGCTCTCTTCATTCTGTGAGGAATGTCTAGCATCATGTCTGGCAAGGGCACATAAGAGAATTCTTTTAAACTCTCTGGATGCTCTGCTCCCTATTCGGGCACGACTGGCCGAATCATGTTATTACATAAGTCAGATTATGTCGTTGCTTTGCTCGCAATCCTCCCACAGTTTCCATCTTACTCAGATTCACATCTACTACCCTCCTGGTCATACATGGCCTGCAAGACGCTGCATGATCTACTGGGCGTCACTTCCTCCTGCCACCCTGGGTTCTGTCCCTGACTTCATCCATCCTTTCACTTCAGCACCAGCAACTGCTTCCTGGGTGACTTCGGTAGGTGTTGGACACCCAGGGCTCAGAGGCGTCCTGGTGGCTCTTCCTCTCCCTCAGTCAGCTACGTGGAGGGTACCCACCCCTTCTTCAGGCCTTTCCTCTACTGCTGAGGAAGCCCTTAACTAGTCACGCCACCTAAAATTGCTCCTTCCAGATTTCTATTTTTATTTGCTTATCATTCGGAAGTTGTAAGTCACTTTCTGGCATACTAGATATTTTATTCATTTTTCTTATTTTCCCTACCTTTTCATTTGAATGCAAATTCCATGAGGCTAAGGGGTTTAGGTATAGTGTACTACTTTATCTCAAGCCCCTCAGCAGTACCTAGTACATAGTCTTATACTATGCCCACTACAGATAAACTACTATCACCCATAAAACAGGCAATAAGAACGAAACTTGTATAAACCTTTAGAACCTGAGGTTGTCAACATTACCCAAATTCAAGAATTAAACTCAAATCTTTCTGGTTTTGATAACAAACTAATTTATTAACCACTGAAAACTCCCCACAATTCGGACTTTGTCGTTTAACCCTGACGACCTTTGAGCCAATTTCTCATTTAACTGTATTTGTTATCATGCCAAATTATGAAAAATGATTTTGAGTACCTTCCTCACATCTCACAAATGGTGGAATATTGTGCTTGTAATAAAACCGGAACTCAGCTTTAGTTTTGAGATCAAGACACTAAGGGTTCATCTAAAGTTCCAACATGTTAAGAACTAAGGGCTTCACTCCTGTCCTTACAAAGAAAAGGCAGAGGACACAGAAAAATCAATGTCTTCTTCAGGTACATCTGAAATGAGGTCACAGGGCAGCACTTTCACCCTGGACAGAAAGGTAAGTAGAGAGAATCCCAGCCATGGCCAGCTTCCTTGGAGCAGAAGTCACTGGGCCATAAACTGTTAGACACTTAAGTGAAAATTTTGATAAATCACTGGAGGCTGAATGTGGTGTAGCAGTAAGTCTGGGTAAGTCCTGGAAGACATGCTCTCGGTGTTCAGAAGAGTCCCTCATGGCCTTAGTGTCTACCTTGAGAAGGACCAATAGAAAAGACAGAAAAACAAGGAGCAAGAGGAAACCAGGTCCTCTGACATGGGCAGCTACAGCAAATATGAAGCACAGCCCAACTTTATCATATTAACATAACCTCACACTAAAAGGCCTCGCTCCCTGTCATCCAATATCTGCCTTTTAACAAAGAGGCAAAAAGGCAAGTTAGAATGCAAGAGCAAATGTAGGTTTAAGAGAGAAAGCCAGCATCACAACCAGGCTCACATAGGGCAGACTTGGAATTATCAGACATGGAATTTAAAATTACTGATTAATAAGTAAGGGTTCTAATAGTAAAAGTAAAAAACATGCAGGAACAGATAGATGGCTAATACAAGCACAAACATGGAAACTCTAAGGAAGAATCAAGAGGAAATTCTAGAAAACAAACACACTGCACCAGAAACTAAGAACGTTCTCGTTGGGCTTGTTGGAAATCTCAGCACAGCCAAGGAAGGAAGCAAAGAGCCCCAGGAAATGCCAGGAAAACAAGTAAACAAACAAATAGCAAAAGCAAAACCAAAAGAGAGCTGAAAAAAAGAAAACAGTCCTGAATGTCCAGGAACTGTGGAATAATTTCTAAAGCTGTAAGCAGACACAACTGTAGTACCAGAAGTGAGGATGAACAGCAGTATTTAAAGTAATGTTGGCTGAAAATATTCCAGAGTTAATGACAAGCCTCAAACCATGTTTCCAGGAAGTTTGGAGAACACGAAGCAGAATACATACCAAAAATCGTTACCGGAGCACAGAGTCCAACACAGAAACCAAAAGAGGAGATCTTGAAGGAAATGTGCTTGGGAGGGAGATTCCTTATCTATAAGGCATGGAGAAGGAGCGTCTCAGAGACTTCTGGTCAGGAAGTCATGCTTGCCAGCAGGTTATGAAGGACTCACAGCTTTTCCTGGAACCTAAGCAGACTTTTCAAAAATGCCCTTTTATTTTTTTCTCAACTATCCCTTATGATGTCTCCATGTTTTACACTATGTTTTACTCAATTTTTATGCCCTCCAGTCTGATTCCTGTAAACTTTACTTTAACCAAAGATTGCAATGTTCTTTCAGATAACAAAGCAGAAACATTATAGTCCTTTGATGAGACACTTGAGCGTTTTCACATCCATGAGCTCATCTGTATCCTTCCCTTTCTTATCTCTTCTTCTTCACTCTCATTTCCCTTTCTTTTATTTCCACTTATCACTTTAAAGAATGTGTGTATACACTTGATCATGTTAGCTGCCTATTTTAAAAGTTTTCAACAAATTCTGCTGACGAGTGGGGTACAGACCCTTCCCCTTTGTCTGCTTTGCCACTAGCGAGCTTCCTGTTCTTCTTTTGCTTTTTTTTTTTTCAATGATAACCATCCAAGTGGAGAACCATTTGTCCCCTGAAACCAGTCTATTTAGAGAAAATGTTTCTTGTCCAACTGACTGAGCCTTCCTCTACTTGCAGAACAATCCCGTCTGGAGATCATCCAATCTATAATAAGTCTACTCCTTCCTGTGGACATCTAGGACACAGCCGTCCCTCAGAGGCCACTTCAGGCTGAGCGCGGGCAGTAGGGGTGTTCGTACCACAGCAATAGCCACAATAAAATCAATCTTCTTGCTTGTCTGGTTTTTGTAGTTAATCGTATGTGACTGGAACACAGATTTCTCTGTCTTTTACCAATAACGACAATTTATACCATGAATAAATTTATGCCATGTAAGCCCCAATACACTTTTGAGTTACATATTGATCAGTTTTTTAACTTTTGTATTTCATCTAAGAATTTTTAAAGAAGGAGAATATAACTTATGTATCACTCACTAGCCTATTGATGGATAATTAGATCTTGTTAATGTGTTCTGCAGACAATATTGCAGTGTATATTTGTGTGGGGAGTGGTGACAGAGGATGGGGGAGCAGTAACTGAAATTGGGGGTCTCTGATCCCCTCATGGCTGTGGCAAGCCCGGTGCCTGGAAATGTTCCTGTGCAAGGGCACAGGATGCCTAGCTGCTGTGGCAATGCCCTGCATGAGGAGGCTCTGTGCAAGAGTCCTGTCAGCTCTGGCCTTGATCTCAGGCACACAGTTCCTGGGAAGAGAGAAATCCTTATGCTAGACAACAACAGTATCTCACCAGCTCCACTTCTCCTGAGCCTGCCTGCTTTACAGTAACTTTTTTTTTCAGTTTATGTTTGTTTATTATTGTAACATTTTGTTTTGAACATCAAACACTGCTCCAAAATATGAGTCATTCATCTTAAGATGTCTTTACCATAATTAAAGAAGAGTACTGTACTGATGTTTACAATTAATTTCAGAGAACTGAAAGCTTATTAGTGATATTGCTGTCTAATAATCAAACACTTCATCATCTGGTGAACAAAATTATTAAATTAAAAGAGCAAAGTTTCCCCTCCCTTACCCTTAAACCAAACTAAAAAAGTCATTTTTCACCAGGAAATAATACTTATTTTAACCAGTTTTAAATAAAACCCAACATGCTCTAAAACATGGGAAAATAAGGCTTGTGACTGAACACGCTTCTACCCTGAACAACCTACTTGACCATGGGCCTGCACACAGCTGTTCTCTAGTTGCTTTGAAGGTACAGCAAGGCCTTTGAAAGAAGAAATGTTAGAAAAACATAAGCACTTTCTCTTTTTGCAGGTTGGTGAAAACGGATTCATAGAGTAACTTTTAACAATGGACTTTCTTGAGGGCTACACAAAGCTCCTAACATTGCACTTTGCAACTGTGGAAAAGCTACATAGATGTAACTTTCCTGAATACAAAGAATAATGGATGCATAGTCTTTAACCTAATAATGAGACATATGTAAATAAAAATTGCTGCATAACTCTTTAGATCTGCATCTCCATCAGAGAGCAGAGCTCCACCTGATCCCAGCTTAATCTTCAAAATCTGTGTTTGTGAGTTTTTAACTTTCTAATCCCCCTTTGCTTGATGAGTTTGACCACACTGGACGTGGTATATTTCTCCATGTGTACATTTATGAGTTTCCCCTAGTGTATGACAATAATAAAATAACACCATCATTGTTTATATGTTTTCCATTTGACTACCCATTCTTTCTTTTTATTGGCACCGGGGATTAAACTCAGGGGCACTTAACCTCTGAGTCACATCCTCAACCCTTTTTTTGTATTTTATTTAGAAACATGGTCTCACTGAATTGCTTAGGGCCTTGCTAATTTTGAGACTGGCCTTGAACTCAAGGTCCTCCTGCCTTAGTCTCCAGACCTGCTGGGATTACAGGTGTACATCAATGTGCCTGACTTTGATTACCCATTCTATCTCTATAATATTTAATGATAGATGTCAATATTATTCCTGTGTTATAAATAGAAACTAAGACAAAATGTTATGAAATTTTCCCAAGGAGAAACATGTAATACTTTTAGTCAGCAGGTTATATGGATTCTTCAGTTTTGTTGTATAACGACAAATAGCTTTCTAAGAGTTCTGTTCCACTACATTCCTTCTTGAGCAGTGTTCAAAAATGATCACCCCCCCACATTCTCATCAATAATTGGTAGTGTCAGACTTTAATTTTTGCCAAAATGATGAGTGAGAAATGATGATACATTGTTTCCACCTTATTTATTTGGATTACAGAAGATTTATTTACTCTTCCCATTTGCTTCTTTGTGAATTGTTTATACTGTTCTTCACCAAGTTTCTTGTTTGGATGATAGCATTTTCCTCATCAATTCATAGGCATTCTGTAAATATTCACCGATATTAATGTCTTGTGCAAAACAGAGGTAGTATTTATAATTTTGGTTTTGTTTTTTGTTTGCACAGAAAGTTCTAACTTTAGATGAACTTGAATGAATTATTGTTTTTTAATTTTCATATGTATGTCTTCCTTATGAAAGTTATCTCTTTCACATTCATAAATATATCCTTTATTTAAGGTATGATAATAACTTAAATCTTTTCCACTCACCTCTATTCTGAACAAATTGATTAAAAAATCATGAGGTTTGGAAAACTGAGGTCAATATGAGAATCCACATAAAGTTTATGCTTATGTTTTTCAATTTTTTTATCTTCAAGCAGCCACCAGATGGTGTTTGGGATTGCAGCAAGCATTACTCAGGTTATTAAAGCTCCCGTTACAGGTATGGAGACAAAGAGAACAGACTTGGGTGTTAACCCAAACATTTTTGCCAAGTAGAGGTGGGAACAAAGCAACTGAATTACACTATTACAGCTTTATTTCTCAAATATACTTTTAATAAGATCAATGACTTCTATTCTTAATTTGCTAACATTTTTATTCAAGAATGATATTTGGATATTGAATTTTTTCATCTATTGAACACACATAGTTATTCCTTTATTCCTTCAGTATGACTGTTTGTGGTGATTGAATTTGGAATGGTAATCCAAAGCTGTTTTGCTGGAATAAACCCGGCTTGGCACCGAACTTTCGGTTCATAAATTTGTTCTTCTATTTTAACATGCTGTTAGATCCATCATTTCAGCTCCAAGTTTCGTTTACTGTATTACCTAGATTTAGACTTTCCATTTTATTTTATTTTATTTTATTTATTTAGCATGGAATTCTCACGTAATTCCTTATTGCATCTTCTAAATTCTGGCATGGATAAACCACACACAGTTCAAGGTCTGTGTTGGATTTCTGCAACCTGATCCTGCTGTGGGTATGTCGTACTGTCTGCTTTTACTCTGTTTTTAGTCAGTCTTATTCCTGGCCAGGTATTTGAATGCTGAATTTTATGTATGAAAAACTGTCTTATTTTGTTTCAGCCAGAGAAGGAGATAAATGGAGTTAAGGTGTTCTAAAATTCTTATATTTTCTGGAAAACATGAATGGAACTAAATTATATCAGACTTTGATAAGTCATGGAGGCATATGGTAATCTGTACTATAAGCACTCAAAGAACAAAAGATAAACACTAACAAGTTAGAATATAGATGCAAAATAGAATAATAACATATTTAAGGAAATCAAAAAATGCATCTCCTAGTATGAGTGATATAATAAGAAGGAAGAACTGTTTCTCAAGTCTTGATAAGAGCTTACAAAGATTAAAGTGCCCTTCTTCTGCTTCCAATAATTTCCATTTCAACATAACAAATAAACATGAATTTTATAAGCATTTAATATTCTCATACATTCACAACCAACAGTAAGGTGATTTTTAATTGTTTTATCGACAGTAATGAACACTTTCAAACCAATCATGCACTCCTCTCAGATCATTGAAATCACTTTGCTCAGTCTCAGATCACAGTCCTTTTACAGACTTGCAGTGTCAAGTAGAGTGAGGTCTACCCTGTGTCAGGGAAATCTAATCTCCTGTCCTGCCTGCCATGGTGAATGGAAGTGACTCCGCAGGGGTGGAGAGGTGCAGGTGTGCTCCCTGGTCCACTGTTTATTCATGAGGTCTGAAGCCTACAAGCCAAGCATGTCCTATTGTGCAGGCGTGCAGGAGCAGGAGAATATGTATCCCTTTCATCATATCGATTTTCCCCCAAATGACCCAGTGACCCCATTAAATCAGGCAGTGTTGTTAACCATGTTTTCAAAATAGCAAGGTGATGAGGATAACAAGGAGACAATTTAGAAAGATTTTAAGCTTACACAGCAAATTTCTATAAAGGTTTTAAATTCTAAACCACAGTTTAAAGATTTTGTGATGAGTCAAATGTGTATTGATATAAAAACATCAAGCAATACGTATATATACAGGCAAATATATATGAAAAAACATCTTTAGAAGATTACCCAAGGGCAACATTATGGAAGGGCTTTAATGTAAGTCTGGGAAATATGTATATACCTTGGGGGGAAAAAAATTAGTGGCACCACTTCTTAAAATGTTCACAGCTGATAATTCACGGGACTAACTTTAGGTCTTGATTTAGTCTAAGGACTCCACATATATAAATTCAGTATATTCTCACCTATGACAGGTATTATTATTACCCACATATTATAGATGGGTAAATTGAGGCACAGGGACACCAAGTAATGTGACCAAGTAGATGATTTCTAGAAGGTGACTGTGTTGGAATTTAAAGTGCTGTGGTCTGGAGTAGCGCATGCTGTCACTCCTTCTGTGGTACCCAAGTTTATATACCACTGACTATATCAGGACACCCTTACTTCTCCCCAGGAAACCACCTCAAGTCACCTGCAGAAGGTGTTTATGACTAGTGACCAAAACGCCTGGAATTATGTGAGTTGATAAGTAGGTTCTATATGAACTTGGAGATTATAATTTCATGCTAAAATGTAATCAGTGGAAAGAAAAATTTATTGAAATAATAAAATGAGAAGACAGAAGAAACATTTTAGTCTACTCTGGATTTTTTTTTAGTAATTACTCTTAAATAAAAATGACTTTAAATAATTTTACAACATATGAATAAGCAAAATTATTATACTCTATTATACTTGGTCTATTGCAATGCACATATATCATCCATTTTCTACTACCCATTCCTAATTTCTTTTATTTTCTTTGAGTGTCTAGAATAAATGTTCCTAAACTGAAAAGAAATTCAAAATTAATTAAGAGGATAAATATACTAACTTCTTGGTATTTGAGTTTACTTCTTACCCATAATATATTTATTTTGCAATTTCACCATGAGAATCAACATGTATTCCCATTTTTATTCTGAAACCATGAAATATTTATATTTATTTTTTATTTATAATGCTAATGAATGGCTTAGGGTATTGTTTCTCCATAGGTGGTAACAATGCAATCTGTGAACTCAACATGTAATATAAAAGGTTTTAAAGAGTAATTGTAAAACTAGCCTATTTGTTTTAATTGTGAATTCTATATATATGTATATAGTTAGTATATTTAATATGTAAATATATATATATTTAAATGTATCTTTTATGTTGTACTAGGTCTCTGGTTATTATGGATATAATTTAAATGAAGGATTGCAATTTGCATAAATGAAAATAAATATTACATAAGAATATGTATGAATGAATATAAGATACAGGAGATGCACTGAAAGAATCCAGGCAAACATCACTCTGGCACAGGATCAAGTTCAAAGGAAACCTCCACAAGTCTAGTCTGTCACCATTTTACAATGGCATACCTCCCTCCTTTCCAAATTCATGGTGGTACGAAAGTGACACACAATCTTTGGACACTATACTTTGAATTGTCTCAGTTCCTGGGCTAGAAAAATGCAGCTTGATACTGTTTTGTGTTGCTAAGCAGCCGTAAGGAGCCACAGCTCCTGTCACTCAGTCACCATGAGGCTGAGCAATTCCTTCTACAGGTTGCCACGTTGCTGAGCTATCCCGTGTTCCTAGGTTAGGTGGATTGAGCATGCTTCAATTTGTAATGGGTTTACTAGGAGATATCTCAAGACAAGTTGAAGCACCCTGTGTATATTTTTGAATTCTAAAGTCCCTAAGAAAGGGATTTTCAGAGATTACTGAATATATTTGGTACAGATGTGTGTTTGCTATATTATTTTAAGTCATTCCTCTTACTGTTTTAAGGTTTGCCACCATCCAGAAATCATTGAAAAAAAATCTTAATTTTTTTAGGCAGCGGTGGACATCTGTGCCATAAAAATTATTCAATAGGCAGTTTTGAGTTTTATGTGCCATTACATAATAATAAATTTATTTGAAATGGAAAACTACTCATCTTCTCAAATGTCATCTCACTACCTCGGTTGTGATTGTCTTACATATAACTTAAATATTCTTTTACTTTCACTGTAAATTTAATAAACACAGCTTATGCTGGTTAATTTCATGCGTCAGCTTGTCTGGACGGTGGTACTCAGACATTAGGCCAAACACAAATTTGGATGTTATTGTGAAGGTACATTTTACATGAGATAAACGTTCAAAGTTGACATCTTAGTTAGGTAGGTTATCCTCCATAAAGTGAGTTGGCTCCATCCAGTAAATTGAAAGCCTTAAGATAGAACATAAGAAGGTACCTCGAGGAAGAAGGGAGTCTCCTTCCAGGCTTGTCTTCAGATTGAGCTGCACAGTTAACTCTTCCATATAGAGAGATGTAGAGGATCCTATTGTGTGTGTATGTGTATGTAAGTTCACACACACATGTGGACATGTCCTATTCACACACACACACACCCTACTGGTTCTCTTTCCCTGGAGAGTCATGAAGTCGTTTAATTTTTGACCTTTACATTTTTAAAGTACATAAAGTGCTTAGGACATGCCAGTACTTGTTCACCTACGATTCATTCCACCACTTTATTTTGAATTCACCTCTACAGCTGGGATTTAGCCCTAAAACGTGTTCTTTTCAAAGCACAACATGCCAATTTATTTAAAAGATATGACCTCTGGGAAAACTTGTAGCCATCACTGAATCCAGGTTAATATGAAAGAAGATGTACCTGTGTTCTTGGACACGTTCACTTCCTACTGTCCAGTGCTGCAAAGTGAAAGCCAACTGTGTTTATTACCTTTCTGTCAAAAGCATATAGAATTAATGACTGATTTAGGATTCTAGCATTGACAGGTTATAGAGAAAAGGAATGCATTTAAACAAAAGAGAAAGAAGTCCCCCTTAATATTCAAATAGATTTACCATGTAAAAGATGCTAGCTCACATTCATTTTCATTTGTTAGTACACATCACATTTCCTGATCTAAACAGCCATCATAGACTTTTAATAAAAAAGCAATGACATACATGCACTGCCTTCCAAAATTAGGAAAGATGAGACCCCAGACTGTAGCCCTGCTGACTGATAGCTCATTGTCTGATGGATGGGGAGCCTCATCTCTACTTTACTAATATTAATGAGTCATTTTCTGTAGCTCACTTGAACTAAGTCTAGGGGCAGTTCCTGTTTGAAAAAACTACCAGGTTATGGAATAATCTCTTCTTAATTATAGATCTTTATTTTTTAAAAATATGTAAGATATAAGAAAATAATATTGCATGGTATGCCTACATATATCTGAAGAATAACCAGTATGTCTTCCACATTTTTTTTTTTGCGGTGCTGGGGCTTGAACCCAGGGCCTTGTGCATGTGAGGCAAGCACTCTACCAACTGAGCTATATACCCAGCCTTAATAATTTTATTTATTCAGAGAGAGAGGGAGAAAGAAAGAGAAATAGTCTAGCAAAGAAATCCAAAATTGTAGGTTCTAATAACTTAAAAGTATGTTTTTTCTTCTTGATTACTGATCTTCCTCTTCCCTCCATTGTATTTTCTATATGGCCATTTCTTTTTCCTGTTTTTATAATGGAATTAATTTTGAGGTAGAACTAACAGCCTTCATTTCCTATTTTTTTGACCCAACATTATGTAATTTCTTTTTTTTTTTTATGTGTTCTGAAGTGTTCATCCCCCACAAGCAATTACATTCCAAGTGCCATGTCAGCACAAAGCAATTACATACTTTTACAGATTACTCGATAATTATCCCTTACATTACTAAGTACTCTCAAATATTAATTAGTAATTTTACTAGAATTCATGATAATAAACCATTTGAACACATTTCAGAGAGAGAAAAAATCTACATTGCAAATTATATGTGCTCTATTTTCTCCATTTGTATATGAAAAATGAATACTAAATGTGTAGATAGTAGGACTTGCTGAATACAAAATGATTGTTCACTGAAATTAACTGGTCCTAATTTTTTCCAAGAACATTATAACCACAGGTACAATTTTCTGAAATCAGAAAATGTTAACTTATTTTCATTGACTGATTATATTTCATTGATTATAATCATTCATTTAAGATGATAATTTCATTTGACGAATATTTATTGGAAGTGTACCAATTGACAGGAAAAATGTCAAATTCTTTTGACATATTAGAGAATAAAACCAAGCTTGATCTCTTTTTTCCTTTATTTCCCTCCCTCAGCCTAGTGGCACACAAAAGATTGATAAATGATTATGGAAATATATAAAGTTGCAAATTTGCTAAGGACTGACTGGGTGGTACAGAGTGCCAGAATGGATTATGGAGATCTATCCTGGTCTATGTTGAGGAAAAAGAAGTTAAATTGATTCACTGATTCCCAATTTGAAGAATTAACAAGATATAAATTTGTAAAGGAAATTGGAGCCAAGGATATTGATTTTGAAAAAAACATGCAATAAAGATTTATAACAGGCTCACAGAAAGGGAAAGGATTTTATACAGTCCTCAAAATTTGGAGAATGAAATTATGTTACACACTACTAATAGGATTTCATGAAATTTGTCTTTTTTCCCTTTACACAAAATATAACTTAGAAAAGAAGAGTAAAGGAAAGGGCATTTATTCTTCAAACACTAAATTGAAGATTATATATTAACTCATATTTTTCTGGAGGGACCATTTTATTCTAATATGGTACAAGAGGAATGAAAAAAGTTGTTTGTTTAAGAGAGATCCAAATTTCAGGTCAAAGAGTAGGAGTCTGAGCAGTATTGGAGAAGATTAAGAAGGAAGTATAAACATATTTGATAAAATAAATCAAATAAAAACAAAAGAAAAAATACAATGTGCTCCTTCTCATAGGGCCCATCATGGAATTTACTGAGCGACAGACTGAGCTACAATTACAGCTCTTTAGACTTAAATGACCATATTATTCCTCATAGTGCTATTGATTTGGATATTTCATCATCTCAACATGTAAGTGGAGCACTTATGCATTATATTCTTCTTTTGATTGTTCATAGTAGTTTTATTTCAATAGCCCAAACTAGACATGTCCAAAATGTCTTATGACAGGTGAATATTAGACGAACACAGTGATGATAATGATATTAAAAACACTATTGATACACAACTTGGGTGGATCTCAAAATTGTCGAGCAGAATGAAAAAATTCCATCTCAAATGGTTACATAATGTGCAATTCAATTTATATGTCTTTCTTGAAATAGTTAAATTATAGAAATTTTCTTTATTTAAATAAATATATAAAATATATTTTCTATATGAAGTCAATATCAAAAATTTAATGAACTGTTTTACATTCATTTTTTTCCACATTAAACTTTTGAAATGCAGCCTGCATTTTAAATGTATAGTATATTTAAATGTGGCCTTGCCACTTTCCTTTTTATTATTTATTTATACTGTATGTTCTAAGGCCTTCAACATATTTTGATATACAAATGCATGGTTTCATTATAATTGCACTCAAGCAGATTAACCTATACCTCACTTTTCAGAGTTATCTCTCTCTTCTTTTTGTTCTGAGGACAAAATTCCCTCTTTTTGCAAATTTCCAATATACAGTACAATTTTATTAGCTATCATTCTCATGCAACACATTAGCTCTTTAGATTTACCCGTTATAACTTCAAGTGCTACCTTTGCCCTTCTCATTTCTTCCTCCTCCCCACTCTTGGGGACCACCTCTCTTTGCCCGATTTCTATGTCTTGAACTTATTTTTTAGATTGAAATCATGCAGTTTTCTTTCTGCTTCTGACTTCCTTCACTTAGCATAAGGCTTCCAAGTTCATCCATGTTGCCGTACCTATTCCTTCTTTAAGGAAATGTCATCATTTCTGTATCCATTACCCATCAATGGAAATTCACTTACACAGTTTTTCTGTTGTAAATGAAGCTGCCAGGTACATGGCAGGTATCTCTCCATGTTGCAGATTTCATTCCCTTTGGGTATTCACCAGCAGAGGGATGGTTACCTTATAAGATAGTTACGTTTTTAATCATTTGAGGAACCTCTTAGCTATATTCAATAAAGTTTCTACTAATATGTGTTTTCAGAAACATTTAAGAATCTTTTTCTCCATATTCTCACTAACATTTGTTATCTCTTATCATTTTGATAATAGCCATCCTAATAGTAGTGACGTGACACTACATTATGGTTTGGATTTGCATGCCCTTAATGAAAAATGATGTTGAACATTTTTTAATATACCCTGGTGTGTATTCTTTGGCCATTGGGACATTTGCATATCTTCTTCAGAAAATCATCTATTCAGATATTTATATTATTTTTAACATCAGTTATTTTAAATGGGTATTTTCCTATTGAGTTGTGTAATTTCCTTATTTTTTATATTATTCTGTAATCAATATCTGGCTTACCCATATTTTCCCCAACCCTTAGGTTGCCTTTTAAGTTTTATAATTATTTTCTTTATTGTACAAAAGAATTTTAGTTTGATATGTTCTCACTCATACAGTTTTGCTTTTGTTTCCTGGGCTTTTGGTGTGGTTTGTTAACCAAAAACTTAAATGCTCATGCAATTCAAAGAGAACTTGCCCCATGTTTCCTTCTAGGAGTTTTACAGTATGAGGAAGACATTAGTCTTTAATCCACATGGAGTTGACTTCATGACCCATCTGATGGTTTGTACGTGATTATTCACTTTCCTCAGTATCACTGATTGGAGAGACTGTCCTCATCTCATGAGACATACTTGGCTGCCATTTAGCTCACAATTGTGAACTGAGTTATTTTCATCCCAATGTACATGTAAGTAATCTTTTAGCTTTACAATCTGGAGCAGCGCAAGTTGTTGATGTTAATTACTCCTTTGCCACCTGTGTCTCCAGGAAAAGGCTTTGCCAACTGACTTGGGTTTAATTCTTACCACGTTTAGAACTTCTGAGATTTTCTTTAAAAATGTATATGAATAACTGTGTGAGTTATGATAAAATATTTATTGATTCAAATGAAAATATTTCTTAGTGTTCACTATGAGTTGCCCCAACTGTCAGGTACTCCATAAAGATGAATGTTATTGATTTTCACAGGAACATAATAAGCCTGATATTTGTGCCAGTTAATAAAAAATGAGAAACTGAAACTCAGCAAACAAAGTTGTCTTGACTGGGACAAAGAGATGGTACATTTTAAAAGCATAGATTGTATTAATCCAAAATAACTATTAAATTGCGGTTGCATTTGAATTTTAATATAAAATAATAAAATAATTCTTTAAGAAATGATTGGGAATTTTTTAACAACAAGGCTTAAGAAAATTAATTCTGTTGTCTTGTTTATATTTGAGTAATTATATTAGTACTTGTTTCTCTTTGAAATATATGTGAGAGCACATGCATGTGCACACACACAAACACACGAACACACACGCTATTTTCAATTTTTTTTATGTTCCTGAATGTTGATGTAGTATTTCTGAGCAATATCTTATCTTTACTTTACAGTAAAATATTAAGGTTTTTTTCATCTTTAATTAGCTTGATACTTAATCCATAGTGAGTCTTCATATTTTAATTCTAGTTTGTCCAGTGCTTCTATACTGTGAATCAATTATATATCATATTAACCATTTAAATAAAGCAGTAGAAACATGAAATTAACCCTTGTGAAATTTCATAAATCCATGAATCACAAATAATCATTCTCTAATTATCATTTTGAAAAGAAATATGCAATGTACATCAGATTCCTTTATTGTTGTATGACCTAAAATTTTATCCAATTTTCTAATCCAGTATTTTATATAATTGCAAGTAAAGTCTCTGAATTAGTAAAATTGCGGGAGAAGATTAACAAAAGGAACCATGTAATATCATATAATAATCATTTGTCATATATAATTCTTAATCCAATAATTCAGAGATGGATAGAGTAAAACAGATTAAAAACTGATATTGTCATGTGTCTAGATTATAGCCAAATCTATTTCTGAGCAGGTTTCAAAGAGCATTTTCTGTAAGAAGAATATATTCTTTAAGTCATTAACAGCTTTTCTTTAGGGGAAATACCAATTGGATAAATTGCCTAATCTTATTAACAATCTTCCAATCAAATAGTGCCCAGGAATTATAAAACAGCTTACTTGCGTTTGGTCTGCTGAAAACATTTCTTTTCCTAACAGTTTTATTAAAGTTTCTCCAATGTCCACATAATTCCCTTAATAATGTCTGGAGGAGGGCACTGTTTCACCTGTCCTACATTTTGCTTCTTAAGGCAGGGAACAATCAGTTAGTTTACAAATATGTAGTCAGTGTTTAGTATGTGCCCAGAGGTGCCTCTTTTAGATGCAGAAATTAATGCTGTGAACAAGTTGTCTGAGTAAGTGATGAGTCCAAACCTGAACACAAATTCTATCAAACCATAGCTTATTGCTAAACTACCCATGATCAGGAGGGTCTCCTGGGACACAGGAAAAAGCAGTCCAAAGCACAAGAAGATTCTATTTAGAAGGACAGAACTTAATAAAACTTTTTTTTTTTCTTCTGATTTTTATAAACCCACATTCTGCTTAAGCTATTAAGACTCAATAGCATGAAGTGTCAGGTGACGAATGTTGAGTCTGGCAAAATGGCTCGAAATGTAAAAATGTGATCCCACAAGAATGGAAGCCAGAGAGATGGAGTGCTGAACACTGACTTGTAAACTGCCATGTCCTTCCACACTTAACTCGTAAACCTGGAGGTTACTGTGACCATCAGGAGGTCACAGTAAACAGGCAGCAGCCATGAGCTTCAAAGCTGAGCAGATACCAGTCAGCCAGTGTGCAGCTAAGTCTGTGCAACGCAATTGCTCACTAAAACAAAGATCAGAAATTGTTAGTGGGTTCTGGCCATCAGTGGGGTGATTAAAACATGTTAGAAAGTGATAAAAAGAGAAAATACATGGTTTTAGTGAAATGGTTTAAAACAGAATTATCTTGTCCCCTAACTGGAGAATCAGTAAAGAACACATTATATGTAGATGTATCGCACAGATTTTTAAATAGTCAGGAAGACTTTAACTATTTTATAATTAAAATAGTTAATAATTGGGGTCCTATGAATAACATAAAGACATTTTGCTGAGAAAAGTTTTTTTTGTTGTTTTTTGGTTTTTTTTTTTGTTTTTTTTTTTGGTACTGGGGATTGAACTCAGGAACACTCGACCACTGAGCCACATCCCGGGTCCTATTTTGTATTTTATTTAGAGACAGGGTCTCACTGAGTTGCTTAGCACCTTGCTTTTGCTGAGGCTGGCTTTGAACTGTCTATCCTCTGGACTCAGCTTCCTGAACTGCTGGGATTACAGGCATTTGCTACTGTGCCTGGCAAAAATTTGTAATTTTATAAAAGCATGCTTGGCAATGTCACCTGTTAGTGTCTGTATCTCAGAGAGGTTCTCCTTTTCCTATCTGTCTTTTTATATACAGAATTCCTCTTCAAATGATGCAATTATTTAATCTGGAGAAATTTATTTACCATTGTTACCAAAGAAAGTGAAATAAAAAAGAAATTTTAGAAACTGATGCAAGAAATCAGGGAGTGTTTTATGTGAGAAGTACAATATCAAGTCACACCTGCTTAGATTAACCTGTAAGACCAATAAACTTGTTATTATATCATTCTGAATTTCAAGGAAGAAATTATTTGTTATCATATTATCTGCAAATGTAGAGATAATGGAGTTTGTCAAAACAAAGGCTTTCCATTTATTGGAGTTCTCTATTACAGCAATATACATGCTAACGGGATGTTTGGCTTCTGAGAGGTAGTCTTTACAGTGCTGAATCCTTTCCATGTAGTCTTGCTCAGATTGGTTAGTTGTCTCCTTAATATTTTCCTGAATACTCTTGTGAACAAGCTTCCCATTTTTAAAAAAGATCTCAATTCCTCAACCTGAGTTTTGAGGTCCATCACGTTTGAAACCCTAACTCTTGAGACACAATTTTAACTTTTGTAGTCCTAATTCACTACACTGAATTATGTTATCCTATTTTGGATTTCCACATAGAACCCGGTTCTTTCTGCCTCAAAGCCTGACATGGGTAGTGATTGAGAAGTTCTTGCCTCACTCTGTGCCTAATTCTTTTGTGTCTTTCAGCGATCAATATGAAAGTTGACTCTGCTAATCTCTCCTGAGAAGATCAGATTTTTCTGTTACATATTCACATAATACACTGAAAATGTTTCTACTTGTTTTTTGTAATATAAAACACCATTGTTACTGTGTATCTTTACACATTTTTGATTTATTATATCTCCCCCCTGGTTGAGTCATGAGAATAAGCAACCTATCTATATGTTCAAAATTATCCCAACCCTTACACAGAGTGTGATAATCCAAACAAATATTTTGTTAAAGAATGCCTAAATGTTGTTTTCTTATTCTTTAAGTTAGAGTATAAATCACAATTACGTTTCGGGAAAGAATAATTGTGAAATGTACAATGAATATAGTGCATATTCATCATTTTATGTAGTAATTTAATTTCTAATAATTCATCCTATGGGCATAACTAGATATACCTACAATGAAGAACATATGTTATCATGGCAATACCTTAATTATCATACAGTTTGAAGACAAAATAAAAGCCCATCAATTTGAAAATGATTACATTAAATTAGCATATCCATAAAATGTTGTGATAAACATGGATTAAAAAATAACTTTTAAGATTCCATAAAGATTTGGAAAATGCTATTGGCATAAAACTAAGTGAAATCTAATTCAAAATGTTAGATAAAATAAACGTTCCTTTAATATGAATGTTTACTTTGTGCACATAAAATACATAACAATGCTATTGAAAGATAAGTTGAATACTGTATGATATAGTATAACTAGAAATAGCATGTGCATACAGCACATTTACACACTTAAAAAGAAGCCTAAAGAAACACACCTAAAATTAATCACCATTTTTTTTTCTGCCAGGAAATTATGACTGATTTTTCTATTCCATGTGAGTCTGTGTTTCTATAATAATTACATGAATCAAAGATTGCACATGTCACTGCTTTTAGAAAGAGACAGCAGATCATTGTTAGAGTGAACTAACTGATGCTTCTGAAATTCAACCATCAATGTGTGTATATGATTTTTATATCTCTTTTTAGTCATTCTTGATTATGGATCAATACTTAAAAACCTTTGTTTTATTTTGCTTCAGAGATATGAATTGCACTGAATATTAAAAATACATTTTTGAGGTTTTCATTTATTTTTCCTTCTTTCATGGGGTGTTCAGAGGTAGGTTTTAAAATGAATAACACTACCCCTTTTTATTTCTCATGGAGGTAGGAATGGTGAGCAATCCCTACATTGATTTTTACATGTGAGGTCTTCAAAGAGTGTGGAGCCGGCCTCACTATCCTTTGAGATAGACCATTTTCCTTTGAGTTTTAATCCTGACAGAAAGAAGCAGGAAGATTGAATTTTTATGCTAATGTTGCATTTCTGAAATGTAAATATATTGATCTGCAAAGGTTTTGTGGATTCCAATACTGTTTTAAAAGATTTCCTGTCATTAAGAACTTTGTGAATGAAAGGAAATGTTATGTTGATCAGCACAAAAAGATAATAAGCATACAGAAATTAAAATAACTAACTTGTTGTGAACATTCTGCCTTACATGTCAGGAAATTGCTTGCTCTGGCAAACTGTGAAATTATAGATGAAAATTCTGACTTCCTGGGGAGGGCAAACTAGGGTGAACTTTTTGCTGTTAAAATGTAAGGCATAATAGCCAGAGCACCAAAAGTATAGAACCAAACAGTTATTTACAGCAAATATTCCTTTTTGGCTTTCTGCGATAGCCCTTCCTCTTATTGATCTTTTACCTCTCTGGTAATTCCTCTGTAAACCTTTACTTGGAAGGGAACCTAGGATTGTATAGGCAAGAGAGGAAAAAAGAGGAACCACATGGTAAATAGTGATAAAGTTTAATTTATTTCCTTTGTAATCTTTTGCAGCATCAGCCTTATCACAGATAAAAGTATGCCCTAATGTGAGTCTGGAATCCAAGCAGTACATTGGACTCCAGGACCCAGTAATGGGCTAATGCCCCTTGCTCTTGTGTGCCTGGAGATCTTTCTGTGTGTCATTATGACAGAATGCAACATCATGAATTCTGCTTCTTAGATTCTGTGGTTTTCTCCCTGTGGACCATGCTCACTATGAATCTGCAGACTGTGAATAGTCTTCCTCCTTCCATTGCTCAGTCATATAAACATCAAATGAATGTTAGTTTTAAAATGACAGTGCTACTCTGCTGTGTGCTTCTGCAGTGGACACTCACCATGCAGCACAATATCAGTGCTGTCTCTACATTGTGACCAGCAGTGAAGCTCTGAAGTTTAGGAAAATGCAAACACTATGCTCTTTATGTTCTTAAGAAATTCCAGTTGAAGCCTTGGGGAATGCAGCAATAAAGAAAGAGGCATCTGAAGTCTACATGGTGACTCTCATTTCAGTGGGACCAATATAAACTTCATTCTAAGTGTAGGAGAGTTCCAGGTAGACCTCTGGTGGTTTGCCAGAACAAGTTAAATAGTTAAGTGTTTATCTATGTTTGGGAATGGTTGTAAGAATGGAGTTATTATCATTTCCATTCTTTCAACACCAAAGGCAACAGCTAAACAATCTGAAGATTCACATTTTTTTTTTTCTTAAATCCATCAAGAGACCTGGGATCACAGAGCAACCAACTAATCCCCAATTCATGGGAAGACAGCACCTCCAAGAAAATGCTGGACAGGAGGCCTTGCATGCCTGGCAATGCAAGATGCTGCCAGATACTTGTCAAAAAAAAAAAAAAAAAAAAAAAAAGAATCCAACACTTTCTTTGGGTGTCTAGGTAGAGATTATGTGTCTGCTAGCCAGAGGATAAAGAAACACTAGGGATAGAAGAAAGGTAATGTGGTACTCATTCATAGACTTTTTTTCTGAAGTGTCACCAAGTCCTCACAGAAAAAGGGGAATGGGGTTCTTTTGAAATAGAAAGAAGATCAGCAGAGCAGAGCAAGAGGAAGGAGAGGGAGGGGGGAGGCAAGGGGATGGGGAAGTGCTGGGGAATGAAATTTACCAAAGTATGTTACGTCTGTGTACAAATATAGCATAATGAATCTGATATTTGCATTTATATGTAAATTGTATTATATGTACATATCTGATATATATGTCTCAAATACGCACATATCCATGTATATATGAACTGCACTAATTGAAATAGCCTTAATAGGGCGATGAGTAGAGTGGAGTAAGTGGATTGGGGGAGGGAACGGGAAGGTATTTGGTAATGAGATTGATCAAATTATGTTATTTGCAAGTATGGAAATGGCATAATAAACCCCACAATCATGTATAATTATATGCACCAGATCAAAAACAAAGACACAAAAAGAAAGTGTTATGGTTTAGATATCAGGAATCCCCTAAAAACTCATGTGAGACAATGCACAAGAGTTTAGAGGTGAAATGATTGGGTTGTAAGAGCCTTAAACCCTTAGTGTGTGAATTCCCTGATAGAGATTAACTGGGTGTTAATTGTAGGCAGGTAGGGGATGGCTGGAGGAGGTAGGCCTTTGGGGGTGTGACTTTGGAGCTCATATTTTGTCCATGGTAAAAAGAGCTCTCTCTCTCTGCTTCTTGGTGGCCATGTCCTGAGCTGCTTCCCTCTACCACACTCTTCTTCCATGATGTTCTGCCTCACCTTGGGCCCCAAGGAATGGAGTCAGCCTTCTATGGACTGAGACCTCTGAAACGGTGAGCCCCAAATAAATGTTTCATCCTCTCTTTGTTCTCGTCAGGTCTTTTGGTCATAGCAACAAAAAAGCTGACTAAAACAGAAAGTACTATTAAGTTTCTGAATAGAATTATTTAAAGAAAACAGTTGACAAGAATCCTGAAGATGTGTTTCTCGCAGCAGAACATGGTTGGGGGAACAGGAGCAGCCACCTTGAGAATGGAATTCCCCTGTTCCCAGATTCTCCTCTACCTCTCCATGCTGAGTACAGCTCACTCTTAGAGAAAACGAACACATTAGACTTCAGAAACTGTGCAGGCCCGTCCTAACTGGGGGATAGGAATGGGGAAATAAAAAGTCCCTGCTCACACTGAAAGTCAAGAATACAGTTTGGGAAAACAGACAAGGGAACTGGAGAGCTTAGATCTTTACCCCGAAGATCTAAGATCAGAGTGTGTGCCCGGATATGAGGCTTAGTCAGAACGACCTAGAAGCTGTGCCTTCATTCTCCATCCCCCATGCTAACACATGTCAGGAGAGTAACAAGCATGAAAACTGACACACAGGGAAGACCCAAAGCTGAGATCAGGGTGGGAGGAGGAGAACCCTGTGGCCACACAGTTCTATAAGCTACACATGGTGGAGCATTAAAGGCAACATGAGATATGTGGTACACTAAGCCTGTGGTGTACCATGGTAACACCAACTCCTGAACAGAGAAACAACTGTGTCCACTCACTGACTCACCCTGGGGCTGTGGGAGAAGGGAAGGAAGGCCCATTTCCTGACTTGCAAGACTGCAGTCTACTGTTCCATGATGATGTTGATCTTCCAACAAGAAATTACTAGACATACTTATTAGAAAAAAGAAAGGTAAAGGAGTTCCCAGTGACATATGGCTACCAAACAATCAAGAGAATAATTCACAAGAGAATGAATCATGTATTTATGAAATAAATCAGACAAAGAATTTGAAATAATGACAACTAATACGGTAAAGACCCTGGCAGTTAGAGGGATAATTCCAGAAAAGATAAAAACTTTTAAAAACCATTAAATTCAAAGGCTTGGAATAAACATAAGAAAGAATTGTGCTAAAAATTAGAATCAGTGGACTTGATGAAGAATAACTGATAGGAGAGAAATAAAAACTCTCAATTAAAACTTAAGTCTATCTCAAGTAAAATTCAAAAAGGAAAGAGAATGGGAAGAAAATTAAGGAAAGAAAGCATCTGATATACCTGGGACAGTATCAATTTGCTTTTCAAATGTGTAAAAGGTATTTTTTAAGAGAAGGTGTGGGAGAGACAATGGGGGAAATACTTTAAAAGATACTGAAGGAGATTTTCTCAAAATTAATGTCACATACAAAAGCCCAGATTCCCAAAAGTCAGAGAAAACATGAAGACAAAAAAACAAACATCCCCCCATATGTTCATTGTTAAATTGTCTCTTGAAAAGCAGAGACAAAGAAAAATTTGTCAGTGCAGAACAAAGACATATGCAACAGAAATGGCCAGAATTCCAGGTGATATCATCACAACATACGAAGCAATGGAAATAGAAAAATCCTAAATTGTTAAGGGAAAAAGTTAACCCCGAGTTCCACTTACAGCAGCAACGAAGATCAAGAAGAATAGTAGAATAAATATGTTCTCGGACAGAAAATCATTGCAAAGAGATGTATATTACAAGAAAAGTTGAGGGAAGATTTCTCATCATGTGTTGACCAAAATACCACAGGAATAAAGAAATAAACAAATGAGGATTTCAGATAAGAAAAAGATGAATATGAAGTTTCTATTATTCCTTAATTTTAATATATCTAAAAGATAAAAGATATAAATGATGCAGAAGACAAAAATAGAAAGGAATGAAAGGAAGCAAATAGAAGACACTAAAATTCAAGAAGGTATTAGTCAACTATATTCATAATGACTGTTTTACTCAGCTTTTTTGCCACTGTGACTAAAAGACCCAACCAGCACAATTGTAGAGGAGGAAAAGTTGATTTAAAGGCTCATGGTTTTGGAGGTCTCCATCTGTAGACAGCAGACTCCATTCCTTGGGGCTCTAGGTGAGGCAAGACATCATGGAAGAAGAGTGAGGTGGAGGGAAGCGGCTCATATGATGATGAGAAAGCAGAGAGAGAGACTCCACTCACCAGATACAAAATATATACCCAAAGCCACGCCCCCAATGCCACCTCCTCCAGCCACACCTACCACTTCAGTTACCACTCAGTTAATCCCTCTCAGGGGTTAATTCACTGAGTTAAGACTCTCACAACCCAATCGGTTCTCCTCTGAACTTTCTTGCATTGTCTCACATGTGAGCTTTTCAGATCCACCTCACATCTAAACCATAAGAATATCTTTGAATATGCATTACCTAAGTGCTCTGATTAAAAGACCGAACTTTCAAGAGTAGATCAATAAAGAAGGTTCAGATATATTTTTGAAATGGAACTCACTCTAGTATAAATATACATATAGAATTTAAGTAAATGAATGAGGTTGGGCATGGAATGTGCACTTGTAATCCCAGCTACTCAGGAGGGTCACAATTTCAAGGTCAGACTGGGCAATTTACAGTGATCCTGTCTGAAAAAAAAAAATCACTTGTGGATGTAGCTAAGTGGTAGAACACTTGCCTAGCATTCATGAGGCCCTGGGTTCAATCCTCAGTACTCATAAAAATAGTAAATGAATGTAATACTACTCAAAAGATAGTAATAGAAACTTGGCTGGAAAATCCAAAACTACCTGGAGAATATGTAACACATTTCTAAATAGCACATGGGTCAAAGAAGAAATCTCAAGAGAAATAAAGAATATATTTTAAATTAAAAATAGAAACATATTTTAACTAAATTTGTTGGATACAGGAAGGTCAGAGCTTAGAGAGAATATGTAGCATTGAATACACATATTAGATAAAAGAAAGGTCTAAAATCAATACTCCAAACTTGTGCCTTAAGAAACTGGAACAAGAGCATATTCACAGTAAGAAGAAAAGAAGAAATAGTAAAACTTATAGTAGAAACCAAAGAAATTGAATGTTTTTCTTATTTTTAATTGCTCTAAAATCAAATTAAACAAAAACCTAAATGGATTCTCTGAAAGATCACAAAATAGATAAGCCTCTATCAAGTACAACTAAGAGATAACATTGAGAAGACACAAGGACAAGGGTATTAGTCAGGGTCCTCTAGAGGAATAGAATCCACAGGAAGTATGATTATAAAAGGGGATTTATGAGATTGGCTTACATGAACAGAGGCTGGATAATCCACAATGACCATCTGCAGCTAAAGAGCTGGAAGAACCAGCAGCTGTGCAGTCCAAGAGGCAGAAGCCCCAGAACAAGAGAGATGAACAGTGCTACCCTAGTCTGAGACCAAGGCTTCTTGAAACTCCCTGGAGAATCACTGGCAGAGAGTGAAGAAGCGAGAGTCCATATCCTCAGAGGATGGAAGCAGTGATCAAGAACCTGTTCAAGAAGAGCGGAGCTTGCATCTGCATCTGCTTCCTTGTTCTTCCAACTTTTATTCCATCCAGTCCACCAGTGCTGCTTACTCTTAGGGAGGGGCTCCACTTTGGTTCACTATCCCACATGCCAATCATTCCTAGACACGCCCTCATGGACACACCCAGAAGCCTCTTAATCAACTGCATCTCTTAATCCAACCAAGTTGACAATTCAAATTAACCATTACAGACAAGTGTCAGGATTACAAGAGAAAACATGACCATCCTCCAGGACACAAGATGGTGTTGGTCAGGGTTTACAGAAAAGAGAAACTACAGACGTTGTAAACATTATAAAGCATTGGCTCTTATGATAAAGGATTTGAGTTACCTGACCTGCTGTCCACAACAGGAGAACCAGTGGTGGTATTCTAAGGCATGAGAGCCAGAGGATGGCTGGGTTCTGGCCCAGCCAGGCCTGAGCAGCACCCCGGTTGGTGCTGTAGCTGCAGTAGTCAGGAGGCAGTGAGCACCCCGATCTTCCCCTGACTTTCTTTTCTACCCAGGCCCTCAAGGAATTGGATGCTGACCTCTAGTTTGGACAGGCCATCTGACTTACTCAGGCTGACAAACCAAATGCTAATATCACCCAGAAACATCGTCACAGAAACAACCAAAAGCGTGGTTTAACCAGCTACCTAGGGATCCCATGGCCCAGGCAAGTTGACATGTCTAATTACACTTCTCAGGAATAATACAATCAACTAGATCCACGAATTTAATATATTAGATGAATGGACCAAACCATTAAAAGACCCAAGCCTGTTAAACCCACATAAGAAAAATATGCAGTTGGAGTCAACCCATGTGTGTATTAATGAAGTTGAAGTAATAATGAAAAATCATCCGAAGCAGAAAGCACCAGTCTCTGGATATTTCCTCCCCACCACAAATGTCTTCATATGCTCAGCTTTTCCCCCAGCCCACTAGACCCATAAACCTGGCAACCCATTCTCCATACCTAAAAAGTTGCCTTTTCTGGAACATAAGCAGAAAAATACTGTAGATAGACTTTGGGTGTGTCCTGAAGTAACTTAGCAAAATACAGGAGAGATGAGCCCATGTGTTCGTGTAACCTGACAGCTCTAGGCCATTTCTGAGAGGGCTGCAAAGTTACACTGTTGTTTGGTTTTTCACCCACCAGGTGAAGGACATTTGAGTTCTTTCCAGTTTTGGATGGTTTTGAATAAAGCTGCTCTAAACATTCCCATGCAGGTATTAGTGTGAACCTAGATATTCTTTTCTCTTGGTAAGTATCTAGAAAATCATTGACTATATCATATAAGTATACATTTAATTTTATAAGAATGTACCTGTACTTTGTGCAGCGGCACACACCTGTGATCCTAACTACTCAAGAGGCTGAGGCAGGAGGATCCCAAATCAGAGGCCTGTCTCAGCAATTTAATGAAACCCTGCTTCTAAATAAAAAAAATGAAAAAGAGACTTGTGGCTCAGTGGTAGAGTGCCTCTGTATTCAATCCCCAGACAAGACACACACACACACACACACACACACACACACACAGAGCATGGGGTGGGGCGAATGGCCAAATTGTTTTCCAAAGAGGGAAATAAAATTAAGTCAATTGGCAATTGTGCTGCTGAACTCTTCAGAAGTGCAGAGGCTGAGGGTTTGATGGAAAGGACATAGAGACACCCCAGGTATTGATCATGAGAGGTGAGATGCAATTCCTAGTTCTGAAGCAGAAAATAGTCACTGCTCACTTCTATGGGGATTTAACTGCAGTGTAATGTATTTGACTGGATTAAAGATCATTTTTAGTGGCAGACATATCTTTTTCTTTCCTTTTGTATAAGAGAAGATTGGAACTTAAAATGTTAACAGTGTATGCAATATTTATTATGCATCTCTCTTCCCCTTTTCCCGGTTTAGTCTGGGGAGAACTTAATCAGTTGAATTGAGAGTACTTGTAGACTAACAGGTTAATCTCTATAATGAAGGGTCATTCCATTTCAACCTGACAAGATAGAGGAACTCTTTTAATAAAGAAGAATGAGGCCTTTGACCTCAATTTTTGCATTTAGACCTTTTTAACATTCTAATCAACATAGTATTTTAACCTCTGGTTTTAAAATTGAAGAATTGAAATTATAATTCTAACCCTGTTGAGTTAGGGTAAAAGCTTATGATCTCATTGAGTGCTACCTTATAACATGATAAAATTGACACAAAAGGATAAAGTTACAAAAAGATTAAATGGGGATTATTTTAAATAATCTAATGAAAGACTTTTTCATAGGAAATAATTCTGTATTTTATAATTTTTAAATATTAGGGTAGAATACTACAAAGATTATTTTAAATCAGCGTTTTGGATTTGGATCTGACTTGTTAAATATGTTCTTATTGTCTGTTATAGCATGTGAAGTCATCATTTTGTTATGTTTGATGTCAGCAGAGTATCAAAATTATAGTTTATTGTATTAGCATTATTTAAAAAAAGAGAGGACCACAAAATATAGTTATTATTCCTTATCTAATGGGAGCTAATGTGCTCCCTAATATCTTTGAATGCTGTTCTGTTTCAAGATGCAAATTTTCCCGCCATGAAATCTGATCCCCATCCTCCCTGCCTGAAGCCTGCTGTACACCCCTAGCTCTCCATCTGCAAAACAGTTGTGAATTCTCCAGGACCTTCATTCTTTCCTCACTTATACTACTTGATGACTTCCAATGTGAACATCTCAACATCCTAGTTGAAGATGTGTGGGATGACAAGTGACACTTTTATTTAAAGAATAAATACAAGATAAGGTAGAGCAAGCACATAGCAGGCCAGTCACTTCTGAATGTGAATAAAGACTAGAGACAATGTGACTAACGAGAATTGAGGGTTCCAATGCTTTGACTTAGCCTATTTCCTTTCTTTGTATTAGCAAATAAATACTGTGCCTTTACACAATAAAAACTTGCCCAGTGAGCATTTGTCTATCTTAGGACTGGTCTTACTGACTCCTTGAAATGCCTTGTGTGGGGAATCTTTTTCTGTCCTCTAAACTGCATACTGTTGTCATCCTGTTGAAAAAAGCATCCCTTTAGTTGTGGCCAGCTATAACGATTCTTACTAAAGTTATTTTATATGTATAAAGAAAAAAAGATAGCTCTGGTTCATTCCTATAATGATAGCATCTGCTTATATTCCTGGAAAAATGAATACCAATAGGAAAAGTTCATATGATTTGTGGACACTTGGTATGTGTGATATTACACAAAATTATAGACTTACCAAGGAATTTTCATGCCTCTTTTTCTGAAGTCAGGATGGTATAAATTATTTTTATTCTTTTAATTGTTCAAACTGATGTTGGAAAAAAAGTAGTAAAGTAACCTTAAGTTTTAAAATTATATGTTATTCCTCTCAATATTCTGATAATGAAAAAGTTATATTGAACTTGACTTTGCTATTAAATTTTTTAAGGTCCAAAGCGTTTGTAGATGTACTAGTTGCACAATTGGCACAGTTTTATTATTCTCTATTATTTGAAGAATATCTTCATTCTTCACCTTTGTTGTCTAACATGGTAGTTACATATTGCTTCATAAAAATTAAATGTAAATTCGTGACCTGAACAGTAATATGTCATAGGATTCTGAAGTTTTTAGTACAGTCATATATGCAGTTCTTACCTGGTATTTCTGATGTTAAACAGTAGCTAAACCTGGAGTTATTTGAAGGCTGGATTGAGCTAAAGTTCAAGATGGCGTCTTCCTTGCATAATCTGTGCATTGGATGGATGGCTAGAACATCTTTGAGTACGCTGAGCATATCTTTCTCTTCCTGAGACTTCCATTTGTAACAAGCCTCACCATGTGGTGACTCAGGGCAGTCACACTTCACACATGGTGGCTGGTGTTTATCAGATCACATGTTTCAAGAGATCTAGAATGTAAGGTGTCTTATGATTCAACTTAGGGAGGAATTCAGCATCACTTTTAAGTATCATTTTATTGTTCAAAATCCAGTAAAAGTACCAGCATAGGTATCAGGAGAGGTTCTGTACATGAATGTGAACACCAGGAAGAATGATTCATCTGGGATCTGCCTTTAGAGATCAATTCACATGCCTATTTAGACTATTGTGCTGATGTATAGATAAAGAAATAAGGTACCACTTTCGAGATAAGACTGAAATACTTTGGTCACAAAGGTAGTATTTGAAAGGAATTTATTCATATTGATTCTTTGTATGAAGAAATACATAATAATTAATGAAACCAAATGAGAACATACATCTTGTGGGTTTCACTGTATTGATTATCATAAATTACATTTTGTCAATGCACATACAAGTTTAAATGGAAATGTCTTTCATTGAAACAAATGTTTCATATTTAATATTTATAGCCCATAAACCATGTTTTAGGTTGCCTTACTCTTTTGTCCCAGTACAGTGCAAAGAATTTAGTAGATATGAAATCTTTGTCCAATAAAATATGAATAATGAATAAATAAATGAGCATGAATAAATAGATGTCAATTTTGAATTGTACCTACATTGTGCAATGAGATTCTGAGGTACCAATTAATTTTACTATGCTTAATTTTATTAAGCAATTTTTTTAGTTTGTGAAATACAGTTGTATTTAATTATATTTATAAAAGAAAAGGCAAATTCTTAAGGAGGGTTTGCACAGTAGCATTTCTTCTGAATCAGCAAATAATATACAACATCAATAAATAGATTATTCCCCCACCAGCAGCCCTCATTACCCTGTTGCTTGTATAATTGGGGTGGTATTGCATCACATTATTATTTAATGTGTACTGAAATATAATTGTAACCTCAAATCCACAGTGAATGTAAACTATAATTATCACAGTAAGTTTATAATCTAATGTATTCTTTTTTTCTGCTTGAGCATTCAGTATGGCAAAGTTGGAATGGAACTCTGCAAGCACTCAAAATAATTACTGCAAAACACATACAGCAATTAATATTTTATCACAACACTATGGACTATTTACTAAGTTTACAAACGAAAATGCATAGAAACTTGTGGACCAGTGACAAATTCATAGATTGAAGACAATATTTGCTCAGTTGTGTCTATGAAGCACATGTGCCCTAGTATATATGTGTGTGAGAGAGAGAGAATGAACAATAGTGCATTTCATTTTTACATGAAAATTACAAGGGTTCAGGCAGAAATCAAATTTTCTTTATTCTTAGCCTTCAGGGTCACTTGATCTGTTCGTAGAAGTACACAGTGCTATGTTTTATGTAATGATTTAAATATAAATTTAGTATCATTTTATTGAAAATATTTATTTAGTAAAAATAAGCAGTACATTCCTGATGCAATTATATGATCCTTTTACATTATCCAATGGCCAGTATTTTAACATCTTAAACTTTGATAGTTTTGACTACTGAAGTCATAGAACATGCAGGTTTGTTCGGGTGAATTTTTTTTTTAATGATGAAAGAAATATCTTTAAATATAAGACTACTCTGAATACCTGTTTATACATGATTCAGTATTCGTCTGATAGGTTTTTTCAAGTAACTTTTCAACATTTTAAGGTATTTAATGTTTTGTCACACAGTTGATCATAAACTTGAAAATTGAAAATTTCCCTAAAAACTCCAATTTAGCTGTATGCCACAAATTTTAGCAAAAATATAGAAAAGAAAAGACGTACCACATTTGTGTAAAATGAATCAAAGTGCAGTCTGTAGAAATTAAAAAATATTTAAAAATATCTTTCTTTTATCATCCATTTTGAAATATTTTCTATTCTCCGTATGGTTTCAATCCATTGATTACTTTGAAAAAGTGTTGATTAATTATCTGATTCTTTAAGAGAAAGTTTGAAATATTGCATCCTCATAGATTTCTAGTTGAAAACTATTGTGATCATAAAACATTCTTTAGAATATCAATTATTAAACATTAAGTATTATTTTATGGCTTTTGCTTATGGTTTGGTTATCTTGATGAAATCATCCTGTGTTCTTTAAGTAGTGTGTTCTCTTCAATTACTTAATGAAATATCTTGTTAAAGTCTTTTAGATTGAATTATTGAAACGTTATTTAATATTTATATGATATAATTATTTAAAAATGATGTTTGCATAAAATTTTTTCTTAATTTCAAAATATACATAATTTTCTGTTTAAAATGAGTCATTGAGGGCTGGGGATATAGCTCAGTTGGTAGAGTGCTTGCCTTGCAAGCACAAGGTCCTGGGTTCAATCCCCTGCACCACAAAAAAAAAAAAAAAAAAAATTAAATAAATAAATAAAATGAGTCATTGAATATGCACATAATATATAGTTAAATCTTCATTTTTTATTTAGCTTGATAATCTGGGATATTTAATATAATACTTTGGTCAATTTACATTTGAAGTAATTATTGATAATTTTTTATTTAAGTGTATTTTCTGAATTACTTTTGACTTATGTCTTCTTTTGCTGCTCCTGAGAGCTACATTAATATTTACTGTTAAAACTCTATATCATTTTCTCAATGGTTTAATGATCTTTAACTTTTTAATGGTTTGTGTTTAGCAATATGTATTTTTAATTTATTGAGGTTCATGAGATTTCTGCTTCTGTTTCAGATAGTGTAAGAAAGATAAAATATCGTGACTGCAAAATAATGAAAATTAGGTAACAAGTGACCATTGCTTTCTGAGTCGGGGAGGGAAAGCTCAATTGTAGTCTTATTTACATTGTTATAGCCTTGACAGAGTTTCCATGGTGTAAGGCAAAGAGAGGGAACCAAAGCTTGAGAGACTGCTGATTTAAAGAGGTGAAGTGAATACACAAAGATTAGTGAGTGAGTGTTCAAAGGAGGTAGTTTCAGAGAGAAGGGAACTGCACAAAGTGAGCACCCTGGAGTTGTATAGAGTGTTCCTGCTGCTGGAAATGCAAAATGGTGGAACCTCTTTGGAAAATAAGGCTCCACATGATGTAACTAAAGATTCAGCAATTGTACTTTTGCATATTTTCTCAATAGATATAAATACATACTCATAGAAAAACTTGCATGTGAACACATGTAGCAACTTTATTCATATTTGCTAAAAAGTGGAAAGCAAACAAGATGTCCTTCAATAGGAGAAGAGGAATGTCAATTGTGACACACAAATATAACTTAATATTGTTCAATAATAAAAAGGAAAGTGCCATCAAGCCACAAAACAACTAGTAGAAACCGCAAACGAATATTGGTAAATGAAAGAAGCCAGTTTGTAAAGAGTACATATTTTATGACTACAATTATATGACATTTTGGGAAAAGCTGTATTGAGGCTGTAAGATGAGTATTGAGGATCAGGGGTTTGAGGGAGAGAGAGAGATGAATGACTAAATAAAGTACAGGGGATTCTCGGGCAATAATATTATGCTGTATGATAATGTAAAGATCAATAAGTGACATTACACATTTGTCAAGTCCACAGTTAAAGATTGGATTTTAATGTATGCAAATTAAAAAATCATTTTGAAGGTCAGAGGATCCCAGGAAGGATCTGTGTGGTCTGTGACACAGAATCCATTAGGAAGCAATCTTACTGAAAGAGATGGACAACAGTATTATTCTAAGTGAACTTGGAAATAAGTCAGTCTGGAAGACAAAAGGCAAAGGAACTGTTCATAAGCATATATTCTAGATCATAGAGATGTTTCCCACAAAGTGCTAAAAATTCTGAAACACTATACATGCATAATGGAATTATACCATTATGTAAATGGATACCAGATTGTGGGAAACACTTTTCTCACAGTTGGTGTAAGAATTCACAGATAAAAGGAGAGAAGACTGGAAGGATCCATTTGGGAATTGGTGAGTATAAATTCATGCTTAGCTTTATACAGACACAGAGTGCAGCATACAGAAAATAAGTGTACATTCACGGACTAGTACACACTCATGTATTTCTGTGCTCAGCCAGCTGACCAGGCCTAAATGGAATTGTACCTTGGTGTTAAGCAAGCACAGCTAGGTCTCAGACATTGGTTTCTATTCACATTTGATGCCAAAGGAATTAGAGGTTGGAGAAATAGCTGATTCTGGAACTGTGGCAGAAATATACAAGGTAACATTATATTCCTAAAAAATTATTAAGGAATAATTGATATATAATAAATGACATATATTCAAATTATGCAATTTGATGAATATAGATACATACACATATACTACAGCTTATGAAGTCATCACCAGAATCAAGATATTGAGCACATTTTTCACTCCGCAATGTTTGCCTGTGTCTGTTTTAATCTTCTTGCCTTTTTTCCCTCCCTAGTTAATCCCTGATCTACTTCCTGTAACTTTGGATGAGTTTGCATTTCAGAATATCATAGTATAATATTATACATACTCTTTATCTAGCTTTTCCACTTAGCATAATTGAGATTCATTGATGTTACTTTTATCAATATTTAATTCTCCATTGAGTAGTATTCCATCATGTGGACACATCACAGCTAGTTTGTCCACTCACATGTTGATAGATACTGGTTTGTTTCAGTTTTTTAGTTATTATAAATAAAGCTTTTGAACATTTATGTACAAGTTGTTATATGAACTAACTTTCTTTTTTCTCTTGGGTAAATAGAATGACTGAGTCACATGATAGGAATGTTCATAAGAATTTTCCAGAACTTTTTCTAATTTATTTGTATTATTTTACACTCCTAGTTGCAATCTGCTCAAGTTCAAGTTCCTTCCCAACTCTGCTAGGAATACCTGGTATAACACTGAACTTTTTATCTACCCACTGTACACATACACAAACACACACACATACACACACACACACACACACACACACAGAGTTTTAATTTGCATTTAAGGACTAAAGAAGGTGACTGTCTTTGCATGACACAATGGTTTTAATGTACGACATGATGTTCTTTCTGCACTGATGGAGAGGAGGGATTGTACTCCTATAATACATTCGTTTTCCCAAAACATTGCTGTTGGACAGTCAAAGAGAAGTAATGTCATTAACAATTGATAAAAGGACATAAAATGAGCCTGAAACTTTGGGTTTCAAAAAAACAAGTCTGAGAAACTGCCAATAACACAGGGGTCTAGGGAAAGACATAAGTAACGACATGTGATGTGTGTCCTGGCTGAGATCCTGGAACAGGAAAGGGACAGTGGGCAAAGAGCAACAAAGTAAGCACGAACAATGAACTTAATTAAAGACCTCTCAATTTTATTTTACTAGTGGTAATAAATGTAACGTATTTACAAAAAAATATTAATAGTAGGGAAATTAGATGAAGTCTATGGGAACTCTATCCTACCTCCTCATTTTCTGCACATCTAAAACTGTTTGAAAAAAATTGTCTCAAAAAAAAAAATCCAAGGTGCAGAAAAGGAAGAATCTTTAAGAGGCAACTCCCTGAAAATGACTCAAAACCCAGAGGAATGGGAAAATATCTTTCAAATATTTGTATACAATAAAATACAAACAAATAAGATCGATGCTATTGTAGAAGTACAAGTGTCCTAAAAAAATGATGTTTCTTCTTTTATCTTTATCTCAAGGAATGAGGGGACAGGGCTGCGTGACAGGCCTGGAAAGGAGGGACCATACAGACCAGGTGGGTCTCAGGACAATGTGCAGCATCCTCTAAAACCAGTAGGAAACTTCTGAATGCAGAAAACTTGCATTTTGAAATATTTCCTAGAAGTCATTAAAGGGGTCAGACTTTCATTTTTAAAATAACACTCTGGCTACATTTGTAGGGAGGATTGGAGGGACGCCAGAATATGTAGAGATTTATTAGTGCTATTATTTTAGACCAGGTAAAGATGACAGAAAATTGTTCCAGAGTGGCAAAAATGGAAATGAAGCGAGTGAGGATGAATGCAGAGTATATATTAAATAAAATAAATCAAATGTGTTGATGGAGTAAATATCAAATATTAGTATAATAGGGTATTAATCAGAAAACCAACTATTCTGGCTTATGTAACTCATTAATACAATTGCCATTTACTGTGAAAGGAATCACAAGGACATAAGCACCCTGTTTGCACCTTCTTCTTTAGATCTCAATGTAAATTCTTTTACTGATATGGAACTCTGGCCTGTTTACGAGAGCACCTACTATATATCTCCTCTGCAGATTCCACTATAAAACAAAGACTTGCAAATGTAGTTCAATGCTCCTTCCCCTGGCCAAGTGTGACACCTGACAGAGTATGTGCCCAAGAAATAGTTCACCAATAGTACACATATACTTTAAGTAAAATATACATTTTACTCAAAAACATCTGAATCAGGTATCTCCCAATAATTTTCAAAGAATTCCCTTGCATTTTAGATTTGCACGAATGCATGTTTCTTGATTACAATAGGGTCCAACATAAGTAATTATGAGCAATTTTCAAAAATAAAATAGAGCAGGTCAGAGCTATGGAAGAAAAGAAGCATGCCCAGAATTTGGTTCAAGAACTGTTTTCACTTTGTTTTTTTAATAGCTGAATGTGGGTAAAATAAAATTGATTTTCAAAGCTTAACTTGTGGTACAGAATTTGATTTTGAATGCAGAAGCAGAGTTGGCAAAGCCGTGGCCAACAGAAGAATCATATCAAAGAATCTTTGGCACTTTTTCCCCACTTACGCTTCTGAGACGTTACATGATGTATATGAGGGATATTTCTTGAAATGCCGCCTATGATTATTTTAAAATGAGAGAAGAACGATAGCAAAATACTAGGTTTGGTTTCAGGAATTTTTTAAGGGTAGTGTTTTCTTCTTTCTGTAAAATAAAACAGAAGTCAATTTGCAGGCCTTCACATTGTGTTCTTGAGGCCATTTTTTTAGAAAGAATGCAAGTGCACGGCTATCTCAAACACAGTGTACAGTAATCATAAGCTCAGCAGTTAATTACCACTTGAATTTTCCTGAATTATCTGAAGTGTAGTTTGTCTTTTGGTGTCAGGACTGCTTCACCTCCTATTTCCCTGCCTGAGCTTCAGAAGGCGATCAGTCAATGATAATGGGTTTTTATTCTTTATTTAGTAACCCAATCAACTATGGGAAACAGGATTTCTTCCATTTAAATGGTTCTCAAGATGTAACAGGAAGGGTTTATTTTTAAAATATTTTTAGTTGTAGATGGACACAATATCTTTATTTTGTTTATTTATATTTTATGTGGTACTGAGGATCAAACCCAGTGCCTCACATGTGCTAGGCAAGCTCTCCACAACTAAACTACAACCCCAGCCTCCAGGAGGGCTTATTAAAACACAGATTGTTGAGCTTCATTCCCTGAATTTTGAATTCAGTACAAGATCAAGGTGGGACTTAAGAATTTGTCCTTCCAATAACCTCACAGTTGGCATTAATCTACTGGTCTAGGGCCAAACATCTGATCCTTGGTTAAAAGGTGAGATCTTTGCAATATCTATCTTGCTAATGCCTATGATGAATTTCATTTATTGCCTATTATGAATTTCTGAAAAGAAAGTTCTGAAAATGTTGGGAAAATGAAGCTCAGTGATACTCACATTTTATTCTAATAATCTTTTGAACCAAAGCTATGGCCATCTACATCAGCCCTGATGTGGGAGACCTGACTTTGAGAATGCTCTGACTTGTCTAGGGATGGGAGACTCGATAGAGGAATCACAATCAGGATCAGATGTATCCTTCTAAGATGCCTTAATCATTGACCCCCATGTAATCAAACAAGCATCACTTATTCCTGTGCTTGAATCTGACATTCTACTTCCACAGGTCAATCTAGTAACCTCAGAAAATTCTGTAATTTTTTTCTCAAGCTGCTGGATTTTTCCTTTCACCGTACCAGAACTGTGTAATATATATCAAGTCATTTAAACATGCTTCCATGACATGAAAGTAGAATTCATTTTCAAGAGACTTCAAAATGTAAAAGTATTTTGCCCTTTCATTACCTGTAAATTTATTTTCTTCTACTACATTTTCAAGTCTCATTGAAAATTCTTAACATTTTTTCCAAACCAAAAAATCTGCTTTCTTTCTTTCTAAATAAAGCATCACAAATCAAATCTTTGAATTGAGCATCTTATTTTAACAAGATTTCTTTCCTGTGTTCAGCCCAAGTGAATCTAGCTGACCCATGTACCACTAGTTGCTGTTTCTTTTCTCGGTAAAATCATTGTCTATCCTTTATCTCAAGTCATTCAAGGGTAAAGGTAACCAGGATGCAGAGAAGTTATGTCTGATGTGAGCTACACAGGCTAAAGACTTCCAAAAGGGATTCAGAGACCATTCAGGAATCATGAGAACACTCTAAGAACAATGGAAAATTACAGAACATAAATCACTTTATTGTTCATACTTCATAATTATCATCTGTGTTGAAACTACTTTTATAACTTTCTCTAAGTGTAATGAATCAACAGAATATTATGAACCTTATGTTACTTGAATTTTTCAGGTAAGATTTCACGGCTTTCCCCTACATTTTTGTTTATATTAGCCTGCTCTGATTGCCATAACAAAATATCACAGTCTGGGTGGCTTTAACAACTCAAATTTACTCTCTCCTAAGTCTGGAGAGTAAGAAATCAAAGTGCTGCCAGCCTCTGTTCTGGTGATACCTAGATTCCTGGCTTGTGAAGAGTCACCTTGTCAATTGCATCTTCATGTGGCCTTTTCCCTGGGGAAGGAGAGCACTCTGGTGGCTCTTGTTCTTCTCCTAAAGACGGCCATCAGGTTGACTTAGAAGCCCACCCTTGTGACCTCATTTTTCTCCCTTCGAAGGCCTTAATTCCAAATATGGTCACACAGAGTAAGAGCTTCAGCATGTGAATTTCACAAGGACGTACTCCAGTCTAGAGCAATATTATAACTACATTGCATGTTTTATTATAAACTCCCATTTTAAAAAATTTTCAAAATGTATACAAATTTTAAAGAATTTTCTAAATGCATACAAATGTTATAAAATATTTAATTTTTGCTTTCTAAGTGAGATGTCAGTTAACTTTTTTTTTCTTTCTTAGAGTGTATCTGCAATGTATGCACAGGTTAAATTCTAAACCCCACGTGGCCAACTCTGGTGAATGAAATTCGGAAGCAATTTCCTCCAGAAATCAATGGATTTTAAGATAGCTTGGAGTCTGTGAGAGTATCCAAATGTATTTGATCTATGCCAGATAGTCCTAAATTAATAGCCCTATGGCAATTAAACAAAGAAAGGTTAAAATATTTTTGAGTAAAATACATTCACATATTGGTCTTGAGTTATTAAGAGCCCAAAGCTCTGCCTGCTACTTATTATCTATTTGCCTTCCAGGATGTTACTGAATCTCAGTGATTTTCTTCAACTTATATTTTAGAAGGCAAGAGAGTAAGCAAGCAAAAGCAGGATGGAAAGAAGGAGGGATGAAGGGAAGCAGAGGAAGAGAGTGAGAAAAGAAAGAGAGAAACAGACACAGAAAGACAGAAGGGAGCTTCATGCAAACTAGCATAAGCACGGTGTTGTTTAAAGACAAAATTATGAATAAAGAACTGTATATCTTTTGCTTTGCATTTTATTTCCAACATTGGATACAGAATCAAGCATACAATAGGTGCTTAAATTTCCCCAACTGATATATATACTTGATCAAGATATAAAATCACATGGAAGGGTTAGTAAGAGAAATGAGGAGTTCCCTGCTCCGTCTGTTCACATTCCTGATTATGCTTAGCTGGTCTTTCAGCTGGAGTTCTTCACCTACCTAAATCATGTTTTACCTCCTTTTAAAATTATAAGTTTGGGCTAAATTTACTGATTCCCTGTTATGATGATGGGTCCCTTCCCTTAAGCTTGGGACTCTCATAGATTCACTGTTGATGCCTCCAGTGTAAACCTTGTATTTAATTCCATACATTGTAGCATAAGTGCCCCTGAACTTCCATCTGCTGTTCTTGTCTTACAACTCAACATCTAAAACCTCTGTTTTTGTAGCTTTCCTTTCATAATGTCAAGGTTAATCAACTTCACTTGCTTTTCTATAAATCATAGTTCATCTTTTACGCTTTGTCTCTAAGTCATATCTAATTTTTTATTTGCATAAAAATAATTTGTCTATGAGCTCTAAGTATTGTACATCTATAAACTGTTTTTTTATTTTATTGCAAATATATATTACATAATCAAGTGACCACTTGGCTGGTATTTACATTCCTCTGTAGCTTCCCTCTGCTAGTATTTTCAAACATATGTGCTATAGTCTGAATGCTTGCTTCTTTCCATATGTTGAAACTGAACTCCCGAAATGTGCGGTATTTCAAGGAGAGGACTTTTGCATTAGATGACAAAAGCAGAGCCCTTATAGTGGAATTAATGACCTTTTAAAAGAGGTCCCGGAGAACTTGCTTTTCCCTTGCACTCTTTGAGGACTCAGTTGGAAGCCACCATCCATGTGGAAAGAGGCCCTCACTGGACCCTGCAGGAGACTTGATCTCTAGCAGCATGAACTGTGTGAAATAAATTTTGGTTGTTTGTAAGCTACGAGGACTGTGGTGTTTTGTTAAAGCAAGCTGAATGGGACTTTTCCTTCACTTTACAAATGTTCTTCTAAACAATTCCTGTAGGCATATTGCTCCAGATCCTCAGTCTACTTGCATGTCCAGTGATCCTCTGGTAACCTGATTCTCTGGAAAGGAACTGAAGTGATATGTGACCTTTGTCAGTTTCTGAGGTAGATACATTTCCATTCTGGTTGATATCAAGCAATCGACATCTAGATCAAAAAATTTCTGGGTATCTCCTCTTGACTGCTGGAAGGCAGACCATCTTCCACTCACCAAAACCCCTCTGCCTAGTCCTGCCTGGACCTGAGGGTCTCCCAACCTCTGGCACAGGTGTCATTCTGGAAATTTCTGTTTCTGAATTGCATTTTTATTTCCAAAATTACACTCTTTCTTCTGCGGTGTGCTGAACAAACTGAAATGATTCCCAAAAATTCACTCACAGAAGACAAAAGTCCAGAGATTTTACAAAAATTTAAAGCCTTTCTCTCTCCCACTTTTTCAATAGTTTTTGCTACATTACACATTTATATTTTTCTTCAGAAATATTGCCATTATATTGATTCAAATGTCTTTGTGGGTACATTTTTTCCTCTCCCTGGACACCTATAATAGTTATTTTTACCCTTAAAGATCCAAGTAGATGTTTGTAAGACAATCAATGCAGGAAGAGGTGATGGGGTTGGGGTGATGTGTGTTTCAACTAAGAATATTTGCATAAGCAATCTGATTTCTGGACATGTTTTGAACATGTAGCTGACAGAATTTGGTTATCATTCATTTGGATGTGAGTCATAGAAAGAGAATGAAAAATAACCCCCAATATTCTGATGTGAGCATTTGAGTGTTAGTCACTGAAGGAAAATTCAAGCTACAGGTTTTAGACGGAAATTGAAAATTCAAATTTTGACGTCTATATTTAAATTTTATCATGATATAGGTGATTTCAAGTCCAAGAAATTAAATAAAATCATAGAGCAGATGAATGTAGATAGGGGAAAGAAAGTTACTAAGGTTTAAATATGGTTCCCTCCAAAATTCAAGCAGTGCCACTGTGATAGAACTAAGAGGTGACTAGGTTCCTCCCTAGTGGGTGAGATTAGCTGCGGCATAAAGGCCTAAAAAAGCAAGCTCATCTAGCATTCCCTTCTGCCGTCCACCATATGAGGGTCAGAAAGCAGGCTTGATCTTAGGCTTCTAAGCCCTCTGATCCGGGACAAACTAATTTCTGTTCTTTATAAATTACCCAGTCTCAGGTATTTTGTAAAATGAAATTCAAGGCAAAGGAATTCAAGGACTGATTTGTGGCATATTCCAGTATTTAATATCCAATATTTAGATCATAAAGTAGAGAAACAGTCTAGCAAAAGATTATGACAAAGAGTAAGTAGGGAGGTAATATAATCCCCAAAGGGGATTGTATCACCTAAGGTAAGGGGAGAAAGGGGAAACGAATTTCTGCTTCAAGACACAGGCAGTAATCAGAGATGTCACATGCTGTCAGATTGTCAAGTAAGGTGAGGACAGATACTTAATCATGCATAAGCGATGGAACAGAGTGAATACAGATAACTCTTCCCAGGAATTTGCAATTATAGAGAGAAAAGAAACCAGACATGGATAGAAATGTTCAAAATACTTGAAGATGGGAGGTGGTACAATATCTGCTACCCTGGAGGGAAGAACTTGTTTTTAAGGGACTAACATTAACAAGAAGGCCAGGGGTAATTGCAGGTGCCATAACTAGTACACAATGAAAGTTTGTATTTTGATAATTGAATTAGTTAATTGCGGGTAAACACTTTGAGCAGAGCTTGTCAAAATCTCAGTGAACTTTCAATGGGTGCTGTTATAATATTACAGATGGATCTTCAATTCGATCTAGAATTATATTTTTTGTAAGTCCTCATTATTTACCATTCTATTTCTGCCGATCTCTGCCACCATGTTTGTTAAATATTTTGGTGGCCTCATTCTTGTTCTTTAATTGTGTTCATTTTTAAATTGTTAATTAAATCTTTGCTGTATTGGGTTCTAAAATAAAATAAATGTGTGGTCCACCCACTGTCAGTAATTAGAATCATTCATAAGAAAATATATCTTCATTGACCTTGGGTTTTATTGTTGTTTTCTTATTTTACAAATATAATATCTAAATCCAGGAGTATTTAGAGTAGTATTTTCTAATGTTAACACATAAATATTCTATGTAATTGTAAATGTGTTGATATGCCTGCCCAATGCTATGTTTCAACCAATTGAATTAAAAGGTGTAAATAAGAACTGGCGTTTATTTCATCCATATTTTAAATTCTTGGAAACTCTTCAAACAATTTAAAATACATTTCATTTTAATGTAAAAGTCGGGTTAGAAAACACAATAGGATCATTTGATTTGGGTCATCTACTACATCATGGTCAGCAGCACTTGTCCAAGTGCTTTCAAACTGAAGTGTCCACTTTGTTCTTTAGAGCCAAATAACACTGAAAAAAAAAAAAAAAAGACAGAAGAATAACTGTTTCTAATGCAACAGGCATGAGTAACTGAAGAACTCTTTAGATTGCAGACTTCATTCTTTCTGGTATATAATTAAATATCTTAGTAGTAAATCATTCCAGAATGTGCCATTAATTTTAGACTACTGTACCAAAATTGGTGGCTTCCAGGGAATTTTCTGTGGAATATATTGTTGATCCAAGGCTCCTTCAAACCAATACTGATCATCAATCTCCAAATAAAGTCCTATTATCCAAAGCAACAAAGTGAGTCACTGAAACTGGTCTGTTAGAGGCATGGTGACATAGTTATCATTGAGGAAACAGGAAAGACCTGAAGTACAAAAATGTGCTTAATAATTTGAGTTAAAAGAGGAGAACTTTCAGTTTTCTGCCCAATAGCACAATATCCAAACTGTTTTCTTCACCTTATTGTGTATTTACAGAATATTGTTCTACTAAAAGGAAACACATCATTAAGTAGTATGCACATATCCAGCCAAATAGATGAACAAATGGGTGGAGAAATATCTGAGACTGCACTTAACACTAATTATCTTTTTTTTTAACCTTAACTATTTTTTATTTGTTCTAACTAATTACACATGACAGTAGAATGCACTTTGACACATCATAGGTAAATGGAGTATAATTTCTCATTCTTCTGGTTGTACCTCATGGACAATCCCACCAGTCCTGTAGTCACAAATGTACATAGGGTAATGATGTCTGATTCATTCTACTCTCCTTCCTACCCCCTAAACCTTCCCCTTCCTTCATTCTCCTCTACCTAATTCTTAATACCTCTATTCTTCCCTAGCCCCCCCCCCTTATTGTGACTTAGCATCTGCATATCAGAGAAAACATTCCACCTTTGGTTTTTTTGGGATTGGCTTATTCTATTTAGCATGACAGTCTCCAGTTCTATCCATTCACCAGCAAATGCCATAATTTCTTTCTTCTTTAAGGCTGAATAATATTCTATTGGGTACATAGACCACAATTTCTTTATTCATTCTTCTTCTGAAGGATACCTAGTTTGGTTCCATAGTTTAGTTATTGTGAATTGAGCTGCTATAAACATTGACCCGGCTGCATCACTATAGTATGCTGATTTTAAGTCCTTTGGTTACAAACCGGGGAGTGGAAAACCCAATCAAATGGTGGTTCCATTCCAAGTTATCTGAGGAATCTCTATACTTTTTCCAGAGTGGTGGCACCATTTTGCATTTCCACCAGCAAGTATGAGTGTACCTTTTTCCCCACTTCCTCGTCTATATGTATTGTTGCTTTTATTCTTGATAATCATCATTCTAACTGAAGTGAAATGAAATCTTTGTTTTGATTTGCATTTCTCTAATTGCTAGAGAAGTTGAACATTTTTTCATATATTTGTTTTTCATATATTTGTTGTATTTCTTCTGTGAAGTGTCTGTTCAATTCCTTAACCCATTTATTGATTGGGTTATTTAGATTATAAGAATCAGATTCAATTTGTTTTACACATGACAATATTTTTTAAGCCATAAGACCATTCTATGTGTATGAGATGGAGCATAGTCATGTTGCAAAAATTATGGAATCAAAGAAAATTATAACAAATTTTATAAGCGTTTGAAAGGTCGGGGATGTCTGGAATGTTGCCTGACAACAGGCAAAGCTGCTGGGAAAATCACCTGTTCATAACGACCTTGAAATCAACAAAATGAAAATAACACAGTACTCATCTTTCTATCTCCATGTGGATATTATTTTCAAAAGTTTCAGACAACTACATGCAAAGTAAGAAGCCTCATTGGGGGTAGGCACACAGAATTTGTATTAGAACATTAACAATTTGTGCAGAAAAGGCATTGTCAGAAGAATGCTACAGGCAGCCTTTTGATAAAAAGAATTGCCTCCATGGACAGGCATGATAAGCTGTAAATCCCAGCTCAACGATTACCTAGACGTGTGACGCCAGGAAGTGCATTTAAATTCCAGAGGCCATCTTTTCCTTATCCCTAAGTAACAGGACGTGAGGACTTAATGAGAGAACATGTGTAAAAGCCCCGACTGTATTACCAGAATAAACGTTCTTTTCAATGATCCAATTAGAATTTTACATTTTATTTTTATGTACATATACACCTATAGCCATGGTGCTGTTTGTCTTGCCTGACCTTTCTAAATCCTCCAGTGCTTATACCAGCAAGTGAATTTTTAATCTTAGTATTTATTGTTAGAACTCAAAGGTCACAGTCTCCAAGCAACCCTGATCATTGTTTGTTACACTTAAAATATGTACGACTGAAATAGAAATCTTAGGTCTAAATATCTTTAGACTCACATCAATGAGGAAGCACCTAACTAATTCAACCAAAAAAATACGTTTTCAAATGTATTCAATATATTTTAATTAACCATAACTTCTTTAAGCAGAAGCAAAAAAATAAAGCTCTTAAGCTTGTTTTTATGTCTTTTCACAAGAAATGACCACCAACCCAAATTATGTGCATTCAAAGACTGACATCTGAGGGAAACATATCTATTATTAGTACATTGACAGTTTCTTTTAAATTTGAAGGTCAGTATTTGCAAGGAATTTCCTAGAAATATGTCATCTTCAGCAGATATCTGGATATGTATACATTAGTGAAATTCTGTTTACTAGATCTTCTGTAAGATTAAAATGAGTCTGTGTATGACACCTTAAACCCTGTTCAGTCTGTGTTAAATATTCTCACCTCTAAGCAATGACAGGACATTGGCAACCCCAGACAGGTCATGACATCTAGGTGCCAATAGCAAGTGATCTGGCATCTGCCAATTGGTCATAATGCAAAATGCATTTCTGGAAACACTAATGGATCCACTAAGTGGGAACTTGTAACACAAAACTGAACTTTAAGAGATGCAAATGGAACTAAAGTTGATAGAATTTTCTGTTTTGTTTGCTTCCCTTTCTTTTGTTTTTGATGAATTTGTATTGCTTATAGTGAAAATACACATGTAGGCACAACAGCATTGTTTCTGTTGCATTGAAATTATAATATTCTCATCAATGTAAAAGTGCTATCGTGGGATTAGTTATTTTTAAAGCAAGTAGATGTTATTAGTAATCTCATGATGGCAAAGATCAAGGTGATAACATTGTTTCAGTCTTTGGTAAGTAATGGAGGAGATTTCAGCTTTCCAGGTGCATGATGCTTGTAAAATTCATGGATGGCACTGGAGTTGGCTTTCTTAGTCTATTCAAGGCTTGTCAATGCTTCCTCTATGAATAGTCATTCTATATTTTTTGGGAGGTACCAGGGATTGAATACAGGGACACTCAACCACCAAGCCACATCCCTAGTCCTATTTTGTATTTTAGAAACAGGGACTCACTGAGTTACTTAGCACTTCACTATTGCTGGGGCTGACTTTGGACTCATGATCCTCCTGCCTCAGCCTCCTCAGCCTCTCTGGCCTCCCCAGCCACTGGGATTAAAGGCATGCGCCACCATGCCTGGCCTCATTCTATTTTTTATCAATGTCCCTATCATATACTTCATCATATACTTGCATATATGACTTTAACTCCTAAGCATCTGACATGGTAATTATAGTAGTTTTATGAAGATGCCTTTCTGGCCACTCCTATTATGTTGTTATGGATCAATTTGAAATACACCGTTTATATTTTAAATGACTCTTCCAGTATGGATTAGATTTTGTTTTGTTTTAGGTTTTGTTTTGAACTGTGTCTAGAGCTGGTATACAAAGACTCTGCAAATCAATTAAATCTATAAAAAGGACAGAATCTTTTCACTGTGATAGACTAAGAAAAATTCTTCTCTCAGAACATTTTCTAATGAAAGACACGGTACAGTATGCAGGCATCTGTGTCAAGATGATTGACTTTCAGTTCATTAGCCAGAGAACTGGGCTCTTCTCATACTTTCTTAAAAGCTCAGCCCACAGCCCAGCAAATATTTGATAGCAGAAAAGTAGCTGTGAAGACTTAGAGGAAGAATTCATTACTGATATTAAATAGAATTACATTCATTTAACAATATACCAGTGAGTGTTAAAAATAATGGAAATTAAATGGCACTTGTCAAAATAGGTTTTTAAAAGGATATTTTCTGAACTTCTTGCTTCAGATTTTTTTTTTGTCATTTTTATAACAAAATGTGACTCAACATAACTGGTCAGTGAGAATAGTTTTCCATGTCATTAATGTGAACTGCTGAGCTCTTACTAAGTTGCATGATGAGTCTAGCAACTCTAGAACTTTTCAGATACAAGAATCAAAAAAATAATAATTTAATTAATGACAGGAAAAGTTGAATATCCATTTTTTTGAGGTTCCTTTTGACCAGTCTGTCTTTACCAATCCGCTCAGCTTGACTAACATTCAACACGCTTTTCTTATGATTCTAGCCCATCATCCCCTCAACCCCTCAGGGCACTTAACTTTAGAAAATTAAAGATTTGCAAATCCTTTCTTTGTTCCTTTTAGAAATAAATGACCTCTTGCCACTTTTCCAACTCAAAATTATCTTTGTCAAGAACTTAGGACCCATCCTTTTGAAATGCAATTGTTAAGAGAGAGCCCCTCTCTAGGTCTCGGGAGGATCTGATGTCTGCAGTGGCAATTGGCATACACAAATGGACTGAGGGCACCTATGGACGTCTCCCTAATTCTGCAGCACTTTCCACTAGCTCACCATAGTCTTAAAAATTCTCCCTTATTTTGTTTGGGTGAGAGTTGAGTTCAAGTTCATTTCCCCATCGTGTTAGTCTTGACATTAAAGCAATTCTCTGAAATAAACTCTCCCATGCCTGTTAAACATGTCCAGTGTAATTTCTCTTTGACACAATTTTATTACAACAAATTGTTACCTTTTCTGCATTTTCTATTTCCTGCCCTTTTTATTCCCTATGCAAATTTGAATAAAGAAATTATGACTGTGAGGCCTTATAAAGCAAAATGGTATGTTTTTCTTCCCTTCACTCATTTACAATCAATTAAATGTGTTCTCGGGTCAAAGGAGACATATTTATTTACCCCTTACCAGAGATTCTGCACACTACTTACTTAACACTTGATGTTGTAGAAAATAATTCAGGTGACACTTAGAGTCATTGTATTTTATTTTTATTGCTGTATATTTAACACTTCGCATTTCACGTTATATTATTATATTTTTGTCTTCATTTTTGTAAAGGCAATTTGTATTTAAGTATATGCTCAAGTGTCCCTAAATTTGTGAGATGCTGACAAGACTGATGCTGGCAACAGTTGCTCACCCACAGTCGCAGGATCCTCTGATGCCTCGGATCCTAGGCCACAGACTGGGAAACTCAATTGAGTAAAAATTAGCAATTACTGCAAATTTCAGTGCCCTTGAACCTTGACTTCTATACTAAGGAATTATTTCCTCATGGATAAGTTTACTAACTGAGATTATGTGTTGGTTAATTTTTTCATCTCAAATATTTATGAAAACCAACTACTGTCAAAAGTACTCCTGTTCTAGAGAGAATAAATAAATAAATAAATAAAACAACTATGAACACAAACTCTTTGATGATGTCATAGTCCAAAGGACCTCAAACTGTCATCATTTAATTATAGACAATTTAAATGATAGGTAGCAATAATCATACCTGATGTACTGCTGGGATTGGAAAGAAGATGGCCAACAAATAGAAATGGAGAGCACAATTTAAAGAAATGTTGGAATTTATCAACTGAGAAAGGATGAAAGGCAGTCCTGGCAAGGGACCCAGCTCCCAGCTTTGTCCAGGAACAGAAGATATGGAACACTGTGGCATTTGGGAACAAGGAGAGGATAGAGCTGTTTTTGGTATGAAAAAGAGAGATTAAAGTCTCATGCTTTACCAACTGCTTTAGATTTAGCTTCGTTTAGCTTTTATTTTACTATCGTTTTCTAGCTTTTCTTTCCTCTAATTTTTAATTTTTAAATTTCTTCTCTGTCTCTTGTAAACAGTAACAATTGCTTTTTATTTAGAGTTGGATTTCTTTTGTAATACTATGTGAAAGTGTCAGTCTTACATTTAGTATGCTTATCATAAAGTTTAACTGAGTTTTACCATCTCTTAAAACAGCTTTATTAAATTGTAATTGAACACAATAAATCACACAATCTTTAAAAGACACTGACATGATGTATCCATCATCTCTCAGGTTTTCTTGGGCCCCTTTGCAAATCCTCTGGCCCACTTTCCCAGCAACCACTGATCTGCTTTTGCACTGGATTATTTCACATTTTCTAAAATGTTATGCAAATGAATCATACATTAAACACTCTTTGGCACTGAGGCTTCTTATCACAATGTAACTATTTTGAGATTTTCCCACATGGGAATAAGAAGTCCATTTTCTTTTTGCTAAGTTGCAATTCATGGTGGGTTCATGCATGCTCTGCCACGTTCTCCCAAGTGACTGTTGATGGACAGCAAACATACCTATAATGATCACTGCAGGGCTACGTGCTTCTCTGTCTCTTGGAAAAGACCCACAAGTGGAGTGACTAAGTCCTAGTGTACATCCATGTTTACTTGTTTAAGAAACTGACAAATTATTTGCCAAAGTGGTTACACAATATTTCATTTAAGCTGAGGTGATTGGGAGTCCCAGTTCCTCTACTTGTTCCCTATGAGTATTTTAAATTTTATACGAGTACATAAGTGATTTTTTTTTTCTTATTGTTGATATTTAAGGGTTTTTCACACATTTTGGGTAAACATCCTTCTTCTGATTTTCTCCAAAGTTGGACTTGTTTTAATTTAAGTTAAGTTTTCCAATGGGGAGAAATTTCTAAATTTGAAGAATTTAAATGTACACTATTTTATCTATTTTTTTGGTCCACTCCCATGAAGGATATTTACTTGTATGATTAGCCCACTTGAAATTGTTCTTTAGCTTACTGGTGCTCTGGTCATTTATTTATTTGTGTTCAGCTTATGCTCTGAGTGTTTCATTTGGGTAGTTACTATTGCTGTGTCTTCATGAGCTCCTCTCTGTTCCACTGCAAACTCAATCTTCTATTAATTCCACCTAGCATATTTTTTCATCTTAGACACACTACATTTCATCTGAAAGTATAATTGAGTCTTTGTTATACATTCAATGTCTCTACCTATGAATATATAGAATGGAGTTATAATTTGTGTTTTGATGTGCTTGTCTGCAAATTCTAACATCTGTGTGGGTGCTGCATGGATTTCAATTCTTGAATTTCCCCCTCATTATGGATTGCATTAAATGGAAAGTTTTAAATTCTTTTCCTTCTTGGGACTTTATAAAAATTCCTGTAAATGTTAATGAACTTCATTGGGACCAGTTTTACCTTTAGGAATTTTCTAATGTAGCTGGTTAGGTAGTACCAGAAGTTTTCTCATTTGAGGACTGTTCCCTACTGTTGAGGCAAGACTCATTTCTCTTCTCCTCAAACAGACTGTGCAGATGAAATCTTTCCAGTCAGGCTGGTGGGAGTAGGCACTGTTTTGCGTTCTATTCCTGGTAACTCCGTGGTTTTCCTCTTTTCCTGAGGGATTTTCTCCTGTGCATGCCCTGATCAGATCTCTGTGGGCTCCCAGAGAGGACTCTCAGTCTTCTGGGCTTTCTCTCCATGTACTTTTCTCTCAAGTAGTCTTACCCATCTCCCCAGTCTCCAACTCCAGGTTCTCAAAGCCTGGATCTACTATTTTCCTCAAACTGAAATTCTCTCATCAATTACAAAAAGGCACAGTGAAGAGAAAAAGGAAGCCAGGCAATGCCATTTAGTAGCCAGGAGGGGGAAAAAAGGATACGAAGAAACCAACACACAGTGAATTAAAGAAGATGGCGTCATGGGGAGCCAGGCTTTGGGGTCTTGCAACTGACTGTGTGCCCACAGCTGAAGAGAATGTGTGCATACTCAGCTCCTGGCTTCTTCAAGTCTCACATGCTATGCCTTTTCCCACTCTCTTCTTACCTGCTCCCTTAGGTTAGATCATTGCGTTTCTTGTCTCCTTTCACGTTGTACTCAGTTTTTGCTACTCTTAATTCACATTGTTTGACATTTTCCTTTCTCTCCCCACCGGAACTGCAATTTCCCCTGTGTGAATACCTGAATTTGTTTATTGAAATTACAACTGACTACAATTGTAATCTATTCTTTACCTAGAACATACATGTCTAAGTGTGAGATGTCACAGACTAACAAATAATGTTAGTTAAAATTATCTTTCTGATATTATAATGGAAGAATAATAAGGCATTTATTATTTTATAAAAGCCTATAAAGTTGCAAAAGTCTTAACAGTGTGCATTAGAATTCTCTCCTTTAAAGCTTTCACTGGTGCTTTTTCTATTAAAAAAAATGAAACATTTTCTCATTCATGATGGCAAATCATTTCTCAGTGCTACCTTAGTTTTTGTCTTTCTTTGACTATTATTTTGTCTTTTGGATTATATTATATGAAGAACACTTCATGTTTCTTCATAAACTATTGCAAAAAAAATGACTTTAAATGATTTGTTGAAATAAAAAACAAGGTACAATTAATGAATTTATAAAATTTTTTCAAATAATTTTATTATTTATTTACTTATTTTTGACCATGTTTTAAATGAAAGATCATTAATTTTTCCCTTACAGAAAGTGGTCTTCAAGCAATCATAGACATTTTTTTTTTTTGCTGTCTGAATGGAATCCAGGAAATCTTAAATGATAGAAAAGTACTCTACCATAAAGGTACATCTGCAGATACAAGAATGATTTTTATTTTTTCAGTAGAGATTGACACATCCCAGGAAGTTTAGCAGTGTCTTCTTCTTTAACAACTTGGATTGTGACTTCTAGTCTTCTAATCCCAGAAAGTAGACTATTCATAAACAGCAAAGTTTATGCAGTGATGTTAAATTCCCAGTGCACAAACCTTCTCTGAACTCCCAGGTTGAACTTGAGGACTACAAGGGCAATCTTTAGCTTACTCCAGCCCATGTGGACACCCATCTTCAAAAGAGACACAGGCAACACACCTTTCAAGTTAATTGTGCTGTGAGACTAGCCTTCCAGTGACTGGTATAGTACCCCCTCCTCCCTCACTGGTTCACCCTTCTTAAAATTGATTTTCCCAGTGGTTTTCTGGTGAACCAATGTCTACCAAATCATGGCAGATTGAATGTAATCACAGTGAGAGATTTTATTATGAAAACAAGTTTATTCTAGAAATGCTTTAAAATTTTTAAATAAAATGCACAAAAGTGTTTAATATACTCAAATATTTATTATAAGGAGTAGGTAGAATCATTGTGATATTTTTGTTCATGTGGCAGGTACTGCACTTGTCTGTTACATATGTACTTCAAATATTTTGCTACATTTTGAAAGGAATACTAACTAGCAAAATGGAAAGTAAGTGCAATAGAACATAAGATTGAAATTCATGGGTGGAAATTCAGACTTTGAAGAGAGAGTTACATATGTTCCTGTTCCCTTAGGCAACTTATACTAATTCAGCCAGCAGTAGAAGGCAGATGGATCATGTAGACAATGAACTCAGTAGAATTCTGGGATTGAAGTTTTGACAGAGACAAACTATTATCAAACAATAAATTTGTCAGGGAAATATTCATCATTAGATATGTGTTCTTTCAATTTTGGGAAAGAAATCATATTGCATCATGATTAGTATATGTTATTAAAATGTTTGGATAATCTGACAATGTTGTTACTTTTAATTCTGTGGCTTTGGAGCATGTGTGCAAGCCACATCAACTGCTATGCCATTGTATTTGCTAACAGAAAAAAGTGTGTTTCTTTCAACTATATCTTCTTGAGCAAAATGTTACCTCTTTCTCCTAAAAGTTTGCAAAAAGTATTTACTATCAGGTTTAAAAATAACAGTGGTGTTGAATCTACAAACTGAAAACAGAAAAATCCATATTTTAAGAATGACATTTTAGGTAAAATTTTTATAGTTAATGACAATCAGAACAAAATGAGAAATTTTTCTTCTTTTGCATCTCACCTTTATTCTTATATTGGATTCTAATTCTTCAGTCTGGACAGCATCCAGAATTTTGATGTCATATAAAACAAGTTCACAACATTCTGTTTTTCCATCTCTTTGTTAATATCCAATTTTTTTGTGATTGTTATATTTTCTACTAACCTCATGAACTACTTCGTATTAAGATGACCTGTTAGTTGAAAATTAATTAAAATATTATTTGTTACCTAGGTGATATTACTTTATTCAAAAAGTGAATTCCCAACAAAACATGCTTTGAATCTAACAGAAATAGGTGATTTAGAGAGGAAATGCATAAATGTGAAGATCAGATGAAAAAAATATAAATCACCTAGTTTGGTTTCTTTATAATGAGATCGTTATTTGACCTCGAAATAATAGATATATTCTCCAGTACTTAATATTCTCAGAGGTACTTAGAATAAAGTGACTTTTTATCACTTCAACCTTAAAATTACCCATACAAATTTTGGGGTAAAACATGAAAATATAATTATCAGTTTCATTAAATATCTTCTTTCTTTATTAAAGCAAAAATCTTTCAAATGTACATGGAGTTAAAATGATAAATTTTAAAATTCCTGTGTTAAGATCTTGAAAGTGTTTGGGGGTTGTAGTCATTCTGTTTCTGCTCCTATTTTGTGCACTTGCTTTATGGTGATTAATAACTAACTGGTATGCCATTAAATCATTATAAGTAAGACAGGTCACATGCTTTGGCTAATGAATAAAATGGGTGCCTCCAGGGTCAATAATTTACCTAGAATTCATTCATGATTTCAAGTGCCAAAAATTGTCTTTCTTTCATCGGGTCATGACTCATTTTCCCTTGGTATTATCTCTTTCTGAATCCATAATTTCAGTCGTTTTCCTGGTTGTGAATGACTGGGCTCCTCAGTTTCACTGCTTCCTGGGATTTGGAACTTGATTCTTTTCTCTTAGGTCCACTTGCCTTTTGAACCCAGCATCTTCCATTGCCTCAGATAGCCACTCCCATCTTCTAGATGAAGTTCTTTTTGACTACTCATCCCTACAGTACTTCAGATAATATATTTCTGGACCAACATTTTATCTGTATACACAAAGATGAAAATTGAAACACTCTTGGCCCTTGAAATCTCATAATCTTAATGTGAAAAAATGTTCATATGATAATAATAATATGATCTGAGGAAAAGCAAATTTGGTATTGGCTATTAGAAAGTGTGCCCTCCTGAACACACCCACATCCTTACACACTTGTTAACTCAAGTTTAAGTTTGTATGCTTGCAGGACAAGTGGGGTTGTCCTAGTTCCTCTTCACTTGTTCTTCCAGCATCATTTTACAGAAACAGGAAACAGGGAACATTTGATTGTTGTGATGCTTAATTGAATATTACAAATTTTCATTTTGATTTATAACACAGGAATAAAATTTTTTTATCATTCTGTTATTTTCTACTGAAAAACTAGACCTCGTATCAGAAGTCATTGTTACAATGAAAATATGTTCGTATGTGAATCCATTAAATAAGCATATCAAAGAGAAGGCATCCACTGTACTTCAACATAATTCAAAAGACAATTTGCTGGTTATATTATGCATTGAAATAGATAAATATCATCTAAACTCATGTTTCGACAGGAAATTTAAAAAGAAACCCTTTATTCTATAACCACCTGTGACAAGATTCTTATGTATTTTCCAAGATTGTCATTTAAATGTTTTATAATAAAAAGCTTCACTTTGCGGACTTCCAATGGCAACTCTTACTGTCTCTCCACATCTGCCTCAGAGGATGAAGAGAAAGCCGGCAGAGCAGGGTGAGGAACAGTCAGCTGCGACCAAGAAGTAATGCATCTTTCTCACTTCATTGAAGTTTTCTAATTCTAGAATTGATTTCACATTTTAAAGTTCACCTGAAATCAAGTGGAACCAAAACAATTTACAAATATAGAAGCTTAATACTTGAAAACAAGATCTATTTGCTGTGTATGTGTAGGCATTCATGCAGGTATTTCTGTATATCAACAAAGCTTATATATAATAACTGACAAATGTTCTTTCCTTTATATAAGAGTCTTTTATTTTTCCTAAGGACATGCTCAATTATTATTACTCTGCACTGCATGTAAATAAGTGAACAGAAATAGAAATCATTCTTCTATGAAAAGATAATTGTATTTATATACTACCTTCTGCTGACCTTGCTCTTTAGTGTCACTTACTACCACAATGTCTTGAAAAATAGCCAGCATCCCTAATGATAGTTCAGCTGGCTTCCACGAATTTGTTATTTCCATTTCTTTAACTGTTCCCTTTACTTATCCAAATGTATTTAATCAAATGCTTCAACTTCAAGGGCCATTTAAAGTCCTCTTTTCCCCTTGGTGCAGCGCAGACCTGGTTCTTGAGTGGATGAGGCAGAGTCACACTCCTGCAGTCCCCCACACTTCTATAGGTTTGCAGCCACCAGGTTGTGGTTGGGAGAGGCGAGAGGACAGAGATTTTTCCCAACTGATGATCACTATGAGCTCCCAGTTTTCCCCCACACTGGCCGTAACTGCTCTTCCTTTTGAAATCTCTCCACCAATTTTTCACCCACTTTCTGGTCAAAATAATTTAATTCTGTACCTCTATGAGCAAGATCTACTTTACATTAAAAAGAACTTGTGCTACTCTTGCTATACCAACTTGAGCTATTTCCTTTCTCAGTTCTTTCAAGCTTCCTCTGTCCCTCTCTGTGTCCCAGCACCATCAGACACTGCTAGTTCAACAGCTGACTAATGTTTATCAAAATATATTTCTAAACATTTGATTTAGTTAACAGGGTCAGGTGATGTCATTGCCATTCATTCAGATTTTTCTGAAGAAGAAACAGGGAAGTGGGGGCATCTACTCACACACTCAGTGTTTCTTCAAACAAATGTGCTGACCACTGTCCCTTTCTCAGCCCTGGTTCTGCTGAGGGATTTGGAAGGAGGGCTGAAATGACCTGTTTAATCAATCACTTCTGGGTTATGACTGCACCTTTGGCTCTTTGCTGAAATTATTTGTTATTTACATTTCTTTAATTGTGAATTTTGATTGTGGGGTTCCCTAACATTCTGCCAACATTCAGCTAAAATTGGTGCTGGAACTGTATTACCATTCAGGTCAACTAATCACAGGGTAAAAATGCTATTGACTCAAACGGACTACAAGTCTTCGAAATCAGTGATCACTTTATAAAATCTTTGTGTCTTTGTGGTGATAATTTGGCAAAAGCATATATTCTGCTAAATGTTTAATAGAAGATGACGTCATGTATTTCATGTACTGTGAGCATTTGCTTTTATTTTTAAAAATTCAGGACAATAGAACTCTAAATAGCTTTAAGATTTTTAAAAATGTGATCAAATAATTGGATGGATAACTCCATGAGGACAATAGCATAACAAGCAAGTGGAGTATTTTTGAAAGAAATGGCCAAGAACAACAAACCAAAATCACAAAAAGTTCACTAGTTTATAGATATGCATCCTATATACCTAAATAGAACGATTAAGCAAAGTAAAAGAATGAAAGGGAAAAAAAGAACATTGCTATCATTACCACTGAGGAGATGAGAACATTGTTATCATTACTACTTAAGAAGATGTGCAACTAACTATTTGCTAAGCAACAATAATTTTTACAAATGTACATAACATACATACTGCATCTAATATTTAATATGATGTAAGAATGATTAAAATCCTAAAATACATGCAATTTTTCATTTTAGGATCTATTTAATGTCAGATTTGTTGAATACACAGTAAAGCTCTTTGAATACACATTTATTTTCTAAAATCAAATAAAGACAAAAATCCAAACTAGAGAGGGAACAAATTATGATATGAAATGATTGAGTAAAATTAATTGTACTAGTAATTTGGAGTAGTTTAGAGGATCTTAAAAATAGATTGAACATAATCAACTCAATGGGCATAAAAATATTTAGCAAAGTTGAATGCCCTTTCTTGATAAGACAATAAATTAGGTATAATATAATTTCCTCCAACTATTCACATGAAATGCATACCAAAAAGGCACACAGATGACATTATAGTTAATGATAAGCAACATGAAAGCTTTCACCCTAATATATGGAAAATATCCAGGATGTTTAATTGCTGCATTTCAGTTCAATATTGTCCTAGAGATTGTTGTCAGGGCAATAAAGCAAGAAAACTAAAGTTATTTGTACAGGAAAAGAAGGATTAAGTTCTCTAATAAAAGACAAAATTTTCATATGCATATATATTTTTATGAAATATATATGTGTATGTATAGATTTCATATATATATATATCTTTATATATGTATGAAAATTCTAAGGAATTTCCTGAAAAGCAATCAGAACTAAAAAAACAATGCATCATGATTGTAGGTTCTAAAACAAAAGATAAATAAATAAATAATCGAGTGAGTGAAAAGAAAACACACAGAATAGAAAAATATTTGCAAATCATACTCATGATAGGGAACTTGCATCTAAAATGTTTAGAAGACTCATAACTCAATAATAAAAACAAATTAAAAATTATTGTGTGTGAGAAAAAGAAAATTCATCTAAACAAACATTTCTACAAAAAAGGAGACAAAGGGCAAGTAAAATCTCAATGTCATTAACTGACAAGTAAATATAAATCAAAACCATAATGTGATGCCATTTCACATACTCTGAAACGGCAATAAGCAATATGATAAAGTATAAATGAGAATGTGGAAAAGTCGGAACTCCTATACACAGCTGTTGGGAATGTAAAGTGTGCAGCCCCTTGAAAGGCAATGTGAAAGTTCCTCAAAATGTTCACGAGTCATATATGACTCAGAAAATCCTAAGTGTTTAACCAGGAATTTCGAAAGCATCTGTTCACACAGAAACTTGAACACGAATGTTCTTAACATCAGTGTTCCAAGTGGCCGAGAGAAAGCAACAGCATCAGACGGTCAGTGTATCAGTAGATGCCATATGTGCATAAGATGGAAGTTTATTATAAAAAGGAACAGAGTCGTGACATTCTAGAATGTGTCACCACTGGATAAAAACATTGCCGAATGAACTTTGAAAACACAGTGCGCGGTGAAAGAGGTAAATGAAAATCACCACATACCATCCTGTTCCATGCAGAGATGAGCCCTGACTTAAGATGGTTTCACCTCAGGTGTTTTAAGTTTAGAGTGGTGATGTGAAATGACAAGAATTCAGTAACACTGTACTTCGGAGTTTGAACTTGGAATTTTCCTGGGCTATGATATGATGTGATATGATGCTTTTTTGTGATTCCAGGCAGCAGGAGCACACCTGAACTCCCAGTCAGCCTTATGAGCTTGAGTGTTAAAAACAGTATTTGCTACAGTATACTGTGCTGCTGAGCTACAAGGTCCAACAGCTTAGGTAACAAGTGTATTTTTAACTTACTATAGTAACAATTTATGATGGGTGTATTAGGACATAACCCATTGTGAATTGAGAGGATCTGTATGTGAAATGTCTAGAATAAGTGAACATATACAGATAGAAGGTAGACTAGTGGTTGCCTAGGGGGAGAGAAGTGCAAGATCATAGCATATTGGGGGAAGTGAGAGACAGGATTTCTTCCTGGGATCAAAAAAAATCATTCTAAAATGAGATTTCGGTGATGATTTTATAACTTAGTGAGTATATAGTCAAAACACTGAATCAAACTATTTAATTAGGTGATTTATATGATATGCATCCTATATACCTCAATAGAATGATTAAGCAAAGTAAAAGAATGAAAGGGAAAAAAAGAACATTGTTATCATTACCACTGAGGAGATGAGAATATATTGTCAACACCTGGGCTTGGGAACACATTATGGCCCTTTACCTGCTACTTAAATTGCCTAATTAGATATTCTATAATGAGCTTACCTTTCAAAAATTCAAACCCATTGTGGCTATCATGATTCATGACAGAAAGCATTTTAAAAGGGGAGTGAACATACCTTTTTGTCTGAAATAAAAAAATGAGAGTCTGATTGAATTTTTAGGGATCTGCTTGCTCAACCTCTGGAAGGAGTCTTGTGCCCTTTGCATGACTGGGGTGAAGAAGATGTGTGGTATGCACAACATTTTAAGATTGTTAACTGTCTGTGCTCGGTGAGTACTCTGGAATCACACTAGGAAGTTTTCCATATTAGGGACATTCAGAATGTATGTTGTAGGGACAGGGAGTTTTGATAACATGGTGATGCTGTGGTGCAAGACAACTAACCTACAATCTAGAATGGGTGACTAGAGAGAATGTTCTGTGGAGTCGTCACCTTTGCCTAGATGCCCAGAGTGACATTATGTATGAATGGGGCATTCTGCCATTGCCTTTTTCCTGGGAAATAGTAGCAAAGCCCACACCTGCCCATTTTGATTAACCATGATGAATAGGAACCATCTTAAGCAGTCAACCTTGAGCATTACTTCAGCAAAGTAGAATTATTGCAGAGCAAACTTAAGGTAACTTTTCTGATTGTGGCAATGAATGGAGTAAAAATTTTGATGGCAAAAACTACCTTTCTGGTAGTTTTCTTTGGTTAGCTAACAAGGCAAGTTTCCTATATGTTAATAGTGAATTATGAAAAAAAAAAGTTATGTTTACTCCAATTACCTGGGTGGAACTTGACATTTCAAAGATTATATAAGAAGGACAATGATTAAGGGGAACTGATATGCCTTCCTAGTTTTCCTTAATGACTCTTCTAGTATAAATTTTGGAGTCCAGTAGAATAGTTTGGATTCCAGGAGATTGGATTCCAATATGGGTTTATGGCAATGCCACCAAGTACACTGCAATCTGCTGCCCAGCTGCCATAATCTGGCAAGTCAAGATTTGGACTTGACAATCAGGAAGGCAGTTTATGAGAACCGTTCATTGATAACATCATAACTGACTCCTCAGAGGAAGCATCACAGAGGCATTGCAGACCGTAATCACCCGAATGACAAAAAGAAGCTTCCCAGCAAATGCAGTTTAAATTCAAGTCTTTATCTAAGTCTGTGAAATTCCTGGAGCAATCATGGACATTCTTTGAACTTTCAGAAATGAGTTATCTCTCACTGACCCTTCCACTAAGTAAGAATCTCAGAGACTAGCAGCCTGCTCAGATTTAGAGAAAAATTTCATTTTTTAAGACTTCTGTTGATCCTGATTCCAAACAGACCCAGAAAGATTCCTGAATTTGAATGGAGACTGAGCCAAGACAGCATTTAAAGTTTTACAGAAGACTAAGGTTTAGGCAGTCTTGCTGGGTTCTTGTGAACTGAGAGTTCCTATGATATTAGTAGAATATACAAAGAGAATACACGTAGACTGGTGTCTCACACAGAAATCACACAAGGCAGCCAGCAGAGAGCTCTTGGGGTTTATACTCAGAATCTGCCTAATGCAGCTCCTTAGCATAGCTCAGATGAGAGACAATTGCTAGCTTCTCTCTGGGGGGCAGGCTAGTTGATACTCTGCATTAGAAAATTCTGAGGGCAGAAATACCAATACCCATCATGTTCAGGTAATTATGGAGAGACTTTTAAGCCCAGCAAAAGTCACTTATTAAATGGAGATATTATTTTCAAAAGCATATTCCTACAGGAAACTCAGGAGTAAGGCCTTGTCTATACACGCAAGATACTCGACTGCTGGTAAAACAGTTCTGCAAACCTAGGACTATCTCCCTTCCTGCACTGTCATATTACAGTTATGCCTGGTTCTTTGATGAGACATTCTAGATTGAGAGCTCCTTGTTGTGTGTTGATCAACAGTAATATTCCATGCAGAAGGCCAGTCTCAGAAAATAAGGAGAGGGCAAATCACCAGAGTATACAGAATGGAGAATTGAAATTAGTGTCCTGCTCCTGGGGAATTGCTTGGATATTTACAGAACTTTAGGTCACAGCTAATAGCCTCACTATAAGGTCAGGTCTGAGATAACAAGACAATGATACGAATAAAACCCCAATCTAATTAGTACACTATATTACTGAAAATTCTAAGGGAATTTGGAGTATTAAAGTGAGCTAGGGCATGTATACCTTAAAGTCAAATTTTCAATTCAGAGGGGGTTTCGAATGCTAAATAGAAGTCTTAGATCTCTAGCTGCCCATGTGAAATTGATGGACCCAAGTGCAGGAGCTGTACATCACTTGATTAGGACATAATGCATACCCCTTTGCATCTATTGCAGTCACTAATGTGGTAAAAACACCTTTCTCAACGTCAGTAGAAAAGGAATCACTTAAAAATTACCATAGATGGAATTTCCTGAGGATATCTACCAGTGCACAGGTGACAAGTGGATTAGATTGAGGCTCTGGCAGAAGCCCCAAGGGATGGAGTACAACAGTGTATTGACTGGGGTTAAGAGTTATTCTACCCTAGGATAGAATCAGCCTGTGATATCAGCCTGTGATAGAAGCAAACAGATAATTCAATCTGAAAAGGCAATTTCTCTATACATTTAAACTATGTGCATACAGTTATTCTGATTAAGTCAGATTATCTAAAGTTACTGGTTTATGAAAATTGTGAAAAACACAATATGTGAAAATCCTACCTACAACTCTTATTGAAATGGCACCTTCAGTTTAATTTAGAATAGCCAAATTGCACAAATAGTTAATGGACCATATTTGGATATTTTGCTTTCTCACTAAATTGTCAGTAGATTAAATATGAAGGAATGAATGATGGAGATACCACTGGAAATATTTCTGGGATTATTATGAGGGTGAAATGAGATTAAATAAAAGATGCAAGAATGAAATTGTATGTCTTTTCTTTCCTCCTTTCTTATTGGGGGGTGGGGTAACAGGGATTGAACACCAGTTCTTAACCACTGAGCCTCATCCCCAGTCCTTTTAAATTTTTATTCTGAGATAGGATCTTACCAATTTGCTGAGGACCTTGCTAAATTGCCCACACTGGCTTTGAACTTGTGATCCTCCTGCCTCAGCCTCTCAAGTTACTGGAATTTCAGGCAGCACCACAGGGCCCGCACAATTGTCCTCCTTTATAATTCTGACAAGTCAAATTTTTGTTTCCTATTTTCCACCTGTGATGGTCCCTGGCTCACATGTGGAAAAAAGGGCATATAAATATACAATATATAATATTCATGTTATTAAATTTGATCACTTATATCTCTAATCAATATCTACTTGAGGATGGTGTTAACTTTATCCTGTGTAATTATATTAGGAATAACATGTTTGCCGCTTCCTTATAATGAATGATTCTTTTTTGTTTTTTGTTTTTTGGGTATAGGGTTTGAGAGCAGCGGGGCTTAACCACTGAGCCAATCCCCTGCCCTTTATGTATTTTATTTTATTTTGAGATAGGAGCTCACTAAGTTGCTTAGGGCCTCAATAAATTGCTGAGGCTAGCTTGAACTGGAGATTCTCCTGCCTCAGCCTCCTGAGCTGCTGGGACTACATGTGTACACTATCACGCCTCACTTACCCTGTGTTCCTCTCTCATCCAGTGACATCTGCCTGAGATGAGACTAAGCCTTAACATGAATACTGGTACTGTTCACTTAAGGATGAGTAACAGGGTATAGAATATTCAGTTTTTTCTCAGGGGATATGCAATACTTTTGCAGTTTTTTCTTTTTTTCCTGAAAAAAATTCTCATTGATATTCAGCAGATAAAACATAACTAGTGGTTTCATAAGGTCAATCCCCCTACCTGCCAAAGGTTATGTTGGGAGCTGGTCTTGATGTTCAGCATCAGGATGAAAGAACATTATTAAAATCTTGTCATCATTCTTAGCCTTGGTAACCAAACAGTTGTCCTACAAGACTGGGCTGTGTCAACAATAACATTTAATGAATAACTGCTTTAGGACAGCACCATGTCAATCAAAACCATAGGGGTAAGGACTGGTACTTTTTAAAGGATGGACTTTCGATATTCTAATCACTGTGGAGTCTGATACTTCTACTTATCAGTGGCCAGGAGTTCCACAGAACCAGTTTGTGGGAACACATGATAAGCCTGGATTAGGAAAGATGACAGTGGACAATTGGTGTAGTTGTAGTCATATTCTGTAATGGACAGGATGCTACACATTAAAAAGAATTTATCTTCACATTCTGTAAAATTTTGTTTACTTTCCCAGTATTTGGATGATTAATTATATCATGTCATTGTATCAAGGTTAAAAAATCTTCTGATTTAGATAATTATATTGTGGTTTTATAAAAATATTCTGAATCTTGTGATTTATGCTCTAAATTAAAAAGGTATGATAGCTTTAAAATAAATGTTTCAGAAAAATACATTCTGTGCATCTACAAATACATGTATATACATTTACACCCACGTATAGACAGAGAGAAGAGGAAGATTTCAAGTAAACAGGTCAATAGTTAAAATGGATACAACAGATAGATAGGAAGGTAATAAAAATGAGCTAAATGTGAACAGCCTTGAATAGACATAAAGGGTAAGTAGAATTTATTCAGTGTTCCTGTTTGCTTCTTTGGGATATAGTTATGCATACTTTAGAAATTTATCTCCCCAAAGTATGATAATTTGTGACTAAATAAACTTTTCTCAGGGAAAAAAAAAAAGGTTCAACTGAAAAATATCATCATGTCATCATTCACATAAGCAATAAAATAATTTGAGACAGTAAAACACCATTTACAATTTACACATTCTTAGAAATGTAGCTTTTGAGAGAGACTTAATGTGAAGAAATACATGCACAAAATAGCTATAGTACGCAATCATACTTAATGAATTAATATTTCTCCTGAATTTGCGAAAATGGAAAAAATATTTTGTATCACAACATATAATTACACTTACAAGATGTTTGATTCTGTGATATGTTAGAATTTTTTAAATTTTTAAATTTTGTAAAGGAGGAAATGCAACTCACTAATCAAAAACTACTTCATTACATGTAGAAAAATCTATTATAATCTCCAGAATAACCTTTAATATGTTCATACAATAATATTTTAGTATAGGATCCATATGCCAAATTCAATCATATTTATATAGTAAAATCAAACACATGGAATATAAATGTAAATAATATTTACTTTTACCTTAGCATCAAAAATAAGTGAAATGAACTGGGTGTGGTGGCACAGGCATGTAATTCCAGTGAATTAGGAGGCTAAGGCAAGAGGCCTGTTAAGTTCTGGGCCATCCTGGGTATCTTAGTGAGACCCTGTCTCACTGTAGAAGTAACTAAATGGTAGAACACCCTTGGGTTCATTCCTCAGTACTCCAAAACAAAAATTATATATATGATGAATTACCAAAAGACATAAACCTATACAGATGAACTGCAAAATATTATTGAGAGAAGTTAAATAAGATAGAATAAATTGAACAATAAATCATATTAACAGATTTGGAAACTCAATATTATTGAGCTGTCAGTTCCTCCAAAATTGTATAGATTTGATGGAATCTCAATCACCAATCCCATTAGAAGACTTGTCAAAAGTGACAAGCTTATTTTTAAGTTGATATGAAAAAGTAGAGTCAAGAATAGCCAAAACCATTTTGAAAAAATAGAGCTGGAGGAATGAAAAAATTCAGTTATCAAGGTGTATTATAAAATATAACTACTAGGACAGTGTAGGGTTGGTACAAGTAGAAGTTGAAAATTTTATAGGATAGAGTCTGAAGATGGACACAAATATATTCTTGGATTTATTGCAATGTTGCTTCAAATTAGAGTGTGGGAAACTTAAAATAATTTCTTTTGATTAATTGATTTTTCATGTTTATATAGAAAAATCTTCACCCAAGATGCCAACTTTTAACCCAGGAACCTAAATTCTGTCAAAATGTGAAGGGTGAAACAAAATAGACTTCAAAATAAAGGCATAATGCAGAAGATTTATGGCTTCAGATTTTTCAAATAGTATAAAAATCACTATCCAAAATTAAGTTTAATTTCATAATAAATAATAAGTTCTCTTTGCCAAAATCTTCAGTTAATGAGATTGCAGGACACAAACTAGTATAGATATGTGAATTAGATATAGATGATGTGCTAAACTGTAGCCAAACAAATTGAATAAAGTTATCATATAAAACCAAAGTAGGGGGGAAAGAAACCAAACAAATAAAAGAAGTTAATGGTACAAAGAAGTAAGGAGGCATCTCACAAGAGAGAATAGCCAAATATCAAGTTGACAGATTAAAAACACAGTCAGTATTAGGTAGAAAACAAATGAAAAACATCCAAAACAGAGCACTCTTGAGAGAACTGCTAAAATCAAATAGTCTATAAATCGACTGGTATGACTACTTTGGAAAAACTGTTAGAAGTTCCTCCTAAATCTGAACATATTCATGCTTCTTTGAACACCAAGAATTTTCATTCATAAGTGAACTCATGATAAAAATTGAGAACATAAATTTATAAAGAGACACATTTGTAAAAAACAAGTATGAATATGGTCAACATCTCAATGGGAACCAATATGTGTGTATGTTTGTTACTTTAAGCTGTTATATTTCACAATATATGAAATATATGAATATTATGCAACAAAAGATAAGTAATTCAGTAGATCTTTACTCCCTAACGGTGGCTAGGTATCTCTTCTGGGCAGCAGGAAAGGAAATATGGCTGAATTCTAAAATAGAGTTAGATTGCATTTTTTAATTAAGCAAAGAAGGCGGGAATTTTGTCAAGGTTTTAAGCTATCCAACCCCAAGACTAGGAATAAAATATGGTACTGCTACTGAGTTTGGCTAGTTAAACTGATTTTTTTTAATTTGAGAAATCATATATAGAAACTGTACAGACTTTGAAAATTGCATTACTGATACACATTTTGCTCTGTAATTATGTATTTTGGAGAAGAGAAATACTATTTCCTTCCTAATAACTTTTCAATTACATTTTAACCTATTCTTTTATAGGTATTATAATTAATGCAGATTAGAAAGAAGAAATCAACAACTCCTTTCCTGCTTTTTCTCTATTATAGTTGCAGAAAATCAGAATTTTACAAGCATAAATTTATTATAATTCATGGCAAATCTGAATTTATTTTGTGCATCATGGTTGGATAAATATTAAATAAAATATTTGGAAAAAAATTGAGGACTTGCAAATGCCAAGTTATTATAAGGGAATAATATTAAGATTTTCTTTATACATTGCATTTGTTCCCCTTTAGTTGTAGAAAAAACATAGTACATGAGAATAAAAAATATCTTCCACGTGAAGACACAAGATGTCACTAATATAGGGGAATTATAGATGTAATCATGACATTTAAATGTATTTTGATGATATAATATGAGGACACTACAATTTATATTTTTCAAATTAAAGAGTCCTATGGAAAATAAGGTTTTCTATGTTAAGATGGAAGAAAAGTTTAAAAAGAAAAATTATAGATATATCCAAATTTAGAATACAGGGCTTTTTCTTATAAAAGAACAAGAATCTGTTCCATTGAACACTGATAACACCAGGATATACATAATGTTCATTACAATAAACTGTCAGAACAGGAGCCCATGTGCCTCTGGAATATCATTTAGGACATTGCGTGCAACTTCTTTTGTCAGTGATGCTTTAGAAAGAATCACCTCCACACATTCACTCCTTCCTTGATGCAGAGTGAGCCGCGATTCACACCCACTCCCAAGACAACAGGAGTACAGTGCCCCATGGGAAAACTAAGACACCTGGTGAGAGGAAGGGAAGGGGCATCTAGGCCAGCATCAGCACCAGATGTTCACGCTCTCATCAGCACCCACAGTGCTCACGCAGGCTCAAACTCCCACTGGCCACACACAACTAAATCCCCCAAACCTCAGACTTAAAAGGCTTAATTAGGAGCATAGACTTTGCACTCAGTCCTGGATTCAAATCGATAACCTTATTTATTGCCCCTTTTGTAAGCTGTTCAGTTTTGATGTATTTGTCTTTCAATGGGGAAATCCAGATGGTAATCGTGTCTATACAAAGAGATCCCACATTAGTTCTGTCGTGGAAAGGAAGGAAGGTAGGCTGCCAGAGGCAGAGAGAAGAAGAAGGAGGAGAAGAGGAAGAAGAAAAGGAGGAGGAGGAGGAAGAGGAGGAGGAAAGAAGGAAAGAAGGAAGGAAAGGTAGCTGCTGCTGACCAGCCTTACCTCCTTCCCAGGTTGGGTGTTATAGACAGATACAGGACATGGCTATGCTTATCACTTTCTTTAAATGAAACTAGATCATTCTTAGAAAAAGTTGCAGTCTGTGGACTTCTTCTCCACAGTCTCACTAGCTCACTCTCTCTCTGTCTCCCAGGGCTGAAATGCACTGGGCCTGGACCGGTCAACACTGCCATCTCAAAAGATGACATTAAGGAGCTGCCAGGCTCTGCTGCTGAGCCTCTGCAGAGTGATGGTTCTTCCTCTCACACCTGTCCCCATGTACCCTGGAGTCCGTATGGACAGGATGACTCATGGTGCCATGACTCTCAGGTCACCACACAGGCCAGAGTGGAATAAATGACTGTCCCTCCCCAAAGACAACTATCCCTAGTCATCTTTCTACAATTCCTCCCCAGCATATCATCCCATGGCTAACTTCATCCCACTACTGAAATGAGACCAAGATTTCATAAAATAGAAATAGGGTTGTAGAATTTGACCCTCTTTGTTGAGAAGCTGGTCATCAAGTGGGCGAGGTACACCTCTGGTCAGGCTACTATGATCTGTAAAGAGAAAAATCTCTATCCACTGCTGGAAGATGTAGTTTTGCATTCATAAACCCAAGGACCAGTTAGGTATCTGCTTGTTAAAAATCAGTGACTTCATCTCAAAGTTGCTATACAGCTGCAGTGCTTTGAGGTCCTTAACTTTGATGGGATCCCCACATTTGACAGGGAGCTGCTGGCTGCTGTGTACAGGAAGTAGATATTTTCAAATCAGAAAATGCTAGTGACAGACACAAAGTTGGCCACACGGGTGTGCTCCTTCAGGTTTCAAGTCTCGAACTGAAAGCCCATTGGGGGAATGTGGGTACAGGTGAGAGTAGCTGCAGGTTTCATCTGTCACCTGGGTGAACATATACCTGTTTGGACACTAGTCATTGAAGGTGCTCAGGAGATAGTCACCAGTGACATGCAGGCTGAGCCTGTCATAAAATTCTTCTGTTTCAAACAACCTGTAACAAGAGGCATTTAGGATCATCCAAATCATTATAATGACATTCAGAGAGGCAAGAAAAGAACAGAGAAAACTGGAACCCAGCACGGGTGACTTTCTTCGTATGGCCTTGGGACTGCTCAGGATTTTGTCACAACTCCTGTTGAAGAGGACCACATTCACGTATTGAAAGGGGGCAGAGGTCCAGGTTGAGGATGTCCAGAGCCATTACTGCACCACCCATACATGGTATTACTGACTGATGTCTACTGAACCAGTTTCCTGGCTCTCCAGCTCTTCCAGAAACCCTCACCTTCTTTTCCATAGTGATTTGCCCAGTTCCTCCTTCGGGGGAAATCCTGGGAATCATCATCACCATCTCACTCATATCCATTGGTTTATCATGACCTACAAAGATTTCTATAAAAGTGAAGTATACAATAACTCACATATACAGAGATCATCATATAGATAGCAATCTATGTATTAGTGAAGAAGAAAGTAATGATGCTTTTATCGATGATGGTGATTTCTATTGGATTTTAATCAGTGCATACATTTAATATTATATTCAGAATGTTTTTATTCATGCGCGTACCCACATTCACACACACACTCCAGCAAGGGTACATATGCCAGATATTTTTTTTTACAGAGTCAAAAAAGTGATTGACACATAATTATCTCCTATTTTGCTGATAAGGCTAGAGTTTACCCAAGGACAAAAAGTCAGTGAGGACAAGGGATCCAAATGCGTGTTTGTGTGACTTCTGCTTTCAGTAACATTTCTCTATGATTTCAGTTGAAGAACTATAACACAAATTACACAAATTCATACACCCCAGCATTTTAAATCAACTGCCAGTTAAATTTGATGAAAAATGGTGAAAAGATGCAAAGAATAACAGGAGATTTAGCAGAAAACAGTCAAAATGGCACAATATTTTCATTAGAGGTTATCAGGCGGGCAACAGATGAAAAATTTAGCACAATTTGCAAAGCTGATGGGGGTTCATCAGAGGAATGCATTGTTTGCTGCCTTGTTCTTAAGAGAGGCCTGGTATTGATATCCATCAAGTGGTGGCATAAATTCAAATAAACAGCAATCTCCTCTAAACTCAGTCTCCTTTCAAATCAAAGTACAAATCAACAGACTAAAACAACAATGACAACAACAACAATTCCTTGTAATGAGATCTACCTGGGGGATTGCATTTTTCCGGGACCCACACGTTCACAACAATGCAACCGTGGATTTGATTGTGGATTTACTTATGCACATTATGCCCCTCACATTCTGTCCTGTAAGACCTTCTTCTCTGTATGATTGACAGGGGATTTGACCTCCATGTCTTGCTCCTCCGTTATGCTTTCTTTTCACAGGCTAGTTCTTTTTACATAGACTTATGCTGCATACATCAGCATGTCAGTGGATGTAATGGTCTAGATGTGTCCCCAAAAGCTCATGTATGAGTCAGTGCAAAAGAGTTTAGAGGTAAAAAGATTGGGTTAGGAGAGCCTTAACTTTGTCAGTGTGTTCATCCACAGATAGGGATTAACTGGATTTTAACTGTGGGCAGATACGGTGTGGCTAGAGAAGGTAGGTTATTGGTGGCTTGCCTTTGGGTTTGTATTTTTCGTTGTTGAGCAGAGTGCTCTCTCTCTGCCTTCAGGTGCCATTCCTAACTGCTTTCCTCTGCTATTCCCTCCACCATGATGTTCTGCCTAACCTCAAGTCTCAAGGAATTAAGACAGCCTTCTATGAACTGAGATCTCAGAAACATGAGTCCTAAAATAAACTTTTCCTCCTCTATATTGTTCTTGTCAGGTCTTTTGGTCACAAAGGTGAAAAATCTAACTGAATCCATGCAGCATGTGGGTAGTTGACCACCAAAGGATAATCGTAAAAATGTAGTCATCTCAGTCCCTTTTCAGAGCTTGGAAATATGCATTTAGTTAGCTTATACTACAAAAGTTGAGAATCATCAACCTAATGTATTTTGTATCCAATTTCCTAAGATTTTCAGTAAGCTTCACTGTATAAATCTCTTCTTCAAAAGGGGAAATGATAGCAAAAAGAGATTTAGAGTGGCTAGTATATTGTTCAATACCTGAAATGTGTAAGGCCCTGTTTTCAGCACTTTAAAATGTTTTATCATTTGGAGTTTTTTACATTCTCATTCTTGAGTTTCTCATTTGCTTGCTTTTCAGTAACATTTGATTTATTTGTTCGACATCTCATTGGAGAAGAAATTCTGCAGTGTTTCATGCCATGGTCTCTTGACTTCATCTTGGTGAAGACTTTGGACAACCTACTTGCATACTTTGTGCCTGAGTTTCTTATTTGGAAGATATTTATGATAATATCACATACTGAATAGGGAAGTCACAGGGTATACATGAGCATGCTTAGTCTAGTGCCAGACCAGAGTCATTCCTCAGTGTATTTTAGCGTCTGTTGGCTTTTATTTTAAATGACCTCATGTGGACTCTGAGACTTTTTAAAAATTGTCTGACTTTGCAGTGTTGGTATTCTGTTAGTTATATCAAAGTTCAGAATATGCAAAACAGACGAATTATTTTTCGATTTCACAGCACCATGGGAGTTTGTGCCACATCATTAGGAAAGCTTCAAGGTCTAGAAATATCCATCTTCTTCACAGAAATAAATTATGTTTCCATAATTTGTCTTCTGGGCTTGGCTTGTGCATCACTCATTGTTTTCATTATGGTTTGGTCATGTATGATCTTGAGTCTCCGGTGGCTTAAGGCAACACGTTTATATCAGTCAGTAATGAAGGCAATAATTGTCCTGGGAGAGTGTGCATTCGTGCAGGACTTTGTAGTTTGAAAGCCTTTTCACATTCGTCATCTCATTTGATCCTCATAATAATTTTAAATAACATAGAGCAATCCTTTGTGTTAAAAAAATATAAAAAATAATGTTCAAGAAACCAATTTGCCAAAAGTAACAAAGGAGAGAGGAGCAGTGCCTTCCTCTCTGTGGTCAAGAAATATCTTGAACTCTAGAACCCAACGCCATGCTTTTCTAGCAGATTCTAGTAGATTCTTCCTTTCAGTGAAGATGATTTGCATAGCCAGGTGCCCTTGGCAAAGGCATGAAGTTAGAAGTCAAATGAACTAGTATGAATGAACTCTCTGACTGTATATGATTGTATTCTTTCAACAAAGTTAACTGGTCAGCAGATTAAAATCATCACTGGGCAGAAGTAAAGACTGGGATAATGTTATGCCAGTAAAGAAAAGAGCGGTTAGGATCAGACTTAGTCAGAAATGCAAGGACCTGTACCTGTGAGTGGACCTACTAATTTGTCTTGGTCCCAACACCTTTTCATGATCACTCAGTTTTCTTAATCACGACTACATTTTTTGCTTACAAAGTAAAATTGAATATGAAAAAAAATGCATCTCCTAGCAAAATGATTCAAAGCACAAGCCATGCTGATGAGTCAGTAGCCTCATCTCCATGTAAGAAGAGGACATTTCCATATATATAGAATGGTTTCTGGTGGACCTGTTAGGATTTCGAAAATTAGAGCCTCAATTGCAAACACATTTTGTTTACTTATTTGGTAAGGAATCAGAAGTTTTTTTTTTATCATTTATGTTATTATTCATTGTTATTTTCTGTGCCATTTAACATTGTTTTTGCAGAGTTCTGAAGGGTAGAATCTGATTTTTAATTATATTATTTTGGGAAGTGAATTGATGAGGAAAACAGGATCAGAGTGTACTGTGTGTGTGTGTGTGTGTGCATAATTCTAAACACTCAACATGCATGCTAAATTTAAAATAATAAGAAATTTAAAAACTAGGAAGAAAGCTTTACTCAAAAATGATCATTAGGGTCATAATAAAAGGAAAACATTCCTTCATGGTAATTCTTTAAATATTGATCCTTAAAAATTACTACTTACTCATGAACATTGACTGCTTTGGGGAGAAATCAATTGCCTTGAAGCATGTAAAGATAAACAAACATTTCCCTACTGAATTTGATTTTTCTTTCTCAATATGTTATCCTACATAGTTGCTGATAACAGTACAATTGTGCTCTTTCACTTTCATACCATGCAGACATGGGCACAGAAAAATGTGTTTGTATAACTTACTTTGTATTCCCAACCTTCATGGTCTGCATATAACATTTTCATAAAAAAATACATATTTATTAATGAGTAATGGTTATTAGTCTCTTATAGACTCCTGTCCTTCCTCCTTCCTCTGTTCATTTCTCCTATTACTCCTTCTTTACTACAAAAGAAGTAAAAATCTTAAAACTTTTCAAACAATGCAGCACCATCTAAAGTAAAAATGAACTCCAAGGCACTTTGCAGATATAACATTACATCTATTGTAACTATTTCACATTACAATCTTTAAAAATGTGCCTTTTAAAGACTGGTTTGTTTTTTGTTCAACCTGATTTTACCTTCCTTAGTGAAGTACCACTCTGTTGCCCTGAGTAATATCCAGGGTTTATTTGGGGGTAGAGGGGTCAATTCTTTTTTAAGACCATAGTTTGGCCAATGCACCTAACAAAATCACATTTTGTGTTACAAACACTAATGCAGCAAAAGCACAGCACAGTCAATGCAGTCTCTCAGATACTGATCTCTGCTCTATAATTTGCATCAGGATGACATTAGAAAAAGTTCTATGAGATAAGCTCACTCACTGTTGATGCACTCTGACCCCCCCCCCCCAACCGCCCCCGTCACTGGCACAGAAAACTCAACAATTCTGGTCATTTTATTATCAACAATAGCTTTAGCAAAACATTACCAATCTTTGAAGCTAATGAAACTCCTGATCAGCATATCAATAGCTGTGTATTCTCCTCATTTAAGAATTACATCATTTCTTGCAGAGACAGCCTGAGTACCTTAAGGACAGGCCCACACTTAATGGGCCTTATTGATAAATCTTATTGATAAATTTCTGCTGCTCTATCATTTCTCATATTTATCAGTTTTTCTATCTTGTTCAATAAGAGCTGAAATACACACCTTTTAAATTTAGTTGATGAAATAAAAGTGGATCTGCTAAGGGGAATCTGATCAAAGACTTTATTTTCTACATGGCGATAATAGTGGAAGATTTTAATGCCTATATGCGATCTGTGTACGTGTGTTGTGGGATTAAGTTTATGTTGGTGTATTATTTGAGCCATAATATTGCTATTGCAAAGCAGATTTAAGCTATGAGCCTTGTCTAAGTTTATTTTTGTTTTCCACTCATTTAAATGGCACTTCTCAAAAATAACAGTCAACACAAAAATAAAATGTACTGCCTGCTTGGCTGGTGTCTGGCAGGATATGACAAAGCTCACAGTGATTATACTGGGGCCATAATTTTGACAATTTTGCAGTGTCTTCTATAATTAATCTAAGAACCAAATATTCTTTTACTCAACCATGTGATAAAGTGGAAGAACTTAGCTTGTTGGAGATTAATAAAGTCTCTGGCAACATTGAAATGACACTGAACTCCATATATAGATTATATATCATATATGTCATACAGTCTTACTAAATACTACACTTAAATCATGTTATATGATACTTTTTAAATGTATGCATTTCTTTGTTTTGCTTTTCTTTTGCTTTATTTTAAGAATAAGCCACATTCAGAAGTGTCCATCTTTCAACTTGGAATTATTACTATTGTAAACATGACTTCATAATTAAATTAGAATAGAATCATCAGACTGAAATCATGTGGAATGATGATTTTACATGTAATAATCCTTTCACAATAAAAGGAAAAACACAAACTAAATTCACTTATTTCAATGACTCCATAGGAGCCTACAGATGTGTGTAAGACTGTCTGAATTTACCTGTGAATTTGTGTGTGTGTGTATGTGTGTATTTTCAAAGAAGTAAACTATGACTTTGTCCTTGTTAAAATATTGAACACTTTAATAAGCCACAAGTTTATAATAGTAAACTAAAAGCAATCTTTTTTTGATGAAAATTAAAGAGAATTATTTTTGTGACATATAATTCATTCTTCAAGTTTTTTTTTTCTTCTGAGTTCAAAATTTCCTGTTTCCCCAAATATTTTTGTCATTTTAATTTCACTATCTTGGCTCTTTTCCAAATTTTCTATAGCTCTCCATAAAATTCAAGAAAATTTTGAAGATAAAGAATTATTTAACCTTGCAAAATAGCTACAAATATATTATTGTACCTCTGATTCATGCTCGGTGGTTGATGTATTAAGATCCCTAATATTTCCAGATGGATAATGTCTGGTCTATGACTCTTCCATTACTAGAATTACTATCAGTGGAAATACTAATAGGCACTGGGATTGGTGGCGAACCTGATGGAAGAGACTATATCATGTGCTGAGCAGTGACTTCAGTGGAAGGCTCTTCACAGGCATAGTGGATAATTTGAAATGGTGAACTCTGACAGAACTCAGCATTAAGAGACTAGGACTTGTGGATATATCCACCAATACCACACAATGGCCCAAGTGCACAATCAGTTGGGCAGCTGGATTAGATGTTTTCTAATTAATTAGATTCTTTCTAAGGCCTTTCCAAAACCAAAGATTTATTATTCTAAACACTACAACATAATAACCAATACCAGTAATTTCAAGGACCACACAGTGTGCTTAGCATGAGTAGTGAATGGTGGTAATCGGGTTCATATAACCAGTACAAGAGACTCTGGTGGTTTTGATTGAAGTCTTTGGGGAGGTGGGAGAGAAAGTGAGAGTATTGAGGGATAGACTCACTATTACTGGTTATGATAGCTGTAGCCAAATATGATGAGAGCAGATGGTATTTGTTCTTAACATTTTTCACTTCCTTTAAAGTAAGCTAATTAAAATGTGCTTCTACAACCCACAAGGTTTTAGTTAAAATATCATTTGAAATAGAGAACTATCTAAAATACATTATTGACATAATTTTTTAAAGGGCAGCAATGCAATAGAGAAAACTACCTTTTAACTTTGCTTCTGTGGTCTCCTGAGAACATCATTAGCACTATTTCACCTACAAGAGCCTAAATCAAATTGCATGAGCAGTTTTCTTTAAAACCAGGGACCCTTTATACCTAAAACTTTACAGTCACACAATGGCACCCTTCTCTGTGCTTCCTTTCCAGAGTTGCATGTCAGTCGTGCAATTAGGATTGCAATTGAGGTCTTAACCTACTGTGCCATGGTTGGAAATGGAATTGTTGCCATTTGCATCAACCTGTTTACAGAATTCTCTTACCACAACAATGACTTTGAAGGGAGGTGTAGGGAACAGTTTATACTCTGCATTTAAACCACTCATGATGAGCCTGTCAGATTCCTTTCAATGAATAGCACAGCCTCTGTAGTCATCTGACTCTGTTTTTGCTTGTCATGGTGTTTATGCAAATAATTGTGAACTGCATGGTAAATTGCCTGTGATCTTGTAAGCCTACAACATGTAAAACCCCAGGTGGCTCATGATGATTGAGCCTGGAGTCACAGCAGCTCTTAAAACTCTCTCCACTGCGGTGTGGAGACAGCATGATTTCATAATGGAAGAAATGCACTAAGGAGGAGAGAAGCATCAAGAAAATTTGAGCTTATTACACTGAGCTCATTTTTATCTACTATAACCTCCGTCTATGTGAGTGAGGTACTTTTCAACCAAGGAACCTCACAAACCCATTTAATAATTATCTTAATATATACACATTCCACCATTTACCACTGCATGTGACCACTATTGGGAAACCAAAAAGAGCCATTTGGAATTGAAAACTGTATGGAACCATTCCATCAAGAAGAATAGAGCAAATTTTCTCCCTGTAAGAAACTGGAGGCATTACTCCAAGTCGCTTTCAGCAACTGTGGTTGCAGACATTACTTTTAAAAGAATGCTTAGTTTCAGCTGGATGTGACCAAAAGAAAAGGATTTTAAATCAAATAACAACAGGGCATGGAAAATCTTGCCATCTGTAGATCTTGAGAACTATAATTTTAGAACACGTGAACATCTTCAATGCTGATGAGAACAGTCTGTTAAAATCAGGTACCTGACAGACTCATAGCCCAGGTTTAAAAATTGAAGAAGTCAAATAAGGTCACAGAGATATGAAAAGATACAACATGTGATCACCCCAATTACTAGGTTATCTAATCATCTACTTTGTTCTCAAATATAATTTATTTTCAATGATTGTTGGTCTGTGTGTTAGGATTATAAACCTGTTTCTTCTATGCAGCTGCTTGCATACAAACATACTTGAATACATGGAAGATAAAAAACACATGGTAAAAAGTTACATAAGCTGGTTAATTTTTTACATTAGCAATACCAGTCAATATGCATTTCTGATATATTTTTGTGTCAATTAAAATTATGATGTGCAATACAGTATGTAAATTTCTTTTCGTGCTTGTTTAGCATCACTCTCATCATTGGGCACCAGTTAAACTGAATTCCTACTGAGATTTATCTATTTCACGTACTTAACCACATGCAATTCAATTTCAGGTCCCACTGCTATTCCTATTTATTCCTCAGTCACTTCACAATTATGTACAAAATGGCACCTCTTAGTGGAATGCTGTTATGACTCTGTGTGAATAAATCCATTCTTAAATTATCTTTATCTTTCAGGCAGTAAGTTTGCCTGGGACATTTGCCTGAGGGTTGCAGTCTTCCTCAGTGAATCCAGAGAGAAGGCCTTCCCAGGGTCCAATAAGGAATGGAAATCACGTATGACTTCCTAAGTGGTGTTCAAAGTCATATGCTACCACTCCACACACCCACGTCAGGCATAGGGGTGTCTATCATTACAGCTCTGCAGCAGCAAAGGATACATCAAAACCATATGTGCCTTCAAATGTTATGAACTTATATTTCCTGAGCACTTTGCCATTTATCAGGCTCTGTTCTCAACGTTTTTTCCACCCACATCAGAATTCTTGGAAGTAGACACTGTGCTTTATGATAGAAGGCAAAATATAAATGGAATGAGAGTTTACATGAATTTTGCTCTGAAGAGTAAGTTATTGGTGTACAGAATTTAATTGCAAGTTAAAGCATATGTAAAGAGTTGGAACTTTTAAAAGATTATGTTTAAGATAATATTGGATGTATATGCACCATATATGTCAACATAATATTGTATATTTGAGTAAAAAAAACATGATTTTTAGAATCCTCTAAGTGGTTCATCTCAGGTTATTTATGGTACATTTGGATGAGACAGCAGTATAAGTAACTGCAATATGTTACTTTTCTGAGTATTTCTGTAATCAGTTACTCCCAGTGCGTAAGGAAATGGTGAATCATCTGATCATTTTAAGCTCTAATTGCAGTCAGTTTGAGCAGACTGTTGAGGTTGTATGATTCTGATGTTTCAGGCATCTGCCTTCCAACCCCTCCTGGTTTCAACTGACTTTGCATGTGCTCAGGACTAATGAGCAGCGACAACAGGTGAAATAGAAAACATAAGTACTTAGAAAACTCTTGCTATTCCAAGGTATTTCATGCAGTTTTCAGAAAGACATTCCTTTCAACAGTGAAAATTTCTGAACAGCCTCTTAAATATCATTTATAAGAGTGATAAAATTGTAGAGGACTTACGATTTCATAAAGAGGAGTTTAGCTAAAATTTTTATCTTGTTTTCATCTTCCAAAGGTCTCAGCTGTTCCCAACATTCTCCCCCATAAAACCTCTTTCTTAAATCTTTTTTCCATCCTAACATAGTTTGTAAATACACTATTACACTGTAAGAGTGAGACAAATATATAAAAATGTGTACATGTATACATATGTATTTGGTCAAAGGATAAAATGGAATAAAATATATGTACCATATGCTGAATATATATACATATATACATATATTCAATATATAGATATATATACATACATCTATAGACACACACATATATTATGACTCGTGCTTCTTTAGGAGGAACATGAGTTAGAACTGAAAAATGTAATATACATAAACAATAATCAGTGCATATATTAACTAAAAATTCATATATGTATGACATACAAAATACATTATAGAATATATAATATCGTAAAATGTATTTATATATAAATATATATATTTTATATGTATGTCTATACATGTATACATGTATATATACACATCAAAGCTATTTAAAGCATAGAATAAATTATCTTCATGAAATAGTCCCTGTAGTACCTAGATACTCCAAATAAACACAGAGTATCTTTTTACGACTTAGAGAAAAAGGAAAAAAAAGAAATAAGGGCAGAAATTGCCATTAATTGAGAACAATTTTAGAAAAAAAAATGTAAAAGTAATAAAATGTTTATTATAAAAACTTAAAAGAATATAATATTTCAATAATCTCATTTCTATTTGGAAAGATTACTGGAGAAAAAAGAATAATTGGTAATGCATTTTGAAAGAAAAAAGTATGATTTCAGAGTTGTTTGTATCACTGTGAGTCTCTAAGTATAGAAATTTGTGGTAGAAACCTACTTTTGGAAGAAAACTCCTGCGTGTACATTTGTTTTGATATAGGAAGATACAAAGTCCTGGGTTATACTTGATGAGATAGTTGATGAAATGGAGTTAGTTATACTTAAAGAATTGAAAAGGACAAAAAGACACATCTCTCCTCTTTTTGCAAAAAAATTATATATATATATTTATATATTATATATATATATATATATTTGTTTTTGTTGTTCTTGGAAGAAGACATAAACTAAAGAAAACTGTCTCTGAAAAGAATCAAACAGAAGACCATAGTCCCATAGCCACTTGGTGGCAGGCAGGTTTCACTGGAGAGGTTGTGTCAATCTCCGATCAACAGAAAGGCGCATTCAGCACAAGAGGTTGCATTGGTTGGTGGTGGTATGAGGAAGAGCTTGGAATGAAGCTACAGGAGGCTAAATCGGAAGCAATAAAGAGCTCAGTTTAAGTGAAGGTCCAGAGGTAGGAAAGGGTGAGCTACATGCAATGCTTTAAAAAAAGAGAAAAGTCAAACACCAGGAGAAGGGAAGATGGTCCTCTGCCATTATGAAGCCATGGAAATCTGTAGAGATCACAGTTTTCCATGGCAGCACGGAGCAGATGTTTAAATATAACTCTGAAAATTAGAAACTTGAACTTTAGGAACACTGGTCAGTGTCAGTGGTCTGTTAACCACAACCTTATTCCATGAGTCACATTTTTTTCCCTTTTATTTCTTTGGATTGAGCTTCAAAAGGAAGTCTATTTTTGTTTTTATTTTTGTTGTTTTTTTTTTTTTTCTCTTGGAGGACCAGAAAAACAGATTCATCTTCCTATAATGGTCATAATATTTTTAAATGGTTATTTCTTGGGTTTTAACATCTTTCTGAAATCAATCTGGGACCATGCCTATTATGGTGTTTGAGTCCCTTTGGAGTTCACATTACAAGGACACTTGTTCTAGGATGTAGCTGGTGGGATCATATTGGGCCTTTTGTCAAGAACCAAACTTGTACATAATCTGTCTTTTGTTTCATAAACTATCAATCAGGATAGTCTAAGTAAACATCCAAGTCCTGTAGCTGAAAACCAGATATTTCCTTCATTTCCTTAATATTTATTATTATAGGTTGGAGATAATCATGACATTACTCATTCAGGAAACCCAAAGAAAAACATAACAATTCTATTTTTCAAAAATTGTTTTCTTTTTATTTTTACAGACTGCATTTTGATTCATTGTACACAAATGGGATACATCTTTTCATTTCTATTGTTGTGCACCATGTAGATTCATACCATTCGTGTAATCATACATGTACATAGGGTAATGATGTCTGTCTCATTCCACCATTTTTCATACCCCCCTCTTCCCTCTCATTTCCCTCATTCTTCTCTCATCCCCCACCCTCATTATATATCATCTTATAAACTGAAAAATTTGGAAACAGACTCTTCAGTTTCAAAAAGAAGAGAGCTGTGCATATGCATGTGCGTGCATGCATGTGTGGGATTTTATTTGTGCTTTGGTTTCTTAATGACACATTTAATTTCATCTCAGAAAATATTGGATGAAATGAGCCACTTGGCCATGATTAACTGCAAACACAGGAGGAAAGCTGGTCAGCAATGAGAATGTTTATGGAGCAAATGTTTGTTGTTTTCAAGAAGCTTAATGCTGCAGAGCTGATGCTTTTTAAACATAAAGATGGTGCTCAGATCTTCTACTGTAAAAATAAATAAATAAATAAATAAATTCTCCTGATGGAAATATGCTTAGCTGCTTGAATCACAGAAATGGGAAAGAATACAACAGAGGTAATATGAGAAATATTTGATTAGCAAACAATATTTACATAATGGAATATTGTGTTGGAATATGCAACCAAGGCAGCATCATAGAAGGGACATCAGATAGCAGTGTGTGACTAAGTGAGATAGATACCTAGAGAAGTTGAAAAACAGGTGGCAGCCTATATCCAGCCACATGACTTTGCACACTTTAATTATGATGTGTGTTTGTAAAGAAATGTTTTCAGAGACATGTTGTGATTCCCAATATCTCCAAGATGGAGTGAAATCTGGGCACTGAATTTAAATTTTATCTCTTATCAGGGGAAAGATTATTATAACTTGGGGGAATTTAATATGTGTTCATTTTAGTTAAGAGATTAACTGTACAGTTACCTGACTTATGTCTAGAAAATTCAGAGGGTGAGAGTAATGTTCTTAATTTCTTTGCAGTTGAATAACTGGAACTAGTTGTAGTAAATGTGCACGTAACAGTGTAGAGTCAACTTCTGTGAGACATGTGTTCTGTGTATACCAATAAAAATAAGTGATAAACTATTTGTTGTTCTTCAGTATCATTCCCTCATCTTTCTATCATATGAGAACTTTCATCTCGGCAAATAGTCATCCAAAAAAAAAAAAAAAATTAGCCAGGTGGTCCCATGTAGCTAAATTCTGGCCCCTGGGATTGGGACAAGTAGGAAGGCTTTGTGGCAGCCAGGGGAGACCCTTAAGAAAGTTTGACATCTGCTCCCATTTCACAACCATGTTCCTTGACTTTCTGGAGCTTCAATATTAGACCACCTGTGGCCCTCTTTGATCTTTAGGTAATAATGACATGCATTCAATGATTTGGTTACATGCAGAGAGAGCTGAGGACATTCTAACCATCATGTACTGCACCTCTAATGCCTCATCAGGGTGCTGAACGTAGGGGAAAGGTGTGAACTGAGGAAGACCCTAATTGTGACAAGACCATGCTGTAAATTGATGGGCCTTAGAGGGGTTTAGCAGTAATGCACGCCTGTATCTGAGAAGCAGCTGACGTACTCTACACACTCGCCCCTTAGTACCAGAAGCACCTGCTGCTCCAATACCTAGAGGCTACATGCAGTTACAGTGATAAGGTAACGCGATGTCTATTGACTAAGTGAAATTCCAAAATGACTAAATGTATTTGAGAACAAAGATCAAATAAGTTCTATAGTAGACAAACTTTATTTTTGTTTGTAAACCTGATTTTTTGGCCCACGATTTTCATTACTTTCATTATTCTAGAAAAAAAAGAAAAAAACAGAATTGTGTATTTACAGAATAGTCAAAGTGAAGTGCATGCATAAGATGTCCTTAGAAGGAACATCTCCTAAAATTGCAAATATTAAATTGAAAAATAACCTTGGTTGGGTTATAGAGATTGTGTTGTGTTGAGTCCTACAAAAATAGGAACAAAATTCTAAGATAAGGAAAAGTGGTAGCAGATCGAATTTGATTTTCCAATATGTAAGAAGAATGAATAAAGTGATGGATTGTTCTGGAATACAATCAACTGTACATTTTAAAGAGATCAAATAATCTAACGTTCTCTACCTCAAATATCCTTGGGTGATTATGTTCTATAAAGATCACAGAGGGCAATTAAAAATGATTTAATTTTTGTTAATAATTTTTTAAAATTTTATTCTTTTTAATGTTTTAGATCTGTTACGTGATTGCTTTTCCTGAAAAATGACTTAATTAACAAAATCATTTGTAGAATATATTAATTTTATTGCCATGTTTTGGTCTTAATATCTGTCTTTTTGCTACTAACTTTATGTTTAGTTTCAAAAGATCTTTGTGGTTTTATTATCGTTATAATTTTTCTTCCTGTGATTTAAATGTAACTCATACATTAATGGACTTTCATAGAAGACTTTCTTGTATTCATGTGCTAAAATTTAATGTCGTCTGTTGTTGACATTATGCTAATATGTTTTATATATGTGGAATCAGTAGACTTTGTATTTTGTGTTCACTTTGTATAATCAGAAATATTTAAAGTACCTTCTTAAAAATATCACTTTTTATATTAAATATTCTATGTTCACTTCTAACAAAGTGAAGAAATTTGAAGGGTTGAAGTGTGCATTAAACTATATGGTTTTAAAAAGAACTGTAATTGCAGCTGACTAATAGATGATAGAAATAGACATGTACATCTGTGTTCTATAAAAGTCATAACTCTACATACATTTTCAAAACAAAAATGTGTTATACAATGTCTTATACTGTGATTTAAAAAGAAGTATTTTAAAGGACTTTAAAAAATGTTTTAGAATGTCACTTTTTTGGCAAGGGGAAGGGTGACATATATCTGAGAAAAGTGAATGAAAATTATTATGTTAGCTTCCCCATCCATCCTGTTGAAAAATGTTTGCTATTTTCCTTGTCATATCTATGAATATTTATTAAATATCTAGAATTTTGACTGCATTTTTTCATTGCATGTTTTAAAGCAAACTACCTTATCAGACTGCAAGTACCATGAAGTAGTTTCCACAATGATTATGACAAATTCAAATCCCAGCATAAAGCTTAAAAACAATTTGATTACACAAGTTATTAGATAAATAATTTTGTCAATACAATAAAATGATCCCTGGAATGGGATTGATCTCCTTGTTCATGTTACCAATATTTACTGAACATTTTCTTGGATCTCATTGGAAATAAAAATATAGTCTAAGGTACTTGGATCAGTGGATAAATCAACAGTACAAAATACATTCTTCCTTCTCCCGACCAGCAGGAGGTATGCTGATGTAGAACTTGGAATTCTCTGTGTGTTCTTGGGGTTGTCAATGATAATTCTCTGCCCATAGTTTTATGAGGTAAGATTTAAGATGTATGTGTCAAGATAGAAATGATTCTGAGGATAGTGGAAATTTCATTAAGAGATATTGGATATGTAGCAGGTTGGGTTTTCTGGACAGCAGTCCTGGAGATGAGTTGGGCTTGTTAATAAGGACTGCTCTTGGTGACCTTACCTGTGGAAGGGAGAGGGAGGAGGTGGGTGAGGAGGAAGAAGAAACAGAGCTAGGTACCATCCTAAGCCTTTAAGACTCCTCCCACGCTCCATCTTCCTATATTAGTCAAAGGACGTGTGTTGTCCAGATAATGGGTACAAACTTGAATGGAGTATATGTTTGCAGCCAAGACAAACCTGAATGGAACTGAAAGCTGGAGGCTGCCTCAGCCATTGATTTACCATTTTCCTCTTTCTTTTTAAATATTTGAAGAACAACACTAATCCAATACTATTTATCATTGTCAGAATGATTCCTTCAGGATTTCTCTTTGAATTAAAAGTGTAGGTGGCTCAGCTTAAGCATCATTTTGGACACACGAGCCCATTGGTATCACTCTTCCGATATTCTTTTATGAACAATAAAAGAATTAAAAGAATTGGAATGCTCTATTCTATCCCCATGAAAATAAAAGAAGTGCAAATCTAAGTTTGCTTTTGTTTTTGTTTGTTTTTTTTAGCTAAGAGGGAATCAAGGAACATTTTAATTAAGCCATATAATTTTATCACTAGAAAAAAAGAAGGTGTGTCATTTTGCAATGTGAGAGTATGTAAAGTAGACTGTTTGAATTTATGTTCAATGTTATTTCTTTGTAGTGGTTAAAAATAAGTAAGTAAGTAAATACATATATGACCCATCTTTTCATTTAGAACCTTCTTTTATGTCAAACCACCTGCTGTGCAAACCATTGCTGTCTACCAAACTATCATTCATAAAATGAATAACTAATCGTCCTTGTATGTTAATTAATTTTAACAATTGGATGACCATATATATTAATGAATGTATCTTTAAATAGGGTTTATGCATTTTTCATAGTCCTATAGACATTTTTTCCTTATGGATTAAAGAGGTTTTGAAGGTACTGACAATATATTTTCTAACAGGAAAATAATTCTGAAGATTGACAAATATGTCCCACAAATCCTAGGAGTAATCCTAGGTGTTTATAATTCTAGTAGTTTCCCCTTAGTGAACCAATACTTAAATAACAATTTCCTAACTTGAGTGTTTCCAAGATACATAAGTATTTAGTTATAAAAAATAAAAATTATCAGTCAATAAGAAGAATGTTGTTGATTACTTTTTTTACTGATAGAGAATTCATTTTCTCTGGTATGTTTTAAATCTCTTGTTTTCTCTTATTGTTACTTATCATCACAGAGAGTGCCTTTTGACCTTTTCCACAGACTTAACAGTGTGTGAGAAGTTTTTCTCAGGAGAAGAGCACATGATGAATTGATTTCACCTTCCTCAACTCACAACTGTGACTCAATATAATCTCCTGATGTGGATCATACTCTTTTGGCAATCAAACTGGTGTCTGAAGCTCTTTCAAACAACTTTTGCATAGATATTGACAGAAGGCATATTATTTTCAAGATTCATGGCAGCTGCTCACTTGAAAGTGCTGTGCAATCTAAGAGCAAATACAAAAATAAACTTACATGTTCTATTCTTTTAAATGGGAATAATTTACATAGTTTAAAAAGATCATATGAGTCACAAAGGATTTTTCATATTCTAAACTTTGGAAAAGTATTCATGTCAAATCCCAAGAACCTTAAATTTTCAAATAACTTACTTCTCTAATGTTTTTCTTCTAAGAACTTCTATACTTCATTTGTGACTCCTTTGCTGAAATAATATTGTATAAACAACAAACTTTTAATAATATAAATTTGGGGATTCCCCAAAAAGAAAAATATATATAATTTTTAGAGTAAAAGTTTTATTTCTATTTTTCTCCTTAATTTATTTTTAAAAGTTTTTATGTATACCATTTTTAAGTCTTCAATCCCTGAATCATTTAATTACATATTTGTATACTTATTCACCTACCTACTTAATGTATTTTCTTTTGCACGAGTAGAAACAAACTGTATATACTATCTATAATATACTTCTTTTAATTAATAACAATTGTATTTTTTCTGTTATAAAACATAGACATACTTTATTCTTAATTGCTGAATGGTATTTTTAAGTTGGACATAGCAAAAAAATATATAACTATTCATCTATTGGTGAATATTTAGTTTTTTTTCCTGGGTTGTCTTGTTCTAAATAATGCTTCTGTTCATATTTGCACAAAATCATTTTGTTCACAGGCATTTCTGTAAAACACATTCATAAAAAAGAAACTATATCAAATGGCATGACACTCCCCAAGCATTAAAAGTGTCCAGCATATTTGCAGATCAAATTAGTAGGATTTTTATCCTCTTTTTCCGAAATTTGATGACAGGGAATTTTCCTGATATTCTACATTTTGAAGATATGATGGTAGTTTTTAAATATTTAATTCATCCTTAAAAGTGGAGTTTAGCCTCTATATTGTCATTGGCCATTTGTATTCTTCATGTGAAATCCCTGTTTATGTAATTTGCAATTTTGGGGTTGTTTGTCTTTCTCTTGTTAGTTGGAATATACTTTTCATGTATGTATTCTTTACATTAATTTCATGCTATTCATATCACAAACAATTTCAACATCCTGGTGTGATGGGCTGACAGATTTGACTCCATGGAACAATTATAGGCCAGGCTATATGGGCAAGGACTAAACAGACTCCATTTTGCTCTGAAACTTGATGTTAAGTGGGAAAGGTTTCTCCCATGGGAACACCCTGCCTCTGTGCCCCTCAACAGATGATTGGCAATACAAAATGACGAAATGGCAATTCTTTTATAATGAAAAATTGTTCTCTTTTTGATTCCTATTTTTCTAAACAATGTACCATATTAATGGTGATGTCAACAGTGATTATTTAGATGTTAGTAACCATTCTTTAATTTGTACCTAAGTAAGATCATTTTGACCCACTTCCCCCTTCTGCTAATGATTTCAGATCTCATGATGTTAGTTTGTAATTTTAAATCATAGCAATCGAAACTTATGATTGATGTACTGATTTATGGTAAAAAAAACAAACAAAAAAATACCCCCTGCAACCCTATGGACAAGGCTGTTCTCCCAAAAGCCATTTTTGGGGCATTGTATGAGACTGTCAGTCAGTCCACTAATAAGACTCTCAAATTTGGACTTCTCGGTCATGATCGGTCTGTTCTTAAGTTGCCCCCATAACACTGGAATCTGTTTCTTTCTTCTATGTATGACATTTTTCAAAATGTAGTTTATTTTTTAATTTAGTGTTTGAATCTGTCAGGTTTTTGCTCCGTGGTTTCTACTTTATCTAGTGTTGAAAAAAGCCTTCCTTCAAACACATTTTTCCATTATGATTTAAAAAGTAACTTTATTGTATGCTAAAATTTTAAAGGTATTATGCATTCCTCCTTTTCTTGCTGTATTTATTGATTCTTGTCCCACTATATTTTAAATAATATTTGGTTATAAATTTTTTGCTCTATTTAAATATATCATATTTGAATGCACCATATAAAATATTAGCTGGGGAACACAGCATGTGCCTGCAGTCCTTGCTATGTTGAAGGCTGAAGCAGGAACATTATTTGAGCATGGAGTTTGAGACAAAATTTGGAAACATAATTTAGTGAGACCTTGTATCCAAAAATATAAAAAAGTGAATGGGGTGCTATATTTACATAAATAAAATATATAATAAAAGTTAATAATGGGTGACTGATAGGTTTATTAAGAGTAGATCGATTTCTTATCAGTAAATTTTGATTAAATGCACATAAAAGTTGTGTACTTTTCCTTCTAAATTCTACCTTAGTGAGCTTAGAATAGCTACAAGAGGAAATTAGTGATAGTAGAAGTGGTAAAAGGATATACTTCCTAGGTCTGTATCTACAAATGCCATTTTCTTAGAGAAGCAATTTGTTTTTCCAGATAATCAATTACCTGAGAAATATTTGACCATACAATTGAAATTCAAGAACAACCTGATGTTTGAAATGTGCCTCTTATTAAATATTTTTAGCAACAATTTGTATAAAAGTTATTCTATTTATGTTGGCTTAACAATGAGTTTTACTATTGTGTAATTGATGTTATTTGTACATCTTTTGATAAGTATTTGATGTACATATTTGTTTTTACATTAAGAAAAATCCCAAAGAAGATACACTAGAATTCTGAACTAGAAGATACCAGTAGAACAACTTCTAAAATTCACTCCATACACAATTTTGAACTTTTAATGAAACAAAACTTTAAACATCTGAAGAGAAAAAAAAATACATATTGAATAACATGGGTGAAAGATAACTGATAAATTTTAATAAATGTCTGAATTTCTGTATTTTTATCTTGTCTCTTCAAATAAGGAATGAGGTTTAATGCTGTCAACAGAAACCAATTAAATGAAATTTAAAGGTGCTGTGGCGGATCCAGAGATGAGCTAGTTTAACACGGCAGATTGGGAGAGTAGATGTGCATGCAATCAGCAGTGAGAAACTCATCATGAGGTGGGTATTAAAATAATGCTGCAGGTGAATACTGGAGGTCTCTGACTCTCACCAAAAAGCAAACTCCAACAAGATGGCTTTTCAATGAACTTGATATTTGCTTAATTATTATAGATAATAAAATGGTAATTGAGATAATTAAAATAAATCCATACCAATATTTTTATTAGTCCTTGAGATTGAAGGATGGTAGTTTGGTATAAATAGACTACTTGTAAAGATTAGGCACTGAGTCTAGATTCTATCTTGTAATTGTCATGTGAACTTGGGCAATTTACTTAAAAATGGCTAAACTTTATTTTGCATGTTTTTTTTTTTTTTTTTTTTTTTTCTTTTCTGGTACTGGGGATTGAACTCAGGGGCATTCAACCATTGAGCACATCCCCCGTTCTATTTTGTATTTTATTTAGAGACAGTATCTCATTGAGTTGCTTAGTGCAAGCACTCTTGCTGAGGCTGGCTTTGAACTCACAATCCTCCTGCCTCAGCCTCCCAAGTCACTGGAATTACAGGCTTGTGGCACTGGGACCAGTTATTTTGCATATTCTTAAAGTTAACTTCGGACCCATTTTGATGGTTGAAAAAAACAAATGCAATGTCACAGACAGACTTCCCGCCCAAGTGCAGCTCTTCCAGCGTGGCCTCTGGCGGGGTCTTTACATTTTCCTTCTCTTTTCTTTCCACCTTGTGTTTTGAGTTCTTGTCTGAGATTCCAGATGTAGGAATTTGAGATTATATTTTGTTGTGTAGCTGGCAATTTTCTTAATGATTACTGATCTTATTTGATTGATTCCTGTTGTTTTCTCATGGTTTAGCTCATTTAGTTCATTTAAATCTTCTCAAGTTTTTTTGCCTTCTTCTTTTATTTAAATCTGATGAATGACTATTATTATTCTCTGTTGTCCAAGTGGCAGTGTCCTAAGGAAACCTTTTTCCTTGTCCTGTTTTGCAGTTTTCTGGTTGTTGACATGTGTGGGTGGGAATCTCACCTCCATTTAAATACAGTCTAATGCTTTTGCAGAGCTCTCTGGAAAAATAATGGTACTGATCACTAAAGGAGGAAAACAGTGGATATTGTACTCCTTGTGGAAGAGAGACAAGAACAACTGATTAGAGTTTTCTGATGAATTTAGTATGTCATGACCCTGTAGAGTAACAAAGATGTTATGATTGGGTGTGAAAGAGATGTCTACCGAAAAACTCAGGTGTCAATGCAGAAATATTCAGAGATGAAACTACGAGATTACGAGAGGTCTCACTAACTCGGTAGAATAATCCATTTGGTAGATTAATAAATTGAAAGGCTTAGTAAGTGGTAACTGTACGCAAGGGGGGCATGGCTGGAGTGAGCAGGGCACTGAGAGGATGCCCTTGGGGATTATATTTTGTGCCTGGCTCCTTGCTATTTCTGCTCCCCAACTGGCCTGAGTGAGCAGCTTCCCTCTGCCATGCCCTTCTGCCATGAATCTCTGCTTTGCTTTGGACCCAAAGCAGTGGAGTCAACTGACCATGAAAATTAGACAAAATACAGTAAGACAGTCATTGCTAATTTTTCATTTTCTTTGTATCTTGAAAAAAATATATATATATATATTTGATTTGGTTTATTCATCTGTAATCTACATACTGCTTCATGACTATTTCACAATTCATTTATATCTTTCCAAATTTTTTAAGTGAAAATATCATTAGGTTCATATATTCTGATACGTTCCTAGAGATTAAGAATTTAAAAAGAAATAAAAAAATTTAGAAAATAATTTTTACTATTCAGGACTATAAATTTCCTTGTGACAGGTATTAATATTAAAGTGACTCAACTAATATTTTAGATTTATGATTTTTCCCTTGCAATATATTGTTAACAGTGACAAGGTTTCCCATAGATCAGCATTTTAAAAATGAAACTCTGAATGTATTAAAATAAGACATAGATGAATGTTTTCATATATATCTAATTATTTCATTTCCTTAATTATAATTTATAATTGCATACTTGTATATTTTAAAATCAAGTTCAAACTCCATGTGTGACATAAAATGTCTCTTTAGCTGATTCTAATCATTCCTTTTCTTTCTCCAGCATTTGTCTGCAAGATCTACCCAATCAAATGTTCTTTTATATCTCTTTAATAGAACTGATTACACTCTATGATAGTTATGCTTTTGCTCCACTAACTCCTTAAAGGCAAAAGGCATGTTTTTGATTTTTTTCTCAGAAGTTCCTAGTAAATAGTATATATTTAATAGATATTTGAAAATAAACATTCAAAACAATATATTGGACAATGTAAAAAATAACTTCAACTTTTCTGTTAAGCTTCTACAGACAAAATACTTTTGGGGAAATTTACAGAAAAAACTATTGAACTTAATAGGCTATTACTAAAGGATAGAACCCCAAATGAAGAAAATGTTACCAGGTACCCAGCTTTCTAAATTAAGTATAAAATATGTCTATATAAGGGTCAAAAACTAAAATACTAAAGATAATCATCTTCAGGATTTAAAGCGTCTTTGTATTATTAAGTCGTTTGCCTATTGGGAAGTGATAAATGCTGACTTTTCCCTTTGTATAACTTTGTATAAAAACATGAATGTTATGGAGAAGAAATTTCCTTTGCAATCTCTTTGTCTCTGATGTCCTTGAAGGATGTGAATGAAGACTTTCTGGTCTTCGTGCTCCACTTGGACTAAAGAGGTTTGGGAAGGAAATAGAATTCACAGCATTGCACAGAAAACTGCACACCAGAAAGGTGAACTCCTTGGAAAGCAACCTTTTATGAGGAGGTCAACACCAAAAATATGTGCTGGGGTGAAAAGATCTGCAAGTTAATTGTGGATAGAGTACACAGGGAGTCATTAGCAGAGGCCAAGTAGTAGGAGGGATCACTATTAGCCCAGGATGGGTATGAGTTATTTTCACAACACCGACCAGTAATTGACTATGCAAGATAACCCCAGCCACCTCCTGTTTCCAAAACATTAAAGGTGTAAGAGCTTGCAATGATCTTTCCACTCCAAGGATAATGGAGGTGAAAGAAGATGAAAAAAAGCATGCCAAATTCACCTTTTCTCCTCAAGTCACCAAACTTATCCTGGACATTAATGTTGGGGACTATTAGGCTACAGAAAATTGTTATGAGTTGGACATTGAATCAACTATAAGGGGCCTCACTTTGTATAACTTTTGGTTAAAAGTGATTGGAGAGCAACCACTGAATTAATTGGTCATTAATTCAACATGAAAAAAAATCATTAAAAGATGGAAAAGAAAGAATGAACAAAACAAGGTTGAAGGAGTGATTGAAAAAAAATATGAAATTCTACATTTGTACCATCACTGATTTCTGAATATTTGATAGACTGGTTACATATACATAATTAGGTTATTATTATCAGTATGAGTTTTAGTTGCTACTGAAGTTGTTTCTGACTTTTAAACTTTATCAAACATTAATTTAGGCATGAAATAATAAAGCTATTAATTCATATGATTATGCTCAAATGCTTATGTTCTGTGCTTTTCACTAAACTATACTCTCATTTCCATGCATCTGTTATTAACAGTTTAAGCATCATTTATCATTTTTCTAGTCAGACTTGTGACATTGATGCTAATTAATGTTCAATCAACAAGTAGTTACCATCTATCTACTTTGTTTCCATTAAAGTTATAAGAAGGGTAATTATATAGTAAGCCTTTTTATTCAGTAAGACAGTTTTCCAAACTGATTTGTAAATCAGATAAAGGTGGATGGATATGCTCTGATAGGAGATAAGGAGATAGGCAGATCAACTCTTTTTGTGTGTGTAATTATCTATTTTCTACACATCAAACAAAACATCCTCTCTGTTGTTCGCACTAGTAATTGGAATACCTGCTGAAAACCCTGACTCATTAAACAGGACTCTGAGTGTTATGTGATGAAGATTTCTGGACTCTGATCATCGCTGTATGGTGGAGCATTTTCTACATTTGCATTCTACTTTGTTTCCTTCCTTCAATTCTGTGTAGGTCCATGTCCTTTGAAGTCGTTAAATAGAAGTCGAGACTCATTTAATTAACTTCACTTCTTCTTGAGTCCCATTCAGAAGGCTAAGGCCCAAATTAAAATCTTGTGGCTTCTTTGGTCTACCCTTGGAAGAAAAAGATTTATTTAAAGACATTTAAGTGGTTTATGACTATCTCTTCAAGTATTAATTTATTTTTTATTAACTACCTTTGGAAAACTAAAACATACTCACTTTTTATATCCAAATTGTATTACTTTATTTTCTTGCTCAAAACAAAATTAATATTAAAACAGTTTGTATACATTTCATTTACTTGTAGTGTTTTCTCTCATCACTTTTTAAAGTGAGCTAATTTTTCACTAAGTTTTAATAAATCGCCTATATACAAGACATGTCATTATCCCCAACAAGCTATTTGGGGTGACCAGAAAAGTAAGTTATGATCATAAGAATTTTGTACATATAAATATCAATTATTGATTTAAAATTGAATATTCATGTGATAACAACACCACAGAGAATATAAACAAAATAAAATTAAGAACGGAAAGATTGGAGCTGGAAATCTCCAGGGGAGACATTTTCAGCAAGGTACAATCAGAGCTGGGTATCAAAGACAAATATTTTATTTCAAGAGTAATTAACTATATAAGGGAGAAGCAAGTACATGGTAATAAGAACAGTTTTTACAGCACCATACAGATGTGAGGAAGCATTTAGTTGAATTTGTATATTTGGTTAGTTTACAAACTGCAAACTATTTTAACAATTATTTTGAAATGTTATTAATTATTTTGTTGCTTAAAAATCGGAGGAAATTTGATCTATCAAGTCCAAGAATGCATGCTTACTTTTTAGAAGAAACAGGAGACAATGAAAATATATCATATTGTGAGTCAGAGCCACCTAAGCTTAAATAATTTGGCAACTGAGTGAGATGTGTTTTATTTTTTAAAAACTTATCTTAGTTACTTGTTTTCAAACAACAAATTGCTAATAGGTTATATAATAATTGTATATTTTATATACATAATTGAAATATATTTTATAAAAATCATCAAAATATTTTTAAATGCATGATACAGTACAGAAGATATAGATGTTTATTTATTCTTGGAAATTTTATGTAAATAATATTTTTTAAAATTAATAATTGTATCTTAACTCAGGAAGGATGAAATAAAGCAAGCTCAAGTACAAATTTAGTATAATTTTATGAGACATTATTAAAAGTAAATGGAAAAACTAAAGAGGATAAATATCCAAATCTGACTCAGAAATATGACATTGAACTCTTGATGATGTCAGTTAAAACTGACCAGGATAGAATGACACTGTCAATCAACATGGTGCTGTGACCTTAGTACTTGCTCATATTGGAAAGCTCACACACAAACTCTGTGTGTGCGAACTATTTCATTTAAAAGGTGATGACTGTACAGAACAGATCGCCAATGCACAACATGGAGACAAACTGCATGGTGCAGTTTCTGGGGCAGAAGCAATGGTAAGAGTAATAGGGAGAATTAACAGATGCAGAGATAAATCAGGGAACTCGGCAGTTTAAAATTAAGTTTCTGGCTTTGGTAACTTTTTTCTTATAAAGTGTATTTTAACGAATAAAGTAAATTTTCAGATACCATGAATGTGCAAGCTATTTCCCAATGTGCTTTTAGTATATCACCTGGGAAATGTATAAGTTATTTTCAACCATTTTGGCACCAAAGAAGACAGGCCTGTACTAGACTAATATACTATTTCAAGACACAGTGCTCCCCTGTGGGGTGTTTCAGTAAGCCGGTGTATTTCATCTATAATGGTCAGGCATTAAACACATGACAGTTAAGAGCTATTGCCAAGAACATCAGTGATAAGCCATTCTAAGTGAACTTGCTCTTTATGTTCAGATTATTTGACTGTGTACAGACCTTACATCCAAAACTATTAGTGCAATACAGTAATAGTATGTCAACTTCCACCAAAGGCAGTACACAATTTATATAGCATCACAGTTCTAGAAATAGAAAAATAAAACTTTTTTCTCTGTGAAACAAGTGCAACGGATGCACAAATAAAATTACTGTACTGGATAATTTTTCAGTCCTTTGCCGTACTGGATTTACTACATGTTTACATTAATACAAGTCATTAGGGATGCAGTCCAATGTCGGAAAATTTTGCCATGGTAGAACCTCTGAATATAGACTATGGAGGGAATTATAAAATGCTTTTACTCTTATTGGTTATATTCAATGTTTGCATAATAAGGTGGAAATCAATAAATAATATAGTAAAGTGGAAGAGTTATCCATGAATGACCACAAATGGAGAGGAGGTGGACCTGTCCACATGACTGGCCGTATTGCTGTGGCTGCCTTCTGTGTAATGCTGAATCCTCACCTCCCGCCCAGGCCATCAACCCTCTGGTCATCCTTCCCTCTTGCTGTCAGCCACTCTCCAACAATTCCTTGGGAGCTTTATGACTTATCTAAAATAATCTAACGCAGGAACAATACATCATTTGATAATATAATAATGATATTTACCTAGAGGTACCAAATATCTTAATGCAGCTTAAGATTTAAACCCTAGGCAATGAAATACTGCTGGTTTCATTTGCCAGAGTAAGGTCAGTTTTATTCTACCAGGTTCTCTGAACTGGAGTGTCAGAACAAACAGGATAAAAAGAAAAAGTATGAGTGAACATGCAGTTAAAATGGCATTAGCCGTTCAAATATAAAATCACAATTTGAAAGATTACTGGAAAATTTTGGACCAAAATGTAATGGTAATATAAGAACCTTCCTCAGAAGACTGTTGAATATTATCCCTAAAAGTAGATGCCACAGTTCTGAAAGGGGCATCAAAGATGCTTGGATTGCAGTGATTAGATTTAATGTATCCGGTTGGCCAAGACAGAAGAGTGACTGCCAATTACAGAACACAAAGAGGGGAAACACAAAGACAGATGCTGTCACCTCCTTTCATGATGCACGGCTTGGACCTCAACCTCAGGGAGACTCGTATAAATGACTGTGTCATAGGAGAAACTGGAGGCAGCCATTGCCAGGTCACAGTACTGGGAGACAGAAATACTTTACTCTGAACCACGGTTACCTCTTAAAGATCTTGAACAAAGGAAAAAAGGAGATGGACTTCTAGAGCAGAAACATTGGCTTCTTCAGGTTTTAAAGTCAATAATTCTGAACCTAAGTTTATTGTGATCAGACTGCAAATATCACATTGCTATGCAGGCAATGGCAGCCCGAATATAGAGATGAAAGTGAGCCAGCAGGCCATGGCAAAGAAATGCAAGAGAAAACAATGAAAACATCACAGGTAGAATAGCTCTGTAATAGCAGCCCCAAAATAGTAAGAGTAAAATCATCCATGGGGATGTATATAGTAGGCAGGTTCAAGAAAATCCTATACATAAATAAAAGTCTGTGGCAATGATTTAAAAACAGTAAATACAGAGATGGGTGAAAAAACTCTGCTATGCACAAACTTAGTATTCACAAAGGAGCAAATAGAGTGCAGGAGAGAGTATTATGAACCATCTTGACATATGGAAGGTTTGGATACAATGTCTAAGGAAAATGGATCCAGAGTGAACATGAAGACACAATTGCCAGTTGCTGGATTCCAACAGATAAAAACAAATAATCTTAGGAAGAGAGGGTCAGAAAAGTCAGGTCAGCTAAAGCTTTAAAAGAGGCAAAATTCAGGTCACCATGAAGGCCTTAATCTGACCTAAGTACTCTTAAACACAGGATCATGAGACCATCTCCACCAAACTCAGAGAAAGTTTGAAACCATTACACGCTGTCAAGATATACTTCATGCACTGTAGACAATGAATAGTTCCTCAAAAATGCAAAATTCAGACTTAAGCACGTCTATTTCATTCTTGAATTCAAACAAATTCGGGAAAGCAATCCTATTGAGCATGAGCTAAAGTTTTAGAAGCAATAGTTAAAAAGATTGTGGGGCTCATCGTGTGTATCAGTGGTCCCATTTCTTTGGAGGCCCGGGTAGGAGGATGACTTGAGCCCAGGAGGTTGAAACCAGCCTGGGCAATATCACAAGACGACATCTCAAGAAAACAATAATAATAATAAAAATTACATAAGAATGATATTTTTGTTCTTTAATCCATTTAATGTTGTCTAGAGAAAACAAAAATAACCAAAGATAATAATAATAATAACATTTTAAAAATTAGCAAATAGATCCCAAGAAATTATTGATATAGAACAGAATACAAATAACCCATAAATCAGTAATACACAACATAACCAGGTTTGTGCCAGGTATATCATAGGAACTCAATAAATATGCTTTGATTTAAAGAGAAGAATGAATGAAGTAACAAAAGTTTGGAAATATCAAGGGAGTGGCATTTCAAAGAAACCTATGTACTCTCCTTTTCATTTTGTTGCAAAAGTAATTAATTTTGAAACATGAGTAAAAAGAAAATAATTAAACCATTCCACAATGCATACATATTTCAAAATAATAGTTTGATGATGATAAATATGTAGAATCTTTTTCTCCATTTGAAATAAATTAAATTAATACAAAAATAAATATATAATAACCATAAATATTCAATAACCACAACTAAAAAATGAGAACTAAATTCTCTTTGAATTAGTAAAAAAATACTCAGGGACTCCAGACTTTTAAAGTATTTTATAATTACAAATATTTATTAAATTTTTATAATTAATTTTTAAATAATACTTTTTGTGAATAAGCAATTCACTGAAGTTCAAAATGTCTTTCTTGTTTATTTTTCTTCTGTCATAGTATGTAAAATCAGAATTAATATATTTATTCAGTACTGTATGAAGTACAATCTCATTTTTGGTGATGATTCTGTCCATTCTTTTATCTGTTTATATTCACAAGGATATATATAATGATGTACCCCATTGCAGACTGTGACTATTTCTGGTCTGGTGTGGGCAGAATATTAAGTGACTTTCATTTTTCTTTTTTAGCCACAAAGAAGCATAATATTAAACCCTTTCTGAATTAAGAGTAAATTAATAAATTCCTCAGATGGTTATCTTATGTGTGTTGGAAAATTCTAGTTGTAATTTATAAAATAAGATCACATACTTTCTTAAATTCTATATAGATATCTCAGTTTTGTATTTCATTGGTCATTAAACATGAAGTTGAGAAAAAATGTAAATAATTAAAACATTCTCAATTAAATGCTCTGGATTATTTGAATGCATGGCTACATTTTTCTCCTTTTCTATATATTAATCAAAGAATCTGACTAAATTTAACATAGAAAATTCATCATTTTCTTAAATTTACGTAATACCAAAGGTCATTGTAATAGTTAATTTGAATTGTCAACTTGACTAGATTAAGAGATGCTGATGATTAAGAGGTTTTGGGCTGTGTCCATGAGGGCGTGTCTAGGAATGATTGGCATGTGGGATAGGAACCAAGTGGAGACCCTCCCTAAGCATGAGCAGCACCACCCAATAGGATGGTGGTTTGGATGGAATAAAAGCTGGAAGAACAAGGAAGCAGATGCAGATTCAAGTTCGGCTAGTCTTGAACTGGTTCTTGATTGCTGTTTCGACCATCTGAGAATATCGAACTCTCGCTTCTTCACTCTTCCAAAGGGGACTCTGCCAGTGATTCTCCAGGAATTTTCCAGAAGTCTTGGTCTCAGACTGGGTAGCAGTTGATCTTTCTTGTTCTGGGGTTTCTGCCTCTTGGACTGCACAGCTGCTGATTCTTCCAGTTCTCTAGCCTGCAGACAGCCATTGTGGACTATCCAGCTTCTGGTTGTGTAAGCCAATCTAATAAATCCCATTTTTTATAATCATACTTCCTGTTGATTCTGTTCTTCTAGAGAACCCTGACTAATAAAATGACGATCCTAGAGAGAAATATAAGACAAAACTGTACTTCATTTTGAAAATCACACTTGAGTTACCTTATTCTTGATTTCCTGGGTTTCACATTATTCAGAAGTGAATTTTATGTGTGTACACAATTCAATTATACTTGCTTATTTTCAGACACCTTTAAGAGTGAATAATAATTAACCAAAAATCTAGGAGTTCCACACAGAAAATTCACATTTATTAATTCACTTAATATTCAGAACAACACAATCAGAGAAATAGTATTAAGACTCCAATTTTGCAAATGTTTAAACTGACACCAAGTGAGAATTATGTAGAATATATAGTCAAGGACCCTTAGTGTGTGGTGAACCTTGTATTTGAATGACTTGGAACCCTCACTTTTACCATTTTACCCCTAACAGTTTGCTATGATAAATGGTCAAATATTTCACATATTGAACTATTAAAACTTTAATTAAAAGTTTGGTAAAATTAAAACTTAGATGCTCATAATTTTAATCTATATCCTATCATAGACTATAAATATGTTCAACCACGTCTTTGTACATAGTCAATACTGTTCTAGCTTAATCATTGTAATCCTAAGAATTAGGTTCTGATTTTATAAGATGAAAGGATCATCTCTCTTTTTGAGGCATTCGTTCAAATTGTATTCTTCTGATGAGATTTTTAACATTAGCTAGTGCAATTAACTATTGAGTATTTCTTTTCAACCATATCATTTAAATTTAAGTAAATTTAACTTTAAGTAAATTAAAAATTATAGAGTATTTATTTATACTGATGCAAATATTGCATGTAAGAGAAAAATAATGTGCAAATTATGTATAATACATTAAAATAGGTTATGTTTGCAAAAAGGTATTTAGCAGAAAACTGCTCTCCAAAAATAACTCTAATACTTTGTAGTATTTTGATAAATTAGAAATGCATTTGAAAAAACATCACTGTAACATTTGTTGAACTTCCAATCTATATTTGAACTTGAATTTATTTGGTTGAGGAGGGACACAGTGACTATGACTGAAAAGCATGAACAACGAACAATAAGCTATCTCCTAAAATTGTTTTTCTCCCAAGCCCGCTATGATCAAACTCAAGCTGTTTATAAGGAATATGATTTCTAATTTGCATACAGTAAATTGCTTAAGGAAGCAATTCAATGTACATGATAATTTAAAAGACTCTTCTAGCAACAAAGAATGTATATCAACCTTCAAACACATGTACCGATCCACCCTTCTAAACATTTTTTTCCCCTAAATTTTATTTACAATCCTTGGCAAATTCTGTTTCCTTTAACATTTTTGCTGAAATTGTCAAATCTCTGTTTCATGATGAAACTTTTATCTCTTTGTTGTAGTGCACAGAGGGATTTCCAGTGGAATGTTTCATTCATTTTTCAAAGTCCAAGACTCCTTGGAATCTCCAAGGTTGGTGATTATTTTCCTCCTCTTCCTGCAGTTGGTAACAGGGGCGGGTTGTGAATGAGACCCTTCCCCAGGCTCTGTGGCTTCATGCCCAGCTTCCCTTGCCCTCCACCCCTCACCTTCTCCTTCAAACTGCTTTCCTTTCAGAGAATCTAACTTCCAAATGGGATTTCAGACTGACAGGAGAAAAAAGAAAAAAATTATTGCTCCAAGTTGTTTTTCACTTCAAAGCTTCTTCAGTGACAACCTCTCTTTTCTCCAAAAGCAGAAAATGGCAAAGGTGAAAGGTCGTGACTATACATTTGAAAGCATCTATTTCTGTTAGGAGTGAATTTAATCTGATTCCTTTCTACCTCAGAACTAGATAATATTGGCCAGTGCTTGGCTGATGTGCATACTTCTTCATTACCATTTTAATATGTATTTACTTTAGTCAGAAAAATAAATCTTATGTAAATAATTGCAAATGAAGATATAGCTTGGAATTCAGATTTACGTTAATATAAATGGCCTGTTCCTGGAGTCACTGACATTTGCTAGGGAGATTGTATTTTTCCATGAAGTCATAACAGATTTTGTTGGATTTAATCTTTTGGAGCAGGGCAACCTCTAATGGAAGCCTGTGGTTTCTCCATCTCCTTGCACAGTGAAGTTACAGGACTTCATTTTATTACTTAGCTTTCTGAATGATTTTTGCTGGATTCATTACATGTTTGGAATATTTTGTAAACAGAAAGTAACAGCATCATCCAAAATGGGGATGATCCAAATACTTCCCTTCACTTACTGTATCTGAGACGAACATTAACTTGGGAAACTGCTTTTTAGAGGATTGTAGAGCTGTAACTTTTTCTTTTCAAACAACTGCTGTGGTAGATGTGGAGTAAAACTCTGTACTGCAGCACTGTGTAATAAGATTCTAAACTGTATCCATTTTGGTTGTTTCCAGGTAAAATATTTGCCTTGATAAAGCATGCAAACAAAAATTAAAATGATATGAAGAGGTTATTCCAATTTATGAAAAAGAGAACTGGGTTTTTCAGATTGACTATACTAATCAAATTAGTTAGTAGTCTCATATTTCTAATACAATCCACTTACCTAAACAAATATAGAATATTTGGATCTTTAGAAAGGCAATACTCTGAAGTTGGGAGATGTCTAGGTGCTTCACTACTATTATTGAACTAAATTTTTAAGCTCCAAAACATGATTTAATAGTACACATTTTCATGAAGAGTTAAGTAAGTTTTGTTTCTCTTCCTTTGAGAAGATAGTCTCACGAACTGTTTTCAAAGGCATGATGTTTATGTTTTCATAGAGACTGAGAATTAGAATGGATGATTTTTACATCTTTCTAATTTGTTAACATGGATACCTTGAGAGTTAAAGGGTGGGATACCTAAGATGAAATATGCCCCCTAAAGACTCCAATTTCATCGATGGATAACCAATCATTAGAGGAATTTATAAAGCAGAAGATCACAACAGCAATGCTATAAACAACTAGGCATATAAGAAAATAATTAGGATATATGATGTTCATGAGTGATAATATTTAAATGAGATGACAAAGCCAACTGAAATAGGAACCAATGTATGGGCCTTATTTTGCTAAATAAAAACTTGGAAAAGAAGCAAAAGTACTGACTATGATTTACCATCTGTTATGGTTTAGATGTGGTTCGAGCGTCCCTCAGGTGTCTATTGTAGTTGGAGCTTGGTCCCCAAGGTGGTGACACTGGAGAGTGTGATAGAACTTTTAGGAGGTGGGGTCTTGTTGAAGAACCTTAGGTCATTAGGGGTGTGATCTCAGAAAGTAAGTCTCATGCTGGGCATGGTCACGCAGACCTGGGATCCCAGCCCCTCTAGGGGCTGAGGCAGGAAGACTGCAAATTCAAGGCAAGTTTCAACAACTTAGCAAGACTGTCTTAAAATAAAAAATAAAAAGAACTGGGGATGTAGCTAAGCAGTAGTTCTTACAAAAGAATTGTTATAAAGCATGATGTTGGCCCCACCCCTATTCTTTCTGCTCCTGGGCTTATCTGTAATTATTTCTTTTCTCCCACAGAGCTCCCATCATTGCTGTCTACACCACGAGGTGATGCAGCCCAGAGATGGACCTCACCTACTAGCCTATACATACCACTTAGACTATGAATCTCCAAAACTATGAGCCAAATAAACGTCTTTGCAAGGAGCCTGAGTTAGGTATCTTATTATGCTAATGCAGTGCTAATGCACCATCTATTATCTCCCTATTGATTTCTAAGAAGTTGAAATGTTATTACAAAATGAAAGATGCTTTGAACTTACTTAGAAAACTCATGACATTCTCCACATTTTTCTCACTCTGCCAGTCAGACAGCTGTGAGGGGCAGTGTCTTCAGGAAGGCATTTGTCTGTGGATCAGCATTTGGAAACCACTGCTGCATGTAAAACAGAAGGAGGGTTGCAGAGCTTCAGGAAGACTGAACCATTCTCTATGGGCTTTCAGTTGGTAAGTGGTGGCATGGACGTTGCTCCTGACAAACGCAGTGCATTCTGGGAAAATGCTCCATACTGATGACTCATCAAAAGTGAAATTAAATGACTATCATGACTTCCCCTCTGTTCTGTCAGATTCACTTAAAGAAAAGCACATCTGCCAAAGTGTCATTAATGGGATAAAATTTACATTTACTAGTTTAAACAGCATATGACTAAAAAGAATTATGATTGAGAGAATAATTATTAGTTATTTGCCCAAAATTATAAAAAGAATTATTATTGAATAAATAAACGAGAGAGAAAGCACACATAATTTTAAAAAACACAGAAAGAAAAGATGATTCTCTAAGAATAGGAATAAAATTGATAAACCATTAGAAAGATAAATTGAGAAGAAAACAGATAAATTGCAAATTTCAAGCATCAGGAAAGAGAAGAGTCACTCTACAAATCATACAGACACAAAATATTGCATGAGTATCTTATAAACAATTTTGTAATAATATATTTGACAATTTAATGAACTGAGAAAATTGATTGAATAACACAGAAACACTGGGAGGAAAACATATCTGAATAGTCCTCCCTGTACTGAAATTGTATTCAGAATTGAAGACCTTCATGTGCACACACACATGCACACACATGTGGACACACACACACACAGAGTCCAATCGAAGAAAGTTTAATTGGTGAATTATTGCAGACATTTAGAGAAAAGATAATCCGAATCTCACAAAAATTATTCTTGAGAATAAAGATTACACATATTTTGAAACTTATAAGGCCAGCAACATAACTCTGAAAATAAAAATCATTAAACATATCAAGAAGGGAGAATTAATTGTTATCCTCATTCCTCAGCACATATGCAAAAATATCTACACAATTTTGGCAAATTAAATCCAACAACTTAGAATAATATGAATGCACTAGTATGGTTTATTTCTGAAATATAAGCTTCATTTAATATTAGAATATTAACAAATACATTTAACCACTTTATCAGAATTTTAAAAATGACCATTACATTAGATGCTGCAAATACATCTGATAATATCCACAAATTCATGGAAACTAGAAGAGGAATTGCCCTTTCTGAGTCTGTTACAAAGTGTCTGAATTCCTACAGTTGAATTCTTAAAATAGTGGGGAAATAGTCAAAGCTTCCCTTTGTGCTCGGAAGTAAAATAACAATGTCCAGCATCTCCAGTGTTAATAGACTGCAGAAATTATTCAGGAAAAGAAAAAAAGGTAAGAATGTCCCCTGAAAGAATCAATACAATTTAATAAATTTGCAAATGTTATAATTGTGTTTGTATTAACCCAGAGGGATTTCTAACAGTTAAATACAAAATCAACAAAGTTACTGGATTTGAAGAAAGTTTAATAGGTTATATTCACTTCAATATGCTTGCAATGCCAAATAGAAAATATAATACCTAAAAATAAAAGTTATTGTAACACCAGTAAAACTATCAAACATGTCAGAATGGCTAAGAAATGATACTTCAGATCCTTTTCTAAAAGTCCTACAGTCTTGTTAATAATTAAATACCTATAACGAACAATGAGATGTATTATGGAATTTATTTGGATTATCTGATATTAAAGCTATATTAAAATTGTCTGTATATCTCATGACTCCAATAAAAAGCAAACTGAATTTATTTATTTTTATTTTTTATTTTTTTTAAGTTTTTGGTGGAATTGGTCTGGTTCCTAAAGTTTACATGGAAAAGCAAAGGACCTAGAGTAGACATGGCAATTTGGATAGCCAAAGATGGATGATTTATACTACTAGGTAATAATGATTATATATTTACTGCAATTAACACAGTGTGTTTTCAGGATCCATTTAGACAAATAAATCAATATAACAAAGACTGCAGAAACAACCGAGCATGTCTATTAGTAGATGCTGCCAAAAATATCACTAGAAATTTGTGGGGGTAAAAGATGACCATTTTATGAACTTGAGCCAAGTTAGCTGTGCATTCAAAAGAAGAAATGAACTTTAAACTTTACAGAAAGCCACACAAAATTTATTTTCAATAAGCCATAGTATAACTTAGGATGTTTTGAAAATGAAATGTCTAGAAGAAATCATTTCAAAAATATCTTCATGTTTTATTGTCAACAAATTAGACATGAACAATACTAACCATAATATAGGATTATCAGGAACTTGTTAAAATTAACAATTTATTTTTATTGAAAGATAACATTAATATATTGAAAATGTCATTTGCAGACTCCAAAGATATATTTGTGTATATATCAGTCCAAGGTTTCATATGCAGAACACATGAAGAATAATGAGAAATCAATAAACATAGGTAACCCAATTAAACATAGTAAAAGACTCTAGTCTTTTATTCTCTAGAATACAGTTCTTTGGCAAACATTGTCATGCAGTTTGTAGAATGAATGAAACTGTTTTTTTATTATATGCACGGTTTGCTGTTTGAGGGAAAAAAAATCAACATTTTTTCCTCTGTCTGATGGAAGCATCCTCCTATGTAGGAGATAATATGTCTATATAAGTTCTCTAATTTTGTCCACAGAGCATCAAGCATTTTGAGTCTGCAAATCTTTACATCCTGTTACAGATTGCATAAACACACAACCTAAACATTTGATGTCTTCAGAAAATTTTTAACATTTGACTTGTTTTTTCTTTTTAAGTTATATTCTACTTTCATTTGAAAACATGTTTTTCCCATCACTCGCCTAAAGTATTTTTGTAAATAAATCTTATTACTTTGGTGACCAGAATATGAAAATAGTATATACCAGCTCAAAATGATTTTTGATGAACCAATTAATTGAGATTATGAGTTCTATATACCTCTTATCAAGTCAACAAGACACTTTTTATTCATTTTTTAAATAAATGTTAGAAATTGCTTTGAGTTATTTTTACTATGAAAATGCAAAAAATATTTCACTCCTGTAAATCTGTAGAATGAGTTATTTTTACTTCTCTTTAAGCAGAATCACATCTAAATTCCTCATTTCAATTATATTGGTAATGTTTGTTTCAGATCAATGACCTATTAAAGAAAGAAAAAAAAATGTCTTCATTCCATATATATTATCACCCTTCATGCATAAATTTTTTCATCTTTTTTATCTGTGTGTCAATGGAACACAAACAATGACCCATTCTTGATAAGTTTTGGAAGTTGTCCTGCATTTTTACATAAATGATACAACCTATTTTCTATAAAACTACAGTAATTAAAAGCACAGAAAAAAAAATGGAAAAATAACTTACTTCATCACTTCCAAAGACATAATGTCAACAATTCAGTATAATTTACTTTAAGAAGTAAAAAGTTTTGAACTTTGGAATATAATCACAATTCCACTTTTAAAATGAACAATTCATATTCCTGAACTACATATCTTGTCTAACTCTAAGTGTGGATGTACCTATTGAATGACATGGAAACCCACTCTGTTTACACCATTATGAATGGTTCTCAACTGTGGTTTTATGGACCTCTCTGAATGCCTAATGTTAAGAAGGTTATGAAAAATACAGATAGTCAAACTTTTGCATAATACTTCAAGGGATGAACTGCCTTTCTCCCTAGTGTTATTAATCCAATGAAATCCAAAACTCATTCTTACAGCATATTGGCAATCAATGCTGGAATGTCTCTCTTCAAGGCCTTAAAGTGCCAGATTGATGTGTTGTACAGAATACCTGTTCCCAGATGCACTGAGGAATGCTCCTATGATTGCAAGCTGTTAGATACCTTACTCTAATGTAATGATTTGGCTATACTGATTTAAAATTAAAGGTATGAATGACATAAAATATAGTTGAGATATGTCATCTTTCTATAAAGAACTAAGATTCTTCTTTTCTGTTCCAGCAAAACTTTAATATATATATAATTCAAAGTACAGTTTCATCTCAGAGCTCACTGTCTTCAGGTGACAAACTCATCCACAATATTCTTAGTTCTTAACTGTCTTAATTTCTTAATGTTCTCAAAGTTCATCATGAAACCACCTTTTGTCAGAAATGTAACTAAAATGAAAAGTGATTTAAAATGCCAGTAAGGTTGAGAAATTCCTCCACTGTAATCACACTGTATGACAGAGTGAATATTCCTTCTTGAATTCTTACTTGTGAGTACTTGTAATGCTCTTTGATATAAAGCACTCTCTAGATGTAATATGCTCCACTCCAAAACTATAGCACATGACCCCATGCAACAAATAGAAGAAAGGGTCAAAAAGCCATAAGAGTTCACACTCTTCACATGGGGATGAGAACATAATTCACTGTGTTGGTATTGAAGATTTTTGAAGCATCTGTAGAGACGGCTAACATTCAGATATAAGAAAGTAGATGGTTGCAGCAAATTTTGTTATGTATAGTTTGCAACAATATAAGGAGGCAGAGATGGTGAGTATCAGGAAAGAAAATCAGAGCTGGTTCTCAGGATCTGGTGAGTAATGTGCTTCTTTGCCAATGAGGAGATATTTTAAGATTTTAAACAGTACAGATGTCTGATCTGGGGTGTTTTTATAAGAGTTTTTTGAAAGTTTATAGAAGTTTTAAGAGACGATTATAATTGTCAAGCAAATTTAAGAGCTCAGTTGTAATAAAGCCTTAACAAGATTGCGAATTTAAAATATTTGATTATAATAACCAAGTAAGTAGATTAAGAATTAGATACGATTAGAATCTTTGAGATTTCAAGGCTAAGTGTTTGTGAAAACACAGGTACTTATTAATTGGTAGAATCACTGATACTGGAGCTGGGGTTGTAGCTCAGTGTTAGAGCACTTTGCCTAGTGTGTGTGAGGCACTAGGTTCTGTTTATCAGTACTGCATGCAAATTAATAAAATAAAGGTTCATTGCAACTAAAAAATGTTTTATAAAAGAAGATTCTTGACACAGAATGCAGAGATGGATGAATGAGTGAACAAATATATGACTCCTATAGTTTGGACTTGGAATGTCCCTTAAGGGACCAAAGGCTTTATCCTCAACTTGGTGCTATTTGAAGAAAATGGAGTTCTTTAACAGGTGGAGCCTACTGGCAGGTTCTATGTCATTGGTAATGTGTCTTGAAAGGGAATCAGGACATGCTAGTCACTGCTTTGTCCCTTTTGTTCTTGGTCATAGGCTGAACAGGTTTCTACCACTATGCACTCTCACCATGAGGTACTACCTTTGCAGAGGCACAAATCCAATGGAGCCCAGCAAACATGGACTGTGAGTGAAAATAAACGTTTCTTTAAGTTGATTGTCTCAAGTGTTTTGTTATAGTAATAGAAAGCTGACTAACACCATGAATTCAGAACCTGCTTAGTTCAGAGGCAGAGCCATTTGAAAGGTAAAAGCTATTGTAAGAAGACAAAAAAGTTCAAATACAACAATATTATGGACCAATAAAAGATCTTATTGATTACCTTTCTGAAATTGCAGTTTCAATTGAGTAGTTATAGTGAAAGACTAGTAGAAAGCAGTTAGACTTGAATGCTCATTTTTTTTAAGACAAACCCATTTCTTTTCCTTCCTCTAATATTTAATAGGGATGTAAACTGAAAGAATAATCATCAGATAGTCATTGATATTTATTTTGGCTAATGAGGAAGTACCCTGTCATTTTAAAGCCCTGCTCCTTTTGACCATTATCTTACTTTTTAAGGACTTTGCTTCTTTTGATTTCAGTCCAATAAGATACTGCTAATTTTTATTTCTTCTTCTTCCTTTTCATAGTCTTATTGTCAAAGCTGCCACCTATTTAGAATTGGGTTCACAATTTGATGATTATTTGAATTTAAGATGGGCATTCTGAGTCATGATGTAAATAATCCTTTCCCTATATGTAGACCTGAGCTGGTGAGTACTAATAACTAAACTAAGAAAGTCAGGATATACCTAAAGCCTCTTTGAGTTCAACAAGTCAAAATAGTTATTATTGAGCACCTCATGGGTGCCAGGCATAATGTAAGAAGTTAGTTAATGCAGAGTGCTGAGCAAAATCCTCGCACATTTCCTACTGTTGACCACAGGCTGTTCAGCCACCTCAGACAAGATCATTGTTTGACTTATCCCGATTTTATGCTTCCTGGAATCATCTTCCTACCTACACACTGATGGGTATTATCAGAAAAAAAAATGAACTCTTTTCACATGATGCATAAACACTCATCATACACTGTTTTCAAGGTAAATACGCTATTCAAATTTGAATTTAGAACAACCCATCCAACTTTCTCTTCAAGGACCTTCGCTGTGCTGCCCAGTTTAAGCCCATTTTAATTATGTCCTTGCCTCTTACCTGAATCCTTTCAGCTTATTTAAATACTTTCAAAATAAGCTATGTTTAGTTCACAAAGTCTTTCTACAGTTTGCAATTATAAATTGGATTGGACAGACTTTTCTAGACTCCTATAGATGTTGTTTATAGGGAACAATTTAGTAATATTGTTTTAATATGTTGAGTAATTGTAGTCTGCATGTCTTTTTTTTTTTTCCAGAACTGACTTTTACATACTTTTTTAAAAGATTTCTTTCACTCGAACTCACAAGGGAATCCAAAATAGAACCCGTTTTATTTCGCATCTGTAGTTTACTTGATTGATGGACTTTGCTTCTTAATTATATTCACTAAACGTCATTCTCTGTTAACATTTAACAAATATTTACATATAATTTAATTTTTATTAATTTTGTGGCTGCATTTTCTCATTAATTCTGTATTTTTACATTTAAAAGAAAATAACTCTAAGTTATTAAACTGCAGAAATATTTCTAAGACATAAAAGTTACCCGACTTTATTTTATTAATAAATATAACATTTAAAAAATTCTCCTTTTTTTTTTTAGTTTTTTGTAGCAAGGATTGAACTCAGGGGTGCATAACCTCTGAGCCACATCCTCAACCCCCTTATTTTTTCTAATTTTTACATTTTGAGACAGGGTTTCCCTAAGTTGTTTAGGGCCTTGAAGAGTTGCTGAGGCTGGATTTGAACTTGTGATCCACCTGACTTAGCCTCCTGAGACACTGGCATTACAGGTATGCCATCCTCAGGACAAAAATTTCAAAACAACTTTATTATTAGGAGCAAAACTACTCATTAAGGCACATGACTATAGCTATGGTGAGGGTGAACTCAGTTGCTCATTATTTCACTGTTTTATTTTTCTGGTTCACTTATGTATGGAAAAAATTTTTTTTGGTGAGGTTTAAGCAAACTTTATTTTCAAAGGATGCAAAATGTCTTTGAATACACACACACACACACACACACACACACACACTCACGCACACACACACACATTAAAAAATAAAAGCTTCAGAGCATTTTCTCTACTCCAGATTTCCTTTTCCAATTTTTGGATTTCTCATTTTCTGCAGACTTGATATATTTGTGGCTTTCACTATAACCCACGACATCAAATTCACTATTAATGGAGATACATTATAGTCAAGAGAAGTTTAAGGGCTTGTTTCAGTTCAGAAAAATAACCTCACTAGGTTGCTTTATCACCATTGCCTCTCACCTACTCGAACCTTCTGAGTTTGTGAAATTGAACTGAGAATTCTAGGAGAAAATGCAAGCTTTACAGCAAGATTTAATCTTCCTGCAAGCAGTCAGTCCAGAAATACCGTAACAACAGCTGTTCTCATAGAATATTAGCATTTCTGCTTTTGGCCTCAGCTGCTTCTCAGAAGTGCAAAGAAATGCAAACATGGAAAATGTTCATTTTTAACATTAGCTTGAATTTGAAAATCAGGGGACATTCATCAGTCCCCGAAAGCAATGGGTACACAATTTTGCTAAATATTTTTTTTCCTGAAGGGTTGCATGATATATGCATAACTCATAGAATATCCTTATTAGCTATAAAAGGATGCATATTCATGATTTGGCAGCACCATTTTCAACTATTGTCCAGAAATGGGTGTGGACTTAGCATGTGAGACAAAAATGCGGTGGAAATCTCACCCTTTTGATATTGCTAGTCTGGAATTTCAGCCCTTTATACTCTCATGTCCTCGACTAAGAAAACGGAAACTTTGAAACTAACAATGTGGAAATATTTTAAGTGAATAAACTCCTTTTCCCCATTCTGAGTAAGGAGAATAATTTTTTCATGGATCATTTCCAAAAGTGCATCGTGGGGAGTTGTCATAGGTGCAACTGTGTCTAGTTCATTTTAAAATTTCTTTTCCTGAATACTTGTTTAGCCTACGTACTCATTAAGCTCCACAAACAACAAAATCCTCTTTTATTACATCAAAATAAGCTTTGTATTCAATCAAAATAACTTCAAGGCAGTAAGAATCATACTTTGTATCTCCCACTGTTATTTTAGCATACTTTGCTAAATATGAAGTTCTTGAGAATTCCTGATAAATAACTTAAAATCTGTTGCAGTCTAATAATACTTAGCACAATGTGTACTCCTCCTAGGGATATTAGCATGCGATTAGAATAAACGTGATGGATTATGTTTCCAAAATTGTGATTAGTCAAATTGTTATTTGTCTTTCTTAGATACCTTGTATTTATTATTTCACTTTGCCAGTTTATTCACATGGGACATGAGGATCTTGAAGCTTTCTGGATGGGTTCTTCCTTTAAAAAATATTCACTTAAAAATAATATTGTAAAAAATTAAAAAATAAATACATAAGTTAAAAAATAATATTATAAGAGGCCATTTCATTATGGAATTTCACAATGAAAGCAATATTTAAGAAAAGAATTCAGATTTGGAATTAATGATATACAGTTAAATAAATAGTCACTTTGGATGCATCTAGACCACCAACCCAACAAAGCCTCAGGGAAATCTGAAACCAGGCCTTCTCTTTCCTCAACACAAATCTTAATTTGCTCTTGTCCTTTGGATTCACTTTTGCTTTTTTTTTATCAAAATGATGAGAGGGATTCATCATGGAATAGGTTTCTTATTATGTATAGGTGATTTCAAGAGTTCATACTGAGGAAGTGTCTTTACCAGTAAAATGCTTATTCTACTCTGTTCTTAATACATCTTGGACATATCTATGAAAAACTCTAGAATAAGATGTTGGAGTTCCCCCCTTTGGCTTTATAATACTTTTTCTCACTTGCCTTTTAATATCTATTTATATTGTCTTTACCTTTATATTTATTAGAACAATAACAAGGGAGGGGCTGATTTCTGAAGTTTAGGAATTGTCTCAAATTTTGTAGAAAAAAAGAATAATCAATGTCGTGAACTATTTCATAAAACAAAGCTCTCATGCTTGAAATAAAAAGAAAAAAAGAAAGAAACTCTTTCCTAGGTGACCCTCTAAAATACAAACATGAAAATGTACTTTAGGGTTTGATCATATCATGGCAATATGTGGCAGGGTACACTTTGTACCAAGAATTATATTTTTTATTAAAAACCCAGGCAATTTAAATGACTCTGACAGTTTCTTTAAAGAAGGTTTAAGAAATCAGACTTGTTATGCTTTAAATATGAAGTGTCCCCAAAAAACTCATATTTGTGACGATGCAAGAAAGTTTAAAGGTGAAATGATTGGGTTATTAGAGTTTTAATCTATTCAGCTCATTAATCCACAATAGGGATTAACTGGGCAGTAATTAGAGACAGGTGGGATGTGACTGGAGGAGATAAGTCACTGGGTCCTGCCTTTGGGGTGTTTGGCCCTAATGAGCTGAGCTAGTTACTGCTGCTTCCAGATTGCCAAGTCCTGAGATGTTTTTGTCCTGCCATAATCTGCAACCATGATGTTCTGCCTCACCCTGAGTCCCAAGAAGTTGAATCAGTCATCTATGGCCTAAGGCCTCTGAAACCAAGAGTCCAGAATAAACCTTTCCTCCACTTAAGTTACTGCTGTTGGGTCTTTCAGTCTTTGGGCAAAAAAAGCTGACCAAAACACACACCGTTTAGATAAGCCATTTTATATGGTTTATGTGTAATTAAGTGTTAGGTAGGTTTGTTAATTTGAAAAAAAAAATATGGTTGTATATTATCATAAAAAAAGAATGAAGGAAGGGGAAAGAGAGAGAGAGAGAATGAAATGGAGAATAAGCCCCTGGAAGCTTATAAGAGATTATATGCAGTATAAAGGATCAGGGAAGATTACATAGAGGAGATGGTATTGCAAACAGATTTTGAGCAATAGATAAGATTTGTATAAAGAGCATAAAGAGCGGGCAAGTGAGAAGAATCTCCTAAATAAAGGGAATAAAATAGAAGTGTAGAATGATTCAGAAATATCAAGAGCCAAAGGAGAAATTTAGCTTGACTTAATAGCTGAGTTTCAAAGGAGAGCAGTAGGATACCAAGTAAAATGAAGCAAGCCAGATGGCGGAAGGTCAGGAACATCAGACTGAGGAGTGCCTCCTTGATTTGGAAGGCACAGGGGAGCCATTGCTGGGGTTTTTAAGGGAAATCTGGCTGTATACATCAGGAAAATCATGCCTCTAAGGCCCAGAATCCCAAGGATCTTCTCTAGAGTGTTTCAGAATTGGAAAATCCCTGTTCAGGTTTGGTAATAGTCTTTTAAGTGTTGACCCTATTGTTTAAAATGTAATCGGAAATAGGAAATGATTATTTATTTATTAAATAGGTAGCAAGAGGCACCTGCTCCTCTATAAGGCTCATAATGTACTTTGAGGAGAAAATCTGGACTTGCCATGGACTGCAGGCCTCTTTGTCTGTGAACTCTCCGTGTCTGGGGACCGGCTTCCTGGGTGGCTGCTTCCCTTGTTCTAACAGGAAGAGATGAAGCTCACACACTGAGGGTCTTCCAAGAGAAGCACCTGAAGTAGCGACTGTCATTTTCAGTGAATTATAGCAACCCCAGGGAGATGTGGTCTTGTCCAATTTGTTCAGATTACAACTTGTATCATAGTTCTAGGGTTCAAGAATAATTTTTAAGTTTTCAAAATGTATCATGCATTTTCTACCATTCCAAAGGCCTCAAAGGGGAAGGAATCAGCCAGAAAATTTAGTGTGTTTTAAATACAAACATCCTAGAGCATAAAAGACAAAGTTCCTCACCTTATACCTTTGTCATCTCCTGTACCCCAGAGAAGTCAACTTCCATCGGTGAGGGATTCACTCTGTTTATCCTGAAGTCTAGAAAAGCTAAGTAATCCTGCAGATTGTACAAGAGACAGTGGTAATTTGAGGTAGAGACACATGGTTTTATCTTCAGCAGCAAGAGAATCAAAAGCAAAAAAGAAAAGAATGAAATATGGACCTTCAACAACTTAAACAGTAAACTTTTTAAAATTGGAAATCTTATGGATAGTGTTCATTTTGATGATTTTGTTATATGATAAATACATTTGTAATTTGTTTTAAATATCAAGGTATATTCATCTTGATACATAAAAAGGTATTTACTTTACATCTGTCATAATAAGAAGTGCATTCAGTAAACATTTGGCACGTCTCAGTGAGTTGGGGCAGACAAACAACTAGTCACAATTTCCACTTATGATTAAATTGGCAAGATATAACTTATGGACAATTATAAATTATGATTTAATAATATACTTACATAAAAGTATGACATTCTTTATTTTTTCTTTCAATGTTTTCTGTCACCAAACTAAGGAAGGTTTGTCTTATTAATATACTTTTTAAATCCTGCAAAAAAAACAAATGAAATATTGGCAATGTGTGGTGATTTTATACTGAGTCAGCTTAAGTTCAAATGGGAAATAAGGTTCCCTTTTCTGTGTACTCTAGGTTGATGTGGTAGAAGCAGAATAATGGTCTCTAAAGATATCCAGGTCTTAATCCTTGTAACCTGTGTATTATGTTACGTTTCATGGCAAAAACTTTTCTGCAAATGTCATTAGGTTAGGAACCTTGGGAAGGGAAGAATATCTGGATACCTCTACAAATAGACCCCCATGAAACCAAGAGGATCCTTAAAATAGGGGGAGGATGGAGGCAGAAGTTAGTGAAATACAGGAGGACATGGAAAACAGTAGTTTAGGTGATGTGTTTGCTGTCTTTGAAGATGAAAAAGCAGTTATAAGTCAACAAATTCAAAGGTCTGGAATTTTGGAAGCTAAACAAGTAAGGGAATACACTCTCCACAGAGCTTACAAACAGAACACAGACTATCCGCTTATTTTATCCATGTAAAATTCACCAGAACTATAAGAACATGAAGAGTTGTTTTAAGCTACCAAATTTTGGGAAATTTTTGCAACAGAAACAAGGAGCTAGAAAACCAGAGATTTGTACACGTTTATATGTCAAACAAAGAAACGGTTAGAGTTTTACACTGTAAAATTCAGATTAATGAGACCTATATTAATGAGCATTTCAGGCACTCTCTCTGATCAGCTAGCTCACCTGGTTGGTGTGGAACAGCCCTTCTGGCTCCTACCTCTTCCTTTGGCTTCTGGTCCTGGTACCAAGTCTGTGTGCAGGAACATGGTGAAGGATGCTGACTTCTGTTGCAGGTCACCTGTTCCACTGAGGTTGACAGTGGTGCAAGATGAACACAAATTCTAGTGAGTCAAGAAGACCTCTCTCCCTGGCTTCATGTCCATCTCTTCTTTCCAGCTTCCATCCTGAGGAATGGTGTAGTCTTCCTGCCTAAAACTAGATGTAGTGATCTTATATGAATTTTTCTAGTAGCTTCAACAAATACATAAGTCAAAAGCTTAAAATTCATGCTGCTTTTCTTATCAGTAAGTGAATCCAGACCTTTAGAAATTTGACCTTCAGGATTTTGGAAAAAAAAATAATGCATTCCTTTGTAGATAAATAATCTTTTGGAAAATATATCTGTGAAAGAGATCTTTAATAGTGATGCAATGCTTGACTAGCAAACTCCAAGTTTCTGTTAGACCTCTACTGCCTTTAAAGTTGCCCATAAAGTTGAGTTTACCAAGTCTTACATTTCAGCATGTGCAGCATAGTCCGTTATCAAATGTGACCACTGTCTATGACGTCAGACCAAAAGAGGTCCTGAAAGAGCAAGAGCAAGTTGTATGAGCAAGTGCCTTGAAATGTCCCCAGCCCATACCCCTGCGACATGGCTTTCTAACTATTGACCCAGGAACAGGACCTCACTGGTAACTTCCTGTAATGAAGAAAGTAAGTTTGAAAAAGTTCAAGAATGGTTCAAAGTGGTTTAAGCAATGCATCCAATGCTTGCTTTACCAAAAGTGACTGGCTCTAACATGACAGACACACTCTGTTGTGGCACTGAGAGACAATGGTGAGGAAAAATCCCCCCAGTTGGCCTTGCTCCAGGTAGCATGTCTGGGTGTTTATTGTACATGGAAGGGTAGATGGCAAGTTGTATGGACGTACACTGCTGAATGAGAAGGGGATAATTTATTTTAAATCCATGAGGAGGATAAGAGAAGAGGTATGAGGCTCCATCTCTCTGAAAGGGCACAGAATGTCAAGATGTTTGTGAGTCATGGAAATGCTTAGCAAAGAAAAATCTCCGCCAAGGAGGATCTTAATCAAGTGAACAAGATGACTCATTCTATATCTGGCAGCCACTTAATGCGGCCACCTGTGTTCTTGCTCAGAGGGTTCATAAACAAAGTGCCAGTGGCAGAAAGGATGCAGGTTACACAACATGGACTGGAGCCACTGCTGTGTGCTCATCTTGCCGATGGTGAAGATCAATACTACGTCCCCGACACTATGCCCTTTCTGTGGGGAGGACGTTTCCACAGCAACCAGATGATGGACTGTAGTTTTTCAGGTAGGGGCAGTGATTTATTCCCATTGTTAGGGGGTCTTACTCCAGATGTGGATTTACCCCCATCCCACACACCCAATGCTTCTGCTAAACTTCCCGTGGAATTACAGAGGTCCAATCTATTACACTGGGGCTCCACCTCGCTTGCCTCTGATGCGGAATTCATTTTATAGCATGTAAAATGGGGCAGTGGGTTCATGCTCTTGGAAATACAGTTCCCTTGTTGTCAGACCTCTGAAGTAGCTAACATGACAGAACACCAGGGCTGTTGAGAATCTATTCTTACACTGAATAGGTGCCAAGTCCTTGAAGTGTAGATGAAGACCCCCTAGGACGCAGTCTAGATTCTCATTCTGAGAATAATGCTTGTTAATGTTTCTCCTATAGGCAGGACTGGGAATCAATTAGATGAAAATGAAAATGGACCTTTTTACTATTGCTTTTAGTCATCCATTCATAAAATATTTTCTTCCTGTTCCCATGATCTTTGGCTCTATTGGTCTAGTAATCTAGTTTCCAGGGAAGACTGCACCTATCAGAAGACACAGCAGTTATTCCATCAGACAGGAAGGGGACATTGTCTCTGGAAGGTCAGGGACTAGAAAGCAGGTGAAGATAAAGACCTGCTAGACCTTGTCACGGAGACAGTTATAAGGGTGTGTCCACTCTGAATTTTCCACTTTGAAAATTTTGCAACATGAAAACATCTGATTCATTTATTTTTTCTGTTTATTTTATAATTTAATAAATATTTCTTAGGTGAAAGGAATGATGGTTCAAATTAATTGCTTTGCTCTGGTGGTTGGGTTCATTCTTCTGTCTTCTGCTATAATATAGTCTTCAGGGGGTTTTGCCATCTGGCCATCGTGCAGAACATCAATCTGGTGCACTACATTGATGCAGTCATGCTCATCAAAATCTCACTCCTCAATTTCTAGGACTCTTTAGCAAGACATATGAATTCCACCTGGTGGGAAGGAGGTCCTCAAAGATAGAGGGACCTGTCATGCAATACCTCATGGTATGATTCTTGTTTACATATATCCTTTGAAGTACAAGACTATTTTTTGCATGTTTGCTTCACCTTACTTAAATTTGCGAGACCTCTTTGAATTCTGGGCATGGCATGTATGGCATCTGGCGTGCTATTTCAGGGCATTAAACAGTAGAATGAGAAGTCTCTGAACAAGGAAGTTTGCTGCAGGTCTATGCTGCAGTACCAGCTGCCCGCATGCCTTGTGACTCCACAAATCTGATGCTTCTCAAGGAATCTAAGTAGATAAGAACAGCGTGGAATCTCTAGCAGGCCAAATCCAAGAGTTTCTGAGCATATTTCTCACAAACTGAAGTCAGGTCTTGCCTTTCCTTGAAGAGAACCACACAACATCTCAAAAACGTCACTTGGTGCAGTATTGGTCCCTCTCAGGGCTGAGTGTCTGACCATCAACATCAAGTGGCTTTGCAGCCAGAGCAGCCCATCCTGACCTGCTTATTCCGAGATCCACCAGGCATGCTTGGACGGCTGGAGCAGCAATCCATTTACACTGGAAATATAACATTATAGATCTGGCCTGAGAAAGTCCAGAAGGCAAAAAAATATGTTGAATAAATAGATGGCTTAGATTCCTTTGTCACTTCTGTTAAATCAATGCTTCTTGCTTAGTTTATATATGCAGGCTTTCAGAGAGTTTTCCATAACCTCATAAAGGTGAAAAATCATCTTGTTTACAAATTTATTAGGATTCCATGCTGTGATATGGTGGCTAAGTCATATTTATTCTTAACAGGACAGGCCAGCAAGGATGGCCTTGGAAGCAATGGTCAAGGGAAAGGTTCCTATTGAGCAGAGCAGTTACTTGTGTCCTGGATGGTCATTCACCTTATACAGAGGTGTTTAGGTAAGAATCTAAAGAAGCAATTTTATAGGGTTGGAACAAAGAAGTTCAGGAAATAGGCTACATATGAAGATAAGCAGGACTGGGGAGAATGAGTGACATTCATTTTCATGATGATCACAGTATCTATCACCAAGGAGAACTGTTAAACAGATAGATTCTTCTAATGCAAGTTAGCTACCCTCTCTTCTCAGCCAGAACAGTTTTCATTCCATGATCCTGTCTGCACTACTCACCATTGACCAGCAAAATATATGGTTTACCAAAAGGGATACCAAATAATTCTGCATGGAACCAAATGGTGTCTTTCATCGTGGGTACAACTTTCAGGTCTGAATCACCAGACCAGGTGCTGCTAAACCACATCCCTTTTAAGTGTTCGTTAGGATGAATTATTACATTTTGGTGTTAAGATGACAGTTCAAGTGTAACACTCCACATGTTGCAGGATTCACATAACACAGTGGATATATTGTTCTCTCGTGTATATACCCCAACAGTAGGATGCATAACCTGAGAGCCAGCAATACAAATGGTATTGACTCCATCAACATCAATCCTAGAGATGAATTCAAATGACCTTTTCTTCTCAAAGTTGTAATTATATGTTCCTTTGGGTTCAAATTTCTAATGTTGAAGATTGCATATTTCAAGGGAACACCAGCTGCATGACTGTGGAATGGGATGGACATTTTTAGGTTATGAATTTCATGAATGGTGAGTGCTTCCTACCTATCTTATACCCTTGGCCTATCTTTGAATGCTGGACTCCTGTGATAACTCTGCCTCTGGGTACAGGTGTAAGCTGAGAGCAGTTCAATGTATTGTTAGCACCTTCTGACCCAGACCTGCTGTGATATCACCATTTGGAATATTTGTGGGAAATTTGGTCATTTTGGACACAAGAGTCATACTGGAAAGGTCATTAATGCTTAGTCCAGAAGGAAAGCACTCTCCTCTTAAGTACTTTAGTGGAAAAGTGGAACTTTTCTGTGCCCAGTTCCCCACAGAGGTGATCAGCATATAATGTGCCCCATAATTGACATGCTCTTTGTCTGGTTTTCTATGCACAGTATAAGCAGTTTAACCTAATTTCTGACATACTTCTATCTTTAATAACAAAATAGTTTTTAGATCATAATTTCTGGGCATGGTGGTGCACACATGTAATTTCAGTGGCTTGGGAGGCTGAGGCAGAAGGATTGCAAGTTCCAGGCCAGACTTGGCAACTTAGCAAGGTCCTAAGCGACATAGCAAGACCCTGTCCCTGAATAAAATCAACAAAGAGCTGAGAATGTGGCTCAGGGGTTAAGCACCCCTGGGTTCAATCCCTAATACCAAAAAAAAAAAAAAAAAATCATAATTTTCATATATACAAATGAAAATACTTTTTTTTCAATATAATAGTCTCAACTCCACTGTATCTGGAAATGGTAATCATTAATATATATTAGTATATATTAATATATAGGACATTCTAATAATAGAGATGTGCTTTGACACAGTACAACCTATTTTGCTCCAACTCAAGCACTAGAGCTTCAGCTCTGTCGGCTGATGTATGCTTATTTACAGACAGACACCCTGGATGTTAGGCTGTGGGAATGTCTTTAGTAAAGAACTTAATTTCGTGTAGGCTTTCTTCTTCCTGCTGGCAGGTGGCATAGGTAAACACATTCAGAGAGCTTGCCTGACCTTAGATTCCTTAAAAGCAGGACGCTTGGCTAAGGTCAGGGGCTCAGCACCAGCAGGAGTTGAGAGTGAGTTTCTCCTCAGAGTCAGAAGTGACTTTGCAACTAGAGTTAGGCAAGCGGAGAAATCACTGTGGCAGTTCCTCCTTTAATGCCTGACCCTCGCTGGGATTCAGGCTTGTCCAGTCTTTACAACATGGCAGAGTCTTTGATAGCTGAGATTTTCAAATTCAACACAAGAAGTAAAAAATGAAAATGGATGGTACAAAGTATTTTCAAAGTGCTTGGGCATCCCTTGTAAATGGACTCAAAGAAGATTGGAGCAGATATGTGAGGACGTTGTTCTTTATAATGACTGTACTTTGTTCTTTAAAATAAATGTTATCTTCCAAGGTAAGAGGTATTTGGTGACTGAACTACAGTTTAAAAGGACAAAGTGTTTTTCACCTTCACAAAGCTAAATTTATTCAATTTGAAACAACAAATTTATATTAGGTAATGATCTTCATATTGCTTAGTTAGAAAGAAAAAAAAAGAATCCTGTGTAGGGCTTCTGTTATGCCCAAAGAATTAAAGGATGAAATGGAAAAATAGACACTGTGAAGGCGAATGAGAAAGAGGAGCTAATTACTACCCACTGCCCTGCCTCGTGGCCCAGGAGGAGCACTGAGTGACTCTAAGTCAAGGCATCTCTTTGTTCCAGGGAAGAATGACTCACCCTGGGGCACCTCCTCTCCTTTCTTCCTGTACAAAGGAGGCAATGGGATTTGTAGGCAGGGAGAAGGATGCTACCTTCCTAGAAGCACTAAAATCATCTGGCCATAATTGTAATGATATTCTCCTTTATTCCTTCCCTTCCTTTGTTACTAACTAGAATAATGTCTGGTATTTTTGTGTGTTTTTATGTTGTGTGTGTTAGTTAGATGTTTTGGTTCGTCGATAACTCCCAGAAAAGACGCTCCGCAGATACAGGTCTCACACGAGGAACTTTTATTCAAGCGGACAAAACGTGTCCGCTCGGCGGAAAGGGGAAAGGGAAAGAGAGAAGAAGATGGCGCACGGTTCTTTGTATTGGAATTTCGCGGGCTGGGAGGAACCAATCACAGAGGAGAATTATTACAGACTGACTGATGGACCAATGACATATTGGAACGTAATGTGGGAGGCAGGAAGGTTACAGCGACGTAAGCCGGAAATTCCTAACAGTGTATGCCATGATGAGTCATTTAATCTTCACAGATGTATGTTTCACACAGGGACTTTTCCTTGCTTCCACTAGGCAACATGTATCAGAAAGTAGGTAAAAAATTATTCGTTGATTTCAAACAGATTATGGTACAGATGTCCGTATAATTGCTTAGAATGAAGTGGATTTGTCAGAAGAACATTGTGGGTCACAGTGATAAGGTTCAACTTGGACCAAGCAAAAACATAAAACTAAGAGAAAGAAAGAAGGGGAGGAACGTGATACCACCGTTTACCGGTGACGAGTTCTGCGCCCTCTAATGTTGAAGTCTGAACACTAGAGAAGCACGCCAAGGCAAGCATGTTAAGCAGGTTTTATTTAAAAGTAGGAATAATACAGACTTCTCCAGGGAGGGAGAAGGGGGCCATGGCTGATTTTCTAGAATCCCAAGAAGTGAGCACACCCTACATCTTTTATAGATTAAGGTCTCTTTTTCCTCCAGTTCTCTCCCCCCTTATCTCTCCTTCCTGCCTATGAAGGGGATGGGGCAGGGGGAGGGCCAACGTGATTCAGGCAGGCAAGGGCCCAGGGTGCATTAATTAGCAGCTCCTTGTTTGCAGTCCTTGATAAGGGCAGGTAAATTTGGTAATCAGTGGGCTCCGGAGATCCTTGACATTCCATTCTCCCAGGGGCAGTCTCCAACTTCCAGAGGCAGATGGCTCTCATGGCCTCTATTTCCTTGATTTGAACTGATCCCCTATTTCTACACTAACTACCTGTCCTAATTCTGGCTTCAAAGGGAGAAGGAGAGAAAGAAAGGGAGAAAGAGGGAGGGACGGAAGAAAGGAGAGAGAGTATTGACTCATAGTATTCCATTTATTTAGTACGATTTTTCATTCAAAAAAGGGTAAGAAATTATATAAAGGAAAGAATGAAAACATTTTCTCTGTGAACCCATTTGGAATAAACACTATAGTTTACAATGTCCCATTTAATTAAAAGTATGTTGTTTTCCCATTTAATGTGTTTATTCTGAAATTTAGAGCTGCCTACAACTTGTCCAAGGTCACTTGAAGTTTGTGAACAGGTGAACTGATACATAAACCCAATTCTGTCTGATTCATTTATTTTCATCTCCTGGATCTTCTTGGGCTAGCCAGGAATTGGATGCTGCCTGAATTATTTTACAAGGTCATAGAACCAGTTTATGGAAGATAAGGTTCAAAAGGTAAACAGGCATCTTCACCTAAACTCAGAAACATTTTTTAAAGACTACAACAAGAAACCTTCTTAAACACCTAAAATTTAGTGAAGAGACTCAAAAGTGTCCCTGGGTATTTGAGGGCTTGGATAACAGCAAAAAAGCAGGCAAGAAGCAGAGAAGGGTCCAGAATTTTCCTAAAGGTGAACAACAGGTACCTGATAGGATTTGAGTACAAAATAGAAGTCTAACAGCAGTGTTTTTCTATCATCAAAATCTATTAACAGATAAGTAATTTAGGTCAGCTGACTTATAATCCACATATTTGAAATTTCACTACATTAGTAAGTCAAGAAATGATCTTCCTTTGGATCACTGATACCAACTACTTAAAACCTTAACATAGTAAAGGAAACCTAGTTCTTCCACTTGTTTGACTTCTTAATTAAGAGTTCTGTTTCCATAAAGTGAATAACAATTCTTAAAACACATTTTAAGCAGGAACAAAGTTGAGCTGACATCTGGCCCCATCCCTATTATCACTTCTCCCAGCAGTTTATCTGTGATTGATTATCCATTTGTTGAGCAAGGATTTAGCCACCTCTTACCCTTTTACCATAAATGTTAATCAAAGAAAAAAGCAGTCAGTTAGGTCACTACACAAAAATATTTGTTCTTTCAAGCAAGATCTCAAGTCCAGTATTTACAACTGACATAAATGACACCCAAAATATTATCCTTATCGTTGGCACATAGGAGAGTGAAACTCACTCTCATGTGTATAACTCACTTTCATGAATTCTATTAAATGCCGGAAGGAAGGAAGGAAGGAATGAAGAGAGAAAAGAAAAAAATATGAATTACATGCTCATACCTTCCCTGAGGAAGAAGACGGACAACTCACTACTTAGGTAATTGGTTGAGTAACTTTTGTTGTGTGTTCTGTGGCAGATGTAGGTTCTGGGGAAGGAGGATTTTTTCCCACTTAGAAGAATGTAATGGGATTAGATATTTAGTTCCACAATCATTTCTTAAAAGGTGGAAATTTGTTTTAGACAAAATCTAATATCAAATGCTGTGAGAAAGAAAACTTGTTCTCCAACTTTCTGAAAGTAAATCACAAGAGCACATTATGGATTTATGTGTTATGTGTGTGTGATTTTAGAAATAAAAATTTTCAGTTACCTTCCTATGAGCAAAATTCCAGAGTTTTTTTTTTCTTTTTTTAAGTGGAGAATCTAAATCTCCCCCCAGTATAAATGTCAACACATTTTCTATGCCAAAAATTTGAAGATGTCCTTTTAGATCATAGAAGGTTTGATTAAATGTCTATTACTTTCAAGAAAATCCACACCACAACATTAAAATGGTATTTATATACAGTCTCTCATTTTACTGACCTTCTTTATTTTGGAGAAATATATGTGCTTTGTCATAGCTATTTGTATGCTTTCATAATTTACATAAAATTTTATGCAAAAATTTTATTAATTTTTTATTGTAGTTTATATATGAGATGTTTCCCATAATCTCATATGTGAGACAATGCAAGAATGTCCAGAAGTGAAATGATTGGGTTATGAGAGTTTTATCCTAATCAGTGTATTAATCCACTGGTAGGGACTAACTTGTGGTAACTGTAGGCAGGTAGGATACTGCTGGAGGATACTGCGGGGTGCAGGGGCGCTTTGAGGTTTACATTTTATTCCCAGTGAGTGGAACTCTTTTCCGGCTTCCTGATTGCCATGACCTGAGCTGCTTTCTACCTGCACACCCTTCTGCCATGAAGTTCTGCCTTGTCTTGGGCCCAGAGCTATGGAGTCGGCTAACTGTGGACTTTACCTCTGAAACTGTGAGCACCAAATAAACTTTTTCTCCTCTAAAATAGTTCTTGTCAGGTTTTTTCATCATTACAGTGAAAAAGCTGACTAAAATATTTTCCATCTGGTATTTATAGAGATTTTTATCAGAAAAAAAAAAAAAAGAGAAATGGCAAAGTGATTCAAAATTAAGAGAGGTAGAAAAATAAATGATTAACCTGAGTGGGGATGATTTTTTCAATAAGTTTCATCATTTCTTAAGGATAAATTATCTTTGCCTTTACAATCTAAGTGCCAGAAGATTTGAAAAATAGAGAATACGAATTATTTAAATAACTTCAATTATTTAATGCTCCATTTGCATTTTAATACAAATCCTGGTTTCACCACCCAAGGATTTCCACACGGCCAGGATCTAAATAGTAAAGCAATTAAGGATTGAGCAAACTGTGAATTTTTTCCTCTGATCTCTCTAATAATAAGTTTGCTGCTGTCCACTGTACCCCAGTTCTGTCATGTTGGCAAGAAGGGAGACAGTTTCCACCATGACATGTAGCATACTTCGTTCTGTAATGTGGTCCCAAACCTGAACACAGAATACTAATAAACACTTTGGGTAAGGAAAAAAAAAAGCAATTAGGATCGATTCATATTATGTCCTTCCTTTTCTCATGGTGGGAAATCAGAAATTAAATTTATTAGGTAAATTAATACTTAAACTAACCTTTGATTATATTATAAACTTCATTTTTCTGACACAGGGTTGATTATCTACATTAATTCTCTTTCAAATGTATGTTTATTTAAAATTGTGTGTGTGTGTGTGTGTGTGTGTGTATTGGGACTAAGATCCAATATTGATTTACCCTGACAAAAAAATAAATGTTTTATTTTTTTCTATTTTTGTCAATTTAAAATTTTCAGCTTTGCATCTCTTGTAATAAATACCTGCTTTCCTTTTATATTCTGTCACTTTCTGAATCTTGGAGTAATCTTAAATTCAGGAGAGATTAAAGAAAATTATTGTGGAATTATATGGTTGACTCATTAGTAAATTTGTGAGAGAATTACATTTGTATTTTCTTTGGATGTAAAGTAATTATGTAGCTGGCACATTTTGGGGACTCATTTAATTGTGAAAGCCACTTCTGTGGTCTGAATGTTTATGTTCCCCCCAAATTCATGTTGAGACCTAATCCCCAATATGATGGTTCCAGGAGGTGGATCATTTGAAATGTCATTTGGTCATGAAGGTAGTGTCCTCATAAATGTTATTAAAGCCCTTATCAAAGAGGTCTCGCCAGAGCTCCTTTGCCCTGCTGCTTCAAGAGAAGTTTTCAACTATGAACTTGGAAAGACACCCTGACCGGACACAGAATCTTCTGGTGCCACGAAGAGAAATAGCTACTTATGCTAGGGTTTCCAGCACCTGGGAAGAGCAGATTCCTGCTGAGAGGTGTGAACTACCTGGGAAAATAAAAAGTCTGAAAATAATCAGCAAGGAATAAAAGACATAGACAGAAGTTAGATTTAAAAAGGGGGACACCTGGTGGGTCTTCCAGCCCTGATATGGAAATATGGAACTAGAACTGAACAGTGGGAAAAGGCACCAATCCTTCATTTAAGTGGGAATGCATCAAAGGTTTCAGTGTGGTAGACTTTTTGAGGAAAACAGGATAACAGTGTGAAAACAGGTTGTTTGGGTCTTGGCAGGTTACACCCATCTCTGGGTGGCTGGGTTTGAACCTAGGGCTGTGAGCTAAAGCAGGGACCCAGCATGATCTGGGCTTTGTGAAACCAGGGAATTTCACCCAGGAGTTGCCAGAAAAACAACTTCCCTGCCCTAATGGCTCAAAAAATATCCATAGTACTTACATGGCTTCCAACACACTTCAGGAGCACCAGAGCTCCGGGTTCACAGAAAGAGAATCAAGTATGGTGGACCTCCTTCACTCTACTCATCTGACAGCAAACAGAATTCCAAACATGCAGACATAGTTCCATGGGAATATTCTGTTGGTATAACAAATCAAGTCTATAAAAGACAAATTGCGATTATGGTTTAGGTTTAAATTGTGTCTAAAATACTGAATTTGAAAACAAAAGCTAGAAGAATATTGTTGCAGTGGGGATGTATTTGTTAGCATATACTTGGTCCACCAACCCAATTATCTCCTATGTGCTACCTTTAATATAATCAATTTCACTGAACTTTTCAAAGATGGCAATTGCATTTCAGACAGTGTATTACTAGTCTTTCAAAAATCAGTAAGTTATAACATGCTTCCTAAAAGTACCTCAACCTTAATAGGTACATATATATATATTGATAAATAATGCCGTTTTAGGGAGTTTCTCAACTATCCCATTAGTAGCAATTAGGACAAGTCACCATTTGCATATTTGGAATGGATAACACAAAAGGTCTGGTTGAAGTTTCACATTACGTGGCTGTGAAGGAAATGAATATTACTTTTAACTCTTTTATTACCTCCCATCCCGATTGCACTATGCGTGCATGCTTGCTCAAGCTTTCCAACATTTAGGTTCAATACCTTTCAAATAAAAGTAATGTGAGGATTTGTTCTCCAAATACATAAGTGCATTCTAACCTAGGGTGTGATGTGGGGTGAGATGAGCATTCTGTCCTAGGTCTAATGCATCTTCCACCATTATCTCCGTCCCCTTTGTCATTTGAGATAGATGTTTCGGACTAAACCTGACATTCATTCATTTACTTGCTTATTCCCTTATTCATTCTTGTGTTCACCTTTAGTAACCGATTGTCCCCTTCTATAAAGTACCAGGCTCTGTGCCAGCCACTGGGAAACAGTCATGTACTGAAGAGTTACTGGTCTATGCCAAAGTGAATAGAGGTGTCATATCTGAAAGCATATCCTTCTGTTCATTAGGAAAAGATGAACAGTTTGCCATATCCTTGCATGGGGTATTAATCTATTGCACATTGTAGTGATTTTAAAATGTAAAGCATAAATATAAATACATTAATCTTATTTTATATATGCAGAAACCCTAAATGCTAAAAGGAAGAAATGAACTAAGAAATAAAACCTTGATTGTTTTTCATCAAGAACCCGCAGGATAGGCACCTGAATCTCATGTGTCTTAGCCAGGACTTCATGTGAATGTGGAGTTAAGGGCTTTCTATATTTTACTTACATAACTTTGAGTCTGAATAAAAATAGGTATGATCCCAACTATGCTCTGTGCTCTCCCTAGGTGAATTTTCAACATTTCTCAGGATGTAATTATCAGGAGAAACCTTCTAGTAAGAGTTCATTTAATTGAATAATTGCACCTAATTAATCAAATTACTGTTCAGAGGCAGTGAAATATATTACCCACAAATTGCACATGAAGTAATATACAAATAACCTGTGGAGACTAGTACACAATGAATTCTTAGCAAGACACATGCACGTGCACATATTCTGTATATATCTGGATGCATAAATGTATAGATATAAGAATATACATATATATGGATATAGAGAGATGGATGTAGATATAGATACACAGGTGGAAATGTATGTACATATATATGAATATAGATATTAAATTCTTATTGAATTGTTTTTCTAACAGTTGTCTCTGACTCAGCAAGGTATTCATGAAGAAAACAATGGACGTGACTTTTGTCTATTTCATGGAAATGTGACTTTAACGGGGGTGAAAGGTGGAGGGTTCTGGGCTTCACACGAATTCGACGTCAGTGGATAAAAAGAGAGGGACTAAGAGTAAAGCATATTGGCTTGGGATAGTTCAGGCACTCCCCGCCATATTCTTTCTTTACATGTTTTTGAAACTTATTTAACTTTTGGCAGATCTGATGTCAGTACTGCTAACACGGGAAGCAGCACCGAAGCTTGGTTGGTGCCAGAGCTTGCGTGTTTTCAAGGTGCTCTCATTTGTATCGCTGCGTGCAAGTGTCAGGCACAGTTCCTTGTCCACCTTACAAAGACACAAGAGGGGAAAGTTCTCAGAGCAGTGAAGGGGTCTTCAAATGTGTGTGTGCATGTGTGTGTTGTGTGTGTGTGTGCATGTGGTGAGTATATGTGTGTGTATGTGTGTGTATGTGTGTGTGCGTGCATGTGCGTGTATATGTGTGTGAGCATGTGTGTATGTGTGTACATGTGTGTATGTGTGTACATGTGTGTGAGCGTGTATGTGTATGTATGCATATGTGTGTGTATGTGTGTGTATGTGTGAGTGTGTATGTGTACATGTGTGTGTGTGGGCATATATGTGTGTATGTGTGTCAGCATGTGTGTGTGTGTGTGTACGTGTGCATGTGTATGTGTGTGTGTGTGCATATATGTGTGTATATGTGTCAGCATGTGTGTGTGTGTGTGTGTACGTGTGCATGTGTATGTGTGTGTGTGTGTGTATGTGTATGTGTGTATGTGGGTGTATGTGTGCGCACATGTGTATGTGTGTGTATGTGTACGTGTGTGTGTGTGTGAGTGTGAGTGTGTATGTGTACATGTGTGTGCATGTGTGTGTGTACATGTGTGTGTGTGTGTGTTTAAAGAAAGTCTAACATTAATGATATCTATGTATTGTCACATTGCTGGGTAATTCCTCCAAAGGTATAAAATTGATTTTCAATGAACAAAAAGCAGGAAAAAAAAAAAAGAGAGAGTTAGAGAAAGTACACAGATCAGTAGCGAGAGGGAACATCTTTTAAACTGCTTTGTTCAAATGTCTTGGTGTGTGCAGACATTCTGTTTCTAACAAGTCGTAGCTTCAGTAGCTGTGGATAAGTGCCAAGCATCGATTTCCAGAATGTCCATTACGGCTGACTAAAATCATTGAGCTGCTAAAGGCAAAGAGAGTATCTCTGTTCTTGGTGTTGTAGTAGCCTACAAGTCTTGCTGTCTCAATTTACTCCAAACAAATGGAGCAAAGGATCCTGCAGGAGAGGGCTGAAGCTATCAAGAGGCACGTGGCTATCGAGAGGCACGTGAGGACTCCTGCACATCAGGACCTTTGCACGCCTGAGATCAGTCCACTCTGAGTCAACATGCTTGGCCTTTCCTGTAGTACACTGGCTTCTTTCTTAAGTTTCACCCTTGAAATCAGTTAGCCTTATGCTTATATTTTAAAGCTTTAATACATTAATATATCTATCCCTTGATAAACATGGAAGGTTGGTTCTAGGGCCACTTGTGGAAACAAAATCCTAGGAATGTTGAAGTCCTTTATACAAAATGGCATAGCCTTCTCATGTGACCTCGGCACATCCTTTCTGTAACATGAAAATGCTGTGCAAGAAGATTTATCAGTATTGTTTAGGGAATAATGACAAATAAAGAAAGTTGATATGTGTTCAATATAGGCATAATTTTTAAAAACATTTTAGATCCATGGTTGGTTATATTCTTGGATGTGTAACACACTGATAGAGTTGAGCATATATGTTATTTCTACAGCTATCTATAATGACAATATATAAAGGAGAATGTCATTTATAAAACTTACTTTCATCTCTGTACAAATAATATTCTCATACTTTCTCAAACAAAAGTAATGTATGATTCCAAACTAGTTCAGAAACAATGCAGTTCAATGGAACTAGAGCATGCATTAAAATAATGCAAATTTTAATAAAGAAGATAGAGTTTCTGGATTGAAGAAGATGTTTCTCTTTGAATGAATAAATGTATAGTTCATTGTCTGACAACCGTCTTAGTCTTTCATGGAGTAAGGAGGAATTGTTCCCCTAGCATTGACAAACTTTTCATTGATTTGCTGTAGCATTGGCTCAATAATTTTTCTGTTAGAATACCATATTCTCAAAGATTGTTTATCAAAAAGATACATAACAGCTATTCATCTCACCATATTGTAGACTAGTTTTTCCTTGTCACTACTATTTTCTTCCATTTTGTGTGTAAATAAAACTTCCAGATGAATATTTTACCATTCTTAAAATATAAATTTAAAAATTCCTCTTCTTTGATGACATTTGGTGTTCTTAATTGATAAGGTAATCTAGCTGCTGTTTATAACAGGCCAGAATACAAAATATACAGAATATAACATGTGCCTACACCAATATTAATGGCTCAGGTGATTCACAATAATTTTATTGTAAATACCTTTTAGTTTTGGTGTATAGAGTGAACATTTGGGAGAGAATAAAATAAACTATTGCTTAACTCAAGAGTTGTTCAATATCCAAAACTACAGTAATCAACATAGTACAAGTATAAAGACATACAGAAAAATGGAATATAATAGGGATTCCAGAAATAAATCCTTCCATGTCTGGTAAAATGGTCCTTAACAAGGGAGACAAGATTACTTAATGGTTAAATGATGGCTTCTTCAATACTGGATATCCACAATAGAAAAAAAAAAATGAAGTTATCTCAAAACAGATTAAATACCTATGTTTAGCCCTAAAAACATTGAAACTCCTAGAAGGAAATCTTCATGATTCTGGATTTAGCAATTATTTATTGGATATGACACTAAAAGCACAAAGCACAAAAGTGAAAATGGATAAATAGGCCTACATCGAACATTAAAACAGAGAAAAGGAAACGTATAGATAAGAAGAAAATATTTGAAAGTCATTTAAATGATAATGGGTTAAAATCCAAAATAAAGAAGGAGCTCCTACAACGCCACAGAAACAAAGAATCATGTCTAGTGATTTAAAATAAACACAGAAATTGAATGGATGTTTCTTTGATGTTGATGTACAAATGACCACAAATCACATGAAAAGATGCTCAATATCACTAATCAGACGCATGCAAGTAAAACTAAAGTGAGAAATCACTTCACTTTAGCTAGGAGGACTACCTGTGAAACAAGTGTTGGCAAAGACATGGAGAAACTGAAATTCTTATGCCTGTTGGTGCAATTGCAATGTGATACAACTATTCTAGAAAAAATATGACAGTTATTCAAAAACATAAAACATAAAACAAAAAAACAACAAGGACAGAATTACTATATAATACAGATATTCTACTGAGGGATGTATATCCAGAATAATTGAAATGAAGTCTTGAGGAAATATCTGTATTTCCACGTTCTTAGAAGCACTATCTCCAACAGCCCAAATATTCATGAATAAATGAATTAAAAAAAAAACAGTGCCTACATAAAATGGAATGTTAAGCAGCTTTGAAAATAAAGACAATCCATAACATAATAAAACATAGAAGAAACTTTGAAGACATTGTGCCAAGTGAAATAGATGAGTATAAAAAGACAAACACTGTTTGACTCCAACTATATAAGGTATTTAATGTAGTCAAACACACAGAAACAAAAAGCAAAATGGCGGTTAGTAAGAGCGGTGGTAGCAGGGATGGAGAGTCCCTGTTCAATGGTTCGAGAGTCCCTGTTTAATGGTTAGAGGGTTCAGTGGAAATAAGAAAATGTTCTATAGACCTTGTTTACAACAATGTGAATTTACCTAGGGCTTCTCAAGAGTGCACTTAAAAATAGGCAAGATGATAAATTTCACGTGATGTGGGATTTTTAACACAATAAAAATCATACAAACAAATAAACAAAAATTTCTGCAAGCATAGTCTTAATAATTTGGTTATAGTCCACTATCACAACATCCACCAACATCTCTTATTTGTGTTAAGAAAGCACATATTTTTTCTTCTGTCTTGTAACTCTGAGGTATGTTCTTGTCTTTTCACTCTGCTAAGACCAACATTTCTATAAAATTATAAATTGCAGAAAGCCCTTCTTTCTTTCCAAACCCTTCAATGGCTTCCATATTCCTTGGAATAAGAAAAAGCTCATTTCAGGAACTCCAGTTTCTCTCTCCGTCTCCACCTCCACGTTCCTCTTACAGTTCACCTTTGTCCTTTGGCACAGCAGCTGCCGTCCTCCTCCATGCTGCCACCTCTGAGCTGTTGTTTTAGTTGTTCTTCACTGCGAGAGCTACTTAACCTTCACTTGTCACCTAAATCTACCTTTCGGTTCCGACAGTCCACCAAATGCATATTCTCAAATGGTGTCCCTCAAAGCTCTCTTCTCCCCTTAAAATACCTGTGGACTGTCACATGGTGGATTACGTTTGGATGATGCTGTGCGTCCTCACCTTCGCGGAACTTCTACCTTCAATCTGTTGGCAAATTTGGTTCTGGTCTCAGATCTCATCTGAAAGATTAAGAGTAAAGAGAAGAAGAAAAAGTAGAGCAAACAAAGATGGGAAGGAAGAAAAACAAAGAAAAGGAAGAAAAACAAATGAAGATTTGGGAAATTCCATATGAACACAGAACCTTGAATGAAATACAAAGTACACATGGAACCTAATCCATTTGCATTAATGATACCTTGCTTTTCTTTTGGAAGACTCTGAAATCAGTCCTTTTTTCCTATTTATCTTAGACCTGTAGATAAATACTTGGAGCCCAAAACAAAAAGGAAACAAAAAGGAAAGTTACTCTACAGAAAACAATAAGCTTCTTTGTTTATGGGCCCTTCCTATTAGCCTTCCCTCTATGTCCAAGAGAAGCATAGAAGAATGTGAATGCTTTTAGATGTCCCAGCTTACATTCACACCACAAATCCTTAATGAGCTCTTGGCACCACATATAATTTTTGGAATCGTTTCATGATGGCCTAGTATAACTTAATTATGTGCAACAAATTTGTCCAGCAAGGATAACAAGGAAATATTTTAATGCTGTTTATTGCAATGTCAACCCAGTTTTGTACACTCTGTTCCTATTTTTTTTAATCAGAGCTGGCTTGGCAATGCGTCATATGAAACACTGAAGATTAATCTTTTATATTCACCCACAATTGCCTTTCCATTTGCTAATCTGAACTCTCCTTCTCTGATTCTATTTACTTGGGAGTTTTCCAAAGTCTTAACTTGTTACTCTGGCTTTTTGAATTGGCTTCTTCCCTTCCTGCTTGTTTAAGTGATTTATTCACATTCTGTGATCTGCATTAAAAAATCCTGTCAGCCCATATAACTCTTGATGGTACCATAGATTTTGAATTCCATATTATATTCTGGTTTAAGAAAGTAGGCACTGATAATTTCTGTTCTATGAGATCCTCTGGAGCAGAATTACTTTAGGTGTCCCCGTGAACGAAATGTTTGAAAAAGGAGTCAGTCGCCATTAGCCACGTTCACAAATTCAAAGGAAAACATCAAGTTCCTAGACCTAGCTACATTGTAATAATTAATAAGTTAATTCCACCTTGGTTTCTGGGGCAAATGAGACCAACCTGACTTCCACTCATCTCTACCATTTTCTACTACCATCAAATTGAGTCACTGGGATCATAATGCAAAGGTAACTTAAGTGCTATTACAGGGGAAATATAATGATCAGTTTCTAACAACCAGAAAAATGTGGGATATATTTTTTCAGGGGCAGGAAATCTTTGGCTTCCTATAAAATACATTTGAGATATCTGTCAATTATATTTGAATCAAAATCACAAACTGCTGGCTATGTCAGAAGGGCAGTGGGAGGGCAATATATGTATTTTCTTTCTCTTTTTCAGTGAACCAGTTTAACAGAATAAGGTTTAAAAATAAATCCTAGTTAAGGGGGAAAAGAACAAGAAAGGTTGAGTGATAAATTCTCTGGGATTGCCAATAAATTTCAAGATACCAGGACTCCTTCAATTCACTCATTTCTTTGTAATTGCAAGTTAGTGTACATGTTTGAATATTTTGCATGTTCCAATACTCTGCTTCTGAAACACAGTTCTGCCTTGTCCATAACCTTTCTTTCCAGAAAAGGGCATGGAAAATAACTTGCATCCAACTACTGATTTAAAGCATGCATTTACTATGAACTTGAAAATAAATTCCTATATTTGCATGTTGAAACCATCTTGAAACAGTAGCTAATCAAAAGATGTATCTATCACAGAAAAGCCATTTATATGTGAACATCCACAAGAGAACTTCAAAACAAATAGGCAAAACTTGTAGAATTTTAGGAAATAAATACAAAAAGCTAGAAGATCTTGACAACTTTCTACAAGCGATTTATAGAATAAAATGGAATAATTAATACTGTGGTTTATTTGAAAAAGCTACCAACTAACTAAACCTAATTAGCATGGTTAGAAGCCCAAGTCCAACACCTGCAGATTGCACATATTTTCTTAAATGCACATGAAGCATTCGCCAAATAAATTATGAAAACATCTTATTAAATTTCAACTTATGAAAATTCAAGTAAAATTGAAAATAATTGATAAAATGCATATTTAGAAAATTTCCCTAAATTTGGTAATTAATACACCTTAAAATAACTTATTAAAATAGAAGACATAAAAAATAGGATACATCTCTTATTGAATGAGTGAAAGATGCTGCAGTTTCTGAGATGCAGTCAAAATTATGCATATGACATATTTATATATTTAAAATCTTGTTTAAAAGGAAGTGTCTGAGGTTAACAAGCTAAACTTCCACTAATAATTTAAAACATTACAGGACAATAAGATGTGTATCTATGAGTAAATATTAAAATAAAGGCAGAAACAATAAAATAGAGAACAGTGATAAAATCAGCAAAGTTCAAGCGTGGCCCCTTAATTCAATGTACAGACAGCTCGGTAAAGGATCCAAGAGTGAGAGGAAAGCACAAATTACAAACATCAAGGATAAAGGAGCAAATCATCTACAAAACTCAATAAAGAATATGAACAACTTCATACTTGCTGACTCAGACAACCTAGCTAACAAGGGATGAAAGTAGAAATAAGAATGCCATAGGTCCAGAATACTTAATTTTGTATGCAGAGAGACCTAAGGAAAATCTAAAAATCTATTATAAGAAACAAGCAATTAAGCAAGGTATGGGACACAAGAATCAATACAATAATGGTTCTATATATGAGCAACTAAATCGCAGAAAATTAAATTTAAAACAATGCCTTCCATAGTAAGGCCAAAATTAAAAACTTAGAAATACATTTTTCAATGTTGTATAAGACTATTTCTTTGGAAAAGTACAAGCATCACCTGTAAAGTATAACTCAGATAACCTGAATTGGACCTTGGCAGTTAAATCAGAGTTTGGCAGTAAGTCAGAAGTTGCTGTAAAATCATCAGTGTAATGAAACAGCCCTGTGTGTTGTGGAAGGGAACAGAGTTCAAGGCCCTAACAACCAAATTATTGGTTAGAGAGCTAACGTGTCCCAAGGTGGGAGAGTGGAGGTGGTGTGTTTTTAACTTCACCAGCTGAAAACCAGCTGCCTGCAGGGAATCATTACTCACAAACATGTCCAGGAAAAATGCCAAATCAGAAGCTACCTACCAGTTACCAGGGTATGTGTTAATTTTCACAAGGGATGGAACATGTCCAAAGAAGTTCTCAAAATGAAAGAGACATGATAACCTATTGTATTAATGAGGTCACTTCACTTCAGACTCGTTTCTAGATCAAAAATATCTTTAAAATTAGTTCATTATATTAAACTGTCATTAAACTTAAATTTTTTATTTGGTCATGATATTCTACTAGTTTGGAAATGTCTAGCAAATGTGAGTTTCCTTCTGATTCTTTGTAAAAAGTCTTGACTTTTTTTTTCTGTTACTAATATTTACTTCTTCCTATAGATCTAAGCTTTTAAGGAAGATGATGGGTGTTGAGTTGAAGTGAGTCAGTAAAGAATATATGTTGAATTTGAAATATTCTTAATTTCTAATATATTGTAAACATATATTCATTTTAATAAAGTATAAAATAATTCCAGATAGCATTCACACATTTATTTGATAAATAAATAAGAGAGAGAAAAAAGAAAAAAACAAAACAAAACAAAACAAAGGAGTACCTTCTATTCTTTCTGAATATCATGTCAAAAAGGGATGCTCTTCCTAACAAGTGTATATTTCCTATCTGTAGAGATTAAATATAACTATTTTACATTTGTTGCACATCTTACGTCTATCAATACTAAGATAGCAATGGACAATGTGAACTGAACTAAGAACATTCTGCTGTGATATTATCTTAACTACCCATATCACTTCTTTGTTGGTATGTTTGTTTTTAGATATACATGACAGTAGGGTATATTTTGACAATTTATACATACATGGGGTGCAACCCATTACAATTTTGATCTCATTCCTGTGGTTGAATATGATATGGAGTTACACTGGTAGTATACTTATATGTGAGCATAGAAAAGTTATGTTTAATTCATTCTAATCTAATGAACTTCTATATTTCCCCTCACACATATTGCTAGGGATGTTGAATATTTTTTCATATACTTTTAACCATTTCTATTTCTTCTGTGAAGTGTCTGTTCAGTTCCTTTCCCATTTATTGATTAGGTTATTTGGATTTTGAGTGTTGTTTTTTTTTATATCCTAAAGATGAATGCTCTATCTGAGGTGTAGATGGTGAAGATTGTCTAGAATTCTGTAGGCTCTCTGTTCATGTTCTTGATGGTTTCCTTTGCTGTGAATAAACTTTTTAACTTGAGTCCATCCCATTTATTGATCCTTGATTTTATCTCTTTTGAGAGGTAGAATTTGAGAGGTAAAATTCAAACTATCTCTATTTGCTGATGACATGATTCTATATTTAGGAGACCAAAAACCACCACCAAAATTCTTCTCAAACTCATAAATAAATTCAGAAAAGTAGCAGGATATAAAATTAACACCCACAAATCAATTGCATTCCTATACACCAATGGTGAAATAGCTAAAATAAAAATCGGGACAATTATTCCATTTTCAACAGCATCAAAAAAAAAAAAAAAAAAAAAAAAAAAACACTTGGTATTTGATCTAACAAAAGGGGTAAAAGAGGGGTTTTTCAAGATGGCGGACTAGAGGGCGTCTGCATTTCATGTTGCTCCAGGACTCAGGATTCAAAAGAGGAGATAGTGAGTGACTTGGGACCAACTCAAAGCCGCCTGGTGAGTTTCTCCCGTTGGGGAGGCGTCCCGGATGGGGTGGTAGTCCTGGAACACAGGGAACTTTGTGAAGTAGAGTTGCCCAGTGAGACACCCCTCCCCCCACTGGAGCAGTGAACACGGACCACTGGGAACTTTGCAGAGGAGGCTGCTCAGCACAGCGCTTGGTTTCAGAGTAAACCGCCGGGCTTTGGCGGCTGCCCAGAGGACGGCCTGCATAGGCAGGCGATTAGGTGCAGAACAGGATCCCAGGTCCTAGGAGGCTTTTTAGTAGAAGACCTGCAGAGACAAGCTGAGGGGCAGAGCGAAGGTTCCAGGACTGCGGGCAGATGCTCTGAGGAGAGGCATCCTAAGGAGAGTCTGCAAAGGGTGAGACTCCCAGGCCCAGGAGGTAGGTCCGGGCCTCTGGGAATGTTGCCTGGGAAGGCTGCCCTGCCCAGGCGGCAAGACACCCCTCCCCCCGCTGGAGCAGTGAACACGGACAGTGGGGAATTTTGCAGAGGAGGCCACGCAGCACAACGCTTGGTTTCGGAGCAACCTGCCGGGGCTCTGGCGGCTGCCAGAGGAAGAGCTGGGCGGCAAGCTATTTGGACTCAGAAACCTCCTGAACAACGGGGGTGGGGGGGGCTGTCCTGAGGAGGTGGAGGTGCGCAGTGAGTTGCTTGGTCTCCAAGCGCCCACACAGAACACCGGGTGGCTGCCTGGAGGAAGAGGCGAGCGGCGGGTCACTGGGGCTCAGAGCATATGTACGAGGCTCCAGGTGGCTACTCAGAGGAGGGGTCGCATAGCCAGGTGATTAGGTGCAAAGCACGGTCTGGGGACCTAGGCGCCTTTTGGTGAAAGAGCTACACAGAGACAAGATGAGGGGCGGAGCGAAGGTTCCAGGACTGCGGGCAGCTTCTCTGAGGAGGGGCAACCTAAGGAGACTTGTCTGCGAAGGATGAGGCTCCCAGGCCCAGGAGGTAGGTCCGGGCCCCTGGGAACGTTGCCTGGGAAGGCTGCCCTGCCCAGGCAGTAGTTGTGGACTGAGGGGAACCTCTAGGAGGGGAACTGACCAGCAAGACCTCCCCACCAGGTGAGTCTTCCCTCCAGGTGAGGTTTTCCCACAAGGACGGTAAAACCAGAGACACAGGCCCAAACAGGCCTTGCCTCAGCCTGCAGCCTAGTTCCCCTTTGGATGACCATTGGTCAACAAGTGGAGGCACCTCTGCCCACTAGCAGGGAATATACCCCATCTGAAGACCACCACCCCTAGAGAGGCAGCTTCCTTGGGGAGCACCGCATTATCAACTTCCTCCAAGACTTCAGGCTACTAAAGGATAAGAGGGGATACACTAGCAATCTTCAGGGACATTATAAGTCATAGAGGAAATCTGCAACATCTCTGCAGTCCACTGATACCTGAACGACATGAGAAAACAAGGGAAGAAAATGCCTCAAACACATCTGGATGTTACATCAATAAAATCCAATGACAGCATGGCAGAAGAAATGTCAGAAAGGGACTTCAGAATGTACATAATTAACATGATAAGGGAAGCAAACGATGAAATGAAAGAGCAAATGCAGGCATTGAATGAACACACCAATCGACAGTTAAAAGAGCAAATATAGGAAGCAAAAGACCATCTCAATAAAGAGTTAGAGATATTGAAAAAAAACCAAACAGAAATCCTTGAAATGAAGGAAACAATAAACCAAATTAAGAACTCCACAGAAAGCACAACCAATAGGATAGAACACCTGGAAGACACAACCTCAGATATTGAAGACAAAATATTTAACCTTGAAAACAAAGTTGAACAAACAGAGAAGATGGTAAGAAATCATGAACAGAATCTCCAAGAACTATGGGATATCATGAAAAGGCCAAATGTGAGAATTATTGGGATTGAGGAAGGCTTAGAGAAACAAACCAAAGGAATGAACAATCTATTCAATGAAATAATTTCAGAAAATTTCCCAAATCTGAAGAATGAAATGGAAAATCAAGTTCAAGAGGCTTATAGGACTCCAAATATACAAAATGACAACAGACCCACACCAAGGCACATTATAATGAAAATACCTAACATACAAAATAAAGACAGAATTGTAAAGGCTGTGAGAGAAAAGAACCAAATTACATTCAGGGGGAAACCAATACAGATATCAGCAGATTTTTCAAACCAGACCTTAAAAGCTAGAAGGGCCTGGAATAACATTTTTCAAGCCCTAAAAGAAAATGGATGCCAACCAAGAATCTTATACCCAGCAAAACTTACCTTCATATTTGACGATGAAATAAAATCCTTCCATGATAAACAAAAGCTAAAAGAATATACAAAAAGAAAGCCAGCATTACAGAACATTCTCAGCAAAATAGTCCATGAGGAAGAGATGAAAAACAAAGAAGCAAATCAGCAAAGGGAGGAGCTATCCTAAGGGAACTCTCAAATAAAGAGGAACCAAGTCGTGTCAAAAATAAACAAATAAATGAATAAAATGAGTCAAATGACCGGGAATACAAATCATATTCAATAATAACCCTGAATATTAATGGCCTGAATTCATCAATCAAAAGACATAAACTGGAAGATTGGATAAAAAATAAAGATCCAACAATAAGTTGCCTGCAAGAGACTCATCTCATAGAAAGAGATACCCATAGACTAAAGGTGAAAGGATGGGGAAAAACATACCATGCACATGGACCCAGCAAAAAAGCTGGGGTATCCATCCTCATTTCAGATAATGTGAACTTCAAGCCAAAGTTAGTCAGAAGGGATAAAGAAGGACATTTCATACTGCTTAAGGGAAGCATAAATCAGCAAGACATAACAATCATAAATATCTATGCCCCAAACAGTGGCTCATCCATGTAAGTCAAACAAACCTTCTCAATCTCAGAAACCAAATAGACCATAATACAATAATACTAGGTGATTTTAACACGCCTCTCTCACCACTGGACAGATGTTCCAAACAAAAATTGAACAAAGAAACCATAGAACTCAATAACACAATCAATAATTTAGACTTAACAGACATTTATAGAATATACCATCCAACAAAGAGTGAATACACTTTCTTCTCAGCAGCACATGGATCCTTCTCTAAAATAGACCATATATTATGCCACAAAGCTAATGTTAGGAAATATAAGAAGATAGAGACACTACCTTGTATTCTATCAGATCATAATGGATTGAAATTAGAAATAAATGAAAGAGTAAAAAACAGAAATTACTCCAACCCTGGAGATGAAACAATATGCTATTATATGATGAATGGATAACAGAACATATTAGGAAGGAAATTAAAAAATTCTTAGAGGTAAATGAGAACAAAGAAACATCATATCAAAATCTCTGGGACACTATGAAAGCAGTACTTAGAGGAAAATTTATTTCATGGAGCGCATTCAATAAAAGAAGTAAAACTCAACAAATAAATGACCTAACACTACAGCTCAAAGCCCTAGAAAAAGAAGAACAGACCAACACCAAAAGTAGTAGAGGACAGGAAATAGTTAAACTCAGAGCTGAAATCAATGAAATTGAAACAAAAGAAACAATACAAAAAATTGACAAAATAAATAGTTGGTTCTTCGAAAAAATAAACAAAATTGATAAACCTTTAGCCACACTAACAAAGAGAAGACAAGAGAAAACCCAAATCACCAAAATTCGGAATGAACAAGGAAATATCACAACAGACACGATTGAAATACAAAACATAATTAGAAACTATTTTGAAAATCTATACTCCAACAAAATAGAAAATTTCGAAGATATCAACAAGTTTCTAGAGACATATGAATTGCCTAAACTAATCGAGGAGGACATACACAATTTAAATAGAACAATTTCAAGTAATGAAATAGAAGAAGTCATCAAAAGCCTACCAACAAAGAAAAGTCCAGGACCAGATGGGTTCTCAGCCGAGTTCTACAAAACCTTTAAAGAAGAGCTCATTCCAATACTTTTCAAAGTATTCCTTGAAATTGAAGAGGAGGGAAATCTCCCAAACTCATTCTATGAAGCCAATATCACCCTGATACCCAAACTAGACAGAGACACATGGAGGAAAGAAAATTTCAGACCAATATCCTTAATGAACATTGACACAAAAATTCTCAACAAAATTTTAGCAAATCGCATACAAAAACATATTAAAAAGATAGTGCACCATGATCAATTGGGTTTCATCCCAGGAATGCAAGGTTGGTTCAACATCAGGAAGTCAATAAATGTAATTCAGCATATCAACAGACTTAAAGTCAAGAATCACATGATTATTTCAATAGATGCAGAAAAAGCATTTGATAAAATACAGCACCCCTTCATGCTCAAAACACTACAAAAAATAGGGATAGTGGGAACGTTCCTTAACATTGTAAAGGCCATCTATGCTAAGCCCATGGCTAATATCATTCTAAATGGTGAAAAACTGAAAGCATTCCCCCTAAAATCTGGAACAAGGCAGGGATGCCCTCTTTCACCACTTCTATTCAATATCATCCTTGAAACTCTAGCCAGAGCAATTAGACAGCCCAAAGAAATTAAAGGGATATGAATAGGAAAAGAAGAACTCAAACTATCCCTATTTGCTGATGATATGATTATATACTTAGAGGAACCAGGAAATTCCACCAGAAAACTCTTAGAACTCATAAGTGAATTTAGTAAAGTAGTGGGATATAAGATCATTGCTCATAAATCTAATGCATTTTTATACATAAGTGATGAATCTTCAGAAAGAGAAGTTAGGAAAACTACCCCATTCACAATAGCATCGAAAAAAATAAAATACTTGGGAATCAATCTCACAAAAGAGGTGAAAGACCTCTACAATGAGAACTACAGAACACTAAAGAAAGAAATTCAAGAAAACCTTAGAAGATGGAAAGATCTCCCATGTTCTTGGATAGGCAGAATTAATATTGTCAAAATGGCCATACTACCAAAAGTGCTATACAGATTCAATGCAATTCCAATTAAAATCCCAATGACATACCTTACAGAAATAGAACAAGCAATCATGAAATTCATCTGGAAGAATAAGAAACCCAGAATAGCTAAAGCAATCCTTCGCAGGAAAAATGAAGCAGGGGGTATTGCAATACCAGAATTTCAACTGTACTACAAAGCAATAGTATCAAAAACGGCATGGTATTGGTACCAAAATAGACAGGTAGATCAATAGTACAGAATAGAGGACATGGACACAATCCCAAATAAATATAATTTTCTCATACTAGACAAATGTGCCAAAAATATGCAGTGGAGAAAAGATAGCCTCTTCAACAAATGGTGCTGGGAAAATTGGAAATCCATATGCAACAGAATGAAACTAAACCCATATCTTTCACCGTGCACGAAACTAAACTCAAAATGGATTAAGGACCTCGGAATCAGACCAGAGACCCTGCATCTTATAGAAGAAAAAGTAGGTCCAGATCTTCAACTTGTTGGCTTAGGATCAGACTTCCTTAACAGGACTCCCATAGCACAAGAAATAAAAGAAACAATCAACAACTGGGATAGATTCAAACTAAAAAGCTTTCTCTCAGCAAAGGAAACTATCAGCAATGTGAAGAAAGAGCCTACAGAGTGGGAGAAAATCTTTGCCAATCATACTTCAGATAGAGCACTAATCTCCAGAATCTATAAAGAACTCAAAAAACTCAACACCAAGACTACAAATAACCCAATCGACAAATGGTCTAAGGAAATGAACAGACACTTCACAGAAGAAGACCTACAAGCAATCAACAAACATATGGATAAATGTTTAACATCTCTAGTAATAAGAAAAATGCAAATCAAAACCACCCTAAGATTCCATCTCACCCCAATTAGAATGGCAATTATCAAGAATACAAGCAACAACAGGTGTTGGCAAGGATGTGGGGGAAAAGGTACACTCATACATTGCTGGTGGGGTTGCAAATTAGTGCAGCCACTCTGGAAAACAGTACAGAGATTCCTTAGAAAACTTGGAATGGAACTACCAGTTGACCCAGCTATCCCACTCCTTGGCCTATACCCAAAGGACTTACAATCAGCATACTACAGAGATACAGCCACATCAATGTTCATTGCTGTTCAATTCACCATAGCCAGATTGTGGAACCAACCTAGATGCCCTTCAGTTGATGAATGGATAAAGAAACTGTGGCATATATATACAATGGAATATTACTCAGCCATAAAGAATGATAAAATTATGGCATTTGCAGGCAAATGGATGAAATTGGAGAATATCATGCTAAGTGAGATAAGCCAATCTCAAAAAACCAAAGGAAGAATGATCTCGCTGATAAGTGAATGATGATACATAATAGGGCGTGGGAGGGGTTAGTTTTAGGGTTAGAGTTAGGGTTAGGGAGGGGGGCAAGAATGGGAGAAGGAAGGACTGTATAGAGGGAAAAGAGGGATGGGAGGGGTGGTGGGAAGGGAAAAAATAACAGAATGAATCAAACAACATTACCCTATGTAAATTTATGATTACACAAATGGTATGCCTTTATTCTATGTACAGAGAAACAACATGTATCCCATTTGTTTACAGTAAAAAAAAAAAAAAAAAGGGGGTAAAAGACCTCTTCCAATGAAAACTACAGAACACTAAAGAAAGAAATTGAAGAAGACCCTAGAAAATGGAAAGATTTCCCATGTTCTTGAATAGGCAGAATTAATATTGTTAAAATGACCACATTACCAAAAGTGCTATAGAGATTAAATGGAATTCCCATTAAAATTCCAATGATTTTTTTATAGAAACTAAAAAAGCAGTCATGAAATTCATTTGGAAAAATAAAAGACCCAGAATAGCCAAAGCAATGCTTAGCAAAAGTAATGGAAGAGACATCACAGTACAAGACCTTAAATTATACTACAGAGCTACACTAACAGAAACAGCATAGTGTTAGTACAAATGCAGAATTGAAGCCCCTCAGAGCAGAATAGAAGACACAGAGACGTACCCACATAAACAGAGTCGTCTTAAACTAGACAAAGGCGCCATAAACATACATTGACAAGGGACAGGCTCTTCAACAAATGGTGCTGGGAAAACTGGAAATTCATATGTAGTAGATTGAAATCGAAGTCCTATATACCACCTAGCACAAAATTCAACTCAAAGTGAATCAAAGACCTTGGTGTTAGACAAAAATCCTGTGCCTATTAGAAGAAAAAGTAGACCCAACTCCATCATAAAAATCCTGTGCCTATTAGAAGAAAAAGTAGACCCAACTCCATCATATGTACCCATATGGCTTTTTACAGATGTGAAATACGTAATCATTATTCATTCTGCAAGTTGTAGTAATTCATCCATGGAATTATTTTGTGGCTAGTGTTTTTACCACCACTCCTTTCCTCTCTTGCCTAGAAGCCTTCTTGGTTACCAATTGTTATAGAAGGATTTATTATTGGTATATCTTTTGTTTGTTTATTTTCCTGTGCTTGTATGTGCTTCTTTGTTTATTTGAGTTTTAGGACCTAAATAAATGCAGAGCCTCTGAATTATTACAGGTCTTGTCTAAGTATCAGTCTCAACTTCTGTCCCTGGTTTTGTCATTATTTAATGCGATGCTAAATCAGTCTTCCTTTCATTCCATGAGAACAACAACAACAACAACAAAACAAAGAACCAAACAACAACAACAACAAAACATTAGGTTTCTTCCTGCTTAACTCTGCTCACCTTTCTTACATACAGTTAAATATTATCCTTCATGAAGCCTCTTCTAAACTGACAATGTAGGTTAAGTTACCTTATATAGGCTCAAAAGCCATGTGTTTCTCCCAGAGAAATTTTTTGTTTTAGTTTCAACATTTGGATTCCAATCTCTTAGATAGCACCTTGAATATGGTATATGTTTACTCACTATTCATTGAATGAATTTTCCATCATAGTTTGAAATTTATCTTTTTGTATTTCAGTTCATTTGCTATTTTACACTTTCCTCTGTTGGAGAATGTGTATGTTTTCTTTAATCAAACTACTGGAATTTTTCATTCTATGTGTGCACACTATAACTGGAGAGAAGCAAATTAATTATGTAGTCTACCTGCAACACTATTGTTGCACTATCAATTTAGGTATGATTTTGATGATTTTTATACTATAAAAGTTAGTTGATAGTTTTTGAGATGAAATGACAATTGTATGGTTCAGAATTAGAGTCTGAATCTATGTTCAATCACTGTCTATGACTTCTACAAGAAGTAAACATTTTAAATGTAGTGTAGAGCAGTCCTTGCATTTCTGAATTTTCTCAGTTTGATGGGAAGTTAAAATTTGAGAAATACAATTAAAAAATGAATATGTGATCCAAGGATCCTAGAGGAGTATCATGAGAAAGAAAAATAAAAACTAGATGTCTTAGTTCATTCCATAATAGCAAAAGGCCCTTATCTGGGTCATTCACAAATAATAGCATCTGCTCATAGTTCTGGAGTCTGGGAAGTTCAGATCAAGGCACCAGCAACTTTGGTCTGCAGGGCCCCGTTTCCCAGAGGTGACGCTGCCAGTATCTTCCTCCCTTATTGGAAGGGGCAAAGGCTACCTGGAGCCTCGTTTACAAATACACTAATTCCATTCACAAGGCTGGAAACTTGATGACTTAGTCACTTCCTGAAAGTCCTCTTCCACAGTCACATTCTGAATTATGTTCCAATGTATGGATTTTGGGTACACAAAGACATTTATACCATGACACCGACTTGACTGGGAGCTTAATTCAATTATTTTTTGTAGCTTGGTTTCCCATCAAATCATACATAATTTTAAAACTTTTCCTGACATTCAAATATATAAAAGTTGTTATGTAAATACACAGACCAGACTGTATCACAATAATCTTAGGTAAAATTCACTCAATTTATTTACTAAAAATGCTTATTTTCTTCATAGTAATCTTCATAATAAACTCAATTTTTTAAACAATTGCAGTATATCTATAAAGTGAAAAAAAGTGGGAGCAAAATGGTTAAAGCTGAGCTCATTTACTCTAGTATCAGAATGTTATAGTCTTAAAACAAAGTTTGACAGTAGAGGTACGTATGCCAACTTTGCATTTAACTTGCAGGAATTCAACTGAGGCTGCTTGGGCAAAAGCATAAGTATCACGGTAAGTAGGAACGACTTCAGCAGTGAGAGTGGAAGAAAGAGAAGAAATTTATAGAGGGAGGTGAGTCCCCCTTCCTCCGCGGCTCACAGGCTAGTTAAAATTCATGCATCTCTGTTGTGGGAGGGATAGGAGATAAGAATACACTCCTCTTCATTTGTCCCCAGTTTGCAGATGCCGAACAAGAACCAATTTATTAATATGGTCTCATCGTAAAAGTGAGGACCAAGAAATAAACCTGGATGTGTCAGACACGTTGACAGGCAGTACTGGGGGAACTTGGGGCTCAATAAATTAGTTCCCTGCCTGTTCCCTGCTTGAAATTGGAATAATTGAGGGGCAAATCAGTCACCCAGTTACAAGATAGGCACTGAAATATTATCTTATCGTGCAGCGGTTTATCCCTGGAAACTTGCAGCATGGAGGAATAGAGAAACTTATTTATTTTCTCTAGACAGCTGCCATCTAAGACAGGGAGAAGCTGAGCAACTCCAAACCCAGTTCCTTTTCTCAAATCACGAATTCTTTAAAAAGTCACTGCTGCAGCCTGGGGAGACAAGACTGAGGTTCCCAGGCACAGGAGACTTACTCTAAGGAGTCCTCCCCATAAACCCCACTGGAATCTGAGATTGAATTCCTTCCTAAAGTGGGTCTCTGTCCCAGGTATAGCAACTTTCTCAAAATACTTTATCTCAATGAGATTTGGTTTGACCCTTATCTGAATTACACCTTAACTATCTCTTTACTCATTATTGAAACCTAATACCAGCGTCCTAGCTTTCACAAAAGTCTGTCCTCTTAACGCAGCTTTCATCTCTGCGGACCTTAAGCTTCTTTAGAAGTCAGAAAGTTATGTGCTTATCAATTTTGTTTGTCTCAAGGCTTCACACAGAATAAATATTCCATACATTTTTATTAAGGTAATGACCGAATGTAAAGTGAATGAATAAAGAGAAAGCTATTTTTCTAATAATATATTGGGTGACATTTTATGAATGAACACATTCTGCCAAATATACTAATTAAACCACAAACAAGGATTTATAAACCCCAGAGAATAAGTACACATAAATACAGTGTTAACTTGGGACATGTGTCTCATTTTACCTCATTTAAAACCACAGCATTCTTGTAAGAACCAGCAAGACGCTCAAAGCATTTGGGATCTTTAGGATTTATGCAGCGGGATATTTCATGACCTTTCCCTCCCCTGTCCTTGTTATAAATAAAATTTAATGAGAGGTTCTTGGGACTTTAGTGTTTTCCAAAATGACTCCGGCCACTAATTGGCTAAATTGAACAGCCGCTACCTACTTCATTTAGCACAGCATGAATTAAGCAGACTGCTTAATAAAAACCTCTACTACATGCAGCAAACTAACCTCAGATGGGCAGGGCAGGAAAGAGACATTCTGTACCTTCAAGCAAACAGAAGAAAGTTCGGCAAACTTCTTTCAATGACAAGGAAGTGAAACACTTCCAACCACTTCAAGTTCAAAAGGGAAGGCAGAGTGTGTAACATTATCTGAAACTAAGGGGAAGGTTTCTTTTTTGTACAGAGGAGCAGAGGAAATGCTGTTTCACAGAGAAAGTCTTGAGGTTCATGCAAAATCGAGCTTGTTTGGCATGGTTCCTCTGAATATATGCCAAGCACAAATTAAGAGACACTTTTCTCTCTTGGCAGCCTCAGATTGCATTAGGCAAGGGTTTCACATCCATAAACTGTTTCTGAATAATTTCTTCTGGTGGTGCCCTTATCATACAGTATTTAAAAATATTCCCCTAGAAAGACCCTAAATGGATGCTTTCCCAAAATAGAAGTGTGGCGGGTCATATGTTAATAGCATAATCTGACTAAACTGAAAGAAACCCTGCAGGGTAAAAACAGCTTCCAATATGATGTTGAGAATGAAGGATACATTTTCACAATATTAGACAATTTGTCACTATTTCAGAAAAAGAATTAATTGAAATGCATAACAGACAAAACATAATCGGGTTACAGACTTGGGGAACAGCATTCAAACTCAACCGTACAGATGCTAGCAACATATAATTTTTAGGTCAGTTCTCACTGTTGCTGCTTCTTATTTCCATTTCACCAGAGTGTGATCTTTCTTGAGCTGCAATATGAATTATATTTAAATTCTATTAATAATAACAACTTCCAGCCCCTGAAGCCAAATGAACATTTTTTTTTAATATAGTTAAATGAGAAAAACTGTTTTAAAACCTGGCTATACTTTGAGCATTCCTCTAGAACATTTTTTTTTTTCTTTTTGGCTTAAATGTGCATGTGAATCATCAGTGGGGAAATATTAAAATGCAGCAATATGAGCTGCCTTGAATATATTGGTTCAATGGAACTGGCCCTATGGCAAAGCACCATTCTGAAACAAAAGTCTTTAAGAAGAAAACTGCATCAGGTGAGTCTGAGGAATATTGTTCAAAAATTGTCACTGTCCTCTAAAAGTTAAGGGCTGAAGTTGAGAGTAACATTTCAGAAATATTTATAATACTATGACAAGGTAATTTAATGTCTGTTCAATTTAACAATAAAATATGACTCCTGTGCTGTGCTGTGCTGGTGGTTGAGGACTTTTTAGACACTCTTTTAAAAAGGAAAATGACTCTCAGAGTTTGGAAGAAATAGAAAAATCCATAATTCAAGTTCATTTCAGTCAAAATTAATTAGAACATTTAGGAGGAAGAAGCTTTGGAAATGGTTATTTAATTAATTTCAATGTATTACAACATTGTAGAACTATCGTTTTGTTATTGATTCCTAGTTGCATCCAGTGAAAGTTTCACATGTAGATAGAAAATATGTCTATTCTCTAGTGGTTGGAAATATATTGTACTATCAAAGTCAATTCGGTCAAGTTGACTACTAGTGCTGTTCAAACAATTCACATCTTCAGGTATATTTTTAATGTCTGCTATCAATTATAACAAAAAATGTTAAAATCTGCATATTATGAATTTTGTCTTTGCTATTGGAACATGCACAAACCAAAGCTAATCTTAGCAATGATAACAGGTTCAAACTCTGGTCAAAATGAAAGAAACTCTAAGTAATAATAGAGGGATTCCAAGAGCAGCAAAGATACACACCACATGGGCCTGCATCAGAGCAAAGGATTCCGTTTGGGAAACATGAATCTTCTGTAAACGGAGGTAAGTAAAGCTATTGAAATGTAGAAGGAGACAGTATAATCCTTACACTAAACTGGCCTCTTCTCCAGAGGAAGAAACCATCTCCATATTCCAAGGCTATGTGCTGTACAAATGTCCTTGAAAAGACAGTTTGAAATAAAAATCTTCCAGTGTGTTGGTTTTTAAGGTTGTAGGATAAAAATCAAAATTCCCAGTTAAATTTGGATTTCCAGTCAACAATGACGTCTTAGTATAAATGTTTCTGGTAATATTTGGGGAATCCTATTTATACTAAACCTTTTTCATGGGCTATCTGAGCATCCTTAAATTTGATTTGCCCAATATGACTGTCATACTTGCTTGAAAATAAAAAGAAATGCCAAGGGCCCTTGGATGATTTTCTATCAGCAGTAAATTTTCCAATGTCCTTTGCTTTTTATTAGTTTATTTCCCATGGCAAACCTCAGTTCCTAACCTGGGGAACAATGCCATGATAGAAACCTGTCCATATCTCTGGTCAGAGAAATCAGGAAGAATTCAGATGATCACAGGTGCAGGAGAGAATCTCAGAGAGCAGACAAATAGGGAAAGAAATCCCAAGTCCCCATGGTTAACTCATAACATTCTCAGTCAAGCCCCTATCTATGCATGCAGAAGAGTACAGACCCAAGCACCATATCAAAACTTAAATCCCAAAAGTGAGGTTTGACACATTCCCCACAGAAGGCGAGACAGGGCTTTAAATCTGGCTCTAACTAGAATGATAGACTGCTAAAATAAAATTGTCAACACTTCCAAGCGTTGACAAAAACAATTTGAGTCTAGACAACATAACAGTCATAACAATCCAGGATACAATCGAAAAGGAGCAGATAAATGAGTAATTTCAAAGCTTAAAAACAAAAAGTTATTTTTTCATATTCTCAAGGGAAAGACAATCAAAATATGCTAATATTCAATTACTTAGATGCTGCATTATCAGACAAGGATCTCAAAGCTCCTATAAATATGATCTTTGAAGTGAAGAAAAATGTAAGTGAAATAAATAAAAAGATAGGCAATCTCAACAGAAAAAAATAAAAATGAATACAATTATAGAATTGAGAGCCACAAATCGTGACTGAAAATATGCATAGTTAGACTTAATAGTAAAATGGAAATATAAAACATTTCAGAAACTTCAAAATAGTTAAACTATTTATTATATAATTATTATTTACTATATATTATTAATGTAAATTAATATTGTGCACTATGAAGGGCAGAAAGAAAAAAAAAGTGGAATAAAAAGAATTGGAAAAGGCATGCTGGAAATATGTCAAAATGTGTACAAAATGTGCAACTGGAGCCTCAGAAGAATAAATGAGAGAATTTGGGTAGAGCAGGATTTGAAGAGCAGTGACTAAAATTGTTCCAATACCTGGGCAAAATGTAAATTCATATAAAGACCAGCAAGGACGAATTCAGTGTAAACTAAGCCTAGATTTTTTTTTTTTTTTTTTTAATCATTAAACTGTCGAAATCTGAAGATTTAAAAAGTAAAATCTTGAAAGACACAAGAAGTTGAAGAGAAATGATAGGAAGCTTGGGCCTTTGGCAAAATGAACAGGGTAAAATATAGTAAATATCAGGGTGGACACAAAACATCATGCCCTTGCTTCTGAAGTCATCAGAAGTGTGTATTCCAATTTAAAGCACAAACAAAAAGCAAAAACTTGTAGCATGGGGACTTGGGGCGTCAACTGTGGCATGAAAGGAGGCTGGAATTGCCACACCATTGCTGACAACAGGGATAAACTGAGAATAATCTGGGTACATGACTCCCTGGGACCTACCGGGGACCTGAGGCTGCAAGGAAAACTGTCAAGTCGATATCAGGAGGCGGGAGCATCTGGAGGTCACACGGCCTCCAGCTGAAGCCCATGAGTACCAAGCTGGTGGAAGACGTAAGTGGTGAGCAGGATGAACCGCTGGGGCTGGGCGGGGGCCCCTGAGAGGAGACGGTCCCAGAAACTTCAGTTTAGGGTGGATCCCCAAATATTTTGTGTTCACCTCCGACACGAATCCAAGTTCTTAGTACCATCATACCTCTGGCAGGAGGAAGGCAAGCATCACATGTGGGAGAATTTCAAATGATTTTAACAGGTAGTACAGTCTCAAGAAGGTAGAGAACAACCCTGCTGCATAGGAAGGGGCTTTGCTGGTGACTTCCTGTGTGCAGCAGGGAGGGTGGATATCACCCGGGAATCCCACCACTAGGACCTTCTCAGTGGAGAAACTCAACTGCCATTTGTTTTAATGGACAGGGTACGGCTTCTAATAGTAAACATTGCCTATGCTCCTGGGAAAAATTCTATTTTCTCCTGTTTTTAGGAGTACCAGTCCATTAAATTTATAATTTGGCTAATAATATATAAAGTGCTTCCATATTTTATGGATTTTAAAGTAATTTCTCTAAAAATACAAAAAGAACAATATAGTTTCTAATTATAATTAAAACTTCTGTTTCAGCTATTTCTTCAGTTTCTTCTTAGTAAGTTTTAAAGCTATACTCTTAGGGTTTGCTTCTATTTAGACTTGTATCATCTTAATACATTGACAGTTTTACAAAACAAATACTCCTTTAATTGTTGGTAACATTGCTTATCTAAAGTCTCTCTGCAATTTATAGAGTCAATAGGGGTTCCTTATAATCTGTTTTCGTTTTTGTTTTTTTGTACCAGAGATTGATCCCACTGTTGCTTAACCACTAAGTCATATCCTCACATCCCCAGTCCTTTTTTATGCTTTATTTTGAGACAGGGTCTCCCTAAGTCCTTAGGGCTTTCCTAAATTGCTGAGGTTGTTCTCAAAACTTATAATTCTCCTGCCTCAGTTGCTGGGATTACAGGCATGCACCACTGTGCCTGGTTTTATAATCTGTTTTGGCATAGTATACATATTTTTCATACATTTATTTTTAGCAGAGTGAACAGATAAACTGTAAAGTAGAATAATTTTATTTGCAAACATACCTCTCACAAGGGGTAAACATCCAGATTATATAAAGAACTCCAAAAATGGGAATACTAAAAATAAATGACCTAATTATAAATGGACCACAGGTATAACTAAACACTTCTTTAAAGAAAGCACTCAAATACACAAGAGGCAGATGAAAATTGTTCATTATCATTGACTAGGGAAGTGAAAATCAAGAGTACAATGAGATATCACAGAGCAAAGATAGCAAGGGCCACCAAAGCAGAGAAGGGTACAAAGGAGAGAAGCCCTGCACACCATAGGCAGAGTGTGAACTAGTACAGGCAGTGGGGAAAAGAGTGTGGAGCTTCCTCAGAAAATTAGAATTAGAGCCAGAACTATTGTATGATCGAGCAATCCTACTATTAGTTACCCCAAGGAAACCCAATCAGCACGTCAGAGACTGCTGCACTCCTGCATTTATTGCAGTTGTACTCATGGCAAAGTGTCCATCAATGGAAGAACAGGTAATGACAATTAGATACATATATACTTTGGAATGTCATTTTGCACTTTGAAGGATGAAGTCCAGTCACTTGCAACAACATGGATGGAACTTGAGATCATTGTTTTATGTAAAAGAGGCCCGACAGAGAAAAACAAGTGCACATGATCTCACTTAGAAGTGAAATACAAAAATCTTGACCTTATACAGAAGGTGAGAATGGAATGGAAACTTGCAGAGACTGGAGAGAGTGGGAGGGAGGGTTTGGCAGAGGTTGATCAACGGGTACTAAGTTAACAGTTAAATAGGAATAAGAAGATTTATGCGCTAATGCACAGGGTGACTATAGACAAAGATAAGGTACTGTAATTTTTTTTTAAGATAGGAAAAAGATTTAAAGAGTTTGGACTACAAACTTAGTATCAGTTATCGGACATTTCAAATGTCTTGAGACCAGACTTCCTTTGTGCACGCTGAGACGTGCAGAATTATGTGTTCGCAGTGCGCTTCCCAGATTTATCTGGTACTTTTTAAACATCCACTCCTTCGGGAATAATAAGTGAATAAAATTTCTGTGAAAAAGAACTAGATGAGCTCTCTATGTTGTTCCCCTTCAGATTTAAATCCGCCCTGCAGAGCAAAATGTCAGGAGAATTTGGTTCATTTCTTCTCAAGGCCTCGATGCCCGGATCTATGGCAAACCTGCCACCCTGCCCACACGCCTGTGGCTACCCTGCATTTCTCAGGGATGGAAGCAGCAGTTGGCATCTGCCAAACCAAGAAAGGTTAGCCCCTCTGCGAAACTTCATTCATTTAAGCTTCTCTGCTTCCACAGAAAAAATAATGTCTTTTTAAAAATTGGGAATTTGAATTTTTTTTCCTTTTCCTATGGCAGACATGTGAATTTTAAAAATATCTACATCTTTTTAAAAAGTGGAAAATTACCTAATTTGAATTATTTGAAAATGATTTAAATTCAATATTTTTAATAATTGTGTGACTTTCAATTTGTCTCTACCTTAAATATTATAAGTATGCTTTTAGACAATATTAATTATATTAGAAAATTTACATTAAATTCACACAAAATGGTTAAACAGTTTAAAGTATGCCTCAAATACTTTTCTACTCAAATATAATTTAAAGTACATTCTGAGGTAAATTGTGGACTTTTAACTATTCAAAGATTTTCCTCTATTTAATCCATATTGAAAATTGATAATTGCACATATTTATGTAAATTAACATTTGCATTTCAGTTTTGGTCATTTAATACATACATATGAACGAATATAATAACATATTAGCATAGTATCAAGAATCTTTTGCTCTTAATTTATGAAAAACATATTAACATACTTTATAAAATATAATTAGCATACTGCTTCAGAATTTAAGCTTTCAATGTTTTATTATTAAAAATAAAATTTCAAATATCTTCAAATATTTAAAAATTTCAGAAGCTATGTAATATTGCCAATATTTATTTTCTATTTCATAAGTAACATTAAAATTCTCCATTTTCTCTATCTAGATGATTCCAAATAAAGTTTTTTTAAATTTAGATTCAATTTTAAAAATGTATTGATGAGTCAGTATTTTAGTAGAGAAAAAATAAACCAGTATGCTAAGGCAAATTTCCTAAGGACAAATAAATTAAGATGCATGAAAGTCAATTTGGCCATTTCAACTAGAGATTAACTGCTATGACCTTTGCAACACTTGACAATCCTCCAGGTTTGTAAATAAATTTTTGTAGGACAGTAGCTACCCCAGACATTTATGTTTTATATAGCTCTTATTCTGTTATTATGGTAAAGTTGACTAGGTACAACAGAGACCTTAGGTGTTGCAGAAACTAAAATCTTTTCTAATTTTCCCTTTTGAGGGAAAAAAATGTTTTCTGACCTCAAGTTCTTCACTTTCACATTTTAAAAACATATTTTGAAACAACTCTTTGTCCTATGTAATCTTATTTCATGTTTCTTTTTTTTCCTTCATAGAGAATATGTTTATTTAATAAAAGGTGGTAATGGCATTCTTTATGTCTAAAAATTTTACTGATTTGATATCTCAAATTATTTTATGAAATTTATTATCAGATACTTTGAATCTACATGCTGAAGTGTTTAAATAATTTGTGTTGCACTTTTTTATTACAAAATATTTAATGTGAGGTACACTAGATACCTAAGCATAGTATTATATTCTCTGAACTTCTTTCAGGATTCTGTGTGTCTGGCTCACTGTCAAACTAGAGATTTATCACTACTTTAATGGCACAACTCCACCTTCAGCCTTAACTTTTAATCATGTCTAATGCTAAAGACATTTTGATTATCCCTTACCAAAATAATGAAGCAACAACCAAGGAGACAGAAAATTAATTCTCAAAGACACTTTTCCAGAATTTGAAAATGTTACCAAACATCCTTTTGTATGTAGAGTAAAACACAATGTCCCTCCTACGACCTAATGAATGATCAAAGTTTCATCATAGAAAATTTACCTGTGCTATAACTTTAATCTGAAGTACTCCCTGAAGGATTTGTCCATTTTGAGAAGTCGTAGAACTTTAAGCCATGGGGTTTAGCGGAAGGAGATTATGTCTTTGGGGGCATGCCCTTGAACGCGACCCCAGCCTCCTCTTCTCCATTCTTTGCTTCCCAGTCCTACTCCACCACGTGCTTCTGCCCCGATGCTCCTTGCTACCACAGGCCCAAAGCAACAGGACCAAGCAACCAGAGTTTGAAATCTTCAAAAACGTGAGTCCGTGCAACTTTTTTCCCTCTGAGTTGGTCATCTCAGGTAGTTTGTTCACAGTGATGGAAAACTAATACAAACTTCAAACTTGGGTATGAGTGAGTCCATTTCAAAAAAATCTGTATTTCTAGGGAGTTGTTTCTCTGTGTTTCTGAAATCTATCATTTATGGAAAACCTGTGCATATTATTTATTATTTTTCATTTAATAGAAAATTTTGCATGATCACACAGTCACATTCTTGTGTAGTGTGGATGAATAAGGCTTGCCTGGATTTCTCAGTGCGCTTCTAAAATGCTTTCATCTGCTGAGACAAATCATGTACCATGATAATTAGATTTATGTTCATTGACATAGTTTATTGATGTAATTCCAAAAACTAGGAAAACATCTCATATGCTTTCAAAAGGGACCAATGGTTAGGTTACCAGAGGGACTAGGTTTACAAATTATACTCCCAAGGTGCCTGGGAGCCTGGGTTTTTATCTTCCTAGGTGATTAATTTCAAGGTAGAATGAAGCCCAGAAACCTGGAGACTATCTGACGCCTAGAGAGATTTTATTCACATGCCAAAGGTTTGCAGGAAGGAGATCTTTTCAGAGAGGGCATAGCTGCATGCTCCCTTCTCCTTAATGAGCAGGAAAAACAAATTCATTTTCCTTAGCTCTCACATGTGCGAATTCCAGCCACTCACTCAGAAAAAATTCCCACTGGTTTCCATCATATCACCACAGGGGCAGGGGTTGGAGTCAAGGAGAAATGCTTACTATTTGCTGAAACACAATTAATAAAGAAATCATCCTTGATCCAGAACATATTGTGTGCACATTCTGTACAAAATTGAGATCAATATTAAATAGCAGTGTACTGACAAATTAGGGAAAAGTTTATTCCTTTTTATAAGAGCATATTCAAAAGTGTGTAAATGGTTAGAGAGGAAGAATATATGAAATTTTAACTCTCAGATAATAGCTGAATGCATTTTTCCAACTTCTTTAGGTATTTATTCATAACAAAATAAAAGCGGGGAGCAGATGGGTGTGGCTCAGTGCTAAAGCCCTTGCATGCCATGCACAGGGCTCTGAGTTTTATCCAGAACCACAAAATAAAAAAAAGGGAAAAACAGCTTATTTTGCTTATTAAATATCACTCTTTTCAATTATCTTTATTCTGTTCTGTGGAAAGAGGTTTTATCTGGCGTATCTTGAAGAATTTCCCTAATTGATTTTAGAATTGTTTTGATATGGGAAAATTCTCTGACCTCCTATTTATCTAAAAGCATCTTTACTTCATCCTAATTTATGAAGGATAATTCATGTAAGCATGGATTTTTAATACATTGTGTTAGCAATTTAAAAACATTCTGTGGGCAGCTGACTAAAATATAAACTGAAGGCAGCCAAACTCAAGGAAGGGATTTCAGTGAGGAAACCATTGGAGTAACGTGGATAGATTTGATGAATTGCTTGAAACAGCAGGACTTATGGGAATTGCTGATTAATTAGAAAATGTATAATTAATCTGATGCCATCATTGATTGAATGAAGGGATGAGCGATAGGGGTAGAGGGATCCAAATCTGGAAGGGTGCCCAGATGTGTGGTCTAAAGAACTGGACATGCAAGAAGGCTGATAGCTGAGACTGAGCTCAGCCCAGCAGGATGGGGAGGGATAGTGAGTTCTCTTAGGGCCCCAAAAGCCTGCAGGCCCAGTTCAGTAGGCAACTGTTTATGTGGATCTGAAAACCAGGAAAACTACCGAGACAGCAGCGTATGTTTTGGAGCCCCCATCCTGGTAACCAGGGTCGCTGGTAAGATGGTCTCCCTTATGGCAACTGAAGTAGAAGGTCAAGAGAAGTGCTTGGAACAGCAGCTCTTGAAAAGAGAGACGCCTTTGAGGAAGAGCAGCCAAAGAGGCAGAGCAAGGTAAGGGGAGAGCAATGTCAGGGGAGTCAAGGAGGAGGATTCAGGAGGAGCAAGAACCCACATGAGGAGAGGAAGAGCAAAATCAAGAACTTTTGAAACTTTGGAGGGTGTTTTAAAAGGTGACAATATAGACAGCTATAAGATGTCTTGCTACTCAGAGAATAGAACTAGACTTCGAAAAATTGCTCATGTTTAGTTTCCTCACTTTTAAAATTTGCATGCAAATAGTTCACTTACTCCATGGAACAAATAATTTCCCTATGCAAAGTATTTACACTCATACCTAGTCACTACTACATTTTATGCAAATACTTGCTGTTATTACCTGAATTTATTTTCTTGGTTTTGTCCTTTGAATCTATTTTTTGAGAGTGTGAGATTTGGGTAGGGAAATGTAAACATGAAAATATATTTCTGTATTACTTGTACTTTGATGATTTTTAAATTTTGTTTGAATATAAGCAATATAATATGCATCTTATCCTTGAATGCTAATGTTGACGGCTATCATCGCACACCAGAATGCATTGGGAGGAAGTCAATTGCCAGATGTGACTTGAGTTTGTTACTGCAGGAAAGTGTGCCAGATTTCCCCTTATCTCTCCAAACCATGTTCCCAAGGGTACAGCCAGACTAGAAAAAGAGGGGTTAGATGTTGTCATGGTAATCGAGGGAAGGGGCTGGACCACTTTTCACTTACTGAAACTGTTTTCTCTGCACTGTGTTTGGGAGGAGAAGATAAATGTTCTTCTGAGCATCACCCAGGCTGACCGATTCCACCTTCACTGTATTCTGCTGATGACCTGAAGTGGACCACAATTGCAAAGCAGGCCTGTTGAAACTCTTGGCAACTTCACCCATCAAGAGGTTGTTTATGACAATGAAAGGGTAATTTTAATGGAGTAGTTGGAGAGAAAGCAAACCTGCAATAAATTTTGAGAACCAAATATACGGTATACCCAGGATTTCAGAAGGTGAGGAAACGAATGTGGAAGGCTGGAAAAATGGCCTTTTGCTTTGTCCATCCAGTGTTAGATAGAACCAACACATTTTTAATTTCAGACATTTTAATTTGCAATTCTAAATGATCATTTCTCTGTTTACGTATAGATTGAGATGCTTGGCAAAACCCAACATGCTTTCATACATATTCTCTAACTTTTCTTCAACATATTAAATTATGACTCTTTTGAAGTTATCTGATAATTTCAAAATCTTGACCATCTGTGGAATATAGTAACTATTTATTTTTATCTTGACTATCTGTCTTATATGCTTGCCTCTTTGTTTTTCTGGTATGTGTGTGTGTGTGTGTGTGTGTGTGTGTGTGTGTGTAGTTTTTCTGCCAGGATTTGTGTAAAATCATAGTATAGAAAATCCATATGATATTTTCTACCAGTACTGGTCATCTTTACTCTTCCATTTAAGATCAGAAGCCAATGACCTCCAACCAAGCAAAGACTGATGTGGCATGGAGTTTGGGCTAAAACTTTAATTTTATTTCATCTACCCCTCAGTGGTCTCTAGTTTTTTGAATAGGGTTCAGCCTTGCTCTTGACTGAGAATCAGAATGACCTCATTCTCCTTAGCTATGAGAACATCAGGAGAGCTTATTCTTATTTGAAAAACTAATTCATTTAATCCTATTTTAGATTTTCAGAAATATGTTTTTGTAATCCACTTATGATTTGCAGTTGTTGCCATGGGAGCACTAAACTAACTCAATTTGCTCTATGCTACTCAGAAACAAAATTATTGAACCACCCTTGAGAACTTACCCAAGGTGTCAGAGTAAAGACAATGTCTCTTGAAACTACATTAGTGTCCTTCCAGCTGTGCAATATGTATTTTGAGAAAGATCACTATTACATAGAGAAGTAATCCGAACATCTACAAAACCTAGTTCTAGGATCCAAGGGGTGAAAGTAAGAGTCCCTCTTTTCACCATTATATCCAGTGTCTGACTTTGGAATTTTTTATTTTTCAAGTTCCATTTGGTGGCTGTTCTCAGAGTGGTGGTGGTGGGTGGTGACAGTGGTGGTAGACAGTTCATCAAGATGATAGGGTTCTTGTTTAGTTAAACCCAAGGTATAGCTGTCACCAGGTCATACTTTGCTTTTCCTGTTGATAAACTATCATGCAAAGAAATAAATTACTACCTTCTCAGGGATAATTGACTGTATGTACAATGAGAAAATAAGGTTATTGCCACACTGTAGGGTACACGACAAGATTGTTTCAAATTCAAGGGTTTCACTAAGCCATTTCAGCCAACATGATCTTGCTAAATGTACCACGGCTGGAGGTGCAAACCTCTCATGGAATAGGTACCTGAGACACTCAACAAGGAGAGCAAGCTAGACTCTTAGAAGTGCTTGGCTGAGAATGAGAAGATCTAAGTTGAGTGGCAGGGAGAGAGATGACAAAAATGGACTGGGATCTTGGAAGAAACTTTAGACTATCCTGTTTTCGTCGTAACTTTAAAAAGTTAGAGAATGAGTAGAGGAGATTTAACTAGGGCCTGAGAGAACCTGAGCATTATCAATGGTGGACCGACATAGATGTCCTGAGCTTTGCACACGTCATCTCTACTTTAAACTAGTATGGATGCCAAGGCTGCCTATAACAACTACTTCCTTTTCCTGGGGCTTTATTCTGGTTAGAAGAGCCCATTCAGGGAGTATACAAAGATGGCTACACCTGCTAAAGAGTTATTGTCCAAGCATCCTTCATGGAACTCATCCTTGGAACTGATAAATAAAATTCATCTTCCTCTCAGTCTCCTGCAATAGTAACTCATTTGGTTGCCCTGTAGTGTGTCTCTTGCCTCCCAGAGGACTGAGCTCCTGGTGTCCTCTGAAGCAAGATGCCAGTGAGAGATCTTTATTGGCTTCCTTCCATTCTCTGTCTCCAAGTCTCACAAATTTACTGTAATTTCTTTGGGTCATCTACCAAATTAACTACTTGAACTGAAATCATATCATCAGGATCTAAGCCTAAGTATTTTGTTCCAAAACAAAATAAGTGGCTGTTCCATATTAAAGTGTCAAAGCAATGGCTTAGCTATTTAAATGATACTACAATAAACTAGAGCAAAATTTATAATAATAATAATGAAAGTTAAATTAAAGATTAATGATAGAGCTAGATTTTAAAAGATGTGCAGATCTCAACTCCAAAGAAAAATGATCAAAATATATGAAAAAAGTAATTCACAAAATAAAAAACTCAAATCACCAGGAAACATATGGACAGATTCTCACTCACATTAGTGATCACAATAATGCAAATTAAACCATGAAAATATGTCCTTTCACACATGATGCATCAGCAAAGTTAAGATTTATTTCACTTCCACTGGCAGTGTAGCGAGTCTGAGTATCATGTAAAATGATGAATCTATTGCTAGCTATTTGACAATCACTATTAAACATGAAAATACATATATTCACTCAGCCAACAGTTCTTTTTCCAGGAATAATACTGGCATAAATCTTTTATTTGTCTTTATAATATAACAATATTATTTTTTCATAGCAATGTTATTTTTGATATTGATAAATTCTGAGTATCATAAATTTCCTTCAAAAAAATTGATAAGAAATTTAGGGTATGTCCATGTAATTAAAAGCTTATTGCTACCAGCACTTTTGTGGAAAGTATTCAGGAACAAAAAATTTAATTTAAAATCTAAATGTGAAGTAGCTACACACTACATGATACTAGTTAAAGGAAAAGTGAATGTCGGTAAAACACAATTTACATTGCTTAGGTATACATTTAATAAAAATGTAGATCTTTATAGGAACAGTACACATGAGAAGCAGTGTGGGTTTTACTTCTGAGGAAGAGGGAGGGGAATAGAATATGGAAGGTTACACCACACACCCTCAACTGTATTTTAAGTACTTGGTTTAGTTAGCTTTTGGATATGTGCATGTTCATGACATTTATATTAAACCAAAATGAATTACAATCACCATAATTGTATTACGATTGTATTAAAAGACAAAATCAATGATGTTACTTTTAACAAAATGGATATATTAGAAGAAATTCAGAATGATGTGTTGATAGAGATTTCTCCTCTGCTTTATAAAGGAATTTCATTATAAGAAATACCATCATTAATTAAGAATGTGCAAACTAACAGGAGCAGAGACTCTTAAGAGGACTCAGTTTATCCCAGAGTCATGACTGGTTGTGAAATTATCTAGCTATCTCTATCTTCAGCTTTATTTTTTCAGTATAAGCATAGCTTTATTTTTTCCAAATTTAATATTAATACTTCACATGTATTACCTGCTTTATGAGGTCCACTAATTAATTTGCTTTTACATCCTTGTTCATATTTCCCAGTCACAGAAGACACTCAGAATCAGGGCCCTTAGAACCTCAATTTTGCATCTAAGATCTTTAAACAAAATCCTCACCCTGATCTCAATTTTCTTATGTTAGCAATACAACAATGTGAATTTTTAAAAAATTTCGTTTCCCTATTGATGTAAACTGGTAGTTTTAGTGTTTACTCCATAAATAGAGAAGTAATTCAGGATACACTCATGGAATTGTTCTATCTAAAATATTATGTATAAATATTTTTGATTTATCTTCTTACAGTCAAAGTAAAAAACCTTTGCATAACATGGGATCCACCTTTTTAGTGTTTTAAGTATGTGATGCAATATTATTAACTATAAGCACAAATGTTGACCACAAATTTCTAACTTTCTTGTCCTGCATAAGTGAGTCTTTTTTTTTCCCCACTTCTGGACATTTATTCCCAGAAAACAATCATGCATGTGTGCATAGAATAGCTACCAGTATCTTTTCGGCTGGGTTTAGAAGGCTACAAGATGGGACTGGAAAAGTCACAGCTCATGAGTGTGATGTGGTAATATGAAGGTGCCCCTGGTTATGTCACAAGGGGTTATTCCACAGTAGAAGACACTGATAATATGTTGACCCTCCTCTAGAAACAGTTTATACAATTGTGAGTTCCATATATTTCCATTTCCATTCATTCTTTATTTTTTTAAAAAAGGGTTATTTTTAGTGATACATGTCAGTACAGTATATTTTGACATATTTATATGAACATGGTATACATCATATTCTAAGTAGGATCCCAATCTTTGGGTTGCACGTGATGTGGAGATTCATTGTGGTGCATTCACATATGTACAAAGGAAAGTTCTGTCACACTCATTCCACTGTCTCTCCTATTCCTATCCCCCCTTCTTTTCCTTCATTCTTTTTTGTCTAGTCTACTGAACTTCTATTCCACCTCCCTTATTAAGGATTAGCTTCCACATATCAGAGAGAACATTTTACCTTTGTTTTGGGGGGATTGGCTTAATTTTTTTAGGATAATAGTCTCCAGATCAATCCATTTACCAGCAAAAATCATAAAGTCATTATTTTTTGTGACTGAGTAATATTCCATTCATTCTTTCCATTATACAGAGTGAGTGTTACTTAGGGAGCACTACTGCCAGTGTGTTCCTCATACTTCTCTGTTACAAGTGACTTGAACAGACAATTACTGACTCCAGGCAACTTGCTATCCTCTGGTGTGTTTCAATTTGGTGGAGGACAATGACCAGGAGGCAGGAGGTCCTTGAGCATAGGAAGAAGCTCACATGGATGTGTTAAGGACCCTGCTGTCTTTATACCTACCAAACACCAGCTCCATATCCGCCTTCCCTGAGCCTTGGAAAGTCCCATCTTGCTTTCTGCCTCTATGAATGTCACGGGCTCAGAGACCTCATACCAGTGGATTCATGCCAGGTCTGTCTTGCTGTGACTGTGACTGTTATTTTTTTTATCTAGGACTTCTTAGTCTCTCTAATAAATTGGTGGGACAAGAAGCAATTCACACATTCTCTCAACTTATGCCCCACATTCCACCACTTGTTATTGATGTCACTTAGTTTTGATGAAAGCTTCAAATGGAAAGCTAAGAGTTTCTTCTATTTCCTTATTTCTGTGCTACATGTTTTAGGCTTCAAATGGTTTTATTTATTTCTCCAAAAAATTCCCTTTGTTTATTTTGTCTTCTTGCTCTTTAGTTTTTGTGTGTTTGTTTACCTAGTAGAAACTCTGTGCTTCCCTCCATACTTCTTTAACTTTCTAAGCCACTAAATTTTTTCCCCTAATTTGTTTAAATAGATGCCAGTCTAACCCTCAGCAAATATAAAAATGGGAAAAACTTTATGTCAATATGACTAAATATGCTTTTCAACTCTTTCCTCTCTTCTACCTTTGCTTGCAGCAGGACTCCAAATTGGCATTTTCAATGTGGTATGAAATTATCTAAATAGTTATGTCAATAGACATCACTGTGGATTTAAAATAAAATGATAGACAATTCACTATATAATATGTTGAGGCATTTAAAGTCTTTTGCAATCTTAATCTCCCCCAAGGCTTTTAAGGGACAAAAACAGTTTAATTACAGGCATAGTAATTAATCACAAGATAATTTTTATTCACAAATAAATAAATAGCATAGCTATTGCTTGTGGGTTGTTTTTATTGACTTAGTAGTTGTAAACAGATGTCTTTTGGCTGCTAGCCATTTATTACATGTAGTACAATAATTAAAACACACATGTGCCAATGTTTATTTCTATTGCATCTATTGTTTTTCATTAATTGGTCTCTACTTTTGCATAACTTTCAACTTATTATTGTCTTGAAATAAATATCTTAAAATAACTTCTTCTACATATGTTTCCTAATAATTTATAGATATTACAGAACTGGAGAATCTTTTGATCAAATAATAGAAATCACATTTGCTGATTTATTTTTATCAAATTTTAGTATTTATATTTAAGGAATAGAACATGATGTCGTGTGACACAAAAAGATAGTAAAATTGTTTCTAAATTAAAGAAAATAAATATACCCATCATCAGTCATAGTTACATTGTGTATGTGTGTGTGTTTGTGTGTGTTGCAACAGCGACTCAAATCTACTCATTTAGCAAAACTGCTAAATACTATAGGAATACCATCTTGAAAGCATATCAATTAAAGGTATAACATTTAAACTTGCAAATAATACTAAATCATAGAATATATAAATGGTAATGTGGTAGGGTTAGAAATTATCTGTATATTTTAATTTTTAAATAAATATGATTATTTTGATTGAAAAAAATGACATGATTTCTGATGGAAAAATTAATAGGTGAAAAAAATAAAACTGCAGCAAAAGGGAGAATAAGGGAGAGATTTTACATATAATTAAACATATTTTCGTACTATGTATCAAAAAAAATACCATACTGGAAGATTCAACCCGGCAGGTTAGAGGAAAGCTGTATTCTTAGTTACTCCATGGCTCAGGATTCCAGCAGCAGTACTGCTTCTCAACAAGGTGGGTAAGAAGGGATTTCACTAAAATTCCACACTGCACAGTCGGAGTGCCTTAGAAACTCAGAGATTTGGCTGCATTGAATCAAGAAATTAAGGAGTAACATTGGAGGCAAGTCAAATGCCGGGGGCTGGAGTCCCTCCCTCTCTCTGACTTGAATCCTCCTGGTACAATCATCTCTGTGCCTGTTTCCACTCCCATTGTGCTTGGAGCACTCTGGGACATACAGTAGGTGCTTGCTAGAACAGTGTGACAGTGGTCGCTGTGACCTCCTGGCTCCAGCTGGTGGCTGCAAGATGGCTCCACCTTGGCTCTGAACCCCATGTGAGAAGTACATTTTTCAAACGCCAGTGCACTTGCAGCCTCTGGATCAGCTAAGTTCAGGCTGCTTTTCCGATCTCAGAATTTCCCATCCCAATCTGTCCTTTGTTTCTCTTTGTGTTATCCTTCCCTTGGCGGTAAGCCAGCCTGGCTGTCACTGCTGCTGCTGGAGAGGAGGTGGAGAGAGAGAAGGGAACACATTTGTGCTGATGGTGGAATTGTAAATTAGCACAACCCCTGTGGAAATCAGTGTGGAGTTTCCTCAAAGAACTAGGATGGAACCACCATATGACCAAACCATGCCCTAGGTATTTATCCTAAAGAACTGAAGTCATTTTCTCCCAGTGAAAATCTTTGCCAATCATACTTCAGATAGAGCGCTAATCTCCAGAATCTATAAAGAACTCAAAAAACTCTACACCAAGAATGTAAATAATCCAATTGACAAATGGGCTAAGGAAATGAATAGACACTTCACAGAAGAAGATATACAAGCAATCAACAAACATATGGAAAAATGTTCAACATCTCTAGTAATAAGAGAAATGCAAATCAAAACCACCCTAAGATTCCATCTCACCCCAATTAGAATGGCAATTATCAAGAATACAAGCAACAACAGGTGTTGGCGAGGATGTGGGGAGAAAGGTACACTCTTACATTGCTGGTGGGGCTGCAAATTAGTGCAGCCACTCTGGAAAGCAGTGTGGAGATTCCTTAGAAAACTTGGAATGGAACCACCATTTGACCCAGCTATCCCACTCCTTGGCCTATACCCAAAGGACTTAAAATCAGCATATTACAGAGATACAGCCACATCAATGTTCATAGCTGCTCAGTTCACAATAGCCAGATTGTGGAACCAACCTAGATGTCCTTCAATTGATGAATGGATAAAGAAAATGTGGTATATATATACAATGGAATATTACTCAGCCATAAAGAACGATAAAATTATGGCATTTGCAGGCAAATGGATGAAACTGGAGAATATCATGCTAAGTGAGATAAGCCAATCTCAAAAAACCAAAGGAAGAATGATATGGCTAATAAGTGGATGATGACACATAATGGGGGGTAGGAAGGGTTAGTGTTGGGGTTGGAGTTGGGTTTAGGGAGGGGGGCAGGAATGGAGGAAGGAAGGACTGTATAGATGGAGGGGAAGGGTGGGAGGGGAGGGGGGGAAGGGAAAAAATGGCAGAATGAATCAAACAACATTACCCTATGTAAATTTATGATTACACAAATGGTATGCCTTTACGCCATGTACAAACAGAGAAACAACATGTATCCCATTTGTTTACAATAAAAAAAATAATAAATAAATAAATTAATTAATTTAAAAAAAAAAAAAAAAGAACTGAAGTCATCATACTGTGGTAATACGTGCATACCTGCGTTTATAGCAGTACAATTCACCATAGGCGAACTGTGGAACCAGCCATGGAGTTCATCAATGGATGAACAGATAAAATAAAGTGATAAAAATGCAAAAAGATATCTTATCCAGCCATAAAGAAGAATGAAATTATATCCGTGGCAGAAAAATGGATGGAACTCGAGAACATTCTGTTAAATGAAGTAAGCCAAACTCAGAAGGTCAAGAGTTGTATGCTTTCTTTCAGATGTGAAAGGTAGAGAGGAAAAAGGAAAAGAAACATGAAGGGTTGTATTGATGTAAATCAAAGGGAGATCAGCAGAAAAAAGGGATCAGGGGAAGGAGAAATGCAGAAATCCTGGGAAATGATATTGGTCAAATTATTATGTTGTTGTAATATGTGCCTGTATGAATATGTAAAAACAAATCCCACCATTAATGTACACCTGTAATGCACTAATACAAATATAGAAATAAAATTATAGTGAGTCAACATATTAATAGAATTAATGGATCTGCAAAGAAGTGGAGTCAACATATTAATAGAATTAATGGATCCGCAAAGACAGAATTTAAAGGACTATAGAGAATGAAATTATTGGACAATGGGTCTTCTTTTTCATTGGTAAAATCATTTGAACAGTTGACCAAATATATAAAGATAGAATTGAATTTGATTTTACCCAAACACTACATCCAAATAAATATTACTTGGAGTGAAGTCACAACTGTATAGAACAAGTTATAAAATTCTGGAGAACATATTAATAAACAATTATTTGTAGAATAGTGAGAAAAAATTTTTGTGTGCATGTGCAATAAAAATCACTGAGATTGACACTATATTCAGTTAAATTAAAATTTAAACAACTTTATATCAAAATAACAAACATAATAAAAATGAAACATGAACTAGGAATAATTTACATAAAATTTGAATTTGAAAATCCAGCTTCCTTAATATGAAGTTAATTTACAAATCAAGACAGTAGTTATGAATGTCTAATTTAAGTTTGTGGATGAACAACAAACTTAAAAAATCAAGAGAGTAATGGATATTTTTGTATTTTCACAAGACACAAATCATATTTTTAAATAATGTAGCACAAAAATTGCTCTGATTTGGGAAAAAAAGTGTTTTTGAAAGGTATCTGAATATCAACTTTTTGAAAATTAAAAAAACACACAACTTATTCATATATATCAAAAACTTTGGACAAGATTATCATCAGGAAATGACCTTGTAAATAATCATCTATTACCATAAACATAGGTTCATCTAAAATTTAATATGCCAGGTTGTTCACTAACTATATAATATTATATGAAATGTAACAGGTGGAAATAGCCTAAATAAAAGAGGAATAATCCCTAACTTATTTTAAATCCATGTGATAGGACACACTATGTAATAAAAATAAATGTTCAATTAATGTGAAAGATATAAGAAAGCATTTACCTCTTCATGATAAGTGAAGAATGTTGAGTAGAAAATAATATTAAGGTATTAACTATATAATCTAATTTGTGAATGAACAACGTACTTCAAAAATCAAGAGAATAATGAATATTTTTGTATTTTCACAAGACAAAAACCACATGATCACTAATCATATGTGTTTGTGACTGGAATTGGAATAATCTATAAAACTATGAACATGTTCTGTTGTGATTTTAATTTCTTTACAGTGAAAATATATTTCCTATATTAAAGAAATTCTGCCTGCATAATTTCAGTGTCCTTATAAAAGAAGCTCAAGAATTTAAATGCAGGAGCAAGTTCAAAGCCACATCAGCAGTCAGTGGTCAGGGAATATGCAAATCTCTCTGTCAAAACAGAGCAGTGAGGCTAAATCAGGAACAGAGTCAGTAAAAAGGAAAATCAAGAAAATGGAAGTTGAGTCATAGCCATCAATCAAACATCAAGGCAGCGCTGAGTGGGGGCAGAAAGAATACATGAAATGAAAGTAAATCAACTCATTAGAATGCTCCCATTTGAAACTGAGAGCTTTTTGTTTTTTTTTTAATTTTTACCATATAAGGTGGAGGAAATAGGAAATCAAATTAATAATTAGGCCCGTGAGTTTGCAAAAGTTTTAATTTATGAAACACTGATCAGTAATTGTAAAATGATTAATAATTTTGAAAAATGTTACAAGTTGTGCAACCAAAATAATTCAGACATACTTGCTTCCTTCTGTTATACCAAGAATATAAATCCTTGAGAAAGAAAATTAAAAATGATGCATAAAATTATGAAATCCCATGTTATGCTTTAGGTGTGTGGTATCCCTCAAAAACCCACGTGAGACACAATGGAAGAAGGTGTAGAAGTCCAATGATTGGGTCAGGAGAGCCTTGATACAATCAGTGCATTAACCCAGTGATGGGGATTGACTGGTAACTGTGGGCGGTAGGGTGTGGCTGGAGGAGGTGGCCCCGGAGGCCAGCCTCTGAAGTGTATTTCCTCCTCCTTGAGTGCAGCTCTCTCGCTCTCTGCTTCCTGCCGCCATGTCCCGAGCTGCTTTCCTGAGCCACACGCTGTCCTGACCCTGCCTCACTTCAAGTCCCGAGGAATGGAGTCTATAGACCGAACCTCTGAAACCATGAGTCCCAAAGTCAACTTTTCCTTCATGGAATTGTTCTTGTCCAGTCTTTTTGTCATAGTGGCAAAAAAAAAAAAAAAAAAAAAAAAAAAAGAAAAGAAAAACGAAAAAGAAAGAAAGAAAGAAAGAAAGAAAGAAAGAAAGAAAGAAAGAAACCAAAAAACTGACTAAAACACCCTGCTTCAAAATATTTTAGTATTTTTGAAGTACTTCTCTGCAATGATGTTTTTATCAGTTTTAAATGAATCTTAATTGTGCTGCAACTGAAGACCTATTTGCTTCTTTTCAAACTTACTATTGAAATATTTGTTTTGTAATATAACCGTCATATAGTATGGTTAAAGAATCCTCTTCCAAATGATTCATTATCTTAGGTTTGTCAATACATAACATAGAATTTTTATATTTTAACTGAGATTTTGTATCTGCAAAGATGTACATATATCTCCTCCATCCTTCCATATTTAAAATTATATCTATATACTTTATACATGACAGATTTATCTTGTTATTAGAGTTTATATATTAGTACACATATACTATTTTATGTTTACAACTTTATTGAGGCATACATGACACATTAAAAATTTGTATTACATTAAGGTATACAGTATGATTTGATAGACATTTACATTGAAAATTGGTGCCAAGGTCAAGTCAAGGAACACATCCCCCACCTCATGACTTTGGATATCATATGTGTATGGTGAGAGCAATTAAGATCTACTCCCTGAGCAACTTTCAAGTATAAAACACAGTATTATTAACTGTAGACAGCCCTGAGAACATTAGACTGCAAGAACCTATTTATCCTGTAACTGAAATTTTGTATACTTTAGTGATTATTTCTCCATGTAGCCCATTCTTTGGTGTTCAGTGTTCTGCCTTGCAAGCTCCTATCTGATGATACAATGGGGTTAGTACACACAAAAAATATGATAAACATACAATTTGTAGCAAAAATCAATCTAATTCAATGTATATTCTTATACGGCTGAACACATTGGCAATGTTTTCTGAGAGGGTAGTGCAATATCAGAAAAGTAACATTGGTTTTGGAACAACCATTTCACCACAATTATTATTTAATGTATTATTATTAGATATACATGGCAATAGAGTGGATTTGGACAAATCACACATACCAGAGTGCAGCCCATTCCAATTAGAATTTCATTCTTGTGGTTGTACTTAATGTGGAGTTACACTGGTTGGATATTTATATAGGGGCATAGGGAAGTGATGTCCAGTACATTCTATTGTCTTTCCTATTCCTATCTCCCCTCCTTTCCCTTCATTCCACTTTGTCTAATCAAATGAACTTCTTTACTTCCCCTTCATACCTCCTCTTGTTATGGGTTAGCATCCACATATCAGAGAGTAGGGATTGGTTTATTTCACTTAGTATGATATTCTCCATTCCATCCATTTACCAGCAAATGCAATAATTTCTTTCTTCTTTATGGCTGAGTAATATTCCATTGTGTATATATATCACATTTTCTTTATCCATTCATCTGTCTAAGCACATCTAGGTTAATTCCATGGCTTGGCTATTGTGAATTGACCTGTTATAAACATTCATGTGATTGCGTCACTGTAGTATGCTGATTTTAAGTTCTTTGGGTATAAGCTGAGTAGTGGGATAACTGGATCAAATGGTGGTTCTGTTCCAAGTTTTCTAAGGAATCTCAATACTGCTTTCCAGAGTGTTGCATCAACTTGCAGTACTAACAGCAAAGTGTAAGTGAATCTTTTTCTTCATACCCGCCAACATTTATTGTTCCTTGTATTCTTGATAACTATCATTCTGACAGAATGAGATTGAATTTCAGTGTAGTTTGCATTTCCCTAATTGCATATAGTTTTTGACCATTCATATTTCTTCTGTGAGGTGTCTGTGCAGTTTCTTTGCCCATTTGATGCTTGGGTTATTTGTTTTTTTGATGTTAAGTGTTTTGAGTTTTTTGTATATCCTGGAGATTAATGCTCTGAGATGCAGGTGGCAAAGATTTCCTCCTAAAACATATGTATTATCTTGCTAATAGGTTTGCTACACATAAAAGCATTTTCAGTTGAACATTTTATTCATGTTAAGTGAAGTCATCTTATGCATAATTAATTTACTTAATTTTCAAATACTTCTGCCAAGCACAAAGTCACAGGGTATATAATCTTGACCAGGGTGTTTATTGTCATGGAAAGTTTCATCTAAAAATACTGATCCTAGTGGTACCATCTGCATCTATTGAAGTATGAAATGGGCCAGGCAGTGAATTAACCATTTCTCCCACTTAACCGATTTCCTTCCAAAGTAACAAATAACCTCAGAAACAAATAACCTCCATTTCACACTTTATTGTGGCACAAATAGGTTAAATGATTTGCTGAAGGTCATTTTGATAGTACAGAATGAGATGAACTTTCAGAACAGCCATCAGGAGGGAAGACACGTGTGTGTTTGTAGAGCTTACGTATCCACAAGCAAGAGAGTGCAGAACCCTGTGGAAGAGAATATCAGGGAGAAATCATCAGCAGAGTTTTGGAAATCTACTCCAGGTGGTCCACCAAAGACCCCTGGTCGGTGAGGGTTTGCATGTAAGTGACGTTGATCTGAAACCTGATGCAGCACAGAGCTGGGCAGGGTTTGCTCCTGTGCAATCTTTTCAGGCAGTTTCCCCACTGACATATACTTTTAAAATATTTCCCTTTTTAGGCTTATCCCAAAAATCATTTTATAGATTCACAATACTAAATTAGAGATGGAAGAAAGGGGAAGTGCTTATCAGAACGAATCAGCAAAGAACTATTAACAGGTTTATTTTCCACTACTTTTAATACTCTTTTTCATTAAATGTGGCATATTTTCAATAATTTCCTATGAGACTTTTGAGTCCAAAACTTTATGATTCTGAGTTTTCAGTTTTTCATAACAAAATCTTCTTCACTTTTGTATATTGCCCTCTCTAAAATTATGGCAAATAATAAAAGATTAGGCTGTCGGCCAAAGCGCATCGTCACCATTTTTATTTGAAAATCTCTAGAGAACAGAGTGAAGATAATTACTTAAAAGTTTTTTTTTTTTTAATCAGCACATATTATTTGTGCAAAATGGTGGGTTTCACTGGGGCATATGGGTACATGCATATAGCATAATTTGACTAATTAAACTCCCCCAAGCTTTCCTGTGCATTACATGCCCCCTTTGCCTGTTCCCATTCCCCTATCCTGTTGGTCTCCTGTCTACCTCTGTGATACCTCCCTTTTTTCCCTCACTACCTTCCACATAGGGGAGAAAACAGGTGATACTTCTCTTCCTGAGTCTACTGCACTTTGCTTACCATGATATTCTCCAGTTCCATTCATTTTCTGCAAATGAAATAACCTCATTCTTCATGTATGTATAATACTCCATCTTGTATATGCGTGTGTGTGTGTGTGTGTGTGTGTGTGTGTGTGTGTGTGTATTTCACACTTTCTTTATCCACAGGTCTCCTGAGTTACACCTGGGATGGTTCTATAACCTGGCGTTTATGAATTGTGATTTTATAGACATGGGTATGCATGTGTCTTTGAATTATGCTGATTTCAGTTCTTTTGGATAAACACCAAAGAGTGGTAGAGTTGGATCATATTTTAGTCCTATTGTTAGTCTTTTGAGGAACCATCACTGATTTGCATAGAGGGTGTACTACCTACCTTTCCACCTGTGTTTAGAAGTCCCTTTTCCCCGACATCCTTGCCACCATGTATTGCTATTTGTATTCATGATGATTTCCATCCTGACTGGCAGGAGACGAAATCTCAGTGCAGTTTTAGTTTTCATTTCTTTGATAGTTAAATATGTTGAACTTTTACTTTTCATATAATTGTTGGCCATTTGTGCTTCATTTGAGATGTGTGTTTATTTCATGTGGTTTTTGGTGCAGGGACTGTGGTGGGCAGGTCATAACATGTGGGGGAAATGCTTCTCCCTTGGGTCCACACTCCCAGCAGGGTCCTGTGCACCTGCCTGTCCTGCTGTGCCTCACCTCTGTGGCCATCAGTGCAGGGTGGGCTGGGGAGCTTACAGCAACTGCATGACCCAAGTTACTCAGGTCTGTTCAAAGGTGTTCGCCGTGGTAATATTTTCTGATATCTCTGGGTGGGATGTAGCTGTACAGTTTTAATCCTTTCAAGGGCTGCAGTTTTAGACATAGTTATTGCAAAATGGTGATCTGCCATATTTCTCCACCAATAAATGGAGAAAAGGTGAGTCACTTCTCACACAGCAGGTCACTTTGCAGATTCAGCTCCAGCTTAATTCAGTCCGACTTTCTCTTCTGTCACTCCTTCTGAAGAAAGTTTATCAACTTTGCTTCTCTTTCTCCCATTGTTACTCCCCTGACCTGAGATGGGCCCTATTGTTGAGGGTCCTGGCTTCAGGCTAATGAATTCCTCTGTGCTTTCTATTCTGGCAAGTGGAATTTATGAGTCTCTCCAAGTATCTAAGAGTCTAAAACTGCACTTCAGTTCACTCCCTCTGTCACCTGCCTTGCCAGTCAGCTCTTGACTTCCTACTTTGATTTCAAACTGCAGAGGAGCTGAGATATGCAGCTCGACTCTACCCCACTGTGATGCTTAAAACATTTAAGCTCATTTTTATCGTTAATATTTCATACCTATGACACATTCAATCAATACCAATTTCTTATCTATTTATTTTAACAGTTTTTTGAGCTACAACTCACATACCTTATAAGTAATCCTTTTAAATTGTACAGTTTGGTGGTTCATTAATTACAGATACATGTAACTACCACCATAGTCAATTTAAAACTTTTTCTTGATCTCAAACATATATGATGCGTCCTTAGTTACTCACCTCCTATCCTATCATACTCTACCAAACAACCACTAATAGATTGTCTGAGTCTGGATATTCTGCCTACATAGCCAAATTGATTCTGCATTTTCGTATGAATGGAATCATGTTGTAACTTGGTATAACTGGCTTCTGTCTCTTAGCAGCATGTTTTCAATGGTCCTGCATATGGTAGCATGGATCAGTTCTACATCTCTATTTTATAGTCAATAAACAGTAACCTTCCATTGTGGGTATACACCAAATTTGTTTATCCATTTGTCCACCAGTAGTGATTTGTCTTTCATCCATCTTTTTGTCTAATGGATAATGCTATTTTAGTCATTATTAATAAACACTGGTGTACACATTTTTTGCATGGGCATGTTTTAGTTAGCTTTGTTATTGTTGTGACCAAAATACCCAACAAGAACTTAGAGGTGGAAAAATTAATGGAGTTCATGGTTTCAGAGACCTCAGTCCACAGATGGCTGACTCCACTTGCTCTAGGTGCAAGGTGAGGAAGAGAGAGAGAAAGAGAGAGAGAGAGAGAGAGAGAGAGAGAGAGAGAGAGAGAGGATGGCAGGAAGAGCAACCCTTCCAGGCACAACCCATTACCCAGCAACTCCAGCCATGCCCGACCTACCTACAGTTACCACCCACTGAGTCCATTCAAACTAGAATGCACTGATTAGTTTACTGCTTATAATCCAATTATTTCATCTCCTAATATTCCTCCATTAACAGAGCTTCTAGGGTATACCTTGTATACAAAATATAACAGCATAGTTTTAATTTCATTTGTATATGTAAGAGTGGAAACGTGAGGTCACATGGTAACTTTGTGTTTAATAGAGAACTGAAAAGCTATTTTCCAAAACAGCTGCACAACTTTGCAAACCTGTCAGCAGAAAATAAGGATTCCAGTTTCTCCAGGCCCTCACCAACTCTATCTGTTTTCTGACTTTTTGAGTCTCCTCAGTGTTTGTAAAGAAGCATCTTAGAGCATCTTGTGGTTTTGTTGTGCATTTCCCTGATGACTCAAAATGTTGGTCCTCTTTTCATATCCACCTGGACAATCATCCTCTCTTCTTGGAGAAGTGTTCCTTGAGGTCTCTTGTCTACTTTTAATTTTGCCATATTTTTATTAGTGAGTTGGATTATTATTGAAAATATTATAATATTGAAAATATTATTCTTTTGTTGAATTTGCTTCTATATGTCTTATTACTGTTTTTGATACTTCTAAAAATAGATTTGCTCACATTCATTTTCAGAGTCTTATACTTTCATTCGTCAAGCATCCTGAGAATTGCCTCATTCATCTGAGTTTTCTAAATCTTTACATTTAATTTTTTTTTTTTAACAACTAATGCATGGATGTGGATTTATGGCGTGCTCACCCCTTCAGGCTCTCACCATGTCCGACGCCAGAGCCGACTGTGCGTGTGAAGCATTGCCCGGATTTTGTGCCCATAGGCTGCTGGCAGTGAAGTGGGTTGCACAGTGGGAGAAAAAAGAAAGGAAGAAAGAAAGAAGGAAAAACAATGAAATAGAACAAACATTAAAAAAAACTCACAATATTTTTCAAGTGCATGGTTTTAGCATTAAAAATTGGTTGTAGAAAATAAAATGAAAGAAATGAATGACAAAAAGAAATTAGAGTGGGAAATTCTGCTGAGCAAATTGATGAACAAAGCAAAAAGGATTTATTGAACATCTTCTGTATGTTAAACACGGTATAAAAAAAAATCCTGACTTTAGAAGTTTACCATCTGTTTATACAGAAGACACCTTCATGTATTCAAATGAGAAGAATTTATATAATTGCAGTAAATTATTTTATAGCACAAATATCACTTTATAAGTGCAGAGAAGAGACCAATTAATGTGTTATGAAATATAACGAAGACTTTGGAAGAAAACAGAGCTTGAAGCAGCAGTGAAAACAGCAGGGATGCTAGTCTGATTGAATAAAATGGATGAGGCCTGGATGCAAGAACTGGCCCATAGATCTCTACAAACTGGAAGCTTCACCATTTGATGGGAACGAAAATAGTAAATGACCAAACCCAGAGCTTGTACTGTACAGCTTACGCACTGCGTCTCAGCAAGAGGGTGGAAATGTAATCTGTCCTGGGTACACACAGCTTCTTGTCTGTGTTCTGGAGAAATGAGAAGAGTGGGAAGGCCCAAGGAGCTTTGCGAGCACATCACGAGAAAAAGCAAGAGGGGGTCGCAGTGAAATGCAGAGTAGTATCTAAGACGTAAAGAGCTCAACCTTAGCAAGGAAGACTGCGATAAAGACACACTGAGCTAACTTATGAATTGACTCTTTGTTCAGAACTTATGAAATAGTTACACATTTTTAAAAATACTGCTACGTCGTGTACAACTGTAGAAACGAAATAATGTACCCCGTTTGTGTACAGTAAATCAAAAGGCAGTCTGTAAGAAATAAAAAAAATAAATAATTCAAAAAATAAATACATAAAAATGAAAAAAAAAATACTGCTAATTCAATTTCAGAGTTAAGACAGCAATGGCCTGAAAGCATTTTCAACCTAAATATGAAAACTTCTGCAATCAGTTTCTAGAAGTGTCTCCCTGCTGGTCATCTTCTCTATGACCTTTGTTTCTATAACCTTGGGTTCTGACAGGATGAAAGCTGAGATAAGCAGTCACGGCATCTTTTGTTTCTACTAAAAAATCCATAGAAATTTCTTCCTTACTTTGCAACAATAAAATTAGTCTTTTTAGAAAAGAAACTGAGGGTATTCTCAAGAGAATTGGGTCATTTCTTTTTCAAATTAATAGAGTTGGTGTTTCTGAGCTCAATTTCTCTGTCATTTGATTAAAAAGTTGTTAGATGTTTTCTTCTGAATTCCGTTTCCAAATATAGTAAAGATTATTTTCTTTTAGAAATGATTGTCACTCAATCGTTAGCTCATATCTGAAATGCAGATTGTTGAAGGCTAATATTAATGCTACTAATAGAGAAAAATTTCCCATTGTTTCCTTTTTCATTTTTAAGAAGGTCTTTTGAGGAATAAAGTTGTTTTTTTTTTTAAGACTGAAGTCTAATTTATTATTTATTTTTATACATGGCTTTGTGCTTTCTATAAACTCAAATTTGTAAATATGCCTGTAAAGTTAGATCTGTGACTCATGTCATACTGAGGTTGAACATAAGCTGAGTTAGTAAGGGCTGCTACTTACTTGCTTCCAAAGGCATATTCACTTGTTTCATAAAGCAATTCTCGAAAACGTGGTCCTCTTCACTGGATTATCTTGCACAGAATACATGATGTTCAGCTGCCTCATTCTTCATACTAATATTGTCAAGCATTCTGTGTAACATTATACATTTTAAAAGACATTATTTTGAAACTTAGTAAACTGTTAAAAGGTTTAACAAAAGAAAAATATTTTCTATATTCATCTGCATGTTTTGCATTTCTGATCCTCTGATTCTGTGTGGAGATACTAATTTCCACCTGGTGTCATTTCCCTTCTGCTTGTTTTTGTTTTCTTTTAATCTGAATTAGTTCCTCCACTGACTCCTGGTATAAGTTCATCCCTTGATCTCTGCTATACTTCTGTTTTTTCACTATTCTTCAGCATATGCGTATTTTTCTCTAGTGTCCATCAACATATTGCTTTTTAGTTTGGATTTTCAGAAGTTTGATTCTGTCTTGCCATTTATTTATTACTTTATTTACTTATTGCTTGGGATTTTTCCAGTCTTCCTGAAATTGTGACATTTGTTTAAATCTTTCAAAGTTTTTTTTTTTCTGAGAATTATTAATAAACGAGGTATATCCAAAGTTTTTTTTTTAGATAGACATATAAAGCATGAAAAGGAACAGAAATGTTTGAAAATGACAAATTAAATGTCCTGGTCATTGGCCCTTGGAAAACACTATTAAGTAAGTCAAAAAGCAAGCAGGTACTCAGAGAAGACATTTCAACACATATATCAACCAAAGTCTTGTATTCTGCTTAGAAAATGAAATAAATACCCCCAAAGAAGACAATAAAAAAATGGGGGCACATGTAAGTTGCTCAACACCATGTATTAGGGAAGCACAAATTTAAGCAACAACATAGCCCCACTGCAGACTAGGATGCCAGATGTAGCATTTCCCTGTTTACAAGAAGTAACATCATAAATGATGGTCACTTTTTCTATAGACACTTCTATGTTTTTGGATGCCCAGCAACATGTTCATATGATTGCTTAGATATTATTTTTAAATACCAGTGAATGAAATGACTACAAAAATTAGAATATGGAGGAATTCTTGAAGGGGTTTCTGCATCTTGAATGTTTAGGTCTCAATGTATATAGCTCCTCTACACTGATATTATAATGAGAGTTGCCAAACAATCCAGGGTACCATATAATAGGTTAGAAGTCATTTTTCAAATTCACGATCAGTAATGAAAACGTGCTAGTCTATCACTCCATAGGCAGAATCAATTTCAGTACTGACTTAAGCCCTGGAATAGAGTCCACCAAGCACTGTGTACCAGAAAGTATTGCACAGTGTTTTTGTTCTGGGTAGTGTCCTTCATAGTCTTGTGATTGAATTTTGAAATAAATTTATAATCTTTTTCTTACAAAATTTGTAATTTATTAGTGGTTATCCCTAGCTCTAGGCTTGAATTCTAAGATTTTTTCCTGGATCATCGGAATGCATATATCAACAGCACCTTCTCATGGATCACACCCCGACCTTTTGTCTCTAACATTCTTACCCAAATTCTAAATAGTAGTGACAAAAGCTGGTGGGTCATTTATGATTTCTAGTCAGTAATGCTCCAAATGTCTTTTTTGGATCCACGGTGGTGATTATTAAAGTAAGGTGGTATTGTCATTAGCATTATTAATCTCTTCCCAAGATTGGTGATTACAACTATTTTCAATTTTAAGAAACTTCAGTGAACTCTGATTTATTCATGACCATGGTTTCATATCTGCCTCAACATTTTTCAAATGTGTACCCAGTGAAATGTCTGCATTAAAATGTATTAATGAGCTTCATTGCAATATTAATCTCTGAAGTATAATAATCAAAGTATTTGTGTCCTTGGTAAAGACAAGGCAGTGGGATGGTCCTGTTTCCCAGGTTAGCAGCAATGACCTCAACTTTTCTGTTCCAGGATATATATATTTTTTCTTAACAAAAGAAAAATATTTTCTAGATTTATGTATATTTTGCATTTCCAACCCTCCGAATCTGTGAGGAGATACAGTCAATGTCACGATCAACTCCTAGTCCAGATAGGTGACTGCTAGGGAAGTCTGGTGGCACCCTGTTGGAGAAAACTGTACATGCCAAATGACACTGAATTACATGAGGAGAATTCAATCTTAGAAGTTCACATTTATCCATAAACATTCTCTATTTGTTTTGTTTGGAGAGCACATTTAATCAAATATTCTTATTTTAAGTTTTAGTAAATTGAGAAAATTGAATTACAAAATTGAGTTTTACAGCAAATTAGCCATTTGTAGGACTACAGTTTAGACAGCAGTTCATCTTAGTTTGGGTTCTGAAGTTGCATATTGTTATTCACAACGCTCAATTTTTCAGTTTCAGGAAAAAGAACATTATCTTTTTTCCAAACATAGAGTTTTTTTTTTTTTTTTAAGAAAAAGTAAAATTATGTGAAGAAGAATGTTGGAAAGTATAAAAGAATAACATATTTTTCAAATGATTTCTAGAATCTTCATCAGAATTGGAAATACTTGTGATCAACTACGGGCAAGAGTTACAAAACACTGAGAAAATGTGACAGTTTCATTGTAGTTATGTGCTTTAACCACATTATTTTGTAGGACAATTTAAAAATTTTAGATTAACATTGTGAAAAAGAGAATCTTGTTCAATATCTACCTCCATTTAATCCAATGAATCAGCAGGACACCGCAAATTTACAAATCTATTCTTGCCATTAAATCAACAGTTAAAAACACCCACCTGCTGTAATGTTTACATGTATCTTATTCAATTACATAAAAAATCAGAACTATTTTTTAAATCTTGTGGGACACTAACTTATCGAATATTAATACATAATATATTAATACTAATAACATACAATGTATTAATGCTAATAATATATTGTAAGCTCCATGATGATAGAGTATTTGTGCATTTAGCTATTTTATTTTTGATATCTTATATTCAATAACTAAGCACCGAGTAAATGGATGAATGAATTAGCCCAATAAATACAGTTAAAAGGATAAATATTTCCCTAATGGATCCCAATTCCAGCAAAAGCCACCATCCTAATGACCCTTATCTCCTCGTAATCTCAGGAGTAAAAGGATGGTAGAGATTGAAGATGTTGGTGTACTTGGAAATATGTCTTTGTAAATTTGGTTAATATGTTTTTGGAAAGTGGACTTAATTTTGAGAAATAGAGTAAAAGGTATGGGAGCAAAATACAGTTCCTATTTTGACTCGGTCTCTGTTTTAGCTTCTTCATCACTGTGACCAAAAGACCTGACAAGAACAAGAGAGAGGAGGAAAAGTTTACTTGGGACTCCTGGTTACAAGGGTCTCAGTCCACAGATAGCTGACTCCATTGCTCTGGGTTGAGGTGAGACAGCTCAAGCTGGTGGAAGGCTGTGGCAGCACATGCCTAGGCAGCAGAGAGAGGGCTCTGTTCACCAGGGACGCAATGTCTGCCCAAAGGCATGCACCGCCACTGGAGGCCTTCCTTGTCCAGCTACATGCCCACTGCCTGCAGTTACCACTCGGTCAAGTGAATCAATGCACAGATTGGGCTAAGGTTCTCATAACCCAATAATTTCACCTGCAAACTTCCTTGCATTGTCTCACACATGAGTTTTTGGAGGACACTGCATATCTAAACCATAAGTCTCTCACTTCTAGCATTGGACTCTATTAGGGAGTAGAGTGCTATTTATTATATAAATATTATATCTAATGAATTATATCACACTATAGGTGAACAAAGATGGGTTTAGGTTGAAATGGGAAAGCAGAAGAGATTTTGCATCCCTGTTGCTTTACAAATTGCCACAAACCTCATGGCTTGAGCTAATAGCAACATACTCTCGCAGTTCTGTGGTTAGAGAGAGGTTCAACCTGAGTCTCAATGGAATAATATCCAGGTGTCCACAGGGCTGGGTTCATTATGAAATCTTCAGGGGAGCATATGCCTCCTTGCCTCTTCCAGATTTTGAAGACCTCTGTTGTCATTGTTTTTCCTTTTTTTTTTTTTTTTTTTTTTGCTGATATGTCTTCTTGATTCACTTTCCTTTGTAATTTCACTGTCCAGGATAATCCTGTCTTAAAATCTAAGCTCATCTGCAGCATCCCTCTACCATGTAAGGTGATAAATTCACAACTTCTTAACATTATGGCTGTTATACTTTGAGGGCTATTATTTTTCCTATCAAAGAAGAAACATGATCTACCATGAAGCTACATCATTTAGATTTAGGTCTAAATAAGAAATGTTAAAATAAATTTCTCTCAGTCAGCGACCATAGTTATGTCTATGAGTGTATCTGACACAACTATGGGACTGAATTTATTTGGCTTATACAAATAGTTATTAAATACATCCTTTGGAATATTGGGTGTGGCAATATTCTTTCTAAGACACATGTTAATACTAAAAGAATCTGTCCAAGTGACTTGACCATCAGTAACTACAAAAATATGACTTTATCCTCTGATTTTCAAAATTCTAATTTTAAATTTAATATGATCTTATTAAATGTTATCTATGCATTATAGTATCTGCAGAGCTTGTTATAAATTTTGTGGGGTATCTAGAAATGAGAGTGTAGCAATTATTATCCCAAGAGATTAAATTTATTAACAGCATACCTATATATAAAAAAGAAAATCAGCCTAGTGGTTTTTCCTCTGATTAATCAGTGGAAATATACAAAATGCAGCAGGTACAGGGTTGCTTTAGTCAGTGACTATTTGTTGGGAGGCTGTATCTAAATCTAAATCAGTTCAAAAGTAGCATTTGTTTTTCAGATTAACAAATTTACAGATTAAACATCCTTTTCTATCTTCCTATTAAAATAACACTCTGATTACCTCAAATTGCAGAAAGATGTTTTGTGAAACCAGTCAGTGGGAAAATAGGTATAATTATAAAATTAGAGTTAATGTTGTATGTTATTTGAGAGGTTTATTCTAACAGTAGAGCTTCATACCTGTTATGGAGTATTTTATCTTTAGAATTCTAACAATTATATCAATAAATTATTGTGAAACATTCCTTTTTCAGGTGAGATGTAGAAAATTGAATTTTATCCAACTTGTATCATCATTTTTAAATACCTTAAGAATACGTTTCCCTTTCAGTATTTATTTTTATTTTCTGGATTTAAATCAAGGGTATAAAACAAGTTTAACTTCAATTGTTGAACTGGTGTATATATTTCTATTTAATTATTTTCTACAATGGAAAATAGAACCTTGCTTCCAAAGGAAATAAATAAAAAGCAATATTTGAGATAAAATACCCGTTTAAAACATGAAAACAGGTCATGGGTTCTTGTGCATGCTGCTGTTGTCTCTCTGGAGCCTGAAGACTTAAATGACACTGATTATACCTGTTACACTAATGCATTATTCATGAAATTGGTGATAGAGCATCTTGAAACAGCCTGTCATTTCCCATTACATTCCATCAAAGAACCATATGCCGCTCGCGCAGTGTTGATACTGAGGCATACATAACACACTCAGAAGGCATATGGAGGCATTAAAAGGCTTTTGGGAGAGTCTTTGAAAATACGTATTCAGTGTTTTGAACGGCTTCCATGAATGTGCAATGGCTTGACTGGCCAGTTTCAAAAGACAAGGCAATAGGTAGCCGTTCCCTCAGTCACCACCTGGCCGGTGACCAGCTCTCAGACCTCAGACTTCAGAGCACAGCAGCCTTATTGACTTTCTCCCTCACCAGCCACATGAGTGAACAAAGGGGTTGTGAACTTGAGCTGAATTCTGTCCCTGTCTATAATTAGTCCACTTTCTGTTGCTAATACCTTAATTCCACAGAGTGGGTAAATTTTAAAGAAAAGAGACCTATTTTGGCTGATTGTTTTAAGTTTCAGGGTCAAGGGGCCACACTGAGTGATGGTCTTCTTGCTGACAGAAGGTGTCTCAGGGACAGGGAAGGCTCTTGGGTATGGACTCTGGTCTCTTTCTTATATAGGTTTTCCACAGGATAGTCTCACCTTGATCTAATCCTAAGACCTAAAATCCCTGCCTCAAAATGCTTTAGGCAGATTAAGTTTCTACCTTCTCAATACCTCACGTTGGGAATTAAAGAGCAAAAGGAATTTCGGAACGGGAAAATCATTTTCAAATCATAGTCACCTCTGTCAGAATAATGATATTTCATAAATGCTGGCTAGATTCGCTAGATTTCCAGCATGTAGTCAGGTAAGAACAGTGGCACAAAGTCATCTTTGAAGAGCCAAAAGGCAGTTTACAATTCACACTAAAAGAGGCTCTGCATGTTTCTTATATTTTGAAGCAATCACCATTTTACTAAATATATTTTTATACAATTTATTATGTTGGCCTATGGACCAATCAGTGAATATATAAGGCATCCTTGCGGCCAAGAGATTTTGAGAATTTTTTTAACCCTGCAGCCATCGTCAGTAACCAAAGTTTTCTTCTGGCTTGTCTGAGCCGTGTGTCATTGGATGATAACATTTAGTTCTGTGTTCGTTTTACCTTGAAAATGTGATGTTACATTTTTATCGGTGGGCAACACAGTCAGAGTGGGTTTTGATTATTAAAATAGAAAACTTCTCTCTCTTTACCTACCTTTTCATGATCAGTTAATAATAGTGGCAAAGAACTCGTGTGCAGCTGGCTCTCTACCTAAGCACATTAAAGATTTACTCATTTAAGATTAGGAAATAATCAATTCCTTTAGACATAAATGTCCCTTAAAACTTAATAGAGTTATCTCAACTTTTCATTTTGGGATTATTCTTTTTATGCCTTTGTAGACAGAATTGAATATAAACTCACCATATGGGAAACATAAAATCTAAAAATAAACTGAATAAATTCCTTCAGAGTGACAATATGGGAAGATAATTTATCTGCTAATAATCCAGCACTAAAATTGTAGTTTCCCAAAGAGTTAATTTGTTAAAATCAGAGGATTTTTTCTTGATGCTTGTAAGAATATTTGGGTTTTGTGTTTAAGGCCACCCTGGCTCCTGTTGGAAAATATTTTCTACGCTAGCTTAAAATGAAGATGGTAACATTAATCAAATTACAAATGATATTTATAACACTTTTTCATTGAAAGCTATTATTTTGAACCACTGATATTATTCAGAAGTATAAGACATTTAGGGCTGAAACTGTTACAATAGTAAAGGATGTTTTTTCCCTCTTTAATAGTGTAATTATTCCCCCAAAATATGCAATAATAAATGAATGCATATGTATGTATATGAGTACATAAATATGCATATATCATATATTAAATTATTCATAGTGATGGATAATAATTATATAATGCATTATTATATAACATTATGATATATACATATACAGAAGCATGTGCTGTATGTATAATATATACATGCATTACATGTAAACCTTATATAATAAGTGCAGCTTGATTATGAGGTATCTCTTAACTCCTATGTTAATGCAGGAGGCAAAAATCAGATCATAAAATCTTTAATCTAAAGTAGATTAATACATTTGATGGATTAATAATTAAAAAGCCTACTGTGCTGAGTAATAACTGCAGAAAGGTATTGTGTGGTAGGAGGAAGTAGGTCACTGGGGGGTGCACCTTTGTGGTTTGTATTTTGTACTTGGTGCCTCAGTCTCTCTGCTTTCTGGCTGCCCCGAGCCAAGAAACTTTCTTCTCTCCTACACTTCTGCCAAGATATTCTACCTCAACTTGGCTCCAGCGTGATGGAGTGGGCTGACTGTGGACCAAATCTCTGAATTCCTGTGCCCCAAATAAATATTTCCTCCTCTGCGTTGTTCTTGTCAGGTATTTCAGTTAGAGTGATACAAAGCTGACTAACAATAACAAAATACATATATACAACATGTAAAATTTTTTCTGAAAATAAATTGGTAACAGATCTCAAAATTTTAAGAGAGAAGTATACAAATTTTCCCATCAGTTGTTATATATGGGTGCCTTGTAAATTTGTTCATAAAGAGATTTATAGTACAGACTACTGTTATTTTTGTATAGTTAGGGTAGTCTTTTGTCATTTAGTACTTCAGAATAATTATGGACAAGTTCACTTTGCTACCTGAAATTCTATTAAAAGCTGGCCTATGCTATATCTTATTATTGATGCTTTAAACAGATGTATGTAATCAAATTTACTGTGTGTTCTGTGTAAAATAGAAAGCTTCTAGTACCTGTGGAAAAAGACAGAGACCTACCTAGGAGTTGTGTCTTTGTAGCTTTTTGATAGTTGTGATGGCCCTTGTGCAGTTTGTTGCCAGTGGACACCTTTGATGTATGAATTCATACTCATATATAGTCATATATATTCACTTACGTATTCATATACATGTTTATAGACTTTCAAAATTTCTACAGCTTTTTGAGGCCTGAGTGGACTCTCACTGCTGTATCCTGAGATCACACATCGAAGTGGGAGCAGCACAGCCTTAAGTTGCCTTTCACAACATTCTAGTTTTATGATCAATGTTGGATATTTCCATGTGCATTTTTCCTCAATTGTTGAAGTTTCCATATGGTTTTCCTCCAGTGTTTGGTTAGCGTGATGAAATCCATTGAATGAGTGTTATTTTTTTAAAATTTCAATTGACAAAAAGTGCAAATATTCATGTGATTGAATAAATTATAAACATGAAATTAATTTTGCTTTTTGGGAAAAGTCTTACTTGGTCATGATATTAATAAACACAGACACACAGTTCACACTATATTTGTTGTAATAGAATTTTCTTAAGAATTTTCTAATGTACATTTATAAAGGATATGAGTATCTTTTATCTCTTTTATAGCATCAACTATTGGTGTGAGGATTAAGTTGGCATCTTAACAAAGATTTGAGTATTTACTTATTCTTATATCTTGGAAAATAAAAACACCCAGAAACTGCTCTGGATGCGGGAACTCATGCAAGAGATTTTATTAAGTGGACAGGGAGTTTCTCCCCACTGGGTAAGAGAGAGGAGAGAGAGAGAAGAGAGAGAGAAAGAGTAAGTGAGAGAGAAAAAAAGAGTGAGGAGGAGAGAGAGAAGAGAGAGAGAGAGAAAGAGTAAGAGTGAGAGAGAAAGAAAGTGAGAATGAGGAGGAGAGAGAGAGATAGAAAAAGTGAGAGAGAGAGCGTGAGAGAGCATGCACAAGAGCCAGAGCAAGGGAAAGAGAGAAAGGTGGTACAGCTATTCTTAAGTAGTAGAATTTTTCAGGTTAATAACCACAGACCAATGACTGATGAGAATGTTCACAGGCTAACAATCTGGACCAATGACTGCCAAGAATGTTCACAGGCTGACAAGTGAACCAATCGGTGGCTAGGATGTTTGCAGACTGACAATCTGGGTTGTAAAATGGTGTGTCGGGGGGCAGAATACTAGCAGAAGTTGATGCCAATAGAAAAAACACCTATTTTTTATGTATATTTCCCTTAAATATTGGAAAAAACTCAAAAGAAACCTATCTGGACTTGGAGTTTGTGTTAGTATTTAATTTCTTTTACATAAGATGGGTTATTCAAATTTATTTCAAACTGTGTCTGGTTTTGACAAATTATTGTAAAATACACACAATGTGAAGTCTTCCATATCATGGTTTTGAAATGTATAATTCAGGAGAAGGTAGTATGTTCACAGAGTTGGGTAGCAATCACTTTCCAGGTCCACAGTATTTCCAGCATCCCAAAAGGAAACCCAAACCCATCATTCACTCTCCAACAGCCACTTTACCCAGCCCCACACAACCTCGCACTTGGTTGCTGAAGTCACTGGCTATTGTCCTGAGTCTGACAACATCGATTCTCATCCTTCGATGTTTATTTGAAGAATCAAACCCATAAAGACATTTTCCCATAACTATTTCTTGACTTTATATTTCATCTTTCAGGAATCATTAAAATTTAGAAAATTTTTTATTTGAATTATTTTTAGTAATCCTTACATTGAATACATAAGTAATAATTGTTGTCAATAAATCAATGAAACTGAATTTCTGTGATGTTGGAACTTGTCTGCAGGGATAAAAGGGAGACAAAAAGAGGGTAATGTTTATCACTGTTACTGATGACTTCTGTGTGTTACAGAGGACATGAAGAGATGGTCATTGTTTTTGCATTCATTCAATATTTGGATTTCAAATGGATTTTAAACTCAGAATTTCCATCATATTTTAGCATGGCTTACTCCTTACTAATAAATGGCATTTGTATAATCCCTCAGTTTTCACACTGGTTTATGTCATCTGCATTTTTACAGAGGAGAGATGGATGCATACGTATGTGTGAGGTTATTAGGTCTAGATTACAAGGGTAAGATGAATACCAGGTGAGACCAAAGTTTGAAAGTACATCTTCAAACTTCCAAACAAGTGCAGTTTTTACTTCAGTCTCATGACTTATGGTGTGTTTGTGAGCAAACTTGCACATGCACACACACAACAACCACAACAGAAGCTATACAAAGAAACTTCTTGTGCATTTAGCTAATCAACAGACTGATGAAGGGTGAAACTTTTGGTTTACGTACCCTTGTCTTTTTGAAAGCAGCCTATGCTATGTTGTTCAAACTCCTTTCATTCCCTATATCATGATTCAGAAGAGCCCAAACTGCTTGATGCGCCATAAAGCAATGACTTTATATTTTTGAAACTTCCACTAACACTGCTATTTCTTGACTTTATATTTTATCTTCCTGGAATCATTAAAATTTAGAAAATTTTTTATTTGAATTATTTTTAGTAATCCTTACATTGAACACATAAGTAATAATTGTCAATAAATCAATGAAGCTGATCCATAATATTATGGATCATTATTATGATCCATAATAATACCTAAAATTTCAACACATTATGACAATGAGACAATATGCCCAAGTGTTGTGTGTACAAGTATAATAATAATTAATTATCCTTGAGCTTCTCAGGAAAGCAGTATATGTCACCAAATATTGAATTATTTCTAAGAAAAAAATCACTATATTACTTGAATTATCCATCTACATATGTTTGGTAGTCTTTGTAGTATATTCTGTTTTAAGCCAAATAAAAGAAAGCTTTTGATTTCCAGTTTGATACTGAAGCAGTAATGCCTCAGCCAGTAAAAGTGTCAGCTTTGTGGTGGGTAATGTAGTGATGTACATGAAATGTAATAGTGAAAAGATGTTTCTTGGGCTTTTCATTATAAATATTGTATAACTGTTGACCTCTACCCAGCCCCTTGGAGATTTAGGTGTCTGTTTGAATATCCTAGACAGATTTTGTCATATCACTATATTCTCACATGTGCCTTTTGAAATTGTGCTCTTAAAAATGACACCATTTATGAGACTCATAAAGAATATGATTTCTCTGGAGTTTTAGGTGATTCTCATGAAATATAGGAAAGCATGCCATATTAAATATACCAGCATTGGAACTTTCCTCCAGGCAGTCAGATAAGAGAATTAAGAAGTATTTAAGCATCAAATCAACTAGCCCCCTAAGTACTTCCTAAACATACAATAGAAGAATAAATATATGGAGATTTTTATCATCTGACTTTTATTCAAGTGTTTTTTTCTAAATAGTTCTAAAATATTTCCCTAATACTTTATTATTCAGTTAAATTTAAAAATGGATTATATTTTGAAAACTAGTCTTCTTCCCCCCTACATTTTCTCTTCTTTTGCTCTTATGCTAAGCTTATTAATGCCTTAATAAGTAGAACAATGAAAGATATTGTAGAATCTTTTAAACTATAATGCTACTTAAATATTATGATTTGGATTCATTCCAGCTTGACAAAGTTTTCCTGTTGAGTGATGTCAGCCCTTATGGAGTTAGCTGCAGAGTCAACCAGGGACTAACCAGGATTAGTTGTGAGATATTTGGGATATACTTTCTGACATGTAGTATTTATTTTCCTTCCTAATTTCTTATTCAAATTCCTGGGCATTACAGTGAACCCTGTGAGGCTCCAAATATCCTCATAATAAATTTTTTTTTAATTGAATCAGTTTATTAAGTCTAAGAAACCTGACTGGTCAGAATATTTTATTACACGTGAAGTTTGGTGAATGGAGTACATTTCAGAAATCAGTCATTTGTCCAACTGGGGATGAAGGCATGTACAAAGCAGCTGACTGTAAATGCTGGAATATTGTGCATATGGTATACAATAGCAAGATGGCTAACTACATTACCTCTGGAAGTCACTGTAATAAATTCTCCACCGAAGACTGAGCTTTGAGAATCCATCAAGAATAACAAGACTTCAGGGTAAGTTGGTTGAATATCCATAAACATAAAGAATAATACACTTAAATTTCTAAAATTCTTAGTTAAGGAGCAGTAGAAACCATAGGGGATTCCTACAACTGTTTTAAAGGAATCTATTTGTATAACACTTACAGAGCTAAAATATTATATGCAACTATCTGTGCCAGTTTATGCCTCAAGGAAGCTAAAATACAATTTTCAGCTTCATCAAGTTTCCTTTGTGAAAATTTCAGTATTTATCAGGTGAGAGATTATGAAAATTTTAAAACAGATACTTCTGAAGTTTTGGAGTATTCTAGTTCCAAAGTCTCTCTTCTTGACAACTGAAGTCCCAACTTCATTGAGTGACAACTCTGTTCTTGCCTTGTTTGAATATTACCACCCAAGTGCATTCCTTGAAATAGAAAACTCTCTTACCAAGCTGAAATCAACCTCTTTCCCCATTCTTGTAAACACAGATCAAATTTAGATAACAAAGTATCCTGGGAGGCAATTACGAATTCAAACCTTGAAGAAGTACTTTATTTGGAGAGATTCAAGGATTTTCTGATTTAAATTCCTAGGAATCTAAGAAGTATGTGTGACTGAAAAGAGAAGTAGCAAATTCAGATTGGGTTTCCATTGAATTTGATTAAATCTGGATTTCTAATTTGGATTTTTCAGGAACTCTACATGGAAGAACCTGTGAATACCACCAAGATTTCTTGGGTTCTTTTCTCAAATACATTAGTTAGAGGAGGATTAGCCTCTTTAAAGGACTTTGGTTGGATGGTTCAGTTACTTTTTGCATGTTATGACTGGATTAAATTATGACATTGCACTTTCATAGACTGCAATTTCAGTGGTGACAAGAGGTAACTTCCATCATGGGCCACATAACATGTTTTTGTTCTTCTTTCCAATGGACCAGTCAATGATAATAACAACAGCAACAACAACAACAACAAAAATCAGTGTCAGTGATGTGGATTCCAAGGACAAATTCAAATGCTAATATACAAATGAAAAAATAATGGAAGAAATCTAGACTATCCACTGACACATCTGTTTGCTCCATTGATCTTAACGTAAAATGTCAATGAAAAAACGTGAGACCAGATTGAAGCAACAAGTACAAAGACTGACTCGTTGTCAGAAGATAGACAGACACCAGTTTAGGTGCTAAATAAAGACAAAAGGACATAGAAGTAAAGGAGAGAGGTAGAAGAAAGACATGAAGATCAGCAAAATATTATGACCAATTTCAGAGATAGAAATTACAATTTCTGTATGATTTTTCTTTGTGATGTGACAATTTTTCTGCATGATGATATTTTTCCCTTTCTTTCCTTTAACATATGTATTAGGGTTCTCTAGAGGAAAAGAATTAACAGGAAGTATGATTATAAAAAGGGGATTTATTAGCTTAAAGGACCAGAAGCTGGATAGTCCACAATGGCCATCTGTAGCTGGAGAGCTAGAAGAACCAGTAGCTGTGCAATTCAAGAGGCGGCAGTCCCAGAACAAGAACCAATGGTGCTACCCAGTCTGAGACCAAGGCTTCTGGAAACTACCTGGAGAATCACTTGCAGAGTCCAATTTGGAATAGTAAAGAAGCGAGAGTTCAATATCCTCAGACAGTGGAAGAAGCAATGAAGAAACCCTTTCAAAAAGAGTGGAGGGCTGTGTTTGCAGCTCAGTGGTAGAATGCTCACGTAGCATGCATGAGGCCCTGGATCGATCCTGAGCACCACATAAAAATTAAATGAAGGTACTGTGTCTACCCACAACTAAAACGAAATGTTAAAAAGAAAGTTTTAAAAAATTAGGTCCAGATTGCATCTGCATCTACTTCCTTGTTCTTCCAACTTTTATTCCATCCTACTGGGCAGTGCTGCCCACGCTTAAGGAGGGTCTCCACTTCAGTTTCTAAACCACATTCCATTCATTCCTAGACACGCCCTCATGGACACATCCAGAAGTCTCTTAATCATCAGCATCTCGTAATACAATCAAGTTGACAATTCAAATTAACCATTACAACATATAACTATTTTAGGAGGACAAAAATTACTCTCATTCACACATTGCTGGATTCATGGCTGGGCCCCTATAACATATGATGGAGAGGAAAACACACAAAGTTATTTAATATAATTTGTATGTGACAAAGGAAACTTTAGAAATAAAAACACAAATAAAAAAGGTAAACATGTGTTTTTTAGTGTTAGTTTGTTAGAGAAGTAGGTAGTTATGAAGAATTTTGATAGGATAGAGAAGTATCATGTAATGTCATTAAGCTGAAGGTGACTTAGCAAGGCCAGTATGTTCCTTTCTTCCAGGTATAGGAAGGGCGTATCTACATGCCAACCTGCTTTCAGAGAGAAAGATGGGAGAAGGCCATCCCAGTTAAACAACCTGCCTCAGGTGAGAACTGTTAGGGGAAGACGAGAGCAGTTTTCTTATGCCAAGATTCCTTACTATAGATGGGTTTGGTGGTAGTGAGTAACCAGTATTTAATTCCTAGGTTGCAGAGATTTATCATAAGAGAAAATGAATGAATGGGTACCACTCAGAGACTTGGCCTGGAGTTTGAATTGCTAAGTGATAAAATGTTGAGCTCTCTGAGGGAAAGTAATATTGTCAATAGTCTAAGGAAATTGTGAATTATATTAGGTTAGCTATTTATATTAAAGACCATATCTATGGAAAGAAAAATGCATGTTAATGTTTGTAGCTAATATTGGTGGTTGATTGGATAGTTATAATTTTTGGCAGCTTAGTATCAAAATCCTCTGTTTAGAGACCATGTACTATGGAGATCATGGACAATGCCCTCATTTTTGGCAAATTAAAAAGGTCAGATACATTTGGTCTTTGATCTTTAGGAATTAGGTAGCTGAAGATAAGTACACTTAATATGGTTTATCATATTCCAGATACTATTTTAGACACATACATACCATAATCTTGGGAACTCATTAGTAGTCAACATGAATAAAAAGATGAATAGAACAAAATATATGTACTATTAACACTAAACATCAATAAAAATACATAAATATCAAGTTAATCTTAAAGCAGGAAAAATGACTACCTGATATTAGTAACATGCAGAGGATGCAGGTGTGGAACACTCATCATATCTAGAGAGTTTTGTTAATAGGGCAAAGAAAAACTTTCAAAAAACTCAGAAAATGAAGTCTGATATTTTATGTGTCCATAGAAAGGTACTGAGATTTTCAAGGAGACAGGGACATTTCCTCTGACTGCCAAGTACTTAGCTCTTTGAAGTGAAGATATTAAACAGATGAAGGATGGATTATAAGGCTACAATATTTGGCAAGGAAGTAGGTAATAAGAACCAAAGCAGACAGTGAAGGATATGAAAGTATTCTGCAGGCAGGGAAGTCACTGTGGAGAGGAAATCCAGGGGATTTTCAGGAGTATGAGGAAAGGCAGAAACTGAGATCAGTTAAAGAAATAATCTAAAATTTCTGAAATAATTTGAAGTCTGAGGATGATAGGGATTTGAATTGGAAATTCTAAAGGTAAGACATTGCACATTCTTCCCTCCATATCCATGGATTCTAAACTCATGGACTCAACTGCTGATCAAAATTATTCAGAAAAAGAATGCACATTTATAGATATTTTCTTGTCATTATTCCCTAAACAATATAGTATAACCACTGTAACGTAATATTCACATTATAAATAATGTAGAGCTGTTTTAGTATAGGAGGATGTACATAGAATATATGCAAATTCTATCCCATGTTACATAAGACTTGAGCATTCACAGATTTTGGTATTTGCAGGGGGTCCCAGAACTTAATTCCCATTCCCCATCCTCCAGAGACACTGAGAAACAATGGTATAATGAAGAATTTAGCTAGTCTTCCTCCTGTACCTCTTGGAAGTCAACCTCTAGATAGCCAGATCAAAAAAAAAAAAATTGACTGAATTTTATTCCCAGGTCCTGGGAAATAGCCTCTAAATCCTTAAGGTTTCCTGATTGATAATATTGTTGTTATTCCTGTTGGGAACTGAGAGTTTATACTAATGAGGTGACTCAAAACGGACCCCAAGATATCTTAAGTTAAGGAGTTATTTCAGTGTGGAGACTGGTCAACCAGAAAGACCAACCACAGGATGAAAAGTCTCAGAGCATTTTTTTTTTTTTTTAAGGTTAGGAGTTCAAACCCCTTGATTTCACCCTAGCTTCTGAAGTGAGAAGCAGAAACTGGAAAAGTATTCAAATTTGTGGCTAATGAAAACTAAGTAGAAAAATGTGAGAATATTAAAAAAAGATATTCTGAGTAAGTTCAGTTTGCATTTGGAAAATGGTCATAGCTTTTCAAGGAAACTTATTATAGACAAGTAATACAGACTTTGTCAATAATTTAAAGAATAAATTAAGCTCCCCAATATTAAATCAATTCTATTTTTAAAATGATTTAATCCTGTTATCTGAGACATTAATTCATTGTAAGAACTCAATACATTTTGCTATTCATTTATAAAGCATTCTCAATGTTACCATTCATGAGGATAAAAGCAGCATTCAGCAGAGAGGTGTGGACAAATGTCGGGGGCAGGTACAGGACAGTCCTCCCTGATAATCGTGTTTGCATGAAGCAAAGTCTGCTTTGATTTTTATTTCTAAACCAAAGTCTGTAAAACTAGATCAGTTAGAACAGTTTGTTCGTGTTTGTTCACACTTTCAACTTTATCAAATAAAAATAAATGCTGTAGGATGTGCATAATTGTAGACATGATATGGGTTCATGTCTTCCTAATCATTATTGCTTCATCATCTAGCATGTGCCTTCCACTTTCAATAAACTTGAGAAATGCATTAGACATTGAGGTAAGTCTGGCTTTCTAGTACATAACACATATGGGCGTATAATTAGCATTGAACTTGTTCAGTATGGAGTGGGATAGTTCTTTAAATATTACTACCTTTAGGTTTAAGATTTTTAGAATATGTCATAATTCAATAAAATTTCTATCAATAGACATATTTATATTTCTACTATTCATTTTATAAGGAATAACAAAAACTGATATCTAAATTGCTTCAAATAATGTGTTTAGCCAATGTGGAAAATTGTTAATTTTTTAAGTATTTTTGAAAACAATACTGCATATAGTAAATATTTAGTGAGAATATTTTATGATCAAAAATTTCCATTTAAAATTTTGGTCAAAAGGCAGGTTTCACATTACTGCACTAGAAATTAGAAAAGAACAAAATCCACTCACACAAAATATAAATATACAGTGCTCTACCAATGAAAATATGTCTTTCTGTATGTATAAGATTTGCATATTCCTATAGGAAATGTTTGTGGTTTGAGTAGATGTGCACTTCATTTAAAGTTTATCTGTATATGCAGAAAATTTTTTTTAGAAATTCAAAGAAAAGTTTGTAATTATAACTTTTCTCATTAAAGTTGAAATTTCAATAGCTTTGCAACTGAATTCAATAATTAAATTTCTTACTCTGTTAATAATAAAATGTAGCAAATATTTAGTTTAATATAAACTATCAATATCAAGATCAATATGTACCTCAAAACATAATAAGTATTGATTCTTTTTAAAAAAACAGGAGTTGAAAAGGATAATGTCAACAGGAGCTAGGAGTTCTAATTTGTACTAATGTTCCTTTTAAACAGTTGATTATTTATAATATAATCCTAACCATAGAAAACCTCTATATCCATTAGAAGGGAAACATTGCCCCCCAAATTATGCATTTTCCTACTAATGCTATCATATGCTTCTAGGAACCGATTTGAAAAATTATCTTTTTCTATGAGAGGAGTCTCTTGAAGGCAGCATATTATGGGTCTGTCTTTTTAAGTCAATCTGTCAGTCTGTGACTTTTGATTAATGAGTTTAGGCCATTAACATTCAGGGTTATTTTTATGATATGATTTGTATTACTGGTCATTTTGCCATATTTTTGGTTTTTAACTTGACTTGGTTTCTATTTTGACTGGCTTTTCCTTTAAGATAGATCCTTCCTTTGCTGATTTGTATTATTGTTTTTCACTTTCTCCTTATGAAATATTTTGCTGAGAATGTTCTGTAGTACAGGCTTTCTATTTGGAACTTTTGTTTATCATGGAAAGATTTTATTTCATCATCAAATCTGAAAGTTAATTTTGCTGGGTATTAGATTCTTGGTTGGCATTCATGTTCTTTCAGAGCTTGAAATATATTGTTTCAGTCCCTTGTAGCGTTTAGGGTCTGGGTTCAGAAATCTGCTAATATCCATATTAGTTTCCTCATATATGTAATCTGATGCTTTTCTCTCACAGCCTTTAAAATTTTATCTTTATTTTGTACGTTAGGCGTTTTCATTATAATGTGTCTTGGTGTGATCTGTTGTAATTTTGTGCATTTGGTGTTCTGTAAGCCTTTTGTATTTGATTTTGCATTTTATTCTTCACATTTGGGACATTTTCTGGTATTATTTCATTGAACAGGTTGTTCATTCATTTGTTTAGTATCTCTGTGCCTTCTTCAATCCCAATAATTCTTAAATTTGATCTTTTCATGATATCTCATAATTCTTGTTCATGATTTCTTACCATCTTCTCAGTTTGGTCAACTTTATTTTCAAGATTAAATATTTTGTCTTCATCTGAGATTCTTTCTCTCATGAGCTCTATTCTGTTGATGATGCTTTTTATTGAGTTTTTAATTTGGTTTATTATTTCCTTCATTTCAAGTATTTTTTTTTCAGAATCTCTATCTCTTTATTGAAGTGCTCTTTTGCTTCTTGCATTTGCTCTTTCAACTATTTATTGGAGTGATCATGCATTGCTTCATCTTTTGCTTCTCAGATCATTTTAATTATTCAGATTCTAAACTCATTTTCTGTCATTTCTACTGCCATGCTGCCATTGGATTCTATCAAAATAGCATCTTGGCTTGCTAGGGACACTTTCTTCCCCTGTCTTTTCATATTTTTTCTGTATATTTCCCTCTAGCAGTGAAGATCTGAGGTATTTCAGCTTCTCCCTTGTAGGCTTATTGTGACCCTGCAGGTTTCCAATACCTTTCCTTTGTGGAGAAGATTAAAATTAGCAGTACCCAATACAAAAAATATGTAGCCCTAAACTAGATGGGCCCTATAAAGATGTTAACAGTATTATAATAAACAGGATGAGTTTGATTATTACTTACAGTATAGCTAATAGGCTTGCAATGAGCTCTACAACTTCCAGTTGTGGATGAATAGGATGGGGAGGGGAGTAGGATACAACTGTTAATGGGATAAGAAGTGAGTATAAATAGGTACCTGATTTAGGGAAGAGAGAGTGGAATCAAAAAAAGTTGGTCTTTAACATGAGAAAAGGGAGGAAGAGACTTTGAGGAAATAGGTTAATAAGAGGAAAATAGAGTGAGAAAAAAAGAAGAAATAAAAAATTAAAAATCAAAAAAAGTCTATGGTTCACAGTCATCTACTACTCAAACCTCTCACTCCTCCGTATCTTAAACTAAAAAGCTTTTTCTCAGCAAAGGATACAATCAATAATGCAAAAAGAGAGCCTACAGAGTGGGAGAAAATCTTTTCCAAACACACTTCAGATAGAGTATTAATCTCCAAAATTTATAAAGAACTTGCAAAACTTTACCCCAAAAATACAAAGAACCCAGTCAATAAATGGGCCAGCGAACTTTACAGACATTTTACAGAAGAAGATATACAGGTGATTAATAAATATATGAAAAAGTGTTCAACATTTCTAGTAATTAGAGAAATGCAAAATTAAAGCAATTCTAAGATTTCATCTTACTCCAATTAAAATGGCTATTATCAAGAACACAAACAATAATAGATGTTGGCATGGATGTGGGGAAAAAGGCACACTCATACATTGCTGTTGGAGTTGCAAATTGCAGCCACTCTGGAAAGCAATATGAAGATTCCTCAGAAAATTTGAAATGGACCCACCTTTGGACCCAGTTATCCCACTCCTCGGTTTATACCCAAAGGACTTAAAATTAGCATAATATAGTAACACAGTCACATCATGTTTATAACAATTCATAAAAGCTAGATTGTGGAACCAAACTACATGCCCTTCAATAGATGAATGGATAAAGAAACTGTGTTATATATACACAATGGAATATTATCCAGTCATAAAGAAGAATAATATTATGGTATTTACAGATAAATGGATGGAATTGAAGAATATCATGCTAAGTGAAATAAGCCAATCCCAAAAAACCAAAGACCAAATGTTTTCCTTGATAAGGGGATGATGATACTTAATGCGGTGGTGGGTGGAGGATGAGAGAAGAATAGAGCAACTTTAGATTATGTAGAGGGAAATGAGGTGGGGGTATGAAAAATGGTGGAGTGAGACAGACATCATAACCCTGTGTACATGTATGATTACACGAATGGTATGCATCTACATCGATCACAACCATAGAAATGAAATGATGCACCCCATTTGTGTACAATGAATCAAAAGGCAGTCTGTATAAATAAAAAAATAATAAAAATTTTCTTGATTCCATATTTTATCAAAAGATAAAAAGAAGGCACTATCTCAAAGGATTTTGATCTAATTCATTGATAGAAAAGACAGAAAATTGTAAGTGTACTTTTACTTTGTTTCTTCTCACCCTGACTTTTTATAGTAACATTGGACATGCAGTCAGCTCCTTTTCTTTTTAAGTCATCAGGATGGGTCACATTTTGCTCATATAGAAAATCAACTGTATCCCCATAGAAAAGGAAGAAAACCCCTGTGGAATAGAGAAGAGGCCCAGCATCCAGTGCACTGTTGAGGCCGTAGAGCTCCCAACCCCGAAGGTTTCCCGCTCTCAGTTCAGATGGTTTGTAGGGGAGGTTGAGCTTCTGTTCCTTCCTTTGAAGCATCTTGTCAGATACCTGCGAAAACTCTTCTCTCATTTGCAGAATCCCCTTTAATGCACCCAGTCCGTCCTCTGCATGGTCACAATGAACAAAGAAGCATCAGACTGAGATTGGGAGACTTGCTCAGACATTCAAGCTTTTGGTGTCTAATACCAGACTGCCCAGTTCCAGAGCCCGTTCTCCACTACCTCAGCCTGTTTTCCTGACAGTTTACTCACTTCCTTTCACCCCCTTATTCACAGGTTCAGCTACTGAGCAAGGTTAAACAATACGGCATATAGTGCATAAAGTTTACTTCAGCCAAATTTATCTCTGGGACAAAGATATCACACTTGATATAGAGACTGGTGTTTGGTCATTGGGGGCATTTCTTCTCACCCCCCCTCAAAAAAATTTCAGCTACCAAGCAAAAAGATTCCAAAATCAAGAATCTAGCTACTCACATATTTTTATTTAAAATAGTGTATTTTAGAAATATCTACTATCTAGTGACGTGTCACTATGTTCTACGAAATTGAGAACTTTTTTGAAAGTTATTTTTTTTTTTACTTTAAATGGAGAAAGACTAACTTGAATAATACAAAGTGGATGATTCCATAATAAATTTCAGGTGTGCTTGTTTATGTTGCTGTAGTGATAAAATAAAGGATTTAGAAATAAGATGTAATGATATATATATTTACATTCATGACTGAATTCAGAAAAGATAAGAGTGAAGATTTCCTGCTACCTTGATTGTCAAGAATAATATAGAACAGCATTTGCCAAAGCTGTCCTCAAAGATGGATGCCTTACATCTGAATCTGTGATGCATGGAATTCCATCTAATTGATTACACAACCCCATTGGACAATCTTATGCACAAAGATTAATGGATCACTGAAGCCCTGAGAAGAATTAGCTGCTGAACAAAACATCACCTGATTCAATTCAACGTCTCTCCAGAAATAAGGCCTGGGTATTGCAATTGGTCATTAAGAGGAACTGGATGTTCAACAGAGATTCACTGTGGTAACCTGTACAAAAGGTTGAGCTGGAATCACTTTAGAGACTGCAGGCGGGAAAAACCACAGGTGCAATTTTACTATCCCTGTAGTATACAACACATCATGATGATTTATTCTGTTGCTGCATAGGACTTACATCAATCAGATAACTATAGTTTGAGATATGTATAACCTTAGAATACCAGGACTGTTGCCATTTTTTGGCATGGGTTGCAAACACCTTGATTAACCTCGTTTGGAGGTACTCAAGGGTTCTAATGAGTTTAGTAAACATAATGGAAATCTTCCCCACTCTGCTATAGGGGTCTTCTATATATTTATTTTATAAATAGTTCAATGAACTCCAAATGTGAAGCATCATATTAGGAAAAATTAGAACTACTGAGTGATCAGTGGGAATAAACATTGTTTAAATTTTTAGAAAAGTTGATATCAGAGCAAAGGGTTTCTCAACTGGGGGAAATTTGAGAGCATAATATCTAATTGTATTACTGTTCTGCTGGTTTTTCTTTGAACTGACAGAATGACTAAGTTAAATAATAGTGCAAGGAAGCTTAAAATGACTGCATTAGCCACATACCAGGGACAAATTCATAAATATATCATTAACTTTGGCACAAAGCTTTCATAATTAAAGCTAACAGTAAATATAAACCTAAAGCTTGTCTCTTCATTATAGGGAAACTTGTTATATTTAAAAATTAATTTATAATTGCCTTGGATCCCGCATGTGTGAAGAAGTTGACAGGTATAAGTGCAGACTGGGATGTGACTGTAAACAGTGTTAGTAAAGGTTCTTTTATAAGTTGACCGTCACATTATCATGTTCTGTCTTCAATGCACTTTAAAGAGTTTTCCATTTTTTAATGGAACCTAATTCAAAACATCTATTATTTTAAAGTAATATTTTTCACATTTTTAAAGTAGTTGATCCCTTTTGCATAAAAAACAATACTCTTGTAAGATCAGTGATATAAATTTTAAAATGTTATTTAATTGATAAAAATGATTTTGTAAGTTATATCAAGGTCAATCATAATAAAATGACTAATCAATAATTTTGGTTATCTTTATACATTTATTTTTTGAAACAAGTTCTCCCTAAGTCTCCCAGGCTAGCCCCAGACTTGCAATATTCTTGCCTAGGTCTTCTGAGTTGCTGGGATTACAGGTATGTGTCAGAGTGCCTGCCTTGATTATTAATTTGATGATTTAAGATGAATATAGTTGAAGATTCCTTAAAGATGAATGGTGATTTTTTTTCTCTTTAAAAGTCAGCATAAAGTTTATTTAATTTTATTATGCACCATTGACAGAAGTCTAGGAATCTGCTATGGATAGTAACCATTTTTTAAGAGATTGTGTTTAATCTCAAAATACCCTGAAATAAAACTATCATAGATCATCAAAGACATGTGGTGGAAATTGTTTTTCAAGTATGAATTACTGACAACATCTAATTATTATTTTAAAATCAGAAATACTGAAGGGCTTCTGTTACTAACTATGGCTACTATTAATCTTACTATTGATATTGTCATAATTAACTGCAAGAGCAGGGGACATTGAGAGACCTATGGAGTGACATTTTTTACTAATGTTCTTAAAGTTTCTGTGCATAATTCATATTTGGAAAAAGGCTGTCTTTTTAACCAATAGAATAGTTTAATGGAGATTTCCATCTTGCAGAGCTAAATCCCAGAATTACCCTGCAAGCAGAAAATTTTGACAAAAGTATGGTTGCCAAATTTAACAACAACAACAAAATATGCAGGATGTCATGTTAAATTTAAGTTTTTAAAAATCACAACTTTTTTTTTAGTGTAAGTATGTCCTAAATAATATAAAGGATATATTTGTACTAAAATATTATTCATTATTGTTATGAAATTCAATTTAATTCAGAGTCCTACAGTTTCTCAAGCAAGCCTAGACAAATAGAAAACAAATGCTGCCCCATAATAAGATAATGAAGTCTTCATTACGAATACATGGCAGCATCCATGCAAATCGATTTTAGGTGACTTCTTCTCTTTTTCTATATAGTTCCACAGAAATATATTAATTCTTTATCTTAAGAAGAGATAGCTGTAGGACTAAAATCTCTGATCTGAAAGAAGAATTTCAACAGTGCACTGGATAGGCACTAAGGCAAATGACAGGAAAACTTCCCCAGGGACAGGACACAGCCCACGAGCCTCTTTAGGAGTCTCATAACCTGGGAGAGTCTTGTACTGTTGGAATAGCGGACAGTGCTTTGCACTGCCCAGTGGGTTGGATGAAAAGGAGCCTGGAGAAACCTGGCTCCAGGAGGAGGGCACAGGACAGCGAGGACTAAAGTACAGGATGCACAATCTCCAGAGGAACATCAACGTGGAACGTCAATGGGAATTAGGAAATGTACGGGAAAGTTCAGAAGGCAGGCACTGTCAGGTGGATTCACTTTATCAATGTATATTGGTATGGACAGACTCACTCCAGTGTTTGGTAGACTTCCTATTTATCTCTGCTCTTAGAGGCGCCTCCACTGGACTCTTCCATAGCATCTTCTGACTCCTCTGACTTCTTTTTCCCTATGTAAGGATGCCTTTTATTTCCCAGGGACCACCTGACTCATCCAAGACAATTACCCTGGGCCCAGCTAGGTAATTCAGGAGAGTCTTCCTTTTTCAAGATTATTTTTAATTCATTGCATTAGAAAATGTTTTCTGTATAAGAAGCTGTCTGCACAGATCTGGAGATTAGAATGTGGGCATTGTTCTGCCCACACCAATTTCATATAGATAAGGATTTAAACTGTTTCCCCACACAAACATCAAGCTTGTCATCAGGGATTTGGTTGGTAAATTTATGACATACACCTCAAATTCTCTTAACTGAGGGATGTATTATGTCGCTTACCCATCACATTTATTAATTCCATTTTATGTAGTAAAAAACTGAGGTTTCCAGTATCAACCAACTTATCAAAAAGTTATACAGCTACTAGTCAGATTACCCTTGTGATTTCAACTGTATTCCTCATCTCTGTTGCCTCCAAATAAGATAAATATGTGACACAGAATACACAAATTTATAACTAATAAAGGCATCCTAAAATCAATTTTTTAATGACTAAATACACCACAATAAACTTATTTTTTTCATAAGTAGCCATTAAGCAAAAACAGCACACAAAAAATATGTCTGAGATTGCCTAGTATTTAATTAAAACCAACTCCAAGGAATATCAATTTGTCAGAGAACAGTGACAATAATTAATATAAATGGTTTTGTGTGCTGATTTCCTTAATTACTCACAGGTCACTATGCATAACTTTGGGAGGATAGTTACAATTTTTCCTTATTTACTCTGACTACTCAGCCAATAAAATTCCTGACAAAGATTTCGCTATACTTAGTTTGGGATAATCAATTATTACTCTGATCAACTTCTAATAAGATTTCTTTATCTGAACTGAATATGTGAATTCCTATTTTTTGAGACAATCATTAACTTTTAAGGATGCTGAAATTTTTTTCCTGTTTATTTATCTGCCTGAAGTTTCTAGATTCCATAATATGCAAGTGGAGAGAGACAACCCAAATAATTGTAAAATAATCATTGTCTATCAAGGCAGATAAATGTATATTTGAAAGAAGACCTTACAATTTATTAATTAAAAGAACTTGAAGATACCCCTTAACATCATTAATCCTCAATTTTATTAGGCATAAAGTGATACTTAAAATATGAACATTATAGCAACATACTTGTCATAGAAATAAACACAATGACTAATATCTACTTATTATTTACTAATTGCCTCTCATATTTCAGTACTTTGTCCATATCAACTTATTTACAAATAAGCCAAAATTTATGTTTTTAAATAGTGTCCTAATATTAACAGGTGATAAGTGATAGAGCCAAAAGTCCTGCCCAGAAAATATGATTCCAGACCAGCAGAACGTCACATATTAAAGTATGCCATGTCAACAGAAGCATCTACTACGTCAAGGCCTTGCAGATTTTTGTTTTAATGTATTCAGACATATGTGTTTGAAAACAGTTATTTGCCACTTAAAAATCAGAAGTAGGTTGTTACATAAATGCAACTGTAAGAGTAGTCACAAAGGAGAAAAGTTTTGTTTTACAAATGTCATGTAAAATAAGTATTTAGTGTAAATTCAAATGAAGTCATTCAAACTAACAAAGTTAGTTTGAATAAAAAGATGTTTTAATAAAAATATGCAATCTGATAAATTATTGACACCCCGATTTTTTGAGTATTGGAATGTTTTATATTGATTCTCCTTGCTAACAAGGAAACAAAAGCAAAACAGTAAAATCAGAATGAAATAAAAGAATTCAGGAGTTGAACTAGTAGGGTATATCCTCTAACTCCTGTATTGTCAAATAAAATGTAAGAAAGTTTGGAAGTTGAGTTTCCTTAAATAGGAGAGATGTATGAAGCAAAAGTAGACAGCAAGTATAGATAGTAGTTGTGCTACTTCATAGTGTAGGTTTGATTTCTTCCTATCTTATTTTGATATTTTTTGTTTTGAGCATAATAATAAGCCTGCCAATTATATTTATGACTGAAAAGGCATAACTGAGCAAAAGAGATGTTGCTATTTTATTTAACCTGTGAATAGTCTAATTCTTGTGATAAAGACAAAGTGATAACATGTAACTTTTTGCCATGTATTACAGGCACTGCTTCGATTGCATTCATTCATTTTCTCCACATGCAATTCTATCAGATAAATGGTGTTTGGAAAACTTATTTTTCTTATGGGGAAACTAAGGTTTACACTGGTTGTTTTTTACCCAACCTTACAAAATTGGAAAGTGATAAAACCAGAATTTATATCATAGAAATTTAGCTCCTAAGTCAGCACATCTCACCACTGTGAATCTATTCCTAATTTATCCACATCCATCAACTTTCTGGTAATTTATTCTTATTTTAGTTGAAAATGTATTTTAAGAAATACTTGGAATATCTTATTTCCCTTACTTACTGGGCATTGATAGAGCAAGTCAGATACATCCCATCTTTGCTGGATTCCACCATGGTTACTGATGTGTTTGAGTTGGGTGTTAGCTCCTCTGTAGAAGTGTGGGCAGCAGTAATTGGAACCTCTCATGAAGTGTGACCACAATGCTTAAAACTTTCAGCACTCATAAATTTCAAGTTTCCTTTAATGCCTACAGGATGAGAGTCATATCAATTGCTTATTTGGTTCATTGTGATCTAAAAACATAGGTCCACACATTTTGGAACAGAAGGGTATGGAGCAGACAAAAATCATTCTTCTATCCAGTGGTTCTGCACACTGGGAATTTCTTTGAATAAGAAATCTTGTCTTTTCATGGGGAAATGATCTGTTTCCTGACTTCCTGGAGACCTGCCATTTTGATTGTCTTGAGGTCAGTATTTTAAGAGCTCAGTGAGTTGCTTTCAGAATGATCAAAAGGTGACAACAACATTGGCCCTGAATGGTGCCTCACATTGAAAGTCTGCTTTTGCCTGCAGTCCTTCCCTTCTGGACATTCAAGGTGAAAAGTAGTATCTTCCATCATTGATATGAACTTTCATCTATGTGTCCAATATCCATTGTCCATCAATGAAGAAATTGAGGCACAAGAAAAATTTTCAAGTTATGCTTGTAGGAAAAATGGAAGCAGCACTCCAAACCAGGTAACCTATTTCCATCTATGCATTAAACCTTATTTGTTTGTCATTTTTGTAATATAGGAAGGTCTGAGTTCCTAGAGAGAAATCCAATCATAATTTTTACAATGTTGTAGCTTATTAGGATTAGTAGATAATCATAAGGTAATTATTTTTTTTAACTGAAGAACACCATGCACCATAGGCAAAAGCAAGTAATAACTATACAAACCTCCAATATGGAGTTATGCTGGGGCGAATATAGATGTGCTCACTACTTTGGTCAAGAAATGGAACACAACATGCAATCCCAGCTACTTGGAAGGCTAAGGAAGCAAATTGCATGTTCAAGTTCGACCTGGGAAACAGTGTGAGATCCAGTCTCAAAATAAAAAAAATAAAATAAAAAGGACTCTGGTTGTAGCTTGGTGGCAGAGTGACCCTGGGTTCAATCACCAGTACCAGGAAAAACAACAAACATACTACCAGAACTGCAGAGCTTCAAGGGTACAGCATCCTCATTACCATCCCATCAACCTCCCCTTAAAGGAATCATGATGCTGGTGTCTGTGCTAAGCCCTTCCTTGGTGTCACCTAACTGTGGGACCCTCACCACGTAACACATAGGATACATAGGTATTCCCTAACTGAGTAGCACTACTTCTGTAACTAGGTATTCTAAGGAACTAATGTATGTAAATATTAATTACAGTTATCACCTCATTATGTACTACTACCTATGTAACTAGGTATTCCAAGCAACCAACTTACGTAAATATCAGTTGTATTGTTCACTAGGTATGCTCTCCCATTTCATAGCTGGTATTTTTATTTCAATGAGGTGTCATGATAAAGAGAAATTATTCTTAATGTATTCAAATTTATTGGCCTTTTCTTGTGTGATTATTATTTTGTTTGTGCCATTTAAGAAAATTATTTTCAGTTCTGAAGCCTTTAATATATTATTTTAAATTATAACATGTCTAAATTTTATTTTATTTTTTTCACAATTAAATCTACATTCCACCTAGAATAGATTTTGGGAGATGGCCTTAAACAGTGGAGTCTTGTCTTTTCTTTCTTTTTTATTTTCTAAAAGAGAATCCAGTTTTCTTAGTAGTATTTAGCAAATGTCCTTTGCTTTGCTTTTGATTTGAAATGTCATGTTATTATTGCCCTAAACTGAATTCCTACATTTGAGCAGGTCAGCTTCTGGACTCTCAGTTCCTTTCCAGGAATCCTTTAATTTATACTTGCCCCCAAACCACAATGGTTTATTTTTGATCATAGCATCTGTTCTCATCTTTCCTTTGTGAGGTTTGCCTAAGCTATCCTCAGCCTTTTACATGTCAATTTATTGACTCCATGTACAAACAGAGAAACAACATGTATCCCATTTGTTTACAATAAAAAATAAATAAATAAATAAATTTTCAATCCATTTATCAATTCCCACCAAAAATAAATTGAAGTTTTCATGTGAACCTCACTGATCATTTTGAGAAGAATATGAATCTGTACAATATTTGGTCTTTCAATCTAAGAACATGGAATGTTTCACCACTTATATAAAATTTTCTTTAGATTTCTTCCAATAAAGCTTCATACTTTTTATGTAGAGTCACTGCACACTTTTGTTTCTCCCAGGTTTTGATACATTCATAGCTATACCCACTAGGGAATGGTGATTTAAGGTTTAGCACCAAATCCCTCTCAGCTGGAGTGTAATAACAGTGTCCTTATGTAAATGACAACATTCAAAGGCAAGTCTCTTCTGGAAGTCCTTCCAATGAAATCTAATTCCTTTTAATGCATGCTTTGAGGAATTTATACAGACCCTGTAGGTATATCAGTAAAAATTAGAATAACATTATTTTAAAATGGCTGTAGTTACTGTAACTACTTTCAAACTTACTTCTATCTTCAGGTAAAAAGATACACCATGGCCTTTGTGGTCCATGTAAAAATGATGGATTTGCTTATGAAATCATTTCTCCTGGACCCTCCAGTTAATGAATGCTAATCCTTCATATTTAGAGCCAGGTCTAATCTCTTCAAGGAAGAGATCCCTTACTCCACTGTCAGGCCAGCCTAGGCAAGCTCAGCCCCTTTCTCTTCATTTTTAACACTGACTTCATAAATTTACTAGTAGAATTAGAGGTTTATATGCCATATCCTCAATACATTATTTATATAGAGAGTAATAACTATAAAAGTGAAAATGCTTTTATTCCTCTTCTTATTCTAGCTTCTGATAGAATTATGGGCACAAAGCTGGCATTTAATGAATCTACGTTATACTCAATTGACCTGGATTTTTCATTGTGCATGGGTCATATTAAGACATATAGCTTCAAGATTATGCATTTGGGTCTTTACAAACCTATTTCCTATTTGTGCAGAATTTTTACTTGTTAAGTTGTGAACATAGTCTTCATACTCTGCAAGACAACTAATATTTGAAGGATTAATTTGTATGAGAATAACCGAAAAATAAATGGTTAGATCCATGCTCTATGAGAGACAGGATGGCAGATTTTCTTGTAACCATTGTTTTAGCCACGATATTGATGTATATTTGACATATAATAACAAAATATTTGAATTCACAATCTGATGCCATTGGACCTTTGCACGATATATCCACCCTGGAAATTATTACAACCAATTTGATGTATTATATCCATCACCTCCACAGAGTTATTGTTTACCAGTTTACTCTATCACTGCAGCTGGCTCTACTCAAACACTAATCTTTGGGTTTTGTGGGGTTTTGCCATATATGACTGAGAGTTATTTGGTTTTATGGCCATATCACAAATTAATTGTTCATTTCCCCACTAGGTTTTGACTAATTCAAATTTACTGAGAACATTCATGCTAAAGGCAGTGTATGTGGATATGTTTTTATTTCTTTTGGACAAATACCTAGAAGAAAAATGACTTGGGTATGTGTTTTTACTATGTTTCACTTTTTAAGAAACCATCCAAATTTGTTGTTTGCACTAGTAATTAAAAAGAGTTCAAATTGTTTACATCCTTATGCATATTTGATATGGTCAATCTGTTAGATTTTAGCTTTCTAGGGGATGATTATTTGCAATTCCTTTATAATCATAGGTATCATCTTCTCTAAATTTATATTCCATCTTTACATTATCCTTCTGCAGTGTCTATTTACATTTTGTGCATACTTTATTAAATTGTTTCTCTTCTTATCACTGAATTATAAGCTAAAGTTCTTAGTTGGATAAAAATCTTGCATATGTGTTCTTCCAATCTGGTGTTTACATTTGAATTTTCATGATGGTGTCTTTTTAAGAATAATTGTTCTTAATTTTGATGGAGTTTGGTGGACTTTTTATTCACAGTTCATGTGTTTTACATCCTACTTGTAAATCTTGTCCAAACCTTAAATCACTCAAATTTTCTTACTTTCTTCCGGAGCTTTATCATTCTAGCTTGTATTTAGGCACATTCTGCACAAACAGGAATCTGAGTTGGTGGTATTTGGTATTTAAAATTCTATAGGTGGGGCTTCAGTTTATCGTATTTATTCATTCATTCACAGGTGGCTTCCATTTTAAAGCACTGTTTTTTGAAAAAAACTAATGTTGTTCCCCTGGAGTTTCTTTTGCATTTGTCCAATCTCAGTTGTCCACATGTTTGATTCTGTGTCTAGACTCTTTATTCTGTTATAATTATCTGTGTAATTATCCTTTCTCAATACCATATTGATTTGAACTGTAGCTTTATAACAGGGGATTATTATTTGAAATAATAGAGTAAAATTCTATTTTATTCTTCCTTTTCAACATTATTTCGCTGCACTTCCATGTACATGTTAGAATGACTGTTTTGCCCATGCCATCTGTATCTGACTGTTCTCCTAGCAGCAACATCAGAGAGGTCAGCCTTGATACCTGGGAGCCTATGGCCTTGGGCCATTTATAGCAATTTACCTGTGCCCTCTGGATCTGATGGTATCTGAACCCAGATGCACCACTTTCATCTTCCAATGGGTCATTATTGGTCTGTTCACCCTTAAGATGTAGTTGTTTTTAGCTCATTTAAGCCACATGATCTCTCAATACCACGGCAAGGTATTCTACCTCTAAAATGCCATATAGTACTAATCGAATATTAAATAATTTCTTCTACAGAATGCAAGTTCTTGTTTTGTGAACTTAAATTTTTCTACTGGGGTTTCCTAAAAACGTAATATGAGAACTTTCCCTGACATGGATGAAGATATCCTGAATGAAGGTGCATTATGTGGCCCAAGTGTTAGGGATACCGGCTCCAATGCCTGTACACACTGCAGGGGCCACACCTGTCATGCCTCTGAAAATCTTTAACTTTATTTAGGTCAGTGTCACAGATCAAGAAATATTTGATCTCCAGAAAATGAGGAAGATTCAGCAAAGTGCTTCCTTCTTAGTATTGTAGGTATGAAGGACAAAATATCTTTACTTTATGGATGATTTCCTGAAAATTCTCAGATTGTTTTAATCCTAAAAATTTTACAGATGAGACAGGCTTTGAATTTTCAAGCAGTTTATTCCCCACTCTCTGGATTGTGTGTCATGTCTTCTAAGGTACTTTCCATACCTTGTTTATTCAGTCTGACTAAAATGATACTGTCAATGTGCCAAAACAAAGGGAAGTTCAGGAGACTGTCCAGAGGTTCCATGTCACTTAGGATTATAAGAATAACAAATAATTAAAAAGTAATAGAGGGAAGATCCAAGATGGCGGACTATAGGGAGGCTGGTTCCTTGTCGCTCCGTAACTCCAGTTTCAAGAAGAGGATATCTGTTTCTTGGTGAGGCAGTTTTTGCTGTTTATCAGTCTCCTGCTGTTTACCCCATTTGTCTGCTGTGATCACCTGCAGTCTGCCAGCATATCAATGCCTTTTTTGAGTGCAGATTGCTCATTGTCAGGCACCTATCATCCACCATTTGCCTGCCTCTCGACTGTACATCGCCTACCTTTCACCTATCCATCGCCCAACGCACGAGGTTCACCTCCTGATTGTCCAACAACAGTCAGCAAACTGATCGCCAACCGCCAGTGGAACACCAGCTGCCTGCTGTTGCCTGGAAGTTCACTGTCACAGTACCTGCAGGTTTGATTACACATGGCTGCCGCCATTTTGAGACAACAGCCAAGCCCCATAGGACCCCTTGCCAGACTGACTGAGCCCTGTCTCCAGGATCCCTCAGCCCGACCAATCACTCCCTGCCTCTGGGGTCCTTACACCAACTGACTGTTCCATGCTGCCAGGACCCCCAGACCAACTGACAGCACCCTATCACTGGGACCCCAGACCAACTGATTGCACCTGGCCTCCATGATCCCGGGACCACACCAAACACACCCAAGCTCCCGGACCCCTGCCTGACCAACCACACTCTGCCTCCAGGACCTCCAGCTGACCACGTCCAAACCCCGAGTTACAGCTCCCCATTTGCCAACACATTTAGAAGCCAGAGCAGTCATCTTGGATAATCCTGGAAGCCTTAGCTCTGATCTGTAGGTGGGGAAAGTGCCATCCTGAGACTCCTGCTGGAGGCTTGAAGATCATTGTCAACTGCATTCTACATCGCTCTGCATCCACTTTGTCCTCCATTTGAAACTGCAGACCTTATTGCAAATCTATTTGTTTTACTGAAGATAATATTTGAACTCATTTTGTTTATTATGACAATTTTGTTATTGTCCTCATAGGGGCTATTTGGTCTAGGATTACATAGTGTCTGAATTGGGCACTGCTAATATTGATCTCCCCTCAAAGAAAGGATTTTGGAAACCTATAGGGCCACTATAAGCCTATAGGGGAAAATCTGCAATACCCCAGATCTGCACTGCTAGAGAGGAAGATACATGAACAACATGAAAAAACAAGGGAAGAAAATGATCCAAACAAATCTAGATTCTATATTCATAGAACCCAATGACAGTATGTAGAAGAAAGGTCAGAAAAGGACTTCAGATTATACATGATTAAGATGATTCATGAAGAAAAGGATGAGATAAGAGAGCAAATGCAGGCAATGAATGATAATACCAATAAGCTGAAAGATCAAGTGCAGGAAGTAAAAGATCATTTCAACAAAGAGATAGAGATTCTCAAAAAAAAAAAAAAAAATGGAAATCCTTGAAATGAAGAAAACAATAAATCAAATAAAAAACTCAATGGAAAGCATCACCAAAAGACTAGATCACTTGGAAGACAGAATCTCAGACAATGAGGACAAAATATTTAATCTTGAAAATAAAGTTGGCCAAAAGAGAAGATGGTAAGAAATCATGAACAGAATCTCCAAGAACTATGGGAGATCATGAAAAGACCAAATTTAAGGATTATTGGGATTGAAGAAGGCACAGAGATATTAACCAAAGGAATGAACAATCTATTCAATGAAATAATATCAGAAATTTCCCAAATCTGAAGAATGAAATGGAAAATCAAATACAAGAGGCTTACAGAACACCAAATGCACAAAATCACAACAGGTCCACACCAAGGCACATTATAATGAAAATGCCTAACATTCAAAATAAAGATAGGATTTTGAAGGCCGCGAGAGAAAAGCATCAGTTTACATATAGGAGGAGACCAATACGGGTAGCAGCCGACTTCTCAACCCAGACTCTATAAGCTAGAAGGGCCTGAACAATGTATTTCAAGCTCTGAAAGAACATGGTTGCCAACCAAGAATCCTATACCCAGCAAAACTAACCTTTAGATTTGAAGATGAAATAAAATCTTTCCATGATAAACAAAAGTTAAAAGAATTTACAAATAGAAAGCCTGTGCTACAGAATGTTCTCAACAAAATATTCCTTGAGGAGAAAATGGAAAACAACAATGTAGGTCAGCAAAGGGTGCAACTACCTTAGAGAAAAACTGCTCAAAGGAGAAACAAAGCCAACTTAAAAACCAAAAATAAGCCAAATGACTGGGAATACAAATCATATCTCAATAATAACCCTGAACGTTAATGGCCTAAACTCATCAATCAAAAGACATAGACTGGCAGAATGGATTAAAAAGAAAGATCCAACAATATGCTGCCTTCAAGAAACTCATCTCATAGAAAAAGACATCCACAGACTAAAGGTGAAAGGATGGGAAAAAAACTACCATGCACATGGACTCAGTAAAAAAGCGGGTGTTTCCATCCTTATATCAGATAAAGTGGACTTCAAGCCAAAGTTAGTCAGAAGGGATGAAGAAGGACATTTCATACTGCTCAAGGGAACCATAAATCAGGAAGACATAACGATAGTAAATATTTAGGCACCAAACAATGGTGCATCCCTGTACATCAAACAAATCCTTCTCAATTTCAGGAATCACATAGACCACAACACAATAATTCTGGGTGACTCTAATGCACTGCCATCACCACTAGATAGATCTTCCAAACAAAAACCAACTAAAGAAACCATAGAACTCAATAACACAATCAATAACCTAGACTTAATAGACATATATAGAATATTCCATCCATCAACGAGTGGATTCACTTTCTTCTCAGCAGCACATGGAACCTTCTCGAAAATAGACCATATGTTATGCCAAAAGCAGCCCTTAGGTTATGCAGAAAAGTAGAGATACTGCCTTGTGTTCTATCAGATTATAATGGACAGAGAGTAGAAATCAATGACAAAATAAAAAACAAATTACTCCAACACCTGGAGACTAAATAATATGCTATTGAATGAAACATGAATAACAGAAAACATCAGGGAGGAAATAAAAAAATTCTTAGAGGTCAATGGGAACAACGGTAAAACATATCAAAATCTCTGGGACACTGTGAAAGCGGTACTAAGAGGAAAATTCATTGCATGGAGCACATTCCAGAAAAGAATGAAAAGTCAACAACTAAATGACCTAACATTACAGCTCAAAGCCCTAGAAAAAGAAGAACAGAATAACAGCAAAAGTAGTAGAAGACAGGAAAAAATTAAAATCAGAGCTGAAGTCAATGAAATTGAAACAAAAGAAACAATTCAAAAAATTGACAAAACAAAATGTTGGTTCTTTGAGAAAGTAAACAAAATAGACAAAACCCTTAGCCACACTAACAAAGAGAAGGAGAGAGAACACTCAAATTACTAAAATTCATGATAAAAAAGGAAATATCACAACAGACAACACTGAGATACAGAACATAATGAGAAGATTCTTTGAAAATCTGTATTCCAACAAAATAGAAACTACCGAAGATAATGACAAATTTCTAGAGACATATGCTCCTCCCAAACTGAACCAGGAGGACATACACAATTTAAACAAATCAATATTAAGCAATGAAATAGAAGAAGCCATTATAAACCTAACATCCAAGAAAAGCCCAGGATAAGACGGATTCTCAGCCAAGTTCTACAAGACCTTTAAAGAAGAACTCATTCCAATACTTCTCAAAGTATTCCAGGAAATAGAAAAGGAGGATACCCTACCGAACTCATTCTGTGAAACTAATATCACCCTCATACCCAAACCAGGAAAAGACACATCAAGGACAGAAAATTTTAGACCAATATCCTTGATGAATATAGATGCAAATATCCTTAACAAAGTATTGGCAAACTGTATCCAAAAACATATTAAGAAAATCGTGCACCATGATCAAGTGGGGTTCATCCCTGTAATGCAAGGATGGTTTAACATCTGTAAATCAATAAATGTAATCCATCATGACAATAGACTTAAGGATAAGAATCATATGGTTATTTCAATTGATGCAGAAAAAGCATTCGACAAAATACAACACCCCTTCATGCTCAAAACACTAAAAAAAATACCTGAACCTTGTAAAGGCTATTTATGCTAAGCCCATGGCCAACATCATTCTTACTGGAGAAAAAACTGAAACCATTCCCTTTAAAAATGGGAACAAGACAGGGATGTCCTCCTTCACCACTTCTATTCAGCATTGTCCTTGAAACTCTAGCCAGAGCAATTAGGCAGACTAAAGAAATTAAAGTGATACGAATAGGAAAAGAGGAACTTAAGCTGTCACTATTTGTGGATGACATGATTCTACATTTAGAGGATCCAAAAACCTCCTCCAGAAAACTTCTAGACCTCATCAATGAATTCAGCAAAATAGGCTATAAAATCAACATGCATAAATCTAAAGCATTTTTATACGCAAGCAATGAAACATCTGAAAGGGAAATGAGGAAAACAACTCCATTTGCAATAGCCTCAAAAAAAATAAAATACTTGGAAATCAATCTAACCAAAGAGGCAAAAGATCTCTACATTGAAAACTTCAAAACATTGAAGAAAGAAATTGAGGAAGACCTTAGAAGATGGAAAGATCTCCCATGTTCTTGGATAGGAAGAATTAATATTGTCAAAATGGCCATACTACCAAAAGTGCTATACAGATTCAATGCAATTCCAATTAAAATCCCAATGACGTACCTTACAGAATTAGAGCAAGCAATCATGAAATTCATCTGAAAGAATAAGAAATGCATAATAGCTAAAGCAATCCTTAGCAGGAAGAATGAAACAGGGGGTATCACAATACCAGAACTTCAACTATACTACAAAGCAATAGTAAAAAGAACGGCATGGTATTGGCACCAAAATAGACAGGTAGATCAATGGTACAGAATAGAGGACACGGACACAAACCCAAATAAATACAATTTTCTCATACTAGACAAAGGGGCCAAAAATATGCAATGGAGAAAAGATAGCCTCTTCAACAAATGGTGCTGAGACAACTGGAAATCCATATGCAACAGAATGAAACTAAACCCCTATCTCTCACCCTGCACAAAAATCAACTCACAATGGATCAAGGACCTTGAAATCCGACCAGAGATCCTGCATCTTATAGAAGAAAAAGTAGGTCCAAATCTTCAACATGTCGGCTTAGGATCAGACTTCCTTAACAGGACTCCCATAGCACAAAAAATAAAAGCAAGGATCAATAACTGGGATAGATTCAAACTAAATAGCTTTCTCTCAGCAAAGGAAACTATCAGTGCGGAGAGAGAGCCTACAGAGTGGGAGAAAATCTTTGCCACTCATACTTGAGATAGAGCACTAATTTCCAGAATATATAAAGAACTCAAAAAACTACATGAAGAATACAAATAACCCACAAATGGGCTAAGGATATGAACAGACGCTTCACAGAAGAAGATCTACAAGCAATCAACAAGCATATGAAAAAATGTTCACCATCTTTAGTAATAAGAGAAATGCAAATCAAAACTACACTAAGATTACAGCTCACCCCAATTCGAATGGTGATTATCAAGAATGCAAGCAACAATAGGTGTTGGAGAGGATGTGGGGAAAAAGGTACACTCATACATTGGTGGTGGGGATGCAAATTAGTGCAGCCACTCTGGAAAGCAGTGTGGAGATTCCTTAGAAAACTTGGAATGAACCCAACATTTGACCCAGCTATCCCACTCCTTGGCCTATACCCAAAGGACTTAAAATCAGCATACTACAGAGATACAGCCACATCATTGTTCATAGCTGCTCAATTCACAATAGCCAGATTGTGGAACCAACCTAGATGCCCTTCAATTGATGAGTGGATAAAGAAATTGTGATATATATATATATATATACACACACAATGGAATATTACTCAGCCATAAAGAATAATAAAATTATGGCATTTGCAGGCAAATGGATGAAACTGGAGAATATCATGCTAAGTGAGATAAGCCAAATCTCAAAAAACCCAAGGTCAAATTTTCTCATTGATAAGCAGATGATGACATATAATGGGTGGTGGGAGGGGGGCAAGAATGGAGGAAGGAGGGACCCTATAGAGGGAAAAGAGGAGTGGGAGGGGTGAGGGGAAGGAGAAAATAACAGAATGAATCAAACATCATTACCCTATAAAAATGTGTGATTACACAAATGGTATGCTGTTACTCCATGTACAAACAGAAACAACATATATCCCATTTGTTTACAATTAAAATAAATTAAAATTTTAAAAAATGTAATAGAGCTCTGTAGTAACAGCAGAAATGTTTGTAATTGTCTCCAACAGGTGAACACAAATTTCTTGTGAAAATAAATTCACCAGGTCAGTATATATATGTGTGTCATTTACATTACGCAGCTTAACCTATTGGAAGAAAACACTGCATCAAGTAACATAGCTATAAATGGGGTTAATGGGTTGACAGTTGAACACTGGCATCTTCCATGATATTCTAACTGGGAAACAATCTGGGGATTGTTCCGAGTACTAAAGCATTCCATAAAAATTAGTCATTGACATACCAGGAAAAAGGCCACTGGATGGGATCTCTTATGAGTTGGACCTAACCAGAATTTCATATGTCATGCCTACTCTGTGCTTATTCTCACAAAGGTCATTGTGAATTTTCCAGTTCTTAATTCAAAGTATCAATTCGTGCCCTATGTTTAGTAATCCTTGAAATATGTAATACTGCTTTGTCTAGGTTGTGGATCTAAGTAAATGTTGGTAGGATCTTTGTGGGAAGGTCTTAGTGCCATCCCAATGTCTTTCCTCCTAGTGACTCAAATCCTCTTATACTCAATATATGCTTTTTCTGAACATTAGCTCAGGTCTGGAAACAGGCAATGACTTTCACTGTTATTTCCACACTTTCTTATGATTTCTAAAGATTGATAAATAATGCCATTGACTGACCCTCTATCTTGTCACTAGGGAAGTGGTGTTTTATTAAACTTTCCCCAAATGACTCTTTTTTATGACCCACGACTTACCCCATTGGTGGCAATTCCGTGTTTGTTCCTCAATACAAAATTGTTCCCACAGGTTTCTGATAGTCAAATTTCACCATCTTCCATCAATTGTTTTAAGGCCCTGCTGCCAAAATTATATTATCAGTTAACAACATCTTTTAAGTACATTTCTTGCCAACAATGATTTCCTGTAGAAGATAGTCAACAACTGGATTCTCAAAGATACTGATATGTCTCCCACTAATATGTAACTCAGCAATTTGAAGAGTGGCCTCCACATAATGTGTGGGTCTTCCACAGAATAAAATTGGCTACTGGGTTTTCTAACTTTATGTTATATTTCCATTATACCATGTTAACTTTTGTGATCACTTTTATATTTTCCTTCACTCTCTATTGTTGAAGTAATAACCTTCACTTCAAGATTCTAAGAGCCATCCAAAGGTATGTTAAATCCACCTATTTGTAACAATAAATGTGGTGAGGATGTGGGGGAAAAGGTGCACTCATACATTGCTTGTGGGACTACAAATTGGTACAACCATTATGGAAAGCAAAATGGAGATTCCACAGAAAACTTGGAATGGAACCACAATTTTACCTGGTAATCTTATTCCTCACCATATGCCTAGAGGACTTAAAATCAGCACACTGTAGTGATGCATCCACATCAAGGTTTATAGTAAGTCAATTCACAATAGCTAAGCTGTGGAACCAACCTAGGTGCCCTTCAACAGATGAATGGATAAAGAAAATGTGGTATATGTATATTTCATTTGTGTATATATATATATATGTATATATATATACACACATTATATTATACATATTATTATATATAATATATAATATAATTATATTATAATTATAATATATACATTATATTATATATATTTTATACATATGCATAGAATGAAATATTACTCAGATTTAAAGAAGAATGAAATGATGGCATTTGCTGGTAAATGAATGGAACTGGAGAATATCATGCTAAGTGAAATAAGTCACTCCCTCTAAACACAAAGACAGAATGTCCTCTGATATGTGGATACAAATACACAATGGAGGGAGGAAGGAAGAATAGAAGTTCATTGGATTAGACAAAGGGAAACGAAGGGAATGGAGGGGTATGGGAATAAGACAGACAGTGGAAGGAATCAGACATGACTTTCCCATGTTTATATATGAATACGTGACCAGTATAACTCCACATCGTATGCAACTACAAGAATAGGTAGTTATACTCCATGTATGCATAATATGCCAAAATATATTCTGCTGCCGTGTATAGCTAAAAGAACAAATAAAAATTTTAAAAATATCTTTGGGTGCCTTTCTGAGTAGTAAGTTCTATATCACAGGAGAGTTTTTCTATATTAATAAACTCTCCTTTATCTAACTTTATGTTTTCCCTCGTCTTCGAATCCCAAACCTAAGGTCAACTCCTTTATCTACTTTCTGGGTAATATATATTCCTAAGCTTTCTTTCATGTGTGACAGTACACATTGTAGTTTAACCATAGCTGTTGGTCTTGTGATTAAGATGAGATGTGGCACTTTTTCCAGATTCAGGTGTTTTCTTGCAAGGCAGAGAGAGGTCTGCATGATATTCAAGCAAAGGGAAGTAACAGACCTTGTCAGGGAGGAATGGGATACTTTTGCAGTCACAAAGTTTTGGGATTTGGGGTTGCCAAAATCTGTTGTCCTATCCTCTGTCCCAGAGTCCCAAACCATATACATCGCAGCCCTGATCTTGAAATGGAAGGCCTTCCAAAGCTGTGAAGTCAACATTCTGTGGAACTGTTATTAAGTCCCAGGTCTGATGCTCACCTGTGTCCTCCTTCCCATTTCAGAAGATTAGCATCTTTTTATATCATGGTAGAGAAGTCTCCTAGCTTTGCCCTAACTTAGTGATCAATTCATCTTGACCTTTCAACAAGTTTTCCGATTAATCAATACCAGTCATTTAATTTACATTCTCTCCCCTCAAATATCTCAAATGTCGGGTGGGTTATATTACCAACGCATGAACTTCAGAAGGCATTCTATCCTGCTTCAACACCAGTGATTTTTATGAACTTTCTGCTGCTCTAAGTACTGCACCTAAATGACAGAGAAGGAGTCCACACTATCACCTAAAAGCAGAGTATAGGTACCCAAGACATTCTTTAGAGTGTGCTCCAAGGACAACTCTTGGTAGAGCGTTACTGAGCAGATTTTCCAAGAACCACTCTCTGAAAGAGAAGTTTGCATAGTGGTGGTTATGGAGCATTATTCTCAGAAACAAAAGCTGTGAGTGTGAGGGAAGAATTAGAATAAAGAAAATGAATTGTGACCTAAGTTTAGCAGAGGCCTCCTTTGATTCCATGTAATGTTTTCAACTTGGAAATCCTGTTAGATATATTCCAAACTAAGGTAAAAGGTTCACACGCACATTAAACAGCAAGATTGTGGAGAGTATGCAAAGGCTTAAGCAAAACAGTTCTTTAGAAGGAAAGCAATCCCTAGGGATGCACTCAGCTCTGAGCCACTGGACCGTAGCACTCTGACAGCTTGGAGAAGAGTTGTGGGTTGGGGAAAGATACCTGTGCAGCCACATGCTGAAACGTCCCATCCATCACGTTTCAACAAATGATAGAGTACATCAGTAGCATTAAACAGACACCTCATCAGGTGCGTGTGCTCCTGCTTAAATTATGCAGGCACACGTTACCAGCATGTTAGCACCACCTAATTCACATGCTTTTCCTTACATCTTGGATATTCTTTTAATTTCCTTGAAAATAAGAAGGCATTCTTTATATCACCAGAATTGCCACGCAATTTTTATTATTTAAAAAAAATTTTTTTCTATTTAAGAACAGTAACAACAACAACAACAAAAGAGTCTGACTTGCTCTAATCCTAGTATGTTTTTTGTTTTTAGTTTTTATTCACATAAAAAACAAATGAGGGTTGGTTTGTGGCTCATTGTTTGAGTGCCTGCCTAGCACTATCTGCGGCCTGGGTTGCAAATTCAATACCAGGAAAAAAAAAAAGAAAAAAGAAAGAAAAAAAAGGGTTTATACTTGCTCAGCCATTCTTTTTAATTAAAATAATTCAGATTGAACTGTTTTAACATCTTGCATCTGTTTCAGAAGGTTCAGCTAAATGTCCGCCATCACCCCTGTTTCTTTGTTAAGATACATTCAACTGTTCTTATTTTATACTTTTTATGAGCACCGTGTCAATGAACTGAGTCTTTCACTGTTTTTATTTCTTGTTTCTATTTTATACCTCTTGTAACCACAGTGCACTTTGGTGTTATTTCAATTTCTAGGTGAAATTTGTATTATCTTTTGGTGATATTTTTCAAGAAATTGTTTGTAGGTCAACCTCCCTGCCTTCTCTGCGGAGATTGTCGTCTTCCTGGATCCGGCCTTTAACAGGCCCTTTCTCCCCAGACTGCAGCTTGCAGTGAGACTAACAGGCTTTTGAAGTTGCTTGTTAGATTTTCTTTGATGTGTTTCTGAAGATTGTGGAGAACACAATCAACCCCTGGTGTGTTCCTATATGTTTTGATGTCTTTTCAAATCCAATTTTTGTTTCTAAAGTGTAGAAGTCACAACCACATTTTCTAACAGTTTCTGTCCTTCTGAACTAACATCTTGCAGACCCGCACCTTAATCACTTCCAGAGTATTAAAATGTTCCTTTGCACTGTGTTCCTCCAAATTGAAAATAGATCGTGGCATTCAAATACGCTTGTGAGAGAGCAAGGTATATATCAGAACCTCTATATGGGCCTATAAAATTTCATGGTTCAATTGGAATTTATATTCACTGTATTAAAGAAATTTTCTGGATAAAATCAAAGTGGGAGGAGGAGGTAGGGTAATAAGCAGACTCACAGAATATGGCTTGTCTTTCTTCAAGCAATTTTACTAGAAGTGAGGGAATATTCCAAAAGGAATATTTATAATTAATTGGAATATTAATTAGTTGTTTTTACTTTGGGGATATAATGGACCATTATCAAAAATGAGATTCCCCAAATGGTAGCTTCACCTCTAAAATCCAGAGCTCTGACAGTCAGGCATGATATTCTTCCCATGCTTATCCTGTGTCATTCTACTGTCAGTGAAAGCTCTGTGGAAATTAATTCAGGCTGCCTCAGAATCCATGAGCATAGCACAACAGGTATGTGTTGCAGAGAAAAGCCAGCGAATGAGATTTGCAAAATTGCAGTTACCCCAGTAACAGTTTCTACTGACTATACTAAGTGAATAAATGCTCATTTCAAGTTTAAGTGATTCTTATTTGCCCTATTATGATTCCGACTGCATCTCGGTGCAATTAATTATATCTACTGAAAACTCATTTACACTTAATGGGAGTGAAAGAATCAAGTTCAATGCTTGATGTTTCAGAGTTCAGTTTTTCTTCACGTGGCTTTACGCTGACAGCGGTAGCAGCTCTCCACCTGATTTTGGGTAACACTACTTAAGCTTAAACACTATCTACGATAAAGAAAAACCCTGAGGTCTTGAGTAAGGAACAACCTCGTTCTCCAGCAATCTTCAAACATACCAACCTCCACAAAACAGGCTAGATGAGGTCCCTACAGTCCCACCCACATGCAAATAGCTCTACTGAACATGCCTCTTTGTCTTTGCCTGTTGATATGTCTTTACCCACATGTTGGTTGACAGGAAGTCATATCTTCAAACAAAAGTATATCTTCATCATTTATCCCTGGTACCTGAAATAAAATAGATCACCAATAAAGAATATTTCCTAAAATTAATGCCATCTTTTAAAACTTTCCACCAAGATGATGGTTTGCAAGGCTATTTTTGTCCCTGAAAAATCAACACTAGAGAAGGAAACTAAAATAGAGAAAATAAAACAATAACCATAATAACAAAGCAAGAGTAACAACCGAAATGCAGAGACAGAAAAAGAAAGAAGAGAGAAGGAAAAAAAAAAAAAGCAGAGTACTTTAGGAGAATATATGCATATTTTGACTAAAATCCTCAATCTGACCATTATGTAAAGTTATAATGCACCAATAAAAAATATGGAAAATAATGGACATATGCTTGAAGATTCAATTCATTAATGGGACAACAAAACTTTTATTAAACATACAAAAATGCTCAATTTATACATTAATATTCAAGGTGAATGTAAATTACAACTGTGATTCACCGTCCCCGATGAATAAAATTAAAACGTCTAATGATATCAAGTGTTGTAAAGAAAGTGAAAAATCTGAACATCTTGCGCCTAACTTGTTAGAATGTGAACTTCTTCAATTCTGTTGGGGAATAATTGAGTATTGTCTATTAATCCAAATCCATCATATAGTCAGCAATTCCACCGCTGAGTATGTTCTGGAGAAATGTGCACAAGAGTGCACAGTATAATGTTAATGGTAAAAGTGTTTAGAAAAGGAACAACCACAAAATAGTAAAGTCCCATAAACATTCATCATTAGCAAAACTCATGTTTATTGTGCCATTTTTGCACCACAGATTACTATATAATGATGAAAATAAATGAAATTCTGCTCTTCTCATGAGCATGGAGATATATATGTATATATCCCAAACACAATGATATGAGAGAAGTCAGATATGAATATGTACATACCATGTGATTTCAGAGACCCAGACTGAAAACAACTGCAGCAGAAGGCTCGTTCTTCCCAAAATGAGAACTGCTTTATTAAGTCTCTGAACAAGCTCAGAGCTGGTACCCATCCTGAGAAAAACAAAGGTAGAAACCACCCTGCACTATCAACAACAATGTCGTAAAACAGAAATAAATGGGCAAAGTTTACCCAAGGAGCTTTTAAAAGTGAGTTTATGGTACATACTTTATAAACGACCAAATGGTAACTAGGAAAATGAGTATCGTCATGCATGTCATTCTCCAGTAGGCATTTCTAAAGAAAAGAGAAATCATGAATCAAACAGAAAATTTCCTGTTTACCTCCACAAATTTGTACTCCTGTCCCATTAAGAGATGTTTGGTTAGACCTCGACACCCTGCCAGCGTCTCTGATTCTCTGCTGCATGATGCCTTCGTTAAGTTTGAATGGTTATTAATATTCAGATGTTCTATTTAATTAAGAATATTCACATTAATTCTAGTTAATGTCTTTTAAGTCTAAGTTAAAGTGCACTCTCTTCTAAAAAGAATTTGAGTAAATTAGAAGTCAAGTAATTTATTTTTCTATCAGAGTAATAGTCATTAATGTCTGTAATACTTAATCAATAATTAATCAGTCTTGCTAGACAAAGCTATTGTAGTTCATAAGGACTTTTATTCCTTGTACTGCTAAACAGTTCATGCTCTTTCAGTATTTTCTGTGTATAAGAAAAAATAAGCCTTCTAAAAGTATTAAATTAGTATTTAAAAGTTTTAGAGTACATATTCAATTTTGCACGTTGGCATTAATTCATTTATTTATATCTTAATATTTCACTATGTAAATATATCATAAAATTAATGAGTGAAACTAGAAGTAGCATTTTGCAATTCTCATGAAGAACATTTTCTATGGATGCTAGGAATTATTTATTACTAGAAAATATTTAAGGTTTGGAAACCACTAAATGTTGTTTGCTAACAATTTAATGATTTTTATTTAAAATAATCCTTGCACATTATAGTGAAAGTGGAGCTTGTTCTATAAAGCAATAGACAATTTAATATTTTCATAATGATTAATGAATTTATATACATATATATTCATACAACAACATTATATGATTAATAGTGGTAATAACCTCTAAATGTGAGGTTGTGTTGTCATAATTTTAATGTAAATAGCATTATTATCATAGAAAATTTGCTCCTGCATCCATCAATTTTTAGTGACCAATTCAACATTTCTCAATTTAGCTTTTGAACAGAAATACATGTTAATTAAAAAACACATATCTTTTTCTTACGGTGGGTATTTTGCTTCTAAAACATGATTTTTAACATTTTAAAACTGCTTAGACCCTCCATGAAATGAGTTCTGAGAGATAAGAAAGCCATAGGGATAGACAAATGGTTTTAAAGGCTTGTGATAGCTCATTTTCCCAGAAGTTTTTGAAGCAAGGGCTGTAATTTCCACTGTTACAGTAAGCCATTTATTCTAAAAACAGGAAGGGAGTATCTATCATTTGGATATTTTAAAACAGCCTCCATAATACATTTCTGACAAATGAGGCTTTGCACTGCTGGGCTGTAATGGAGTAACTCAGAGATAATATTCCTTGTGGAATGGTCCCCAGTTGTGCCAAGGACTGCCTCCCTTATATGGCAAACTAATTTTTTAGTTTGTCTTTGGAATGCGGAAACCCTTAATTATAATATCAAAAGTCATTTAAGAATCATTTTATCCCTGAATTTATTGGAAACATTTATCAGAAGAGTTTTTGCCCTTTGATTTTTTTCTTTCTATTATTTACCTTCCATGGTGAATTTGCTCCACCATTCAGGATGACACTCTTCTCCTACTTTTATACAATAGTTCTTATTGCAGTGTCAAGAAAGTGATAAGTAGCCCTGAAATGTCCTGCCTCAGATAGCATGTTGCTCAGAACTTAACTCCTTCTCTTGACTGATGTGATAATTTAGTAAATGAACTAAAATATCTAATTTTAGAAAGAGAGAACTGCGAGGTCTAATGTACCCTTTTCAGTTTGATGGATGTGGCATTTTAGGAGATTGTAAGTGACCCCATGAAGTGTTGCTTTACTTAAAACTCTCTACAAGGACGGAATGAGTAATATCTGATGTGGTTGAGTATGACTTTGCTCACAGAGATCCACAAAGACAATAGCTTTGTGCATATGAAAATTTTTAAAAAAAGGAAAAATAGCTGATATGTATTTGAGAGGTTTTAATTTGGATTATCAGAGAAAAGGGAAGGATATTTAAACATTTCAACAGCATGTCTAAGTGAACAGGCATTACAGAAATAAATCACTTGGAGTCTTTTTGATTATTCCATACTGAAGACAAACAATGCATTCCTGTGTTACTTATATTTTATCATAATGGTTCCCTTTTGAAATATCCATTGTCCTTCTTCTTATCAGGAATTGTGTTCTTGCCAATGCAAGAATTGAGGAAACTGCTTTTTTGAAAAATTGTATTTCCATAAGAATAATAGTATGCTGCATTCACTAATTTATGTTTTAAAAAGTGAATATGAGTTAAATTTTATATGAGGCATTGTGTTTTGTTTTTGTTTTTAATTTACTTTTATTTACTTACTTTTCGGAATGGACTTTGCACGTACTAGATTAGTACTGTACCACCGGGCTACATCTCCAGGCCCAGTGTTACTATTTTAATAGTAAGTCAAACTACTTCACATCAACAAACTTTTCTACCAAATATATACACTACTAGAAAAAACAATAAATGTTGTGCTAAGAATTGAAACTGCCCCCCGCCCCATGCTAAGAAAACCACTGTGATGTATCTTTAGCCCATAGACAAATATTTTTCCTTAAGAATTAGAGTACAGGCCAACATGATTTTTTGAAACTTTTTTGAATCATGGAAATTCATTGTAAGAGTTCAGAAATGACAGACACAATTCATCATAAAATTATTAAGTATAGCACCTATGCAAGTTGGTGAAATCTGAATCTTATAAATGAAGAACATTATCAAACCCAAGAAATATATGTGTATGTATTTTGTAGTATGATAACATAAAAAGTAGCCTACAATATTACAACAACTAAGTACACAATGGTTTCAAGACACATAGCATAAGAAGATTACCTCTTAAGTACACATGTGCATAAATTTGAGCAATAATATGCTCTACTACTTTCATCTGTGTTCTCTCAATAACTGATCAACTGCCATTTCTCATTCCATTTTGTGTGGCAATAACAAAATACCTGAGATTAAGTAATGTGTAAAGAAGGGAGATTTATTTGTCTCACAATACTGGCAGCTGTTCAGTCTAAACAGTAGCATGTGTATGGTGAGGACCATCTTGTGACCATCTATGCTGTGTCACAAGATGGTAGAGAAGCTGAAAAGGAAATTGCTTTGTGCAAAAGGGTAAACTTGGCTAAGGTGTAAGGAATAAAGTCACTGACTTTTGAGGATTGCATACATTTTAACATTCAGATTATAAAGTTTATAAACAGCAAAACTTATGTGTATTTTTCACAAATATTTCAATTGTATTCAAGGTCACAAACTTAGTGTTAAATTATATTTGTTCCTCTGTCCTAGTGTCCCCATGTCTTTTGAGGTTAAGATTTTTTAATTCTCTAGGTATGAAGAGGATATCTGTGAAATGAAGGTTTTGTGACATGTTTCAGGGAAGCAGGGCAAGGGGAGGTGAGAGTGACCTTCTTACCTCTGTTGTTTCCTCAAATACCAAATTGCCATGTCTTTTTGCAACAGGTTTTAAGTTTCATCAAAGAATTTTTCTATAGTCATTGATAAAGTCAGACCAGTCCTCCAACCTTTCTTCTTGATCTCATGGTTGATTAGTTGAGATTAGTACAAGTTGCCCAAGAAAGTAGCTAACCCCAGAAATAGACATTTTTTCTTCAACTGTTCTGCACTGAAAAACATGCTATTCTCAATTGAAAAATCATTACACTGGTATTATACCTACTGTTTGTTCAGGCAGTCTTAGGTAAAACCACACAGTCAAGAACTTTTGATCTTCAGATCTTAGGTGCTTTTTCTACTGCAAGAGACTGAAAAAAATCAATTTACTTTCTTGTTCTAATCTTTCACAAATGATTAATCTAGTTTGATTTTGTTATAAAAGAAAATATACAGCCGTAAGAATGTTTAGATGAAGCACATGAGGCATATTTTTCTAAGATCAAATCCATAAACCCACTAAACCAACAAACAAATAATGTATTTTATATCATTATTGCTAATTGATTTATTATTATTTACTTACTATTTCATTATGTCTTTATTTGTGTTAATTTCTGTATAACTTTGTTGACCTTTCTGTTGTCTTCATGAGCTTAAATGGAAAAACAATTTTCCTCCCTATTTCATAATGTTTTAAAATGTGTAAGAATACCTACTCTATATGAAATGTTTTGCGAACTCTAAAGTAGTATGATCCCTCAGTAAGGAATGGGGATTCCAGCTAGGGAGAGTATGAAATAAAAAGAAGAACAAAAACACATAATGTGTCTTAAGAGGACATAAATATTTTCTGGGTGCAATGATTCACGTCTGATAACACCTCCCAGGGACTTGGGAGGCTAAAGCAGGAGGATCCAAAGTTCAGGCCAATGTAAGAAATTTAGCAAAATTTTGTCTTAAAAAAATTAAAAAGACCTGGGGATGTAGCTCAGTATTTACTGTTTCTGGTTTCAATCACAGTATCAAAAAAAGTAGCAAAGAAACAAACAAAAACCCAAAAAGGCACATGTTAGCATAAAAAAATATGATTTATTTCTCTTTTTTCTATATTTGTTGTTAAGGCAGTCACTACAACTCATCCCCTATATTTTCTTCTCCATTATATTGTTTTATTTATTTTGTTGTTGTTGTTTTTGTTCTTTACATTTAATCTAACCCATCTAGAGTATTCTTTTTGTATTTGTTGTATTGTGGTGGTGAATCTTTATTCTCTTTTTAAAGTATAGTCAGTCAGTTTTTACAACTGACATTATAGAATATGTTATATTGAGTTTCTATTGTATTAATGTGCCTGTTTCATTATAAGTTTCACTCTCATGTATTTTTATAACTATGTATGAATTATCAATTTTGTACCACTGCTCTATACATCTAAATCTATGTCAAGACTTAGTACTTTATGTTATTTTCTCCTTTCAGGGAAATTGAATTCTCTGTACACTATTCTTTCTGTTTCTTTATCCTCTATATTTATGTTTATGGTATAAACTTTATGGGAATTCCATCTAACTATAAAAGTAAATGGTATTAAAAATTATTGGATTCTAGTGGAAAAATCAACATTCAATTTATATGTCTAAGTTTTGGGAAAATTAACATTACATAATATTTCTTTCTATCCAAGAACCTAGCATAACTTTTCAGTTTCTTAGACAATTTTAAGGTCTTAAATGCAATTTTGTGTTTTTCTCTGTATGGGTCTCCATTATTAAATTTATTTTCAAGATATTAATGTGAGTTGCCTGAATGTTTGCCAGAAAGATAAATGGACATTTTCCTTCATTTCTTTCAATCTTAAGCAAATTATTTCATTTTACTTGCATTGTATTTACCAGAATTTCTCAAATAAGGATTAGATAGTGATGATCATGGAGAGTTCCCGACTTAACTTTTCATGTCTTAAGGATTTGCTATTTGGGATCATTGCAATTATAGTAGGATATATTCACATGTCTTTATCTTAGATAAGTAGTTTTATGCTACTATATTATTTTTTTTTTAAGTAGAATTTATTTTTTGGAGTGGTTGCAGGTTCATAGCAAAATTGAACACAAAGCACACATACTCTCAGTCCCCGTGCTGCACAACTTCGCTTACTCTCTCCCACTAGAAGACATTACAACTGACGAGCCTATGTTAAAATATCCTTATCCCTCAGAGTCCATCATTTACATTATGGGTTACTCTTGGTGTGCTACATGCTATGAGTTTTGACAAATGCATAATGATTCTTGTTAACTAGTATAGTAAAATGCAGAGCAATTTCATTGCCCTTAAAATTCATGTTCCTTGTAAGTCTCTCCCTTGTCTCTAATCTTAGCAGGAAGTTCTCCAAGTTATTACCATCAGACATAATGGCAGCTGTAGGTTTTTGTAGGTGTTCTTTTTTCAAATTGAGGACAGCTCCCTCTATTCTTACTTTTCTGGGAAATTGCCACTTTTTTCCCTTTTTTTTTTCAAGTAAAAGAGTTACATCAATTTTATCAGTGGAGTTTGAGAGTTTCTTCTTGAATTTATTTTTGCAATAAAGGATGACAAATTCTCATTAATGGAATGAATTGTCATTTATCATTTTATTTCAGTAGTTTTATTTTTATAAGTTTATTACTTAATCCAGTTTTATTTGTTGCAGTTACTCAATTGTTTGTCAATAATTATACTCGAGTTTTGCCATATCATTAATGGTCATTCTGTCCTCCTAGTCTCTCAGGATTAAACACATTATTAATTTGCTTCAACAAATGAATGATAAGAAAACAAAAGATTATGATTTATAACACAAGACAGTATTTCTCTCCCTTTTCTCCTCTTCCTTTGCCTCCTACAAGATTTGCTTCTTGAATATTTTCAGTTCTTTTTCTTCTTCCAAAGGCTCCATTATCCATTATCAGTTTCTTAAAGGAATTTTTATTTGGTCTTGGCATTTCTTCCTCATTCTTGCATTTTATTTGTTGACTATCATCAGAATTTCCAGTGTCTTCTCTATTTCAAGAATCCTGATTCAGTATTATATTGTATATTCTCAACAAGTCCCTGCAGATCTCTCTATGCAGCTCAAACTTCATGGTTTACCATTGGGTTCTGTCCTTTGTATGTCCAGTTCTCCATTCAAAATCTTTTACAGTTCGGAGTAGTACTCTTTTTTTTTTTTTTTTTTTTAATTTCCTGAAGTGAAGTCCGAATATGTGTAAATAGTCACTTATTCTCAAATATCTTTCTCTACTCCTGATTTATAAATGATACAGTTGCCTCCTGTGGATAGGGTTTTGAGTAACATACTTTTGTTTTAGTCACTTATACATCATTCCACTCTTTTCTTTCAGTTTTACTTATAAGAAGCCCAAAGTCAAATATTTCCATTATTCACTAGTCAGCAACATGTTAATATTATTAGGTGGAGTGTTAATTTTTCTTTTTATCCTTCAAAATTTTTAATTTCACCAATATGCTTCTTCTCAGTAGGCCAACCTGGAATGTGGTGAATTTTTTCAACATGTTGATTCAAGTCTTTCTAGTATAGACAAAAAAAAAAAAAAAACTATTTTATACTTATTGTTGCTCTCCCTTTTCCTTTTCCTTTACTCATCTACTGTCGACTATAGTGTACACTACAAGACTTTCTTTTTTTTTTATTTTATATCTTTTGTGTTTTTGTTTTACTTATTTCATTAACCTTCTGTATTACAATCTGAGTTATAAATCTAGAAAGGATCACCTTCCACCTCAATTTGACAATAAACATTTTGTTTATGGCTTTATGCTTTGAAAACTCTTGCTTCTGTGTATCAAATTGTTTATAAGGGGAGAAGGAGGATGACCAATGAGAAAGCTATTGCAACAACTCACGGGAGAGATGATGGTGACAGGGACCAGTGTGTAGGGATAGAGATGCTGGGAAGCAGACCAGTTCTGCACAGGTGTTTAAGGAAGGGCTGATGAGCACTGTTACTGACAAATGGAATACAGGATATATTAGAGAGAGCCAGAGACCAGGTTCAAATTGAAGTTTTATGACCAACAAACTGAAAAGATGTAATTGCTTAGTTGAGATTGAGGATACTATAGTAGAAGTAGAATTTTTCTTGGAAGATGAGGAAATTGGTATTGGTCTTGTTATATCTGAAGTGACTCTTAGAAAACTAATTTGGTTCAATAGTCATTTATGTATATTTAATTAAAATACAAGGGAAATCCATGAACTAGATATAAAAATGTAGAGCTCAGTGGCATAGATTTTTGTTGAAAGATAAGAGACTGGAAACCAAAGGAATTAATATAGATAAAAGAGGAGGAAGTGGAGGAAGAGGAACTTTCAATGGATGGAAACAAAAATAACTTTTAGAAGCAAGAGAGTAAATGAATCTGACTTGAAGTGGCCACTCAAGTAAACCAGGACAGGAAGTATGCCCTGAAATTTAAATATGGAATAGTTATTAGGGAAAAGGGAGAAATCATCCATCTCAAAACTTCCAATGACTTGAAAGCTGAGAATCTGGGTTTGATAATGAGGAAATCATTGGCAGCATTGGCAGAACCAGATCTGGTAGGGTGGTGCAGGAAACTGTTGGCACAGAGTGAACCAAAGGTGATGCCCAGAGAGGAGCCAGAGGCAGAAGGGAGGCATTGTCTTCCAGGATTTTTTGTTGTTGTTGTTTTAATGTAGTGGGGATTGAATTCAGGGGCTCAGTACCACTGAACTACGTCTCTAGCCCTTTTAATTTTTTTATTTTTAGGCAGGATCTTGCGAAGTTGCTCACTTTTAGGATCGTATGTACAAAGCTAAACAAACTGAGAAGGCAATGGCCAAATAAGGCACAGTTAACACGATTTGTTCATTTTTATTTTGAGAGAAAACATCATCTTCTCTGCGGACAGATGTGTCATGCTGTTGTGAAGTAAAGGGACTTCATTTCAGTAATGTCCATGATCAGGTGAGAAGAGAAGACTCAGATTAAATGTTCCTTTAATATAAGTTACTTTTTTGTTTACATTAGTCTTCATGACGTGTGGACTAAGACTACCATGATACAAAATCTGCAGGTAGAATATAAGACTAGCCAACTACTTTCTGTTTTCATAATTTTGTTATATTTTATTTTAAAATTTGTTTTCATTTTTTTGATTGACTTGTGGGTTTTACACAGATTTAAGAGGTACAATTTGTGTTTTGACTCGTGTACTTTGGGTAGTGATCAACTCAGTAATTAGAGTGTCTATTGCCTTAAACTTTTATTATTTCTTTATGATAAATGCATTCAAAATCCTCTCTTCCTAATTTATTTTTTATGCTTCCTTATTTTCTTTTTAAGATAAAAATTTCAATTCCTATCTTCTTATTTTCAATGTTTGTAGTCTCTTGCAGAAATAAAATCACATGATGAAAGGACTCTGGAAAGATTTAAGCAGTAAACATTAATGAGGGCATGCCACAGGATATTGACTAAAGGATTGCAATAAAGGGAATTTTTAAAGTATATATCACAATACAGAGATGTGGGTTCTCACTCATCTTTTCTATCTTCATTTTACTTTCATATTGTAGCAGAGCACAGGACATCTTATCTGCCTCTGTGTATTAGATGTCACACTCACCATTAAACTATAAAATTGCCATGTGAAATAACTAAATTCACAAATAAAAGAGCTCCCTTTCAAATTGAAACATATGCAAAATCACAGGAAATAAAATGAATATTTAAATCAGAATAAACAAATCTATTTAAGTTAGAATTGTATTAGAAACTTTTAGGTAGTATTCTCATTAATTAAATTCCCAATTTACTTTAAATACTTTCTGTCTCATGCATAGACCATGCATACACAAACAGACATGCACCATGACTTGCAAATTCAGTGTCTGCATCCACTATCACTTTTGCCATGAATTTGATGGGACTTTCAGGTGATGTTTTACTTTTGATAATTTGTACCAGTTTTCTTTCATTTACTATCACTGAAGGGAAAAGAGTCATACAGTAATGAATTTTTTAAAAACTCCTCAATTAAATAAAATTCCCTAGAAGGAGCATCAACAGCAATTATGACCATTGAACTATATCTCCAGCTCTTTTAATTTTTTATTTTGAGGCAGGATCTTGTTAAGTTGCTCACTTTCTAGGATTGTACATATAAAGCTAAACAAACTGAGGAGGCAATGGTCGAATAAAGCACAGTTAACATGATTTGTTCATTTTTAAGTTTGAGAGAGAATAATGACTTTGTAAGATAACTAGCTTTTTAAGAGTCTCTTGAGATGTAGGTTTTATGGCAACTTGCTTCCTAATGATTTTCTTTTCAGGCACACAACTCAGCACAAAAAAATCCAAGCCTCCTCACAAATTTGTTTGTCATATTTGTAGGTCTAGATCTTGAATAAATAAAGAAGGCAAAACAGTTCAAACTGGACTTCAATGCATTTTGATACATAAAACTCCTCTCATTTCCTAAACGATTGTGTCTCCATTGCCTGTGACAGTTTTGGAAAATATTTACATAGCTGTTGAGAAAATAATGTCATCAAAATATTTCAAAGTACATTCACCTTCTGGTACAATCCACAACCATAACTTTTTCATGTTGTGACCCCATCTTAAAATGCTCACACACCCAATATTAACCCAGGATTGGGTCAACCCTAGTGATCTCTACCTATGAACACTGACATACCCCTTCCCTCCCAATATTAAGACTGAGAAACATATGGTTTTCCTATTAATTTTGTGTATATGTGTGTGTGTGTGTGTGTGTGTGTGTATTTAACATTTCCAAATTTGAAAAAAAAATGACTCTGAAAATGAGTGAAAAACTTTAAATATATTATTTCAAAATTCAATTAAATATTTGAAGAAATTCATTGTTTTGAAATATCACTTAAATATGATATAATTGACAGAATTTTAAGTACAGTACTGAAAGATATAAATTTGAAACTCAAGAAGAAAATAGATTTTAACCTTTTTGAAATATTTTTAAAAATGAGTATGAGTTTTTGCTCAAAGTTTTCCTCAAATACAACCCAAACCTCACACAGACTTTTCCATTACTGAGTTGTTGGATTACTTTTCACACATTGATTCCTTATTTCTAGGTCTTCTGTGACTTACACATTCATATCAGTTGCTTAGGTGTCTGCTGTGGTTCACCGTTTTCTTATTGGCAGAAGCATTTGCTCCCTTTACACAGGTTGCAGTCCCAGGGAAGGGAGGAATCCAGCCGTCCCAGGGAAAGCTCTTGTCAATAGCCCTCTGGATAAATAGATAAGTGACATATCCTACTGTGACCTGGTCATACATACAGTATGTTCATTGCTAGGTGACCCTAGCCAATGGGTTGCTCTCAGAAGGGAGGGATTTATGATGCATGGCTCCTGGAAAAATATTGCATGAACTATGTAAGTTTCTAGGGTACAAAACAAAAATGTCTTGTAAGATGCCTCACTGTGTGCATTAAACTCACTGAACCTGGTTTGGAGCCGTCTTCTAAGGTTTTGTACCAGAGGACACAAGAAGACGTGAGAAGCTGTGGCCAAGGGAGGGACAGTCATGACCTTGCTTTGTCTGTACCTCTGGATCACCTTATCACTGAAATAATTAGGAAAGTGTGGGTTGGGTGTTTCAGTTTCTGAGTCTAATTTGTCCACCCGAACCTGTGTGTTTAATGACTAATTTATTTTAAATATATTTAAAAATATTATTGTATTGGACTACTGACTGTTTTTGGTGTTGCGATTTTGCGACTTTTATAAACTGTCTTTGCTAGCACCAGAGGTAAAACAAAGGGTAAAAATTAAATGAAGAAGTTTTTTGTTTTTTGATTTTAATAAAGAGAAAAGAAGTGAAACAATCACACAATTTGAAGTCAAAAGTCTTCATTCCTTTTGGGCAGAATTCGGAAAATCATTTATCTTTGATTTTTTTTTACTCTCAGCTTTATTTAAAAGACATAAGTGTATGTGTAAGTATAAACAGTCTGATTTTCACACCTCGTATTGCAAAGTGTGCACTTATCACTTTTGCTTATTATTTCTTCAAAAAAACTACCAGCAGATACAAGCACTCACAGTATGAAGAGCCCCATTCCTGTCCCCTATAAACCCATGTGAAACTACTTAGGAATACTCTTAGTCACAGTGTTGCTGGGTCATTGCACTTTTCAATGCTTAATTTGAATAAGAACTGTCACAAACTTTTAAAAAACTGCCTGCCAATTTTAATTAATTTAATTTTTAATTTTAATTCTCTGGAGCTATCATAGTCTACAGTTTCTTCTTCTTATACAAAGGTTTCTAATGCACGTCATGCCTTTGTTTAATGTTTTAGCATTCCCTTTTTGTAGGATGTTATTACTTTGTATAAAAGATAAGCATCCGTATTCAGTGATCACTCTGTGACTAACTAGCTTCACTAGTGTGTATAACTATATCCGCTTACTTATTTATACATAACTATAGCTGCTTATTTCTTTATGCATTTCTGCATTACAAAATCATGAATTAACTGTGTATGGTTAATATTCTACATTACAAGATCAAGCCTTAAAGTATATGATCAATGGTCAGGAGTGGAGTATGTGTGTGTTTGTGTGTGGGTGGTTATCATCCCTCAGTATCTGTGAAGGGTTTATTCCATGACCCTTGCCTACCCCCATGAATTCCAAAATCCCTGAAGACCCAAGTCCCTTATATAAAATTGCGCTGAATTTGCATAGAGCTTATGCACATTCTCCCATATATTTTAAGTAATCTCTTATAATTCCTAATATTATGTAAATACTGCATATGTAGTTGGTACACTGTATTTTTCAGGGAATAGCGACAAAAAGCGTCTGGATGTATTCAATACACACTCAGTTTTTGTTTTTGTTTTTTAATATTTTTGACCTGTGTTTGATTGAATCTGCAGATGGAACCTGCAGATATGGAGGGTCTCCACATGTGTAGTCTATATGTGTATTGTGTGTGTGTACATGCTCTATATGTATAGTGTGTGTGTCAGTGTGTGTACTCCATATGTGTATAGTGTGTGCATGTGCGCAGATCTCCACGCTCCATCATTGATCATGGCTGCTAATGCTTGATCCTGTAAGGAGAGATGCACTGGTATGTAAGCAGTTACAGTTCAGAGTCTGGTCTCTGGAAGCAGGTGCAATGTCACCGCTGTTTATTGTGATTTAGAGTGAGTTATCTCAACTTCCTCAAACCTCTCTGCTACCTCATGAGTTTAAGGGCATCAGTTTTAAGAATGGCTTTGAGGATTATATGAGATAATGCATATAGAACTTAGAATATGCATAATGCACTTAGAACCCTGTCCTTCCCTTAGTAAGTCAGTAAGAAATAAATCTGTCCTACATTTCTTAGTGTCCTTGTCAATGCTTTGCCTTTCTGAGGCATGAAAATGACTTTGTTTTTCCTCATAAACTTTTGCCTTTGTTCGTGCCATGAGGATTAAATTATACTGTATTTTTTTCTTCTACAGGTGGATGTAACCTTTCTCATTCAGGAAAAAAAAATGGTCATCTTTCTCCCTTCTTCCTGAGTCAAATGTTTCCTGGGTGGGGTAGACACCTGGTTAACTGCCAAGGTTAACTGCTCAGACATGTCTGGGGTGAGTGTTTTCATCTCAAGGACTGATATCCAGGAGAGCCAGGAAATCCCGAGGACTGCACAGCTGCAAAGGAAGGGTCTTTTATTTCTACTAAAGAGTTTTATTTACATTCTAAAGGGTTTAGAGTGAAAACCCAGGCTTCTTTACATCCCATCTCTATGGAGACTCTTAGAAAACCAGGGGGCTGGCCGGCCGTCTCTTTATACACATGCTCAGATTCATGCGTCTTTGGCATTTTCCACTTTTATTAGTATGTATTATGTCATAGTTGGTCTCATGTCATCCCCAGGGTGACTTAGGTACAGTGAAGCACAGGGTTAGGATCCTCTTGCAAATAGGTGCTTTCAAGGTAGTATTAATAAATATGGTTGTTACAAACCTGACAATTTAGGGGAACAATTCAAAATATAGAAGAGGATAATTAGTTGAATTTAATATGAGAAAATGTCTTTGACATCAGTCATTATCATGTTGGAGTTTGAGTACTAAGAAAGGTGCAGAAGACAGTCCAGTAGATAAATGGGTCCAACTAGAATGGAGGAGATCAATGATCAGATCATTAACTTTCATATATTCTGTTTCTCAAAAATCAATCTGGCTGAGTCTCCCTGTGGTCCCCTAGCTCTCTTCTGCTGTGGCTTTCCCTTTCAAAATGTCTGTCTTCTAACTTCATAAAAGAGGTGTGCTGGCCTCCTGTGTGAAACTGTACATCTACCCTTAACTCTCTAGGAATGAAGACTTCATGACCATAAAGGAGGAATCTCTTGGGCATTCATGGGTTCCGCTGGCAAATCCCACAGAGAAAACCAAAGTGTCTATGTCGTTAATACCATGGAGCTTGCTTTATTTATTTATTTTTTTGAAGTCATGTTTATAAGAACTTTTGCCTCTTCCTTCCTCCTTTCCTTTTCTTTTTACCTCTTTATCATTTCCAGTATTTTAGAATTTGAATTTAAAATTAAGATGATTTTCATGGGCATCTAATAATATTTTTTATTTGAATTCAAATTCGATGTCAGCTTTTCTGTGTAAAGTAAATCTGAATAATGATCATATTCTACAGTTGAGTATGACTTTGCTGATAAGAAAATCTGGTGATAATTTTTTTGGGGGGAATGATATAAATAGGCTGTTTCTATATTTTTACAAAAATATGTTTAATACTCATATACAATAAGAGGAAACTATTCTCTTTGCAATAGTTCAAACTTAAAATTTTTTGAATGCTGACCTGATGATGTGCAAGTGAACAGAGTGGTTCTCAAAATTATTTCAGAAAATATGACCCAAATGTTTGAAAAACAGTGAAAGATTTTTCTACTTTTATAACTTACTAAAGACAAAACCAAGGCCCAAAGATAGTGCATCTTTTTTTTTTTTCATTATCAGAGAAAAGCACTGGTCCAAGCACTTGACTCTCAATTTTTCTAACTATAAATAATGAGATTTCACATTATATATTTATGCCACTGAATTAAAAATTGTGGGTGCATATTCCAGTTATGATTTGCATAATGCCCCCCATTCATATACTGAATAACCACGATGTGAGTTTATCTGGGGACCCTGTCTTCAGGAGTTAATTAAGGTTACCTATAGTCAAAAGGTGGGGGCCTAATCTGATGGTACTGTAGCCTCATAAGAAGACCAGGGACTTTCTGTTTTCTCTCTTCTCTCCTCTCTCCTCTCTGTCCTTTCCCTTTGTCCCTTTCCCGGTTCTCTCTGTCCCCCTTCTTTCTCTGCCTCTCTCAGCAGCAGTCTCTTTGAGACAGGAAGGTGTCCTGCACCAGAAATTGAACCCTTGTGGACCTTGATCTTGAACTTCCAGCTTTGAGAACTGTGACAGATCAGATTGTGTTGTTTTAACCATTCAGTCCATGCCATTTCGTTTTGACAGTTCAAGCTGACTAAGGCAGTTGCTAACAAATTACCCAAAAACTTAGCATTGACATAAACAATACTACAGTATTTGGCTCACAATTGGAAGCCAGGTTTTCAGGGAGCCTTTTTCAGGAGTTACAGCCGCAAGTGTGTTGGGCTATGGGCCCTCTTCAGGCTCCACTGGACTGTCCTCAAATGGACTCATTTCCTGGCTTGGCAGTTGATGCTGATTATGTAGTCTCAGCTCTCTCTCAGCTAGATAAAGGTGACTAGCTGTGACCTCTTCATCTGGCACCAGTGGATGTGGATTTGTGAATCTTGGGTTCTTCCCCTGTAGGGAACATCACAACAGAGCTGGGTGGAATTTTCATGGCCTTTTCTGACCCAGCCTCGCTAGTCACCCAGTATTGCTTTTGTTGCATCCTGTTGTTTAAAGCACTCAAACGTCCTCTCATCTTTACAGGGAGGGGAAAGATCACACTACTTATAGGAGGAGCAACAAGGAATCTATGATCACGGTCACAAGAACATTCATCACAGGGGTGTGGGAGCTGAAATGCTAAACCTCAGTTCTTATGTTCCAACACAAGAAAATTTAAGCCAGACACCAAAATCCTAGGAAGAGAACTCTTTTATAAGTGAAAGTTAAGTGAGGCTCAAGTGAAAACTCAAGAGAGAGTGGTTGTCTCCAAGCAGAGAGCAAAGGAAACATTGCTGCTTCCAAATTTATTACAGGTGGATGTTTGCAGGAGAACCGGTTTCACCTTCTGCATTCTTTGCCAGTCAGATGTTTATCTCCTCCTTCACCTTGGGTAGGGTAGTTTTGAACTTAGTCCCAGGGTAGTTTTGAACTTAGTCCATCCGATCCTCTCTGGAACTGTCATGTCACCATGACAGGGTCACCCTCTGCAAGGGGTCTTTATCTACATGTCAGTCCTATGCTAATGTGTGTATTGGGGTCAGTGGCCAGACCGAATTTACCTTAGCACACCTGCACAACTAAAGAACTTTGTCTTCTGAAATTCACTGAAAAACCTATAGCCATAAATCTTAACTTTACAATGACCTCAGTCTACCCTGCCAGGAGTTAGTCCCATTGATCTTTTTGATGTATTGCTTAATTGGCTCCCTTTGTTTCCACCTGTTTTTTTCCAAGGTTTTATGCATTTGTCTTAAAAGTAATTTAAAGAAAACTTTAAAAGTAACTTAAAGAAAACCAATGACCCTGCCGCGTTATTGGTTTGCATTCCAATGTTCATTACTAACTACTGCTGAAAAATTGACACACTCTAGATGCTTGTATGTAACAGATGGTTTGTACTATCTGTGAGGAAAGTGCTATAGAACATTCCATAGCAAATGTAGTGTGTTGAAGTATAGCAGAGCACAAACAGATATCCTGATGGGCAGGAAACAGCACCCCAAAATAGAATAGTTAGAATTTTCTTTTATTGTCCTGTTACTTCCTAATGGTTGGTCAGTATATTTGCATGTTTCATCCTTGCTGGATAATCTTCCTACTTTTTGTTCTGATTCCAGTGATTGACTTTACTTGAAATTTGCAGCAAAAGAGCAAAAGAAAATTAGTGTCCATACTACATTTGTTTTGTGTAAATATCTGGAGTAGAATATTTACACAAATAAAACTCCTTTGAATCAACCTTGTATAACACAAGGTGTTAAGTTCATGTGTATTAGATATTATGTGCTGTTATTAAGTATCCAGAATCAATTAAAGGTCAAGTATTAATTGTCCTGAATGTCATGAGGGAAAATTGAATGTTAAAAAATTGAAGTTTAAATTAAAAAAAAATTTTAAAGGCCATTAGACTTCAAATTTCTCTCCTTCAGTCTTTTTTTTTTTTTTTTTTTTTCATGTTTCTGATTGAAATATCTGAAAAAATGTAGGGCATATGTGATAATTTCAAAATTTCTTCAAATTCTCAAAAATATTTGAAAAATACTACAAAAATAGCCAATACTTTTATCTACTCTCATAATTGTGCAATATAAGTACATTTATTCTATTAAAAGACATAAAATATGTTCTTTGTTAAAGATACAATTGCATTAAAATATGAAACACAAACTGAGTCTATCTCTTTAAGTAGTTTTATTCAAATGCAGCATCATTCTAGCCTAGAACAATTCCTTGCACAAACTGTAATTTAGTGAAGTCAAGGACAGATTTTAATCAAGGTCAGATTTTAATTCCTGCATACAATATAGTTTTATATTCACAAACATCCTTTTATACCTAGGGAATTTTTTGTCACGATCATAAAGTTTTCAGGTGACAATGTAATAATCAATAAATGTATTTCCTTTCCTCCTATTAGGACAACAACTCAAAAGTTGTGATAATGATGAAAAATTAACTCAGCTCTTAAATTAATTACCTGCAAATAAAATTCTCATTTTAGAGTAATAGTGCCTGTCACTTGGCAGTCATTAAGGCATAGTAATTGGTATAATATTTTGAAAAAAATATGATGATAAATACTCATTTTCTTTAATTCATGATGTTGTCTTGCTTCACAACCACTAAATCACTGAGTTTTAGTGTATGAGAGAAAGAGCAATAACGAATATGGTAATATATTTATTGCTTAGTTTTTAACTGTCAGTTTTGATATTCTGATTTCATACTCTGATTATAGTCTTATCCAAGAGGCATAGACAGAGAGAAAATAGTCTTGTCTAATTGCAAGAGTTAATTTTATATATCAAGAGATAATCTCGGTGAACTCAGAAATTTTTACTGAGTCAGACCTTAAATAGACCTTCACGCTTTGTTTTTTGATAACAATTTTACATTTTTGTCTAGGATAGTTGCTAATCCTATCCCAGACTATAAGTCACCTTTGGTCTTTGCCAACCATGGCAATTGCTTTCCTTTGTGCCAGGTACTCGCTTGTCCACTTCTGGAGTTGGAGGTGACATGAGTCAATGCAAGTGATGTTTAAGGGCTGGCATGTAGGGGACTTCTGAGAAGTTTTGGTTGTATTCAGGTAAAAAGGAAGATCTTCTATGCCATAACATCTCAATTTTCTGCTAGGAAGGTAATGTGAGTGAAACTCATAATTAGGTAATGCACCTAAAACAAAAAATCAGCCACACTGAAGAGACCGGAAGCATGGGGGACATACCAAGGGTCATTCTGTAGTATTATTAGGAGAGAAAAAGCTTTGATTAGTTGAAGTCACCTTCACCTGTATTTACAGTACTAGAAGTTTAAGACATTTCTAATGGAAAGTCCTCCAAATATGGAATTTAATATTATAAAGAAAATCAACCATAAGCTACTTTGTATATCCCAAACTCTGGTTGAGGGGAGGCAGTGGAAAAAAAATTATCAAGAAAAATTATTGACTAAGATTAGAACCCCAATATTCTTCAATGCTCAGGTTAATTATTTTATTCCAGACAATGAGGGTAAGAAAAATGACGAAGTTCATGTTATCGCTAGTCACTCACCTGAAACGATTATCTGCATTACTCAGAGCCCAGAGCTAACGTCTTTCAGCATGGCAGAGTACAGAGCCCAGTGAGCAAAGAACAGAAGTAAAAAGCAAATACAATTGATAACAATAAACAAACACACAAAAAATGATACCCAGCTTATAGACTATTTCTAGAGAACATATTTGGCTTTAATTCTTTAAATGGACCATATATGAATATCTGGAAATCTTGATAAATGAGAATATATAGTTGTTAAAAACCCTCACGTCTGAAGCACAATGAGAAATTAATATTCATTCCCTGAAATTACCCCAAGCTTCCAAATCTGTACCATTTGGTGAGAAAACTGACTACTATCCAAATTGAAGATCCTCCAATTCCTAATTCATGGATGGCCTTGAAGGATAGTGAACAGATAACCAACAACTCCCCCAAGCTGGATTCCTTGTCTAGAAAAACCAATGCCAGTTTCTCAGGAATGGAGTTATAATTTACCCCATAAGTCCAGAGGTCCAGAGCGGCCAAAGACAAAAGAAAGACAGTCTGAATGACAGCTCTAGCTGTAGTAACAGGTTTTACCACGTTTCTAGAAGGGGGATTGGCAGACTTTTCCTGTAAGAAGCTAAATGTAGTAAATATTTTAGATTTCATAGGTCACCTACCAGATGCATCACTTATTTTTCTTTCTTTTTCCCTACATTCCTTAAATTTATAATAACTATAGCTCAAAGATATTCATAAACAGGTGAGGGAACTGGAGTTAGCCATACTCGTTGAATGACCCTTTATTTAGCAGATATCAGTCTTGAAGAACTGGTTATTCCCTCCTGTTGAGGGGAAAAAGTAAGGACATTTTACTTTATGGTGACCCTCTGGTATCCTAAGAGTACATAAGCAGATCTTGTTTATACACATCATGGGCTGAACCACATGTGTGCAGTTCATGTATCTGTCTAGATCTATGAATTTATACTCTCTGGGCAGAGCAGGCTTCTAGAGGACAACTCTTGTCTTGTGTCAGGGAGCAGGGTGGCCTTTTTCCCCATATTTTTTTCTACTGACCAGCATGCCACTGTGGCTTTAGAAAGTCAACAACACGATGCCTTGTATGCTGTACATTCTTCTCACATCTCACTGAGAAACTTCTTACATTTTCTCTGAAGCAACCTGGCAGAATGGATTGTTAGCTCTTTAACAAAATCTTAAGATTTCTTATTTTTCTTTCTCAATTTCTTGTCCCCTAATTTCTCTATCCCTGGCTTGATTCTTCCTTTGTTAATTATTATCACATAAATATTTTCCTTAGGTTTTGTTTTTTTTTTTCCTAGAATGTTCAGATAGAAAACACAACCAAAGCATCCCTGATTCCAAGTCATATTAAAGAGAAGAACAAAGGGAGACTCAATGGATAAATCCAACCCACTGAACACTGGAAGTCCACCCTGGGAAGGAAGGAGGAAACCAGATGCCAACGTATGCAGTTCTCCCATCTTCCTTCTAAGTAATTCGTAAAGTATGGGGGGAGTAAAAAGGGCCAAATTGTTCGGGAGGAAAGTGGCAAAATAATGCTGGAAAGTGTCACATAATTTTGAATCCTAGAGGAAAACTGCCTAGCATGTTTGCCACAATGCAGAGACCAAAGTTAATGTGTCTGGGGACACAGGAAAGTCCTGAGCTTGACCAGATCTCCCCATTTCCAATTAGAGGTGGTCCCTAATTAGGGATAGTCAGGTATTTCTGAATGCTCAACGTGTGAAGCTTAGAGGACAACAGCACTTGTTACCTGACAGGGTGAGCAGGGTTACGGACAATGAGCCACAGAGATGGCCGGCCAGCCTCGTCCAGGAGCAATAACGGGAAGGAAAGAATGTTGACAGCTGTCACTGCTGTTTTCACACACCAAGATTATAAGTGCTTTTAAAAAGTCGATACTTCAATTTTGATTATGTGATATATATTTAAAGAGACAGAATGCTTTTGGAGGATCGAGGACTTAAAACATTCCCCAGTATTTGAAATGTGTCAATATTTTATACTCAGTATTAAATCTTATTGATATAAATTTGCTCCCGCAACTTAATTTTTTTTTTCTCTTTCTCTCTGTTAGGTATTAATGTTGTAAAAATTCCGGAATACATTATCTATTTCTATTTTTATTATAGATGCTTCTTAGCTTGTCATGTGTAGCCCCCTCACAAACCCACAAAGTTGAAACTATCATAAGTCAAAAATAGAGTTAGTACACCTAACCTGCCCACACCATAGTTAGGTGACACAGGGCATTGTTGACTACCAGTTGTTCCCTTGCGATTGTTGTTGAGAGCTGAGCTCAAGGCTGCTGCCCAGTGTTACAAAAGAATATCATCAGGTATTTCACCAGCCCAGGAAAACTTGATAATTCAATGTTTGAAGTATGGTTTTTATTGAAAGCCTATCACAAAGTCAAAAAATCATAAGACTAATAATTATCTTAAGTCTACCAGTGTAAAGAACCATCTGTATTGTGCTTTTGTGTGGTGTTGCATGAATTTTCTCCATTCCTTTTGGTAGTCTCTCAATGCGACTATGTTACATAAAATGTACTGAGCCATCCAGGAGCATGTGGCAGGGTGAAACCTCCCAAGGTCGATGAGGGACAAGTATACATTTCTGAGTTACTCAATACAAGACAGTTTTAAAACGTGTAGAAGTTATGAATGAATAAAGTATGTACTGGAAGGTATAATAATTTTTGTAAAGTGCAGCCAAGAATGTCTCTTTCTATAATAGCTATTGAATTTACAAACACAATTAAGGAGAGCTACTAGGCTCATGCATCAATTGGAACTGAAGTCTTTACTGAAAATTCCCATTAGTGTCAAAAGCAAGAAACAAGAGCAAGTTTTACTAACATCGTTAGATTTTCTAATGTAAGGGGAGATAGCAATGAAATTTCTGTTGAATGCAACCACATGGTAGTTTTAACAAATTACTATAGACACAACATATCTGTAATGTTCACTTATCTGGAATTCACGTATTCATAAAACTATATCATGCCTAAGAGGGAAAAATAAATATGCCACACGAGATAGGAAAAATTCTAAATATAATCAATTTTTTTGCTCATTATTCTCTGTTTTCATAACAAACAGTACTCCCTCTTTTAAAGACACTTTATTAATTTTTGGTTATATCATTGCTAAAACCAGAAAATTTTTATCTTGTAATATTTGAATGTGTAGAATGGAGTGAGGCAGGAGAAAATAGGAAGTGAAAAGAATGTTATGGAATTGTAATGCATAAAGCTAGATGAGGAAAATGCATCTGAAATATAGAAAACAATAAACCATATACTATGTAATACGTAATGAAAGAGGATTTCTTATTTTTATAAGTGCACATCATAGTTCATAGAGCTAAGAGATGCCAAATAACTTGCCTGCATTATCTGACTTAAATTTATTTAAATCAACTTAAATTTTATTATGTTATTCTAAAGTTCTTGTTTTTTTATTAAATAAAGTAGTGCCTCAAGGATGCATCAATGTTTCCTTAAAAATAATCTTGTCATTGATTTACTTAGCATAAATGAAAAACTGTAAAATTAAGAAAAATGTACCTTCCATTTTTCGTATTTTTGCAAAACTTCTTTTGAAAACATTTGTCCTTTCAGCAAGCTGGATTTTATCATTAGTTCTTCAATTTAATAATATTTACCTTAACAAGCTATTCATCTGATGGATAAGTTTTATGTCATTTCTCAACTTGTATTAAAAACAATACAGACTTTGAAGAATCTAAATTAAGACAGGTCTCAATATTTTTGCTGATGGAAATGAAATGTCACAGTATTATAAGATATGTGAAACCTCTTAAAACAAAGACTTAAACTTTTTTTCTCTGACCTTTCAGAAATAAGCCTATGATATATTTGCCGTAGATTACCTCATTTATCAACTTACAAGTTTGTAAATCAAGGTTATGATAAACACACTGAAATGCATTTACATAAGCATGTGCATGCTCTCGTTGTTCCTTTTACTTTCCCAGCATACATATGTGTCTAAATATATGCAGTAAAATGCATAAGTGCTCAGGACCTGTGGAACTGAGAATCTTACCCCAGCTGTCTGTAACGTGTGCAGGCTTCCAAGACCCCTTAGCCTGGTCCTGTCTTCAACTCAAAATAATGTCTATATACACCTTTGTGACAGTTGCTCTTTTATCTCACTCTTGTTCACTTTCTTTCACTCTCTAACACACACACAGACACAGTCCTGTCTTAGAAAGTGCACTAAATAAAAAGTAGCTACCACAATATGGATCTAGAAATCCTTCCCAAATGCTCCTCACACTCCCAGTGTGAAGAAGGTTTCTTCTTGTACATATATCACCTCTATTCTTGAATATGGCAGATTGTGCTAGAATCTACTATATAGGTATAACAACATGCTCCCATTTTTAACCTCGCATGCAGGAGGCCAAGGATTCAGTTCCTACTACCATACACAAAAAAGTCAATTAATAAAGTAAAAACAAGTATTTCACAATTAATTCATGTACTGAAACAGAACAGAGCGCTCCAAAAATATCTATGAATCTTATATTATATATATATATATACTAGTTGAAATAAATTGATTTTAAAAATGTCATCAGAGTCAATTTTGTTAAATTATGTAGAAATCTATTGCATACAAAAATAAATGTGGAGATATTCTTGTTGAAAATAGGAGCCACGTTTTCTTGGTTTCCCACTGCACCCCAGTCCAGAGTTACGCAGGTAACTCTAAGATACAAAATTTCAAAACTTATTTCACTGTAGGAAAAAGGATCCTTTTTTGAATCTGCAAGTTAAATTGCAGCTGAAAACTAAAATTGAGAATATTCTTTTAATATATTGACATGTAATGTATGGGGACATCAAGTCAGTATTTGCTGAATCCAAGAAATTTATAAAAAAATTTTTCATAAGACAAAATCCCAAATTTTAAAATAAGATTATGAAGGATCTTTCTTCAGACATTTTTTTTGAGGGGGATTGGCTTATTTTACTTAGCGTGACATTCTCCAATTCCATCCATTTATTTGCAAATGCCATAATATCATTCTTTATGACTGAATAATATTCCATTGTGTATATATGCCACTGTTTCTTTATCCATTCATCTGTTGAAGGGCATCTAGGTTAGTTCCACAATCTAGCTATTGAACTGCTATAAACATTGATGTGGCTGCGTTTCTGTAGTATGCTGATTTTAAGTCCTTTGGGTATGAAACGTGGAGTGGGATAACTGGGTCAAAAGGCAGGTAACCCTAACCAAAGGCTGAATATTTTCCCTGATAAGTGGAGAATGATATATAATGGGGGTGGGACGGTTGGGGAGTGAGAGAAGAATGGAGGAACTTTGGATTATGTAAAGGAAAATGAGAGGGAGTGGGGTATGAAAAATGGTGGAATGAGACAGACATCATTACCCTATGTACATGTATGATTACATGAAAAGTATGAATCTAAATCATGTACAACCATGGAAACAAAATGATGTACCCCATTTATACACAATGAATCAAAATGTAGTCTGTAAAAAATTTAAAAAATAAATAAATTTAAAAAAAAAGAAGGATACTTCTTCTATAGATACAAAGGTATACAAAATCTGTCAACCATATTATTCAGTTTGGAACCCAAGAATGAATCACTCTTAGGATAATGATTTTCAGTAATGCACATTTTAAACCTTTAAAAAATTTTAAAGTCATTATTTAACATCAATCTATATATTCTATCTTCCACACACAGAAGACATTAAAAATTAAAGGTGGCCAGCATATTTACAAGCAAAAATTCTTAATCGTTATTCTTAAATTCTTTGCAGTATGTGTCAATATTAGCCCATAGGGATGTTGCAAACACTAGTCTAATGGAAACAAAGGGAAGAGATAGCTCTACTTATTGTACTTTTATTCCAAGGAAATACACTAGATTGTGTACAATTAATATATCAATTATCAAAAAATCCTTTAATTGCTACAAAAATCTTTAGTCAGCATTTTTATTGCAAAATCTATTTTCATACAACATTAGAACATATAAAGTTTACTGCTAAATTGCAGCTTTTATTCTCATTAACTTTGAGATGTTGCATATGTCAAAACCAAATCTGTACTTAGAGGTGTTCAAAGCTTCACTCTTCATTATGTATACAACCTAGCAGTAAACTTAGGCTAATGTACTTACAAAAAAGTGATAATTACTAGTTAAGAAAATATGCTTCAGTCATTAAAAAACAAATTTCCCCTCTTAACACATATTTTTTCTCTTTCCTATATGATCATATATTTATTTAAGTAATGATCTAAGGTTCATATTTCCTGGCAGAAAAAAAAAGTCACATTGGTACCTGCTGGGAAAACCCCATACAAAGGGCACTAAAACAATTATAAACCATAAATATACAAAGAGAAACAAATTGAAGAAGATGCAACTTACATTTTCATTGATTCCAAGACTTTTAGAGGAAGTGGAGGGGAGATGGTAAGCTTTTTTTTCTCAAAGTGATTAAAACTCCATGTTGAATAATAGTAATAGTAATTCCATTATAGTAATACTATTTTATTTTAGTATCTCTCTATTAAGTTATTATCGGCATGGAAATGTTTAAAGGATTTAATTGTCTTTTAAATATTATTTCAATTGAAAATTAACTATTTGTAATGCTTTTTCTTGAAAAGGATAATTTTTAAATTATTAAAATACAATTAAATATGTTAATATTTAAAGATTATCTTTCATTTTGGGGGTGTCATTCTACACAAAAACTAAATCATTTCTGGAAAATTATGTATCCACGAGTAGGTGTGGGTGGGTGTTATGAGTTATATATGCATAGCTAATCTATAACCCTAAAGTTGATTTTAGTAAACTCATTTTTATTCCCAATTTGACATTTTCATCTTCAAACCATCTGCCTTTATCTGTGTACCCAGGAAAAGAAATCATAATATTTTAAGCACTTAAATATGCCAATCATTAGGCATTAAAACATCAAGAAATAATACTACCTCAATATTTAAAAATAATAATAACATCAGACATTTTAAAGTGCTCATAAAATGAGAAAATGGTTCTATTTGTTTCTCTTAATATAATTTTCAGGCATTTCTATTATTAGAGTATTTTAACTCTTGAAACATTCAGAATTTCTAAAAGCAAGTGATTTTATTTTAGGATTTTTATTGGACTGTGTTTTTACTTACTTTTTGGAGGTTCACCTTCATATTTTGAATTGATGTGAAATTTAAAATGATTTCTGTCTACCTGACAGAGTTGTGAAGATTTCAGGTGAAAAATATAGCCTCTCTTTCATTTTAGAGACACATCAATATGCTAGACATATACTAGGTACTTAGCAAAAGTTTGGAAATAGTAATAAAATAAGGAAGATTTTTCTAAATATTATAAATTCATGGAAAATGTAAGTTAGAAACCGAAGCAATGATAATTTTATGTATACATGTATATAATTGACACATTCTAAAATAGATTACTATCTCTCAGATTCAAAGTAATTCAAATAAAAACAAGGATTTATTTACAGAAGGGACATTCTTTTTTTTTTTTTTCTGGGATGTCTTAAGTGAGGTGGAAGACTGCAAATAAATACACGAATCTTTATAAAGACAGTTCAAGGGCAAAAGGGACATTCTTGAAAGTGAATGTGAAAATTATAATATTCTTTGCTGAAAACACTGATAATAATAACATATATTATAAAATACAAAGTAGTATTATTCAACTATCAATATTATAAAAATTGTTACAACTAAAATTTACTTGTGAGTGCCGTAATACAAATGCAGCAATCCAATAACCAAACTGCTTTCCTAATTCAGCATCCAATATTTCTATTGGGTATTCAAGGAGTTTATTATATAATGGAGATAACATTTCTGAAATCTGTTAATGCATTTTTCTTCTCTGGATTATTTTGTGGGTGCTTTTCTGTCATCCATTCATCCAGAGACAAGAATGTCACAGGAAATAATGAAATTATTATAATTATTATTGCCATACTCTACTGGAAAATGTAACTTCTTTAGCTCTTATTTTCCAAAATAGATTTTTAATTTGCAAGAAGGAAATAGTTGTGTGGTTCAGAACTTTTTTGTGAAATGTTTTTCTTTTTTTTTCCCACTCCAGTATCACACATATCAAGAAACAAATCTGGATAATCTTGTTATGGTGATGACTGAGTAGCTTTTGTTGTAGAAAGAATGCCAAGGAGAGCAATTGTAAACTTTAGGTGAAAGATAAAATTCAGCTGTTCAAAAGTCCTGAAGATTAATCAACTCATAAAATTCAGCTGTTCAAAAGTCCTAAAGATGAATCAACTCACACAAAAATGGGATGAAATGTTATTTTAGGACAAAAGTAAGCACACTATTTCAAAGTGTCATTTTATTGGGTTGTTCTCTTCAGGCACCCAACCCTTGAGTGAACCTTCCCTGTAGCTCAGAGAATCCAGAGCACAAAGAAGATGATATCTAGGTAGGAAATACTCACATTTCACAAGACGAAATAGAAAGAATAAGCCTGTAGAAATTAACGTGCTAATTTCAAGATTAATTATTCAACTTTAGCAATCAGAATGGTATATTATTTAAAAAGATTGGCAAAGAGATCAAATGAAGAAAAGAGTGTTGAAAAAATTTATATAAAATCTAAGTTGATTCACCAATTAATGCCCTATTATAATTAGTTAGGAAAATTAAAAGTTGTTCAAAAACTGCCTCAGATAGACTGGTTATATGAATGGAAAGGAGTAAGCATTGTAACTAACACATGTGTTAGTTAAATCACAGATTAATTGTGAACCATGAGGTCTGAAAATCCTGGTGAAATTGTAGGAAAGAAAATCTTGTAATAGTGAATGAGAGAGATGCTAAAGAATGACACAAAAGGAAGTTACTAAGGAAAATATTGATTAATTAGAGCATACCAAAATAAAATTTCCTTCTCTTCAAATGTATTGAGATAAATTTGAAAGACATAACCTGGATAATATACTTATTATACATATATGTGATAAAGGTCTCACTTTCAGAAGAGCTGCAGAACTGCTATTCAATAAAAATGGGTATCTAGAAAAATATACTACAAAAGGAAGGGCTGGGGAGATAGCTCAGTTGTTAGAGTGCTTGCCTTGCAAGCATAAGGCCCTGGGTTCAATCCCAGCACCACAAAAAAAAAAAAAAAAAAAAAAAAAAGATATAGGAATGACCACTAAGCCCTTCTACCCCCAACTAAGTTGCTCAAAATCATTAAATATCAGGAAACTACAAGGGAATCCCAGTATACATCTATAAGAATGATTAAAATATCAGTGTTTGGAACAAATATGAAGTACTTGGAAATCTCTCACATTGCTGGGTATGGTGTAAAATATCATAGTTATTTGGGGAAACATTAGGAGTTTCTTATAAATTTCAGCACATACCTACCCTATGAACCAGGAATTCTAAATTCCAGGTATTTATTTAAGCACAGAAAAAACCATGTTCACAAAACCCTGTACTGGACTGTTGAATTTTGTTCACAACTGCATCAGATTGGAAACCAACCAAATGTTCATCAGCTGGAAAATAGAAAAACCAATGGTCCTGTATTCCTGCAACAGAATTGTACTCAGGAAGAAAAAGCAGAAAACCTTTGCACTGGAGCACACAACGTAGATGAATTCCTAGAGAAGGATATTATGGGTCTTTCTGGGCTGATAGAAATGCTAGTGCATTTCTATGCTAATTTTCACCAGCCAAGGACTTAAACAGGGAAAGCCAGAGCTGCCGTGCAAGGTATGGCATCCAGATTACAGACTTCCATTGCTTCATTTCTGTCCATGTGAAGCTTTACCTCACAAACACATGTTGAAGCCTGGTATACTGAAAATGGAGAGTTTCAACATGAATGACAGTCAAAATTATCAAGTAAGTGTGCGCCTAAGTGAATTAGGTCCCCTTGAACATGTAGTGTAATAAGAAGTGAGGAGGGAAAGATTGACGTGTGTGTGTGTGTGTATAGGCTCTTTCCTAATGCTGTCAGGCGTGACTAGAAAAGCAATGATAAGACACTAAAACAATTAATAACTTGGTGAGAAAATCAGAATAAGACTTGCTTTATACTCTACTAGGTTTCCCATGGGAAAAATTCAGGCCACCTCAGAAAATATTTGCACTCCACTGCGTATGCGTTGAAACTAAAATTGTGTACATGAAGTACGTGCAGGTTTTCCAGTGTCTAAATGACTTGTCAATAAAACTTTTTATTTAAATCATTGGGAGAGGATACAATAGTCCTCCAAAGAGAGAAAAAAATGGCATCCAGAAAGATCTTTGACTCCCAAGTCCTTACGGCCTGGCTATTAGTAATTAAGTTCTATCATCACTTATTTTCTAAGATTGATACTTATATTTTATTATAATTACATTGATAGTAAAGAAAGATCATTTTCTCATGTATGGCAAACATTATTCTGCTAATTTATTGGAATACTTTATTTCACCAACCGAAAATCTGGGGAATGATGTAGGTAATACATGTGTAGAAATGAAACATTTAATCCCATATCCACATGGAAAAGTGGAGAAAATAAGCTGTAAATTTTGTGCGTAAAGGGAAAAGTAAGGCCAGGGAAGAGAATGAGGCCAACCTCTATTAGGTGCTTACTATGTGCAAGAAATTATGAGACCACTTTTCATTTCATATTCCTGGTTACATTCCATAGATAATTTAAAGTTGCCTGAAACAGAATGAGCAATAACATAAATACCTGTGAAGAAAATAATAAAATAGCAGAGCAACAACATAAAATTAAAATAGAAAGTCCATAATAAGGTTTTACACCAAGATGCTGGAAATTTTTCGTTCTAAGTGATGTTTCATATAAAAACAAAATGTTCACCTGGTGAATAATAATATTGTCATTATCCCTAAGCAGAAAAATATATAGTTCCTTAGGGGCAATCATGGATTTTGGCTGAACTGAGAGAAAATATTTATCTCTATGTCAAGTTAGACAATGTCTAAAACATTAAATGGTGTATGGAATTACAAGGCCATGTATTGAATAATCACTCAGTGGTAGCTGAGGGCAAATCCTAGACATATAAAGTGAATGCAAATCTATTGGGTTACACAGATAATGATGTTTAAAGAGATTTAGTATAACCAAGGATTTAGGACCATAAGTGACAAAATTACCAGGTGCTAACATTTATGCATACATTCAATCATTCATTTTGAGAATATCTATTACTTGTGAAACACTGTAAAATTCACTGTGGTCATAATAACAAACAAAATGTAGAACCACCTTCTTCCTTTACTGAGCTTCCAAACTAGGGGCTGGAATCCAATAGATAAGAACTAGTCAGTAAATTTAAATTAATTAAATAGGAAGCATTGTTCTAGATGAGAGAATTAGGAATAAATAGTAGTGTCTGGGTCCCAAATTTATGAATGCGGATTTAATTAAGATTATAATTCCTCAAAAGTTTTCAAATGACAGAAAACAGAACAAAATCTGATGGAATTGAAACTCTTGGGAGATAGTAAATCCAGCCCACATTCAAGGCAAAGATCTCTCCCATATGTCTTTTTATTTTGGTTACGGTTTAGGATACCAATAGCCCTGGCTTTCCCGGAACATTTCTGGCCGAATGATAAATAAAGTTGCTATCACTCTTAAAGTATTTGGAAAATGAATTATATGATTATATAGTCAATCTTCTTGTACTAGAAATGATTTGCTCCTAATCATTACTATCAAATCCTTCTGAAAGAGACTTGAAATCTAGATTCCCCAAAATATGTAATGGATGAAGAAGGAATCTTTGTATCCATGGTTGATTCCAGATATATTCCAATTCTGATGACTCGCTCTTGAATTTAGGACCTAAAGTATTTTTTAATTCTAATAAATTTATTAAATATTTTTCCAATTTAAATCTTGTACATGCTAATTAGAGTTAAAAAGACAAGCTACCAAATAAGAAAATAAGCCTTCAGAAATCTAAAGTGGGGTTTCTGCACAAATTTGTTTCATGAAATATTCAAATTCAGAGTAAATATTAGACTAAATATATTCTTTCCAACTTTAATGATGTCAGTGAAAAATGTCTATTAGATCAAGAGGGAAAAGTGTCTTGTTTTGTAGTATCACAGATATTCAACAGACAAAATGTTTATAAGTATTAGCATTTATCTTACACTATAGTTAAAGTTCTTGATAAAATTTAACTTCTTTCTGCTAAAATTTGAAGAAATACTAGTTTCTTTTAAAAGATATATCAGTGGAGTTTCAAGATGGCGGACTAGAGGGTAGCTGCATTTCATATTGCTCCAGGACTCAGGATTCAAAAGAGGATATATTGAGAGACTTGGGACCAACTCAAAGCTGCTGAGTGAGTCTCTCCCGTTGGGGAGGCGTCCTGGATGGTGTGGTAGTCCCAGAACCCAGGGAACTTGGTGAAGTAGAGTTGCCCAACGAGACACCCCTCCCCTCGCTGGAGCAGTGAACTCGGACAACTGGGAGCATCGTAGAGGAGGCTGCTCAGCACAGCACTTGGACTCGGAGCAACCACTGGGGCTCCGGGCGGCTGTCTAGAGGAGTAGCTGCATGGCGAGCTGTTTGGACTCAGAGCAACCACTCCTGAACACCGGGGCCTGCCCGGAGGAGTAGGAGGAGGAGCACGGCGGGTCGCTTGGACTCGGAGTGACTACACCGGAGCTACAGGTGGATGCCAGAGGAGGAGCTGCACGGCGAGCTGTTTGGACTCAGAGTGACCGCTCCTGAACACTGGTGGGGGGGCGCTGCCCGGAGGAAGAGGAGGAGTGCAGCAGGTCACTAGGACTCGGAGTGATTGCATCAGAGTTCCAGGCAGTTCCAGAGGAGGAGGTGAGTGATGACTTGTTTGGAATCAAAACGACTGCTCCTGAACACCGGGGGGTTGCCCGGAGGAGGAGGAGGAACGGGGTGGGTCACTTGGACTCGGAGTGACTGCCCAGGGCTACAGGTTGTTGGCGGGAGTAGGAGGCACACAGTGAGTTGCTTGGACTCCTAGTGACCGCACCGGAACACCGGGCAACTGTCTGGAGGAAGAGGCATGCAGCAGGTCGCTGGAACTCGGAGCGACTGTATGGGGCTCCAGGTGGCTGCTCAGAGGAGGGGCTGCATAGCCAGGCGATTAGGTGCAGAGCAGGGTCCCAGGACCTAGGAGGCTTCTTGGTGGAAGAGCCACACAGAGACACGCTTAGGGGCGGAAAGAAGGTTCCAGGACTGCGGGCAGATTCTCTGAGGAGAGGCAACCTAAGGAGACTCGTCTGCGAAGGGTGAGGCTCCCAGGCACAGGAGGTAGGTCCGGGCCCCTGGGAATGTTGCAGAGGAAGGCAGACCAGCCCAGGTGGTAGTTGTAGATTGAAGGGAACCTCTAAGAGGGTAACTGACCAGTGAGACCTCCCCCCTGGGTGAGTCCTTCCTGCCGGGTGAGGTTTTCCCACAAGGACGGTAAAACCAGAGACACAGGCCCAAACAGGCCTTGCCTCAGCCCGCAGCCTAGATCCCCTTTGGATGACCATTGGTCAATAAGTGGAGGCATCTCTGCCAAATAGCAGGGAATATACCCCATCTGAAGGCCACCACCCCTAGAGAGGCAGCTTCCTTGTAGAGCATTGCATTATCAACTTCCTTCAAGACTTCAGGCTACTGAAGAATAAGAGGGGATATACTAGAAATCTTCAGGGACATTATAAGTCAATAGAGGAAATCTGCAATATCTCAGTGGTCCACTGATACCTGAACAATATGAGAAAACAAGGGAAGAAAATGTCTCAAACAAATCTAGATGTTACATCAATAAAATCCAATGACAGCATGGCAGAAGAAATGACAGAAAGGGAGTTCAGAATGTACATAATTAAAATGATCAGGGAAGCAAACAATGGGATGAAAGAGCAAATGCAGGCATTGAACGATGAGATGAAAGAGCAAATGCAGGCATTGAATGATCGCACCAAACAACAGTTAAATGTGCAAATACAGGAAGCAAAAGATCATTTCAATAAAGACTTAGAGATATTGAAAAAAAAAACAAACAGAAATCCTTGAAATGAAGGAAACAATAAACCAAATTAAGAACTCCATAGAAAGCATAACCAATAGGATAGAACACCTGGAAGACAGAACCTCAGATATTGAAGACAGAATGTTTGACCTTGAGAACAAAGTTGACCAAACAGAGAAGATGGTAAGAAATCATGAACAGAATCTCCAAGAACAATGGGATATCATGAAAAGGCCAAATTTAAGAATTATTGGTATTGAGGAAGGCTTAGAGAAACAAACCAAAGGAATGAACAATCTATTCAATGAAATAATATCAGAAAATTTCCCAAATTTGAAGAATGAAATGGAAAATCAAGTTCAAGAGGTTTACAGGACTCCAAATACACAAAATTACAACAGACCCACACCAACGCATATTATATTGAAAATACCTAACATACAAAATAAAGACAGAATTGTAAAGGCTGTGAGAGAAAAGAAAAGAATCAAATTACATTCAGGGGGAAACCAATACGGATATCAGCAGAGTTTTCAATCGGGACCCTAAAAGCTAGAAGGGCCTGGAACAACATATACCAAGCCCTGAAAGAAAATGGATGCAAAACAAGAATCTTATACCCAGCAAAACTTACCTTCAAATTTGACAATGAAATAAAATCGTTCCATGATAAACAAAAGCTAAAAGAATTTGCAAAAATAAAGCCAGCATTACAGAACATTCTCAGAAAAATATTCCATGAGGAAGAAATGAAAAACATAGAAGCAAATCAGCAAAGGGAGGAATTATCCTAAAGGAATAGTCAAATAAAGGAGGAACCAAGTCATGTCAAAAAAATAAATTAATTAATTTAAAAAAATGAACCAAATGACCAGGAATACAAATCATATCTCAATACTAACCCTGAATGTTAATGGCCTGAATTCATCAATCAAAAGACATAGACTGGCAGATTGGAATAAAAAGAAACATCTAACAATATGTTGCCTGCAAGAAACTCACCTCATAGAAAAAGATAACCATAAACTAAAGGTGAAAGGATGGGGAAAAACATACCATGCACATGGACTCACCAAAAAAGCTGGAGTGTCCATCCTCACTTCAGATAATGTGGACTTCAAGCCAAAGTTAGTCAGAAGGGATAAAGAAGGACATTTCATACTGCTTAAGGGAAGCATAAATCAGCAAGACATAACAATCATAAACATCTATACCCCAAAGAGTGGCTCATCCATGTATGTCAAACAAATCCTTCTCAATTTCAGAAACCAAATAGACCATCACACAATAATACTAGGTGATTTTAACACACCTCTCTCACCACTGGATAGATATTCCAAACAAAAATTGAATAAAGAAACCATAGATCTCAATAACACAATCAATAATTTAGACTTAACTGACATATATAGAATATACCATCCAATCAAGAGCGAATACACATTCTTCTCAGCAGCACATGGATCCTTCTCTAAAATAGACCATATATTATGCCACAAAGCTACTGTTAGCAAATACAAGAAGATAGAGACACTACATTTCATTCTATCAGATCATAATGGATTGAAGTTAGAAATAAATGAAAGAGTAAAAAGCAGAAACTACTCCAACAACTGGAGATTAAACAATATGGTATTATATGATGAATGGATAACAGAACATATTAGGAAGGAAATTAAAAAATTCTTAGAGGTAAATGAGAACAAAGACACATCATATCAAAATCTCTGGGAAACTATGAAAGCAGTTCTTAGAGGAAAATTTATTTCATGGAGCGCATTCAATAAAAGAAATAGAAATCAACAAATAAACGACCTAACAGTACAGCACAAAGCCCTAGAAAAAGAACAGACCAACACCAAAAGTAGTAGAAGACAGGAAATAGTTAAACTCAGAGCTGAAATCAACGAAATTGAAACAAAAGAAACAATACAAAAAACTGACAAAATAAATACTTGGTTCTTCAAAAAAAAAAAAAAATTGATAAACCTTTAGCCACACTAACAAAGAGAAGATGAGAGAAAACCCAAATCACCAAAATTCAGAATGAACAAGGAAATATCACAACAGAAACAATTGAAATACAAAACATAATTAGAAGCTATTTTGAAAATCTATACTCCAACAAAATAGAAAATGTCGAAGACATCAACAGGTTTCTAGAGACATATGAATTGCCTAAACTGAACAAGGAGGATACACAATTTAAATAGACCAATTTCAAGTAATGAAATAGAAGAAGTCATCAAAAGCCTACCAACAAAGAAAAGTCCGGGACCAGATGGGTTCTCAGCCGAGTTCTACAAAACCTTTAAAGAAGAACTCATTCCAATACTTCTCAAAGTATTCCATAAAATAGAAGAGGAGGGAACCCTCCCAAACTCATTCTATGAAACCAATATCACCCTGATACCTAAACCAGATAGAGACACATTGAGGAAAGAAAATTTCAGACCAATATCCTTAATGAACATCGACGCAAAAATTCTGAACAAAATTTTAGCAAATCGCATACAAAAACATATTAAAAAGATAGTGCACCATGATCAAGTGGGTTTCATCCCAGGGATGCAAGGTTGGTTCAACATCAGGAAGTCAATAAATGTAATTCACCATATCAATAGACTTAAAGTCAAGAATCACATTATTATTTCAATAGATACAGAAAAAGCATTTGATAAAATACAGCACCCCTTCATGCTCAAAACACCAGAAAAAATAGAGATAGTGGGAACATTCCTTAAAATTGTAAAGGCCATCTATGCTAAGCCCATGGCCAATATCATTCTAAATGGTGAAAAACTGAAAGCATTCCCCCTAAAAACTGGAACAAGGCAGGGATGCCCTCTTTCACCACTTCTATTCAATATCATCCTTGAAACTCTAGCCAGAGCAATTAGACAGACCAAAGAAATTAAAGGGATATGAATAGGAAAAGAAGAACTCAAACTATCCCTATTTGCTGATGATATGATTATATACTTAGAGGAACCAGGAAATTCCACCAGAAAACTTTTAAAACTCATAAGTGAATTCAGTAAAGTAGTGGGATGTAAGATCAATGCACATTAATCTAATGTATTTTTATACATAAGTGATGAATCTTTGGAAAGAGAAATTAGGAAAACTACCCCATTCACAATAGCATCGAAAAAAATAAAATACTTGGGAATCAATCTAACAAAAGAGGTGAAAGACCTCTACAATGAAACTACAGAACACTAAAGAAAGAAATTAAAGAAAAGCTTAGAAGATGGAAAGATCTCCCATGTTCTTGGATAGGAAGAATTAATATTGTCAAAATGGCCATACTACCAAAAGTGCTATACAGATTCAATGCAATTCCAATTAAAATCCCAATGATGTACCTTACAGAAATAGAGCAAGCAATTATGAAATTCATCTGGAAGAATATGAAACCCAGAATAGCTAAAGCAATCCTCAGTAGAAAGCAGGGGGTATCGCAATACCAGATCTTCAACTCTACTACAAAGCAATAGTAACAAAAATGGCATGGGAATGGTACCAAAATAGAAAGGTAGATCAATGGTACAGAATAGATGACACAGACACAAACCCCAATAAATACAATTTTCTCATACTAGACAAATTGGTCATAAATATGCAATGGAGAAAAGATAGCCTCTTCAAACAATGGTGCTGGGTGAATTGGAAATCCACATGCAACAGAATGATACTAAATCCATATCTCTCACCCATGCACGAAACTCAACTCAAAATGGATTAAGGACCTTGGCATCAAACCAGAGACCCTGCAGATTATAGAAGAAAAAGTAGGTCCAGATCTTCAACATGTCAGTTTAGGACCAGACTTCCTCAACAGGACTCCCATAGCACAATAAATAAAAGCAAGAATCAATAACTGGGATAGATTCAAACTAAAAAGCTTTCTCTCAGCAAAGGAAACTATCAGCAATGCAAAGAAAGATCCTACAGAGTGGGATAAAATCTTTGCCAATCATACTTCAGATAGAGCACTAATCTCCAGAATCTATAAAGAACTCAAAAACCTCTACACCAAGAATGCAAATAATCCAATCAACAAATGGGCTAAGGAAATGAATAGACACTTCACAGAAGAAGATGTACAAGCAATCAACAAACATATGGAAAAATGTTCAACATCTCTAGTAATAAGAGAAATGCAAATCAAAACTACCCTAAGATTCCATTTCACCCCAATTAGAATGGCAATTATCAAGAATACATACTACAGCATACTACAGAGGTACAGCCACATCAATGTTCATAGCTGCTCAATTCACAATAGCCAGATTGTGGAACCAACCTAGATGTCCTTCAATTGATGAATGGATAAGGAAATTGTGGTATATATATATATATATATATATATATATATATATATATATATATAATGGAATATTACTCAGCCATAAAGAATGGTAGAATTATGGCATTTGCAGGCAAATGGATGAAATTGGAGAATATCATGCTAAGTGAGATAAGCCAATCTCAAAAAACTAAAGGACAAATGATATAGCTAATAAGTGGATGATGACACATAATGGGGGGTGGGAGGGGTTAGTGTTAGGGTTTGGGAGGGGGACAAAAATGGAGGAAGGAAGGACTGTATAGAGGGAAAAGAGGAATGGAGGGCGGGGCGAAGGGAAAAAATAACAGAATGAATCAAACAACATTACCCTATGTAAATTAATGATTACACAAATGGTATGCCTTTACTCCATGTACAAACAGAGAAACAACATGTATCCCATTTGTTTACAATAAAAAAAAGATATATCAGTGAGAAATCTACTGAAGGTAAGAGATGGATCCTTAGATATATCCCAGTTTTACTGTAACATGATTGTGTGCACATTTCCCTCTGAAAATTATTTTGAAGCTATTCTGATTAACCTTTGGATTTCATAAATCTTAATGAAGAAATTAAAAAACCTAAGTATTTGTGAATAGTTCATTCAAATGACAAGATAATAAAGAAATCCTGTCCCCATTCCTGATAGAATATTTAAGGTAATTTCATTGTGTTTTCTCTTTGCTTTAATAAGTTTTAAAAGTAATTTAACTCATCATGCATGGCAAATTCAGACCTGCATAATAATATAATGAATTTTGTAGAGTTATATAAAGTTGTAAATTGAGTATTAAATTTTTCATGAGATTAGAGTGGATAAAATTTAGTAGGTAGTTATGTTGGTTTGGAAGAATAGTCTCTTAATAAAGAAAAGGATTTCTCTAAGAACAAGCTTCAAGGCAACAATCTGGCATTTCCCCTTCTTTTTGTCATACTACCAACACCAGACTGACCTATGTGCACTAAATCACAAACCCAGGCTCATAAGTAGGGAATATACTAAATAACAATTTCAGTGATACCAGATGGAGAAAAAAATGTGAAGCATATTCTCTGTGAGATCATGCTCCAGAAAAATTAAATTTAACCAAGAAATTTCAGTGAAATTGGTATTGAAATGGTTCCCAATCTGGTCATCCAATGGGGAACTTCAAAATTCATTCAGGGATAGGTACCTCTGTTTCTCTTTTGAGTCTTCTTGCTACTGCTACAGTACTGATACTGTTCTTTTGTTCCCAATTACATTACTTTATTTTATTATTAAAATGGAGCAAAAGGGAAAATTGCTATGTAAATATCTGATTTAAAAGCTGCTGCATTGTGGGATTATGTAATGGGTTCCACAGTCCATCTCTCACTCCTGCAAGGTGCTCTATGTTCTTGGTGCCCTCCAGCAATATAGCAGTCATGGGTATTGCTCCTCATGTGACCATATCATTAATAACTGAAGCATACCATATCTCTGTCCTACGTGTACCAGAACATGGTTTGGTCGTATATAAAATGGAACAATTTCAAAGTTGAAGGACCTTAAAAATCTTAAGCCTGCTTACTAGTACTAGTACTCCTGTTATTCTAGAGAGAACATATGTTATGCTCAAATTCTCTAATTTTCATCAATGAGGTATCTCAGGGATATTCTCTGAATGGCTAGTGGATAAGGAGCTATTGTCAGAGGCATGTGGACATGCCTATAAAATTTAAGCTCTGTTCTGCCTCCTCAAATAATATAAGCCAGACCTGTCTCAAGGTGGATCATCATCTGATTCCAAAATGAATATGAAGTCAGTGTGCAAATATTCAGGGCTCACATGAAATATCAGTTTGTATCACTCATATTCTCTAACCTTTGGGATTTGGGTCATCCATTTCTATGAATCAGTTCACATCTCATGACATAATTTCAGACATGTTAATTTTTTCTGGAGAAATTTCAAATTCTTATGTTTTGAATGAATCTTTACATTTTATTAAGAAGATTTTATTTTATTTATTATTCAAATATACTATTTACTCTATGATTAGGTCTACCAGTTCTTTTATTGTCAGATTGCAGCAATTAGGCATAAATTAGATTCTTTCCATCTGCCACATGGGAATTCATGTCTTCCAGAAAATGCCAGCATATGTATCAGAGGTCTCCTTGAATGATATCTTAGCACTCATTATTTGTTTTTTGTTAGAATATGTGTGGGCAGCAATTCCAGAGTGTATCTTTTAGGAAATGGAGACTAATGCACATCCCACTTTGATGTTTTTAGTGAAGACCTGCAATAAATGCTTATTGAATGGAAAAAAAAAAACCTCTTTGTCTTCTCTATAATTTCATAGACACTCCCTGGTTCATAAAACATCTGACATTACTTTATTGTGAGTGCTATGATAAAGCACAAATCACTGCTACAAGGTCAGTGTGCAGGTGAGGAAATGGGCTCAGGAACCAAGGCAGTGCCTTGTGGGACAACTACTATCCTGTGTTGTCAGCTTGTGTTTCTGTGACCAAAATACCTGGAAAGAACAACTTAGAGGAGCAAAGATCAATTTTGACTCCCATTTCAGTTGTCCCAGTCCATGATTGGATGACTCCATTGAGAAATATCATGGAAGAAAGGCACAACTGAGAATATCTGCTCAGTTTACGGAAGCCAGGAAGCAGAGAAGGGTGTGGAGTAGGGGGTGTTAGAGAGAGAGCATGTATTCAACAAGGTCATACCCTGTGACCTACCTTGTCCACCTTGCCCCAGCTGCCTGTAATTACCATTCCGGAATCCATTCAACAAATGGATTAATCCATTGATAGCCCTCATAATCAAATTATTGCCTAAAGTCTTACCTCTGACTTTTGGTGCACTAGGGACCATGTTTTAATACATGAATTTTTCGAGGGAAATTTTAGGGTCTTTTCTGTGTTAATTCTTGACCTTGAAGAGCAATAGCTTCACAGAAGAACCTAAGCCAACAGCAGTTAATTACCAATAATTCCAGTAAAGGATCTAGGGAGACACTCTCTTGAGGAATGAGCTTGGATTTAAAGAAGGTCTTTCTTAAGAACCATTGGAGAAAAGGAAATGAACAGAATTCCACTTCTAAAAAATGGAGGAGAGTGAAATATGAAGCAGGGAATCCAGTTGTACTGGATTCTTCTTTCCAAACAAACTTGATACTGCCTCTGCAGGAGAAAATTTATTTTGGCTTCTGTCAGTTGGTGGGAATCCAGTCACTAACCTGTTACCTGGCAGTCAAGATTAATCAGTGAATGGTATAAATATGTGTGTTCACTACTTTGAACTGGGACAGCACCTGCACCATTTAGAACCCATAGTTGAAAGATAACAATGTTTCCATTTAAAAGGTCATTTGTGATGTGATATAAGCTTCTATAATATTTCTTTTCACACTTATGGTTTATCGATAGGCCGTAAGTCTTATTAATCAGATCAGATTCCAAGATCTACCCTCCTTGGAACTAAATCAATAGATCAGGAGCATATCAGAAGAATCTGTATTTGAGCATGTTTTTCAAATAATTCTGAGAAAGACTCTTTTTTCCTGGTGCTGAGGATCTAATGCAGGGCTGTATACGTGCTAAACACATACTCTAGCACAGAGCTTCACGCACATGTGAGAATAAATTCACAGCAGATAATTTTTTTATTCATTGTACACAAATGGGGTACAACTATCATTTCTTTTGTTGTATACAAAGTAGAATCACACTATTTGCATAATCATACATGTACATAAGGTAATGTTGTTTGTCTCATTCTATTATTTTTCTTTCTCCCCAACCACTCTCCACCCCTCATTTTCCTCTATGCATTCCATCCTTCCTCCATTCTTGCTTCCCTCCCACCCCCTGTTATGTATCATCATCCACTTATCAGAAAAATCATTGCAACTTTGGATTTTGGGGATTGGCTTAATTCACTTAGGATGAAAGTCTCTCTCCAACTCCGTCCATTTACCTGCAAATGCCATAATTTTATTCTTCTTTACTGCTGAATAATATTCCATTGTGTATATATACCACAGTTTCTTTATCCATTCTTCTATTGAAGGGCATTTAGGTTGGTTTCACAATCTAGTTACTGTGAATTGAGCTGCTATAAACATTGATATAGCTGCGTCACTGTAGTATGCTGATTATAAGTCCTTTGGGTATAGGCCAAGGAATGGGATACCTGTGTTAAATGGTAGTTTCATTCCAAGTTTTCTAAGGAATCTCCATACTGCATTCCAGAATAAGTGCACCAATTTGCAATCCCACCAGCAGCATACGAGTGTACATTTACCCCCACATCCTTGCCAACACCTATTGTTGCTTGTATTCTCAATTATAGCCTTTTGAATTGGGGTGAGATGGAATCTTAGGTTAGTTTTGATTTGCATTTCTCTTATTACTAGAGATGTTGAACATTTTTAAAATAAAAACTAACATCTATGTAATTATTTCTCACATTTTACATTGAAATATAATTCAAAACCAATATAACATGAAGGTTTAATCTGTATGAGGTGTTGTTTTTCATTATTTCAGTAGGTTTCTTCATGTGTTCTAGACAACACTCTTAAAACGAACAGACAATATAAAAGAATGGGAAGCCACCTGAATGCTGAACACATACCATAGAGCTTTCAGGGATCTATCCTGATTGCACTCCTTGGGAGGAGGCTAAATTATACATTGTATACAATTATATATCCATCTCTATGCAACAGTTCTCTTTTCAATATGAAAGGAAATGCATTTGTCCGCTCTGCCTAAGTCTGTCTGGGTGGTAGAAAACCAGAGGAAGATAAAGCCTGGCAGGGATGGTTTGCCATTGAGGTTGAGGTGGAACACTGATGAAATATGTTGCTGGCTGGGAACCAGAGAGGAAGAGATATTTCACCTGGGTGGGAAAAGAGTTGTGTAAACCAGTTCTCTACGTATAGACCAGTGAAATGTTAGGACATTTTATGCATTAAAAAAAAAAATCTATGATTTTTTTCTGTTATGCAAGCCTCTCTAGTCAGATGAAAAACCCATCATCTTGGCAGTTTATTAAAACAACTAGTTTCTTTTGCCATTCCTGAATTTCTAAATCAGAGCATGTGGGCCAATGACTCAGAAATCAGTCTTTTAAACACCCAGGTACCATTTGTGATTATGAAAGCTGTGTAGAACATATGTCTTAATCATGAGAATTTAAACAGGAATGCATTGGCCCTATCAGACATAATAAGATTATGAAGGTAATAAAGATTTGCTTGTGCTTTCAGAATTTTAATGAATGAATATTTCTTAAGCATCTATTCCAAACACTTATATACACAAAAGTTTAAAGGTATCCTTTGTGTCTGTGCAATTCCAGCTTTAGTGATGTGTGAAGCTTATGGGCCTGTGTGATGCAGAGTTCAGCATTCAACACACCATGTACCATGTCAGCTTTGGATTTCAACAGTCTTTGCTGGTACCAGGTAACATCAATGACTCTGTTTAGACCAGAAGTATACAATTGCAGAGCTGGAAGCAGAATCAAGTAAACCACACCCTTTGAGCAGGATAAAGTAATCCTGTGGTCTAACTTATTTTTTAATGATGTTTTGGAAGACTTTTAAAAATTCAAGGGAAGGACTATTTTACTCAGTCTCAAAAATCCCATGGCAATTATGGCCAAGGAAGACACATTGTGAGAAAGGTACTCTAATACAGAAGGGGCAAATCAGATCAGTGCCAAACCAGACATCCTTGACTGTTTCTAGATTCACCATCTGGGAATATTGTAGCAGTAGTTCTATTTTAAAAAATAGCACAAGAAATATTTTAGAGGAAGAAAAGTTTATTTAGTACTCATAATTTCAGGTCTCAGTCCATAGATAGCCAACCACTATTGTAGCAGTAGTTCTATTTTAAAAAATAGCACAAGAAATATTTTAGAGGAAGAAAAGTTTATTTAGTACTCATAATTTCAGGTCTCAGTCCATAGATAGCCAACCACATCGCTCTATGCCCAAGAGAGGCAGAACATCATAGCCAAAGGGTGAGGTGGAGAGAAGCAGCTCAGGTCATGGCAACAAGAAAACAGAGAGAGGGCTCCACTCACCCATTGACCCACCTCCTCCAGCCATACCCTATCTGCCTACAGATATCAACCAGTTAATCCCTATCAGCAGACTAATCCAGTGGCTAAGTTACAACTCTCATAATCTGACATGTCACTGCTGAATGTCCTTGCACTAACTAGTAAGTTTTGGGGGACACCTCAGATCTAAGTCATAACAGAGGAATTGACTGGAAGTGTTATGCGGAAGAGAAGTTAAAATGACACTTAATTATCCTTTCTTAAAAATAATTCCTGAACACTAACAAAAAAGGGAAATAGATGTGTAGCTAATTGGGTAGAAAACACATAGGGAGATAGATGGAATATGAATTATTAATAAATTGTTCTACCTTCTTGGGTATAATTGTTTTTTAAAAGTATATATTCACTTAAGACTATCAGTTTTTGGATAATACTTTAAAAATATTTTAAAGAAAAACTAAGTCTGAAAATATACCTTGTGACTTACTTAATAAAAGAAGTTTTTTTTGTTGTTGTTTCTTTGTTTAGATATTTTAACTCTAATTAATGGACTTGCTGCTAAGAATTTTGAGAAGAGAAGGTTGATTAGTTCAGAATTCAAAGGCAGTTTCCATTTTTTATTTCTTTGACATTTCCAAAGGAATATGTTCCAGAAATGCATGATGACTTTAAATGTGATATACCAAATAGAAGAGAATTAATTGTTTCTTATTATATCCTGGCATCCACTGGCCCCCTTTTCCTTCTCTAGGCTTTATTTAGATGAAGAATTAAGTTCACTCATGCTCACTGATCACTCAGTAATCCAATTTGGGAAAGTTATTTTTCTCATATTCATTGGAAATGAGATCTTATTTGAGGATGAGTTTCCATTGTTTTACCTGTGGAGGATCTGATTTCAAAGTTTAGGGAGTGCTTTCTGCCTTATGCATTATGAATATGCAGTAGACAAAAATGTTGCCAGAAGATAATTTAACTCACCTTGGTATGGATATATGACACCAAGACTCACACAATTTGAGTTTATATTATGTGAATTAGAGATAAATAAAATAATAAGATAACAAAGATAAAATTCTCTGTGGAGCAAGAAAAAGTGCACATCCTACTCTTTTTTCCATATATTATTTTAAGGCAATAAACCTGCTCCTTTTTGACCAATACATAATTGTTTAAAAATATTAATCAAATGTCAATCACTACTAAAAAATAATTTGTGTTCCTTTTTGGGAAACTAAAGGAGATATTTTTGGGGCTTCAGTTAGATGTAGTTTTATTTGATTTAGCAGAATATGTTCTTGAGTGCCGAGAATATCACACAAGAGCAATAAAACCATGTATCTAGAAAGCATTATGCGGAGATTCAACTCAGCAACTGTGCTACATGTGATGTCCCTGCAGGATGAATTTTAAGGTCTTGTTACATTTAAACACCTGTGTAAAATGATCTTGGTTTGCAGTTACGGAGGACTCATTTACATTTTAATGTGGACAGTACCATTCTGGATGCCACTGGGCCCTGTTTGGAGAAGTTCAAGGACACTCCTCAGGAGCCTCTTGACATATTACAAATTAGGTTTGCAGTGAATGCAGGTAAAGTGAAGGCAGTGTGGTTTACATCCTAAAATGTAAATGTGAAGAAACCTTCAAACTATTGCTTTATTATAATACATGAGTCTCCCTAAAATGATGCAGCGTATCAACGTGAATGCAAATTGATTTGATGTGCCACTAACTTCATAGATATAAAGGAAAATTCTGTATGTTTCACATTAGTTTTATTTTTTTGTTTCCTAGTTGTGGGTCCCTTTATAATTTAAGAAAAAAAATTTTTAAATAAACAAATAAAAACTCAGTATTGAGAGATGTCTTAGAACTGTCTGTCTCAACCACAAACTATGGGGAAGAAGTTTGATATATTGCTCAAACTCTTTCATTGGAAATTTTATGGAATTTTTGGAACATAATGAATAAATCATATATGCTTTACTCCTTTTGATATTTTTGTCCTTGGTACACTATAATTTTAAAACTCAATAATTAAGTACATAAATATAGCTCAATAACTATGACAAATATTGGGTTTGACATTCAGCAGTTTAGAAGGAATAAAGAATATTTAGGAACTTGTAAACAGTGTTATCAATAATAGCTACAAATACTATGGAAAACATTAATCTCAGAGAGAGGTGCATTATTTCTTATCATAACTCTATAATATAAGTAAACTGTCCAAGGGCCTTATAAGACAATTTTTTATTCTTTGAAGACATAATTCTAGGATCAAAACATTTTTTCTGAAATTAAAATTTTGTAAGGCAAAGTTCTACTTGACCACCACCATATTACACAGCCACATGTTCTTACTTAAGTTAGTTTTCTACATATTTAAGCAGTATAATTAGGAAAAAAATTCTCCAGCAAATGATATATTCTATGTTAATTCAATTTTAAAAAATATTTTCCTAGTTTTAAGTAATCTCATTCCATTACAAATAGGCTAAATTACTTTTTACCCACAGAAGAAATACTGTCCTTATATACTAATTTTATTTCTAAATATCACATCGAAACAACATGTAAAATTTATCTACTGTCTTTTTCTCTTTCATCTCTTTTCTCTTTGTTTCATCCTGTTAGTGTGTGATGTACCTATACATCTATGTACTTTGCCTGTGAATAGCTGTCAACATGATGTACCTACCTATCCATTCAATTAATCTTTTTTTTTCCTGTCTTATAGAAATGATGTATCTAATTACAAGTCCCGAATTCTAAAATAACATGATGTGTTACCAAGGGAAATCCATACAACGACAGCATCCCGTAACTCTTCCTAGGCCCTTCTAATTTTGTCCACACTCCCCATGAAGCATGAGTCTGTGTGGGTTCATATTTTTATTCTCATTAATGTTAGTCAAATACAAAATCCAAATTAGCATACTTTTTCAGAATCTCATACCTTCCCTCCATTCACTGCATACTGCATATACCTGAAAACACTGATCATGAATAAAAAGAGGGCCATGTGCCAGTCATGCTAAAAGGGACTCTACTCTTTGTCCCATGAAAATGCTTTCAACCAATAACAGAGGGAAGTCATTGGTGGCTAAACACCCATGCTCTCTTTTTCTTTGTTAGGGAGAAATGTCAGGCCTATTCCTACCTCTGTGGCAAAGCTCCTCAGTGGGAAATGTAAAGACTCGCTGCAGGAGCTGATGCTTCTGTAGTCCATGTAATGCTGAGTTATGAGCACAGCGTTTGCTGTCTGGCTCATCCACCTGTCTTGCCTCCTACTGCTGTGACAGACTCCTGGAATCAGGACAAACTGTGTCCGATGATATCCTTGTGCCAAAGGAAAGCTTTGAAGGAGAAGCAAGCCAAGACCTAAGTCCTCCAAAACCTGTCTGCTCAAACTCTTCTTAGACCTCCTTTGCTCCTACTTTATCTTTGCCCATTCCACATTACCCCTTATGTTTCTCTAGAATGACATATTCTTTTTCAATTTAGTATCTTTGTACATACCTCCTCCCTTTCCTAACACATTCTTTTCAAGTTCTGGGTCATTTCCCTTGGAATGAATAACTCCCAATTATCTACCACATCCCAGCATAAAAGTTCTTTCCAATTAACAAATTGTAAAATTTGTATAAGGCATATTAATATCTATTTGCAGAATACATAAAAGCAGCAAACTGGCATATTGAAAACAGCTTGTTGATCAAGAATATGTAAACAAAAATGAAGTTTAAGAAAATAATAAATTTTAAAGTTTGTTGTATCCAGAGTTAATGAAATGATGTAGCCACTTGGAGGACAATTTGAAGTTAAAAAGGAGATTTCTTGTAATTTACCAAATATCCGTATCTGCAGGAAGAGACATATGAAAGGAAGTCTCCTGCAACTTCATTTGAAGTAAAGAAAGGTTGCAAAAATTTATGCCTACCATGGTTTGGGTATGATATTTACGCCAAAGTCTCCTGCGTTGGAAGCTTGGATGCCATTTTGGCAGCAATGAGAGATAGTGGACCTTTTAAGAGTTGAGGCATGGTGGGTTATGCCTATGCTTTTAAGAAGGATTCATGCTTTTGTCTCAGGAGTGCATTCTCCCTCTTGGTCCAACAAGAGCTGCTTGTTAGGAGCCAGCTGACAACAGATGGAATGAGGGCAAACAGAAGTGGAAAGAGATTGAAGGTAGCCCTGAAAAGTATTCTTCAGATTCATCTGCAGTTTCTCAATCAATTACTAATCGAGACTGTTCAAAAATTCTCATATAATTGCAATTTCACTCTTTGGAGAATTAAAATAACCAGAGTATGTCCAATATCTCATTTGTGTACCCCCAAATCCATACTATTTCTATTTTCATTTTACTGATCACATTTTTACACATTTGCTTTATGTCTTTTTTCCATCCTAGATTAACAGAATTCTTGAGGACTAGCCTCCTATCATCTCATTCACTGCTTCCTGCCCAACCACATACACTGTGTTCAATATAAAATTATGAATAAAGAAAAAATTGGCTGTTCCAGTCCATAAGATGTTCACCCAATAGCTATGGACAGAGGGAATAATATCCTACTCCCACCCACACCATGACATTTCTGATCCCATAATATTCTTTTTATTGTCAATTACTTAGAAGCTCATTGTATATTTATGTTACATTTACAAGTGTGCCAGTATATGTTTAGACTTACTATACATAGGATAAATCTGAAGATAATATATGCTTATGTTAAATGCATTAAAATCTATTATTGAAATATATCTGTATCTAAATTCACACATATATATGTGCATATTTATTTAAAATAAAAATAATTATATCCTTCATTCTTTTCAGAGTATGCATTCATTATATCTTAACTACAAATAACTCCTAGGTAATTTTAATGTTCAAATCTTTAAAAACCACTTTATAATTCTTTCACTACTCCTTTAGATGTATTTACATGCATGCTTTCCCCTTTACTTCTCTTTTGTATCTAGCAAAATAAATATATCAAGCAAATATATATATGTATATATATACATATGATCTTATGATAAATAATTTGGATGTAGATGTGTTAATTTAAAATGCATGATAGAGTTAAAGAGGAATTAATTTTTCATGTATATTTGGCTGAGAAGAAAATACATGCAAATTAGAGACAGTTTCAAAGCATAGTAATTGAATTCAGCCTCATTTTCTAATGTCTCTAGAATGTCCTATTCTAGGTAATTATAATATATAAGGATACATGTCACTTATATTTTGTTTTGTATTGTCTTTATCTCTGCAATATGTGGTAAATAAAGTTTTCTTATTTGGACATATTACATAAAAGGATTTTTTTCTAAAAATTAAAATGTATTTAAGTAACTGATAATTTATGAAGATAAAGAACATGTTTTTGTTAGTATAATTTCTTGATGGAAACATGAAATATTTTCAGTGAAAATTTCTTCAAAATTTGGATTGTATACTATAAAGCCTAAGGTTTCAAAACATAAAATCAATTGAAACAAAGGAAAATACATCCTGAGAAAATAGAGGAAATATTTAATGTATTTGATAAATAATAACCGAAAATTATCATAAAATCAAGTTAAGCCTAATTATTGACATATTTTTATTTCTTTAGTAATTACCAATTTTTGAAAATTGGCAATCTCTTGCTTAATTATTATTCTGCATATGATTTAATATTTTATGCAAACTGCTTTGCTTTATTTGTGATAAAATGATGTCAGTCACACCACAAATGATTGAGGTATGATACTAGTTTTGGTTCTGCTTAGATAACTCATGACATTTAATATCAATCTCCTGTGATCATTAATATGCTAATCCAACAGTAATTTTAACAAAACAGCTAGATGACACACATGTTTTTATCAAAAGCATTTCTAATAGACAAGGAACAATAACATGCAAATTATCATGAATGACATTCTCTATTGTAGCTATCAGATCCATTGGACAGGTCTGTGGAAATATTATTTGTCTATTTTTGTTAATCTACATTCTTAAAAATGCATCATGAAATTCTCTGGTTTGGTTCTTAAAATTAAACTGATGTATCATAAGACACAGGAGATTTTAAAATACTATATAAAATATAAGGATCAGATTATTAAAACTATTCAGTTTCTGTGTTTTTAAGTAAAGATTATTTTGTTAAATTAATCTTTGAGGAGGAAATTGTGCCTTATGTCTCAGTTAAACAATATTCCCAACTGCCCTCTGTAATTTGAAGATGAACTTTTCACTTGTAATGTGTACAGAAAATGGCAAGTTGAGAACACTACTTACTTGTGTGTTTGACCTCTAATTAGAAGAATATACCAAATGTATTTGTAAATTAAGAGCATTGGAAATGCAAAAGCTGTGAGAAAACAATTTCAATATATTAAAGGAAAAAATGAATATGTGACTAGAGCTTTATAAAGAAAAGATATGATCTGCTTTCTGTCTATATAATCATGTCGATTCTTTTTATCTTAATAACTCTAGTAGCCTCATAGCCAATGTCATTTTCATTTAAAATTCAGCAGAATTCTCCTAGTCATTCCTAGTCTTTATAACCCAACAGTTTATTCTGAACATAATATTTCAGATAATTTCTCCAAATTAGGCCATGCCAATCATTTGTTTAAAATGTGATATTTACCTTACTCCTAAAGTTAATAAAAAAGTTACAAATACTTGCCAAGTTCTTCAACTCTGTATACCTGTCAATTTTCGCACTCTACTATGAACTCATCACACTCTATTCCACACAAATTCACAATTTTTAAAAAAACTTCTATTGTTGTATCTTTCTATTTTTTTCTTCTTTCAGTAGGAACACCTCTTTCACCACTTTGACCAGGTGCTTAGAGTGCTAATAATTTGTTATCTTCTCAGTGAGTCCTACCTCCACTACCATGTACAGATGCTTTTCAACTTCAGATGGGATTACATCCTAATAAACTCACCACAGGCTGAAAATATCATAAATCAAAACTGCATTTAATACATGTAACCTACCAAGCATCATAACATAGTCACACAGTGGTCACCCATGTGAACCTGTGTCTTTTGGGAGGCTGAGGCTCACTGCCACTACCAAGCATCACCAGAGTCCCCTACCTCTTATTGATAGCCTGGGAAAAGATGGAAATTGATAATGTGAAGTACAGGTTATACTGAATTCATGGAGTTTTTGTGCCATCATAAAGGTAAACATGGTTAAGTCCAATCACTGAACGTGAGGGATCTTCTGAATTTAAAATTGTACCCCACATTCCACATGTATATTATTTTTCTCTACATTTTACATGGCACTATTTATTTACATCCTAATACACTATGTGAATCACACCCTAAGAGCTCTAGAGAAAGCTCTATAAAAGCATGATCTTAATTTGTTTTATTCATTGATACCTGGACCAGTTCCTGAAAAGAGTAGATATTCAATACTTATTTGTAAGGACCAGTTCCTGAAAAGAGTAGATATTCAATACTTATTTGTAAAATTATTGAATGAAAAGTAAAGGACAGGAAGAAGGAAAGAAGAAAAGAAGGTGGAAGAGTGGAATTGGTGAATAATCAAATAATGGAAAGTTTGAGCCAGATATGTTTAAGTTAAATTAAATATTATACAATATATACAAGTTTCAAAACCCCATAGTACACTCCATAAATATCTATAATACATACAATTTTGTGTCAGTTAAAAATAAGTTTAATAGAAGACAAAATTTTAAAATAAATAATGGAAAGGAAGCAAGATAGAACTTCCAGATGAGGAGAAAAGCATAATAAAACTAGAGGGAAAGAGGCAATGTCAAAATTGTATAAAACCACTCATGAGAATGGCTTAGAGATTGCACCCCACATAGGAGAACTACAGTAGAGACAGGAATGTCACCACGCACCAGACCAGGCTATGGTGGGTCCAGAAGAGTTTTTGTTCTGTGTGGTAGACAGAAAATCCTATGTATCAATCTGACAAAGCATATTTTTAGAGTGACTGGCTACCCAGATGTATAATAAGGAGCTGCATGCACACATGGGTGAAGAGAAATGAAGAGAAAGAGTACAGCGAAAGAGAAAGTAGTTCAAGTACGTAAATTGAAATAATTCTTTCTTAGTTTTGATATGATCTTTGTTACTTACAAAATTAATATGATTTTGTGAAAATACCACTGTCATGTGTACACGTTATGGTTTGGATCTGGAATGTCGCCCCCAAAGCTCATGTGTTGAATGCATGGTTCTCAATGCAGTAAGGTTCAGAGGTGAGGCTCTTAGGCAATGATTGGAACATGAGGGTTCTGAAGGTTAACGAAATGGATTAATCCATTGAGAGTTCCTTGAACTACTTATGGGACCTCACAGAAGGAGACATGGTATTCATATCTCAGGTCCAGAACAATGGAGCTAGGACTGAGACCTCATTGGAAGAAGTAGGTCACTGGCACATGCCCTGCAATGGTCGATCTTCTCCCTGGTCCCTTCCTCTCTCTCTCTCTGCTTTTTGGCTGCCATGAGCTGAGCAGAGTTTCTCCACCATGGCCTTCTGCCATGATGTTATGCCATAACTCAGTCTCAGGGCAATGGAGTTGGCTGACCACTAACTGAATCCTTTAAAACCATGAACAATTTTTTTCTTTCCTCTTTTATATCAGGTACCTTGATTACAGCAACAAAAAGTTGATTAACACAGCAAACAGGGTAATCCTATCGACTGTAATCAAATATAAAGTAGAAATTGAAACAAAAAAATGTGTAATTAAAATTTCTATAAAGATGTGAAACATAGGACTTTGGGCATGTCAATACCCTTAGAGAGGTTTTATTATGGTGTTTCTTTTGCAACTATATATAGTTAGGAGCAGATGTCTTTCTTCTGTTATTTCTGTAGCTTTTTCATTTGTACAGCTTGCTTCTAATGGAGGTAGCTAGTATCTAAGTTTTTCTCCAAGTATGAGTTTCATAATTGTTCACTTATAATGAGTATTGTGATGGTTTGCCTCTAACCTTTCTTTTCTTATTAATTAAAGAAAAATTTGCTTTAAAGTTGAAATTCTTTGGTCTAAGGAGATGAAAAGAACAGCAAAAAAGAATCATTGTATATAGAAAAAATAGCAATGAATTTGTTCTCAGTGGACTCAGATGCTAACTTCATTTAAATTCTGTATTCATTTATTTAGGTTGGTTTCTAAGTTTCTAGGTAGTTTTGTCTGTATTGTTTTGTTTGTTTGTTTGTTTTTAGGTACTGGGGATTGAACCCAGGGGCGCTTAACCACTGAGTCACATCCCCAGACCTTTTTAAATATTTTATTTAGAGACAGATTCTCCCTGAGTTACTTAGCACCTCGCTGAGTTACTTACTGCCTCATTAAATTGCTGAGACTGGCTTTGAACTCACAATCCTCCTGACTCAGCCTCAGGAGCTGCTGGGATTACAGGCATGAGCAACCAGGCCTGGTCTAGTTTTGTCATTTTTACAATAACAAAGTCCATGATATCTAACCATATGAGTAAGCCAGTAGATGAGGTATGTGCAAAATATAAGAAAGATCAATGTGCTACAGAGATTTTTAGATTTTCTTTATTTTTATTTTATTTTTATTTTCTTGATAGTTTACTAGTTTACTTCATTCCATTAGTTAAAATGAAATGGCTAGAGTTTCGTTTACACTTATAAAGGTGCTACGTTTAATGCTGGAGTCATATTTTTAATTTCATCATTCATCAGATATTTATTGAGTGCCTCTCTCTAGATATTTTTCTTGGTGTTGGAGATAATGTTGTGAACAAGATTTATAGAAATTCTGTGCATCTGGGGGGTATAATTTATGGGTGGGCCCAAACAACAAAAAAGACAAGAAATGATTATAACATCAGATAGTGAAAAAGGAGAAGATTAAGTGAAATAATGCAGAGAACGTCTGGGTAATGTCAGCCAACTTCCAGTGAACATTCAGAAAAGCCTGAGTGAGATTCATTTCCAGAATCTAGAAGTTGCACACATATAGATTTAGCTAATTGTTCTACTGTATCTTCACGATTTTTCAGTGTCTCATACCCTTCTCTGTGATGCTTTTAAAAAATCTTTTCTTAATACAATTTAGTATTTGATAATATAGCAAAATATTAAGAGCTAAACTATACATACTTTCAAGGAGCTCTCAAGTTGTTTCCTATCTCTGTGTTGTTATCACCTAAGTCTCTCTTCTAATTGAAGTATAAATTCCTGAGTAGAGATTTTCTCTCTTCTAAAAGCAAATGAAATAATGCTGACCCAATAACAGTGGTAAATGATGGTTGTTGGTGAAGATATCAGAGAAGTAAACACAAAGTGTAGAAAGTATAAGAAAATGTGAGTTTTGCACGTTTGCTTCCATGACCAAAAGACCTAACAAGAATATTTAGAGGAGGGAAAGTTTATCTGAGCATGCACAGTATCAATGTTCTCAGTCCATAAGTGGCTGGCACTTTTCCTCTGGGCCCAAGGTGAAGCAAAACATCATGGTGGAAGGATAGGGTGGAAAGTAGATCAGAACATGAAACCAGGAAGCAGATACCAAATATATACCCCAAAGTACCCCCCTGCAATGACCCACCTCTTCAGCCATACCCTATGTGTTTATACTTAGCACCCAGTGAATCTCTATCACTGGATTAATGCAGCGATTTGGTTAAAGTGCTTATTTCCCTGTTATTTCACATCTAAAGTTTCTTGCACTGATTCACTCATGAGTTGTTGGGGGCCACCTAATATCAAAACCATAATACAAGGGCATCATAAATATTATACATACTCTCACATGTATAAGTTGAGGTTTATGCTTGCTGCTCCTTTTCTTGGATGTTGTAAAAACATGCACTTTCACCATAAATATCTTACAATCAATTCACACCTTCTGTTTTTCTATTTTATGTCATAATTTCTCTTAATTTTAATTTAAACTAATTAAGTGAATAAATAAAGAAAGGAAATGCAGTTCTCTAGGATGGGGTTTTCGAGAGAAAAATCATTATTTTTTTGGACCAACATACTTTGGATTTTATTATGCAACAGTAAAATCTTGGCTTAGGGAAACCTACTTGACCTCTTAGCCTATTGTTTTGGACAGGAATTATATCCAATTCATCAGTTCTAATGTCAAAATGATAAACTGGTGGCAGCAGTGGCTTTCTCTTCCAGGGAAAAGTCATTTGTTTTTCCCACTGTCAGTTCTTCTGTAGTTCTAAATATTTAGATGACATTTCCAAAAACGATGCAAATGTGCACTTAATGAGCATGTCAACGGCTAGCAAAAGTCACTGGAAGCTTGGATCTATTGTAAGAGGAAAACAGGTCTGTTTGTTGCTAATGTCAATACACCAATTAATTAATTCAAGACTATTTTAGCCTTGAAAGCTAATATACTTTCATTACCATTTTCAGTGCTGAAACTTCCCCAGGGGCATTCAAAAGGGCAACAGCGCCTCAGTGAAGTTGAGGGCCACTCGGCTGTTTTTGTTCAATCACATTCTGCTTCTGGTTTTGCTAAGATTATGCATTCTTTTCTTGGTCAGGGAAGACTCTGGCAGTGCCCTCTGCCTTTATCTTTGGATAGTGCTCACATCTAGTAGCTTTCATTGAACACAGCTCACTCAGTTGTTCACCATACAAAAGGCACAGCCAACACACCGATGGCTGCCAATCTTTCCGCTCTCTTCATCTCAGACTAATTTCTGCTCCTGGAGTTTGGTCTTTCTCCTTCCTTCCACTTGTGCACAGAGTGATCGCTTTACCTGCTGCCCAGAGGAGGGCTCGCCCTGTCATTGGACTGTCTCCACTGACTCTTCGTTCAGATCACATTCATGTGTATTAGTATGCATGTGTCATGCTGTGCTTAATTTTCATTTCCTTGTCTAGACTGTAAGTTCCAGGCATGCAGGAATCTTTTCCCTCTCATCTCCTCTGTCTTTGGAACAACAGCTATACCACAGGAGCAGGAGAGCTCTTAATTGCATAAATAAATAATGAAACCCCTATAATTAATTCTCTCTATCTCCCCTGGGTTGTGTATGGGGGAAAACTTAATGTGTTTTATTTGTAACAGAAAATAAGATAAAGTTATTCTGGCATAATCAACAACTGGAATCTGGTGCTCTTAGTATTTCCTCACTTTCTGTTAAGTTCAACTATAGAGTTTATGTTTCATATAGAAACTTCTGATAAGAAGTTCTAGGAGTAGCCATGGACATGTAAATAGTAAAATTAACCCTTAATGAACAAATAAAATAAAACAAATATTTTTTTTTTCTAAAAACCTAGGTTTCAATAATTGTGGTCATCTAATTAGATTGTCGTACTAATTTAAATACATTATGGCAATAGTACTAAAATACCTTCTCACAGGTATGCAACATAGACACACCCACACAAATTCCACAAGTACTTCCACACTGTTTTTTAATTAAGGGCACTCTGTTTTGACTTAGGGCAAAATATGCACAACTTGGGGAAATGTGCCCTCTTTTCAGAGGGTTGTATATATGTATAGACTTATAAAACATGAATGTTTCTAAATTCTATGGCTGTGGCACTAGTTCATGCTGAGTTTTTCAACAAGTAAACTTTTGCATCAATTCTCCATTAAAGAAAGGTATGGGAGATGTTAGTAATGCAATGCTAGAAAAAAATGTAATTTTAAAATTCTTGAGCATCATCATGATTATGGGTTTTAGCTGTGTTATAGTGCATGCATAAAAGAGTGTAAGTACCACAGACTGTTCACAGCACTCTTTGCTTGGTCAGTGAAAGCTAAGGGGAGCGTTGGAGAGGTAAGTCATACGACATTTGGCTTATAGCCTTTAAACAGTGCATTGGTTTTATTAAATTCCTAAGTGCAAAGTAGAGTTAATTTAAGGTATTTATCATCAGTACCTCAGGCAAAATATCTTGCTTCCTAATGTTCAGCGATTTATGTTATTCACACACTGACATACTTAATTTCCAGTCAGTAGCATGTCATCATGACTATGTTTCTTTGCATCAATATTTATTTTATTAATTCAGTGGCCATATTGACTATATGCCAAGGACAAAGATATCCAAAATGTATATAAAGTAATTTTCATTTATTAAATTATGAGTTTTTGTTTTTAACTTGAGAATTTGGAACAGAATTTGGGATGAGTTTACAATTCAAAGCCTGTTCATTCTGGTAATAGGGACATTAAAATCATATTGTTGTAGACAAATTAAAAACTCAATGAGTTTTTAAAAATATAACAGAAAAGAAAAAATCGTATGAGAAATTCCTTTTTCTTATCTTCCAAATTCAGCAACTATTACCATTCGACTATTATCATTCATATTTTCCTATACTCCCATTCTTTTGTTGTTTTTGCCACTAAAAATTAGTTCTACATGTACAGAAATGCCATAAAATATGATATACAAGTATGATCCTCATTCATGCAGATGTAAGACAAAAATAATAACTTTGAATGAAAATGGTGCAAAGCATAAAACAGGGAAATTATTATTTCCAAAATACAATTGCATGTATTTTAAATGTGTTGTGAAACTACCAGGTTTCCTTGAATGTTTTGCCATTTTAAATTCCCACTTGTGATCATTTCAAGCTGCTTCACCTCCTGAGGGTTATTTGGTCTTTCCAGTTTTGAGTATTCTAACAGTTGTGTGGTGATATGCAGGGAAGGCTCCCTGTGCCTGCCTGTGAGATCACAAAGCACACTTCCCTGGGAACTTGTGCTTGTTACAATCTGTGTGTGCTCCTGAATGCTGACCTAGTGTTGAAACTGTCAATTTGGCTTTACAGAAGAGTGCAGGAGACTCCACCAATACTTACAAATGCATGACCATTCCTCCTTTTCAGTTTTTACTTTATGCACCCTGAAACTCCGTTTTACATGACTACCTCTTTGATGACTGGTGTGTTTAAGATAACATGAAACTTTAGTAATTTGGGGGATTCCTCTTTCTGTTTTTGGTAATATGACTTGTCCTGATGCCTATTTCCTTTCCCACCATCTTTCTCTGTTAATTGAGATTTTCAGATAATTTATATGATTATTGTGTTTAAACTCAAACCCACTATTTTCTGGTTACTTTTTCTGTTTGTGCTCTGCCCTTCATTCCTTCTTACTTCTCCACATTTTTAACCTTATTGATTAATTTTAGTATCACCTCCATTAATATTTTATTAAGTAAAATATATATTAGAATTATATTTCATATTATAATATATATAATTATATATAGAATTCATTTAATAAATATATTAGAATATATTTTAGTTGTCCTAAAGCTTACCATATATATCTTTACTTTATAAGACTCTCCCTTAAAATAATATTATGAATATACTGCTAATTTCTCCATCATTGGTTCTGTTATGTCATATTTTTCAGAAATACATCACATACAAAGGCAATAATTTACCAGAATTTCTCTTTCAGGCAATCACTTATCTTTATGAAAAAATGAATGAAAACTTAAAGACTTTTATATTTACCTTTATGTTTACCATTTCTGGAATCTTCCTTTCTTGTGTGCATCCAATTACCAGCTTAGTACTTTGTTGTTTCTGCTTGCAAAACTCTATTACTTATTGCATAGATATACTGGCAGTGGACTATATCCACTTTTATCTAAGTAACTAAATTTTTATTTACCTTGTCTTTTAAAGACAGTATTCTCATGTATAGATTATAGAAGAATAGTAATATATTTTGTTACACTAAATGTCAAATTATAAACTTCTGAGTTTCATTTTTTTAACAAGAAATCCCCTGCATTCTTATTTTCTTTCTTTATATGTCTATCTCTTTACTCTTTTAGTTTGTACAGTCTTTGGTCATTTTCAAGGATTTTCTCTTTATTTTTGGTTTCCAGCATTCTGACTGTGTGTGTGAGTGTGTGTGTGCGTTTATTTGCATTCTGCTTCAGATTCTTTAGTTTGGGGATGTATGCAGAGAAATTATTACTTAATATCTCTTCAAAAACACTTTCCTCATATTATGTCTTTTTGCTCCTCCTGGTATTGCACCTACACATATGCAAGAGCACATCTTTCTCCTTTTTTTTAACCCATATTTTCCCGTTTGGGTCTTGTTTGAGTAATAGCTAATAACTTTATTAACCCATCTTCAAGTTTGTCCTTTTTATAGTTGTTTAAATTGTACTATTAGATTCATCAATGGAACTTCCTATATCTAAAATTGTTATTTGAAATTTTCTGGCATTACTTTTGAATCTTTTTCAATATTCCCTTCTTTTTGATGAAATTCTGTACCTATTTATACATAATGACCTTCTATTTTAGTAGATACCTTACGATTTTGGGGGCAGTGAGGGTACAGAGGATTGAACCCAGGAGCCCCTAATCACTGACATCCCCCACCCCTTTTTTATTTGTTTGTTTCTTAGGGCTTCACTTAGTTGCTGAGACTGGCTTTAAAATTGTGATCATCCTGCCTCAGCCTCCTGAGCCACTGGGATTACAGGTGTGTGCCACCATATCTGGCTACCTTAAGGTTTTAAAGATAATTATTTGAAACTCAGAAATGTGTTGCTTTATTTCTAGTTTTTTTATCTAATTAATACAATTATGATCAGAAACTGTATTATGAATTATTTCCAAACTTCAACATTAAGTCTTATTCTGTGGCTCACTATAATTATTTGTTAGTATTTCAGATGCACTTGGAACAAATATATATTGTTCAATTATTGATCGTGGCCTACATGTAGCAAATTAAAATTTATCTGTTCCCTTTGCAAAGATACACTGGGTTCAACTAGTACACTAATCAATTATGTACTTTAGTACATAAATACAGGGTTGCTAGTTTTAGCAAAAGTAAATAAATATGTAATAGAAATCCATTTTATTTGAATTTCAAATGAGCAATAAATAATTGTTTAGCATAGGTATGACTCATACAATATCAGAGGATATTTGCATACCAAAAATAATACACTATTTATCAGAAATTCAAATTTACCTGGGTGTTGTGTATCTCACCTGATATGCCTACATAGGAGAAATAGCAGATACAGGTTTGCCACTGTTTTGGTGGAGACTTGAATTAAAAATCATGTATCCTCAGTAAACTAGTATGGAGATAGAGTTAGAAACATTTAGATTTATTATGTTAGTAATGTACCTTCCTTTAAATCTAAAATTAATAACAGTTAAAATTACATTATTATACGAGCAAATAATACAGGCAAACTAAGGCATGTTGAGGAAAATGAAGAGTTTAGCTATTAGCTCACAGAAAAAACATTATCAAAGCAGTAAACTGAACGCTGAGTGTTTACCAAAATTAGTATTGGGAAGTTATGCAGGATATTGTTGACTCAGGTATTTGCTAGCAAATTATGGACACCAATGAAAGTGAGTGAGTAATACATGCTGAATCTAAAAATAATAGGACCCAAAGGGGAACCCCAAGGAGACTTTACAAACAGGATGTGATGAAGTTGGTTTTAAATATTGAAATTGGAAAATCACTGGCTGAAAAGTGGAAAGGAGGACGTCTCAGCCCAGGGAACCTGTTTGTTGGGTGCCTGCCAGTGAAGTGTGAGGTCAGACTCGCTGACCAACATAGACCATGCAGTGACCCTGGACTTGCTTCCTGCACTGCTCTCTGCCCTGCTTTTAATCCATGGCCATGCTGCCCTAATTATGTTTCATAAGATACCTGTTGTTTATCCTGAATGTCTATTTTCAACTCTTTTAAACTCTGTATTTTCTTCAGTTCATGTAATTCTTCCTGTTGATTCTCCTAAATTCAGTATCTTGAGATTCTTCATTAAACATATATTTAAGTTTGAATTATTTCAATGTTACATTTCACAAGAAAATAAATACCTTTTATAACTCCTTTTAAAATTTAGCAACATGTCTTTCTTTTGTGTGGAAATGAAATGCATTGATGGTATTCAAAGCGTCTGGGAAGATTTGCCCTGTGTAAGGCCACCTGACCTAAGGCCGTTCACGTTCTCTAACAATGTGCCCACAACATTCATCTCAGTCTCTCATTCATTTGGTAACAAGCTATTTTTAGATTAAAACATGCTTTTATTCTGCCTCAAACCAAAATGGTCCCTTAACAGAGAAAACTTGAATTAAAATCATCTTTCAAGTTTTATTATTTAGTGTGAAGTTAGAATTAGGAACATGTAGAACAAATGATGAAAAGCAAGCATCCTTTCTATTTCAGCTAATCTATGTGTCAACTTACAACATCGGTCAGAGGTTTTGTTTCCTCTTGCTTCTTTATTGCTAATAATACAATGACACAGACTGGAAAAGATAGAAAGAAAAGAAAATTATTTTGGCTAATGGTTCTAGTCCAAGGCCAAGGGGTGAAGTCTGGTGATGGGTTTTTTACTGGTTTCTTTGATGACAGGAGGGGCCAGTGTGTTCTGGTCTATCTCCCTTTTCTTAGAAATTTGACATTCTAATTCATGGGGTTCCACCCTAATGACCTTATCTAATCCTAATTATCCCTCAGGGTCCCCACTCAAACACCATATCTATCATTTCCATTCTCTTAATGCAATACAATGGGGATGGAGATTAAATTTCACCATGTGTTTTCAGAGAGGACATACCACATTCAAACCATAACAAGAACCCTGGAAAATGTACCTTAAAATGGCTAATTTAAGATCAGATATTTCTCTTGACTTTTATATGCAACTTAAGTGAACTTTTCCTAACCCTAAACACACCATAGGACTTTCCGCATAATATTTACCTTTGTGTTGTTAAGCAATCTCTGATCACTTACTGGTCTTTCCTCTCCATTTTCACTGGACACCTATCACAGTGAATTCCAGTTAAGTGACAAAAATGTAATTCTTAGAGTTATGACCTCCCATTTTTGATCTTCAGTCTCACTTTTCCCTCAAACTTCATATTTACAGATACAATTATAGCGGTGTAGTTACAGAGTGTCTAGTAGGTATCTCATACTGAATATATGAAATCAGGCTCTTGATTTCTTCTTACAAACATTTTTTCTTGGTGTTCTTTGTCATCAACAGATGGTAAATGGCACCACCTTCATCTATTTGCTGAGGTCAAAGTATGGGAGTCATCTTCAAGGACAGCACTCTCATATACCCTATTGACATGGTTAGGAAATATTGTCACACCTATTACTACCTTAATTTAATTACTCAATTTACTTTTTGCTCTGTTGGAGGTGGAACCCAGGGCCTTGTGCATGCTAACCAAGTACTCTACATTTGCAGCCCATAATAAATATTTTAAGTCTCAATGAAATCTCTGATAGAAATTGTTACACAGAAATCTCAAGTCTAGATTTCATTTAAAGTAGTATAAATATCACCCTAAGTTGACTCAGAGTTGGGGGATGTAGGTGAGTGGTAGAGTGCTTGCCTAGCATGGGAGACATAGACCCTGGGTTTGGTTGCCCAACACACACATGTCCACATCCATATGCCCACACACATGCACAAATAATAAAATAAATAAATTGATATAACCCACAAGTTATGATTACTTAAACTACAACAAGCATACATAACTGGCTAGAAGCTTAATGATGTAGCTTTTTTTTTTTTTTTCTGTTTTTGTCTCAAAACTTGTCTTTGATTACAAATAATAATTAGAATCAACTCCTCCATTTTTTGGTGGAAACTGCATATATTCGTAAATAAAAGCCTATAATATATTTATTTAGACATTATTTGGTTTAACTGTGTCTTTCTACTGAAGCACAACATCGTTAAGGAGATTTAATACCTATGTTCAGGATAAGGAATGATCTCAAATCAATAATCCAACCTTTCAACCTAAGTCATTGGAAAAGAACAAATATAACCTAAAGCAATGAAAAGCAAGGAAATAATAAAGATCAGAGTGCAGATAATAATTTAGAAAATTAATGAAGTAATAGAGAAAAATAATTAAAAATCTTTTTCTTTGCAAATAACAAAATTGTAAAATTTCAGATTAACCAAGAAAAAAGCTGACCTTACTAGACGGAAATGAGAGAGGGAACTACTGATTTACAGAAGTAGAAAGAATTATATAGGAATTCTATAGAAACCATATGACAACAGACTAGATAATTTTGATGATACTGACAAAATCTAGGAAGAAATAAATTACCAAGATTGACTCAGAAGGAAATGGATAATCTGAGTAGACCTAGACTAAGGGAAGAGGTAAAATAATAATTAAAAATATTCACAAAGAAAAGCCCAGGCCTAGATGTTTTTGCAGTTCACTCCCACCAAACATTTATAAAAGAATTAATAAAAAATATTTTAAAGTCTTTTATAAGATAGAGGATATATTTTATCAATAGGATTTTTTTTTTAAAAGAATCATCTCAGTTGATGGAGAAAAAAGTGTTCCTAATATTAAAATTTAAATTGTTGCAAATTGCAAATTAGCAACAGAAGAACACTATCACCATAATAAAATTCTAATATGAAAAATTTACAGCTAGCCTCCTACCTTCAAAAACAGTGAGAGCAAGAGCTTTCCCTCTAATCACTCAACATGCATGCCCATTTTCTATTCAGCATGGTACTCAAACTCAAGTGAGCTGGGGAAAAAAACAAAGAAAAATGAAAAGGTATCCAAGTTGAAAGGAGAAGTTCTCCATAGTTGCTAACACACTGTCTAGCTCTGAAAGACTGATGTTGTTCCTATGTGATCAGGAGCAAGTGTATCTGTTCTGAACACTTGTATTCAACATTGTACTGGAATTACAGGATAATCAGAAAAAAAAAAAAGAAAAAATAATACCTATCCATATTGGCAAAGAAAAAATAAAATTATGTCTAGTTTCAGATGATATCATCTATGTAGCAATTCCTAAGAAATATAATAAGAACTATTAGAATTAATAATCAAATTCAGCAAGGCTACAGAATGCAAAATCAGTTGTACTTCTGTACAGTTTCTGTACAGTGTGTAAACAGAATTAAACCAGTAATCCCATTTCACAATAGAACTAAGAGTACAGACCAATATCTGGGGTAATGTCCTTTCTGAGGTATTTTTGAACTTGTCTTTTTTACCCTAATCTTGTGTGAAAATCTTGTAAAACTATTTTCAGTGCTAAATTGAAGTTTAAGTTTTCTTGCACATACTCTTAATCTTCTCTGAAATAGTCTTCCTATCCCTCTTACCTATATGTCTTTACAAAGTTCTATGCAACAATATTTCCTGAAAACCTTACCTGAACATCCAATTTCCAGGTTTAATTATCCTTCCTCTTAAACTGTTTTCACATTTTCTTCCCAATGTTTTAATTTTATTTTCTTTTGCTTCTTCACATTTCCAATTTGATAACACATTTTATGATGGATTAAATCCCACATATTGGTCATTACTAAAACTTTTCACATAATTCATTATCTGGCAATGAGGAAGTAGGTGGAAATCACTCTAAAATTAATTTCTGCAGTTTTGTGTAATTCTCTACAAATCTATCCAAGTGATTGGGGTAATTAATTCTCTAGAATCATGTATTTTACTAGAAAAAGTGAGTTTTCTCCATGTCAGAACCAATTTGGTTTCCAGTCACTGCTTCTGGACATGCTATGTAAAATATATTCAACAAGCATTTGATATAAATGGAAAAATGACTGAATATTCTCTACAGCTTTCATTCATAGCCTATTGATTAATACTCTAACAGTTGAGATTCACATCCTGGTTCCTAAACTTAGTAATTTTATCAACATGGATAAATTATCTATCTTCTTCCCAAGATTCAACAAATAAGAATAAATTAGTAAAATATACTTCTTATGAAGGTAAAGTAAAATAATAAATTAGTAATACATTGCTTATTACCTGATTACTGCTCACTAATTGTGAAATATTATTAAAGAAAAAGACAGTTCTTTTTACCTAAGAAGTGTTCATTAATTATGAAATATAATTGAGGAAAAATGTTTCAAAACCATTAAGACTAATGGAAGACAACAGATAACATTTACTAATAGGAGAAAATGTCCTTCAGTCACACATAGAAAACAACTTTTGGTTATTTGTGAACTACCTGGTAATAAGTTTGTGAAACTTGATTAATTAAGTCTTCTCTACACAGGTTAAATGTCTCATTATTATGGAACAGTTTCTCATAAAAATTAATAACTTGTGCAAATTTAAAAATATGTACCTCACTATTAAATGACAGGTCTTATTGAAAATGAGATTTTTTTTTATGGTAAATGCATTATTCTCATCCCCAAACTGTCAGATAAATAAGATTGAAAGTGTCCTCAATAAAATTTGCAAATGAGCATGTCTACTCATTTGTGATGAAATTTTTTTTTAAGTAGGAAAGTTATAATTTCAAATTTCAACAAGTTAGAGAAAAATTGTAGGCAATTTGGAGGAAATCAACTCAGTTTTTTTTTTTTTTTTGTTAATGATTTGAAAATAGTTTTGAATGAGCCCAATTGACAAAGACATATTTTGCCAATTAGTAAGTGTATTACAGGTAGAAATGATTATTCAGCATAGTTTTGAATGTGACCTGAAGCAAATGTTAGGATCATAGTTTAATATAGAGCAATTGTGCTGCATGGTTGGAACACTTACATATAATTGACTTTGATTATAATCATCTCTCTAAATCTCACCTAAAACTTTTCCTAATGAATAGAAGGGGAGTCAGAAAAATTAAAAATGAAAAAGCACAGACTATTTTAAAAACAAATTTTCTTTTCTATTTGTAGTTCTATAATTAATTCTAGTTTTATAATTGTTAAGATTTCTTTCAGCTCTTAATTCAAGACAGAGGAAGTTATTTATATTTTAAGTTTAGAATTTAGTGATAGCAAATAATGTTTTACAGACATCTGACTCTCAGCAATTTAAGGGTGATACACTTGGTTTTAGAAGTTATTATTCAAGGATATAGTAATTGGAGACAGAATGTCTAAGGATCAAATGTAAGTTCTCAAACATTCTAGGGGAAGATATTGCGTGATTCTATTATTATTTAATGATCTTATTATTTAATAGTCTTTATTGCATTTACATACAATTAAGACAGTAGTTTCATTATGTGTGGTAACATTTAAATAGTCAAACACATGTAAAAATTTTAGTACATAGAAATGCCAGTTAACTGAATTGTTTCTCAAACACAAAACAGTGAATGATGAGTAACCATTGTGCACAATGTGGTTAAACACAGTAGCTCTTTAGTGTGGTGCTAACACTTGGTGAGCTGTCTGAAAGACAGAAAGTGGTGTCCAGTTTAAGTCTGCAATAGCATAAGAGTGGCCTTTTTCTTTTATTCAGTGTAACCATTCTGGAATTTTAAACTTTCTTTTTCCAGAATGTTTGGTCCAATGTAAACGTTGCAGGTGTAGTTTAAGGCTACCATTTAGTTATGCATCCTCTTTCTCCTCTCCAGTGTTTGCTCTCTTGTTCCTCCATTCATGCTTCCCTTTCAGGCAGGAGAGTGCTGTTTATCACACGTTCTTCCCACTGCTGACTTTGTTAACTCAGTCTGTTTGTGTTGAACGTACTTGCTGCAGACAAGTTTACGTTATGCATTTTTAAGCTGTGGACAAGTAGTTACCATAGACAAGTTTACATTATGCCTTTTTAACTTTTAGTGGTTTCTCACCAAACAAAAAGTTTAAAAACAATATAAGTAGTGACAGAGAGTTTGAAAGGAAAGATGCAAAAGGTTTGACTCTAATTCTTGTACAACCAGAGAAACGAAAGTTGTACCCCTTTTGTGTACAATGAATCTAAATAAAAAAAAATTATGAAGACTTTCCAGATGGCAGACCATTAAACCAAGTGAGGGCCCTTCTAAAAAAAAAAAAAAAAAAAAAAAAAAAAGATGTATCATGTATACAATTTTCTTAGTCACTTTTATAGCTCTTTTCAATTGATTCCAAAATACAGGCTATCTGTGGATCTATTTCCACCACTGATGATCATACTCCTGACTAAAAGTCCAATTTTCATACTTCTTTTTCTGCTCCATATTTTCAAAATTATATTTTATATTTTTGGATTCACATTTCCAGCCTCTGGTTACCACCATGCTACTCTGCTTCTATGAGATCAACCCTTTTAGATTCTGCATGAATGAGATCTTGTAGATCTCATGGGTGAACTGGTTTTTCTGTGCCTGGATTATTTCATTTCACATATTGAAATACAGCTCCATCTATGTTGTTGCAATTGATAGAGTTTAATCTAGCTGAACGGTATTCCTTTGTGTATATCATCTACTTTTTTATGTGTATCACTTGTTGATGGACATGTAGGTTGATTGGTTATTGTTAAGATTGCTTCAATAAACATACAAATGTAGATATCCTTTCAACATACAGAATGAATTTTTTTGGATATATATTGAGTCGTAGGACTGACTGCTAGGCCATACATATCATTTTCCATGTGGATGTATTCATTTATATTCCCAGCATGTCTTTATCTTTTATCTTCTTGAAAAGAGCCATTCTAAATGCTTTGAGGTGATACCTCATTGTGGTTCTTATTTGTGTTTCTCTAATGACTAGTGATGTTGAACATTTTTCTTTTTTATGTGTTTATTAGTGCATTGTAATTATACATAGTATTAGGGTTCATGAGACATACTTAGAAATGCATGGAATATAATTTGCTGTGCTTCGGTTCCCAGTACCTTCCGCTTCCCTCCCCTCTCCTTTCCGCTTTTCCCTTTGATTTATTCTTTTCAATCTCCCATTTATTTACATTTTTTAAGTTGGTGCTTTGTAGATATATATGAAGATGATATCACTGTGGTATATTCATATATGTATATAGCATAATTTGGTTTTTTTTTTCTTACAACTGTTGTCCACTTGAAAGTCTTTTTTGATGAATACTTATTCAGCTTCTTTGCCCATTTATGATTGGGTTTGTTTTTTCTACACAGTTGTTTTAGTTTATTATATATTTTGGAAATTCCACTTTGTCACACATAGTGTTAGTGAATATTTTCTCCCATTCTGTAGTCTCTCTCTACACTCTGATAATTGTTTTCCTTTGTTGTGTACATGTTTAGTGTGATGTGATCCCATTTAGTTTTGCTATTTTTTTTTTTGTCAGTTAATTAGTGCAATAAGATTCCAGAGAGCTATTGAACAACAAGATGATTATAATTAGGGAAGATATGCTTTTTCTTGATAAATGTAAAGAGGTCTGATAACCACAAATGGATAACCACATGAGATAAATGTTTGTTAGTTACCTATGTTTAATCATTCCATAACATGTACCTATCTAAAACACCATATTGAACAAGATGAACATACACAAAGCTATCTGCCAATTTAAAAAATAAGACTTTTTAAAAGTTTGGGGATTGTGTCAAAAGGAATAGTAGGTTGAAGTAAATACTAGTCCTATCCTCTGTCAGTATACTACCATAGAATTTAAAGTCAATCTTTTCTCTCAATGAACTGGTAGGGTTTGTGGGATAGCTTAAGTTAGAGTTATTTTACAGTGGTTTCCAGTGTTATAGAACGTAGGATCAGGACTTTTCAGCAACAAAGTACCAACAAATCTCCAAATAGCTCCTTACACTTTACTTTTTTGCCTCAGTTTCCAAATAATAGATTACCCCTCTACTTGGCAACCAGATATAACCTTTTCTTTCTCTGATGCTTGCTCTTGGTCTCAAGAATCCTATCTTGAGCTCAGGGATGTTCCCACAGGCTTGAGTGTGTGTGTGTGTGTGTGTGTGTGTGTGTGTGTGTGTATATATAATGTTTGAAGTCTTTATTCTTTGACATCTGGGACTTCACTGACTGGGAAGAGTCTGATTTGACTTCAGGCATTACTGTGACTCCCCTTTACCAGGTGAGGAGAGCTTATCCAACCCTTTTAATATGGTCTTATTTATATAATGCCTCCAATAAGTTGCTGAATTTTCTGCTACTGAACCCAGGACCCCAAACTCAGGCCCAAGATTTCAGTACATTCCACAGTTTCTACAATGTTTTGTGCATCTATCGACAAAGTTATTGGGGGGGAGTATTGTCCTTTGTTTTAAATGAACTAAACCAACTTTGTCACATGTTGCTGATTTTCACGATCAGGCCCAGTGATGTAAAATCTCTTATACTCACCTGCTGAGCTTGGGGTTAGGAGGATTGGGACACCAGGCAAGAGGGCTGCAGATGTTTGCTGTTCTTAACTACAGATGGTGGTGCTTCCCATGAACAAATGCTTCTCAGTTTTATCAAGAGTGCAAAATGGTTTTTGGAAAATTTTATCAAATTTTGTACTTGTTTTTGTGATGATAGCTCATATGCCTTATTAGTCTGCCTACATAAAGTCACCTTTTTTTTTTTTTTTTCAAAATTGACATTTCTTTCCTATGTTAGACACCAGTATGATGAGAACGGTGTGTACGTCCACATGTTGGTCTTTCACATGTTGAAATTTTTTAAAAGTGTAAGAAATAGCGATTCACTCAGAACAAGTTAAGAGTTTTTTTGTAGTATTTAAAACTTCTGGATATTGTTATTCCTTAGGGTAAGTTAACATTTACTTTTTGATAAAATGAATTATATTATCTATATAGGAAATATATTAAACATACAAAATGTGTTATGATTAAGATTTTCATTATTCTGTGAACTGAAGAGATGATATTAATAGGAATTGTTTATTTTGTCATTTTTTTATGAATGAAAAAGTAAAATCCAGAATGAAAGAGTCAACTTTATATACAGATGCTAATTAGTCATCACAAGTTTCCATCTTGCCCAAATCTTTTCCCAATTTTTTATTTCTTTTAAACCGAAGCTACTGGTTTTCTTCCTAAGTACTTAAAATAATAAAAGTAAGCAAATTATTCAATAATGAATACTTAAAATCATAATGTTTTATAATTTAGTCATTAAAATTATACTAAAGTTCAATTTGTTAGCAGAATAATAAATGATTCTTTGTCTTAACTGATTATTTACATACTTCCTTAAATGTGGACATATTTAAATTTTAATATATGAAAACAAATAAATTCTATGTCTGAACTTGATATCTATAGAAAAGTTTACTTTTGGAGAGATATTTTCTGTGTTTGTGTGTATGTTTAGCATTATATCATTATTAAATATATTTTAGAAAACTCAGAGTGAAGAGTTAATACTTTCATTTGAGAGAGTTTAGGACAGGCTAATAAATAAGCATAACTAGCATATCTATATTAAGGAAAGAGAATAACCAATCAATATACATTTTATAAGTTATAGTAATACATGTGTCAAAATACACCAAATCAAACCCTACTATGAAAACTTTTGAAATTCCTTAAATATCACCTTAAAGCAAGAAAAATCTTTTAACTGTGGTGTGAATTGAGTTACCATGGAAATGTTAGCATTTATGTTGTTTAGAAGAACTGTTTAAATTGTGGTCTGGCAACTCATGCAAAAAAAAGATTTCAGAATGACAGAAACATATGTTTCTTTATATACTGAGATATCTAAGTTTGTTTTCCTATTGTGCCAGTAGCCGATATTTAAAAAATATATGATAATGTATACTAGATATTACATGGTAGACAGTAATTGTAAGCTCTTTTGTCTATATTAAAATTGCAATTTAACTTTTCTTGACATTATGACAGGTGAAGAATTCTTTGCATAAGTTTTACACAAATCCATACTACAAAGACTCATATGACTAGCAAGGAAAACCACTGCTTGTAGCTCTTAATTGTTAAATGGGGTTTACACCTAGAACTTCTCCATGCAGCACCATCATCTACTTACATGAATTGTTTAATAAGAAGTACCCAGAATTTCAACTAATCAAAAATGATTTTACATTACTCCTGTATTATAAATCATACCTCAGTTCTCTCGAAAGACTGATCATGTGTGATATATACTGTAGGATATATATATATATATATCTATATATCTATATCTATCTATCTATCTATATATATATATATATGGAATATACTGGGACTCCTTTACTCAACACTTACATTTTATAAAAACTGTGTGTAATCAGTACTCTTACTGATAAGGTTTTGGCTGGGAATAAGTGTCTATCAATTAGGTGTGCTTACAGAGGCGTGGAAGGCAGACATGAGGAGAGAGAGGAACACTGTGGGCCCTGGCAGTTTGTCTAGCTAGCTCCTGGCGTTCTTCCACCAGTTTCTAAGGCTCATTCTGGGTGAAACTTATGTTCTGGTTCTGGTACAGCAGTGCTGTAAAAGGCAGCCACTTTATACAGCCCATGGGGTTCAGGATTGTATCTTTGGGGACACATTCTCCAGCCTACTATGTTCAGAGTCTGCCTTGACATAGACTCTGAGAACTCCATACAATTCTGGAAATTATTCTAAGATGTATGGCCTTAAACATGAACTTCCAACTTTCAACGGATTTCAAAAGCTTTGTAAACGCTGCGGTGAATATCTTTTTGAGATGTGACCTATCTTGATGGTTCTTCCAGTGAATTCAGATTAATAAAATTTATTTTAAGTTCTCAAGTTTACTATCCCTTAATGAAAATGCAAAAAATACCCTTAGAGTTGACATCTTAAAGATGACCTTGATGTAGAAAATGTTACATTATCTATATGAAAGTGGTTTTATATTTGAACTTCTACCTTAGGATAAATTTTAGTGGCTTTACTTCCTATGATCCCTGCATTTGGGTAAGGTTTACTATAGGAAGTAGTAGTTACAGAAGAAAGCCAATAAGTATATACTATTTTGAATTTCATTTATAGTGTGTTTAGAAGAGAATATTAGACAATAAATTTATTTTGATCTCTCCTATTACTTAGATCATTCTAATTTAAATGTCATTTCACTCAGCACTGATTTTTTTTTGTCCCTCTGTAATTGCAGACAACTTTACTAATTTGTAAAGAAGTGTATGATATTGTTCTATATCAACTTTGAAAATTATATTTAGGGAACATGTGAACTCCAAATGGAATATATATACATGTATATATATATATATATATATATATATATATATATATATATATATATAATATATGTCTTATTTATTTTGATGATCATTTTTAAGCCCAAATATGAAAATTTTCTTCTGTAGTTTTTGTTATCTTATGCTCAAATATATATACTTTTAATTGAATTCATTTTTTTACCCACTATTCACTTCTTAGGTATCCAAGAAATGACTGTTTTAAAGCAAGTCCTTCTCATCAATATACTTAAGAAGAACAAAATAGAAGACATTCAGAATTTTACTACAGCATAGTATTTCATATTTCTCATTATAAATCTCATTGCCTATTAACATCAGTATCTTCCTCTGGAAAACTTTCAAGTTTTCCTGCATTATCCATCTTACATGATGAAATACTAGAATTGTAAGTTCAAATTTCTTTACAATTTATATCTACTGCTCTATTTCTGTAGGTTCCTTTGTATCATTGAAAAATGTCAAGAAGATTCTTCTCTAAGGTCCACTGTACAGTTCCTATCAGTGCTACCAATATAATTGGACCTGGAAAGATACATATCAATGAAAGAGAATAAAAATAGAATTGGAATAAAAGATTGTTGTTCATGCTTGAAATAAATCCTAGATTTTACCTTTATAGCAGTAAATACCTGATATTTCTAATGCTTTAATAAAGTATTGCATTTTTAAAAATAATGAAAATTTACTGTCAGAAAATGGACAGATTGTTTTCCCTGTAAGTCCTTTGGTAGGCAAGTGAAAATTACAGTCTGAGAAATTATAACTGTAGTTTAAGTTTGTCCCTTACATCAAACGTCAATGTTAAATCAAATATATTAAAATTTTAGCATTTCACTATTGACTCAAAATCTTGCAATTGTATTAATTATGTGAGGCATAATGTCTACCATTTTACAACTCTATTTTTAGCGTTCATTATTATATTAAAAAGCATGGATGAATGACTGCATATTTATAAAGATTATTTATTTTCTGTATTACCTAAAAATATGAAGGTTGAAGTTTGGTCTTATTTGACAATCAACCCATAAATAAGTAAATAAATAATATTTGCATCTTATGTATGCAAGGTGGTGTGCTCAATGCTGTAGATGTAATAATAGCAAACTAGATAATTCTTATTCCGCAAAGGTTCAGTCCACTAAGTTAGGCCTCTTTTTGATTAGCAATCCTGTGTTTATAATTTCCCTATATATTGGGGAATGAAAAATGATATTTGATATTTACACTTATGACTAAAAAAATAAATAAAATTCATACTTCTGTCTGACAAAGAACAAACAATGTGAGAGTTTTTTCAATAGTCTAGACAATAGGCAATGAGGAAAAACAAACTCTCAGAGATGGAGGCAAGCGAGGCGAGTCCTATTCATTACTCAGTGTACCGGCATGAGGAGTGTGGAATAGAGGAGGGCTGCTGCTGAATATGACCCCCAGGTTCATATGGAAATGTCCTCCCCAATGAACGGGAAGGAGGTGACACTTGATGAGAAGGAATTTAGCTCACAAGGACTGAATCGATTGGGGCACTTATCACAAAAGTGGGAGAGTCTTCTTGAGAATGGCTCTTTATAAAATCAATCTTGGCTCCCTCTTGCTGCTTTACATTAATCTTTTCTTGCCTGTTGTCCTTCTGCCATGGGATGATGCAGTCCCTCATCAGTTGCTGGTGCCATGCTCTTGAACTTCCCAGCATCCAGTACTGTAAGTCAAATACACTTTTGTTCATTATCAATTACCTACCCTCAGTTATTCTACTGTAGCAAGAGAGAACAGACTGAGACAGAGTAAAACTGCAGAACTGATAAAAAGAAAAATGAACAGAAAGGCTGAAGAAAAAGCCTAACATTCACAGAATACAGCACTAGAAAGGAAAGAGCTACATAGGGAGGAAAATGCTGAGACCTGTGTAGGATTCTTCAAAGAATTCATGAGTATAACTGGTACATTCATGTGCAAAATGCCTCATGGGGAAGAATCATCAGAGAGGATTAGAAGTAGCCATCCTCCCTCATGATAAGCAATAGAACACGTGCCCCTCTAAACAGACAAGACAATCTCAGGATTTGTAGATCACTGAGCATAGGACTCAGAGTATTTTACCTCAGCGGTGAGGAGCAGTTAGCCTGGAACTAAACATGGCAGTGGTCCAACTCAAAATACATGAAAAGCAAGATCCAAAAGAATTACATGATGAAGCTGCACACCAAGAATAAGCTCACCAACAAAGATCAATGATATGAAACAGCCTACATGGACAAACTTGCAAGGTCCTGTCCAGTGAAAAATTAACAGGCATAGAAAGAATAGACAAATATAACCCATTATGAGGTTAAAAATCCAGGTAATTGAAATTGAACCTAAACATACACAGATTTTTCAGCTAAACAGAATAGTAAATGAACTCAGTTGAATTAATAGTACTTTGGATGTGTATAATGCACATATGAAAGATGACCTGAAAACAGAAGGACTACAGGGGAGAGTGACTGGCAGCATGAGTCAGAGAGGAGAGTGTGCAGAGGGCAGAAGAAAGGAGGACCAACATGATCAACATGATGTATGCTTAAGGAAATAGAGCAGTGAGACCCATTAATGTGTATGATTACTATGTTAGTAATTAAAAACAGATTAAAAACAGAATCAAAGTGATATTCTAATTTAAAAAAGACTATAATGCTTGTGATTAATAATATAATGGATGGGACTAATGGCATAATCAATATTATCTTTAAAATGATACAGAGAAAAATGACTTATAAATGAAAACAGTATCATTGTACTGTGGATAACTTCTACAAGTCTACTGTCTGTGTCAAGTGTCTCTGAAGAAGAGAAGGAGGTATGGTATAAAAATATTAGAGTAAATGATGTTCAAAAGTGTTTTAACTTGATAAAGGCTATGAATTCACAGACTGGAGTTCAACAACGCACAAGAAAGCACAAAGAAAATTAAATCAATGGCATCACAATTCAGTTGCTCAGAAGCTGAGATAAGGGGAAAATCTTTAAAGTATCCAGACATAAAAGACACATTACCCACCAAAGAACATAAATGGAAACGAGTGTAAGTTTCTCATTGGGAACAAAAAATGCAAGAGAGGAGGAAGATCTTTAAGGTAAAGGAAACCAAATCTATCAACCTAGAAGTCTTAATTTATCTGAGAGAAAACAGTAATGTAGTAAAAGAAAAGAATCTCAACTGAGAATTCTACATCCAAGAGAAACATCACTAAAATTGAAGGTGCAATAAAGGCATTTAAAACAGATAGAACTCATTACAGCTAGACAGTTGGAGTCATTAAAAAATGAATTCACCTTTAGTCTAGGGAAGAACAAATGCTAAAGCACTGGCCCAACTTAAAATATGTGAAACAGGCAAAAGGAAAACGATATGCTATAAAGATGGTTCAGTACAACCTAGAACTGAACAAATTAAGCACAAGGTTGAAAAAAAACACTTATTTCCTATTTAAGTATTCTAAAGGATAAGTGGTTATGCAAAAACAATAATAGGAATGCATTTTTAGGTTTATAACACAGGAATAAGTAAATTATATCACCAGCTTTACATAAGGCATGAGAAGAAATAAAATTAAATATCTGAAAATTTTATGGCATGTGAAGTGTTAATAACATTTTAAGATAGTCAGCTGAAACATAAATACTTCGAAGTTCCCTACATGCTTCTTCCCTTGTGTTACTTGGGGATTACCCTTCAACAGAGCATGGGATATAAGGTACAGGAATCTGGAAATGAGACTGGAGGAACATGCTCTTAATTTATTTGAGGTTCTTTGAGCATCTAGTATTTTGCATCACTAGAACTAAGAAAATCTGGAGAAAACTACATTACACTCCTTTGCACCAGGACTACAGAATTGAAGACTTCCACTCTGCTCTAGAATAGTTCTATGGAGCTTTGACCCTTAGAAGACATTTTGCTATCATAGCAAAGCACGCTGCCAGGTGAAAACCCTGATTCAAGAACAAGGCATGATGACATGCCTCCAGCCCCTCTGTAATTGACTGGTTTCAGCATTGTTTTTCACAGACGTGACCGAAGCTTTCCACCTCAATGCTTCATAGAAAGCTGGAAAGTGTTGAAGCCCTGAAATCAGATAATTCACAAGTAATTACGAGGGTCAGTCACCATTGGATGGTGAACAACATTGATTCTTAGCCACTTTGAGGATGTAACTTTTTTTTTTTTAATTTATTTAGCTGAAAAACTTCAAAAACAAATTTTTGTGCTGAATGTTTAAACAGAAGTGTTCATGACGCTGACACGGGAAAGATGCTTCCCTTACTTCTTTCAAAATCTACTTGAAAATTATGGGGCTAGAGACAAATAATGACAACTAATTTGTAATGCCTTTAAAATTTTTATCAAGGTATCGGTGCTATCTTGGGGTGGAAGTAGTGTTAGTTTTATAACTCTAGATAGATTTATACAGATAGAACAGTGTCAAAATTAAAAACAAACTATGGTTCAATTCTAACTCATTCTTCATGTCTATTTCAGTTGTATAACTACTTCCTAATGAGTGATATAATTCAGGGAACCATTCTACACAGTCAGAATAATTTTCTTTCAGTGACCACATGTTGTTTTTGCTTTCTAAATTATGTCTCCTTGAAGTACAAATATGCTGTGTGTGGACATGTATCTAGACTAGACATAGTGAGAAGAAGGCCCTCTCAGTCTGATGTAATTCATAATAAAACATCATATTCTAATTAGCACAGATTTTAATATTTTTTTTTTTTTTTTTTTTTTTGGTACTGGGGACTGAACTCCGGGCTTTGTGCTTGCGAGGCAGGCACTCTACCAGCTGAGCTATCTCCCAGCCCAGATTTTAATATTTCAATCAATTAGAAATGTAATTTAAAATTTCGCATTTACTAAAGGCAGTGGTTTGGGCACAAGAAATGCCAAAACATCTGTCCTTCCTATGTGGGGATTACTTGAATAGAGTTCTCGGTTCACTAAGAAGCATGCATTGTGCGATCACAGGTGTCATACATCACACTATTAAAGAGGGATGCTGACTATGAATACAAACTTCTCTTGGGGAAATTTGCAGGAAAATGTCTGGTGTTGATAAAACACACACACACACACACACACACACACACACACACACACCCTGGACTCCATTAATTTATTTTCAGTAATTTTCTCATCTTGTTCTCTTATGGACTGATATTGGTAACTTTGTAGGAACTGACAGAATAAACAGAACTTTCTGATTTCATCCTTGAGTTTAACGGTAGCGTGGGGAGTGTGGCGCAGGGAAGGCGATCTGCGCGGATGGCTATGGCAGCGCCCTGCTCCCACCTCTCCGATTCTCGGCCCAGCTAAGTAGCCTCCAACGGCTGGGGCAGCATTTGGGGACCCCTCGGGCGCCCGTGTCCTGGCCTCTTCCTAAGACAGAACAAACTAAATTCACCTCAAAATGATTATAAATCATCCAGATGGAGTAGCCTGCCACCTGAACTACTCATAGGAAATGACATTAGAGGAAGACTTCAAAGAAACATTAAGAACTCGGAAGCCCTTTCACCTGAGGCGCCCAAAGAGAGACCGTCCATATTTCCAGAATAGTTCTTGGACTTTCAACATGGCGGACTAGAGGGTGACTGCATTTCATGTCAATCCAGGACTCAGGGTCAAGAATAGGAGGTATTGAGAGACTTGGGACCAGCTCAGAGCTGCTGGGTGAGTCTCTCCCACTGGGCGAGGTTCCCCAGCCAGGGTGGTGGTCCTGGAACACGGGAACTTTGTGCAGTAAGAGTTGCCCAGGTAGACTCCCCCGTTGGAGCAGTGAACCAGACCAGCAGGAGCATTGTAGAGGAGGATGGCACAGCGAGAGGCTTCGGAGCAGAGAGAGGGTCCCAGGACCTGTGCCAGGACAGACCGCAGGCAGTTTCTTGGAGGAGGGGCTGCCAGCAAGAGACTTTGGTGCAGGGCGAGGCTCACAGGCCAGGTGGCAGTTCCGGACCCAGGGAATGTTGCAAAGGAGGGCTTCCCAGACCAGGGGGTGGTTCTGGACTAAGGAAACTTCTCGGAGGAGAGCTGCCCAGTGAGACCGGGTGATTCTTTCCCACCAGGGCAGTAGAACCAGAGACGCAGGCGCAGACCAGCCATGCTCCAGCCCACAGTCTAGTCCCCCTTTTGACTGATCATCCGTCAACAAGTGGAGGCACCTCTACCCACTAGCAGCTAATATACCCCACCTGAAGGACACCACCTCTAGAGGGACAGTTTCCTTGTGGAGCACTGCATTATCAAGTTCCTCCAAGACTTCAGGATATTGAAGGCTAGGAGGTGAGTTATTGGAAATCTACAGGACACTATAAGTCAATAGAGGAAATCTGTAATAACACAGAGTTTCACTACTAGAGAGATAGATACCTGACCAATATGAGAAAACAAGGGAAGAAAATGTCCCAAACAAACCTAGATGCTGCATCATTAAAATCCAATGACATCATGGCAGAAGAAATGTCAGAAAGGGAGTTCAGAATGTCCATAATTAAAATGATCAGGGAAGCAAAATATGAGACGAAAGAGCAAATGCAGGCTTTGAATGATTGCATCAAACAACAGTTAAAAGAGCAAATGCAGGAAGCAAAAGATCATTTCAACAAAGAGTTAGAGATACTAAAAAGACCAAACAGAAATCCTGAAATGAAAGAAACAATAACCAAATTAAAAACTCTAAAGAAAGCATAACCAATAGGATAGAACACTTGGAAGACAGAATCTCAGACATTGAGGACAAAATATTTAATCTTGAAATCAAAGTTGACCAAACAGAGAAGATGGAGAGAAATCATGAACAGAATCTCCAAGAACTAGGGATATCATGAAAAGGCCAAATTTGAGAATTATTGGGATTGAGGAAGGCTTAGAGAAACAACCAAAGGAATGAACAATCTATTTGAAGAAATAATATCAGAAAATTTCCCAAATCTGAAGAATGAATTGAAAATCAAGTACAAGAGGCTTATAGGACTCAAAATATACAAAATTACAACAGATTCACACAAAGGCATATTATAATGAAAATACCTAACATACACATAAAGACAGAATTTTAAAGACTGCGAGAAAAAAGAATCAAATTACATTCAGGGGGAAACCAATATGATATCACCAGATTTTTCAACCAGACCCTAAAAGCTAGAAGGACCTGGAACAACATTTTTCAAGCCCTGAAAGAAAATGGATGCCAACCAAGAATCTTATACCCAGCAAAACTTACCTTCACATTTGATGACGAAATAAAATTCTTCAATGATAAACAAAAGCTAAAGAATTTACTAAAGAAAGCAGCACTACAGATATTCTCAGCAAATATCCATGAGGAAGAGATGAAAAACAATGATGTAAATCAGCAAAAGGAGGAACTACCCTGAAGGAATAGCAAATAATGAGAAACCAAGTCATGTCAAAAAACAAAAATGAGCCAAATGACTGGGACTACAAATCATATTCAATAATACCCTGAATGTTAATGGCATGAACTCATCAATCAAAAGACATAGACTCGCAGATTGGATTAAAAAGAAAGATCCAACAATTTGCTGCATGCAAGAGAATCATCTCATAGAAAGAGATTCCCCACAGACTAAAGCTGAAAGGATGGGAAAAAACATACCATGCACATGGACTCAGCAAAAAAGTCAGAGATATCCATCCTCATATCAGATACTATGGACTTTAAGCCAAAGTTAGTCAGAAGGGAAAAAGAAGGACCATTTCATTCGTTTAAGGGAAGCATAAATCAGCAAGACATAACAATCATAAATATCTACGTCCCAAACAGTGGCTCATTCATGTACATCAAACAAATCCTTCTCAATTCAAGGGAATCTATTAGACCACAACACAATAATACTAGGCAATTTTAACACACCTCTCTCCCCACTGGACAGATCTTCCAAACAAAAATTGAACAAAGAAAACATAGATCTTAATAACACTAACAATAATTTAGAATTAACAGACATTTATAGAATATACCATCCAACCAAGAGCGAATACACTTTCTTCTCAGCAGCACATGGATCCTTCTCTAAAATAGACCATATATTATGCCACAAAGCTACTGTTAGCAAATACAAGAAGATAGAGATACTACCTGTATCCTATTAGATCATAATGGATTGAAATTAGAAATAAATGACAGAATAAAAACAGAAACTACTCCAACACCTGGAGATTAAGGAATATGCTATTGAATGATGAATGGATAACAGAAGACATCAGGAGGGAAAATAAAAAATTCTTGAAGTAAATGAGAACAAAGACACATCATATCAAAATCTCTGGGACACTATGAAAGAGTACTTAGAGGAAAATTTATTTCATGAGCACATTCAATAAAAGAAGAAAAAATCAGCAAATAAATGAACTAATCCTACAGCTCAAGTCCTAGAAAAGAAAAACAGTGCATCACCAAAAGTATAGAAGACAGGACATAGTTAAAACCAGAGCTGAAATCAATGAAATTGAAACAAAAGAAATAATAGAAAAATTTGACAAATAAAAAGTTGGTTCTTCGAAAAAATAAACAAAATTGATAACCCTTAGCCACACTAACAAAGAGAAGGAGAGAGAAACTGAAATTACAAAATTCAGAATGAACAAGGAATATCACATAGACACAACTGAAATACAAAACATAATTAGAAGCTATTTTGAAAATCTATACTCCAAAAAATAGAAAATCTCAAAGACATCAACAGGTTTCTAGAGACATAAGAATTACCTAAACTGAATGAGGAGGACATATACAATTAAATAGACCAATTTCAAGTAATGAAATAGAAGAAGTCATCAAAAGCCTACCACAAGAAAAGTCCAGGACCAGATGGGTTCTCAGCCGAGTTCTACAAACATTTAAAGAAGAATTCATTCCAATACTTCTCAAAGTATTCCATAAAATAGAAGAGGAGGGAATCCTCCCAAACTCATTCTATGAAACCAATATCACCCTGATACCTAAACCAGACAGAGACACATCAAGGAAAGAAAATTTCAGACCAATATCCTTAATGAACATCGACGCAAAAATTCTGAACAAAATTTTAGCAAATCGCATACAAAAACATATTAAAAAGATAGTGCACCATGATCAAGTGGGTTTCATCCCAGGGATGCAAGGTTGGTTCAACATTCGGAAAGCAATAAATGTAATTCACCATATCAATAGACTTAAAGTCAAGAATCACATGATTATTTCAATAGATGCAGAAAAAGCATTTGATAAAATACAGCACCCCTTCATGCTCAAAACACCAGAAAAAATAGAGATAGTGGGAACATTCCTTAACATTGTAAAGGCCATCTATGCTAAGCCCATGGCCAATATCATTCTAAATGGTGAAAAACTGAAAGTATTCCCCCTAAAAACTGGGACAAGGCAGGGATGCCCTCTTTCACCACTTCTATTCAATATCATCCTTGAAACTCCAACCAGAGCAATTAGACAGACCAAAGAAATTAAAGGGATACGAATAGGAAAAGAAGAACTCAAACTATCCCTATTTGCTGATGATATGATTATATATTTAGAGGAACTGGGAAATTCCACCAGAAAACTTTTAAAACTCATAAGTGAATTCAGTAAAGTAGTGGGATGTAAGATCAATGCACATTAATCTAATGCATTTTTATACATAAGTGATGAATTTTTGGAAAGAATAATTAGGAAAACTACCCCATTCATAATAGCCTCGAAAAAAATAAAATACTTGGGAATCAATCTAACAAAAGAGGTGAAAGACCTCTACAATGAGAACTACAGAACACTAAAGAAAGAAATTAAAGAAAACCTTAGAAGATGGGAAAGATCTCCCATGTTCTTGGATAGGAAGAATTAATATTGTCAAAATGGCCATACTACCTAAAGTGCTATACAGATTCAATGCAATTCCAATTAAAATCCCAATGATGTACCTTACAGAAATAGAGCAAGCAATTATGAAATTCATCTGGAAGAATATGAAACCCAGAATAGCTAAATCAATCCTTAGCAGAAAGAGTGAAGCAGGGAGTATCGCAATACCAGATCTTCAACTCTTCTACAAAGCAATAGTAACAAAAACGGCATGGTATTGGTACCAAAATAGAAAGGTAGATCAATGGTCAGAAGAGGACACAGACACAAACCCCAATAAATACAATTTTCTCATACTAGACAAAGGGGTCAAAAATATGCAATGGAGAAAAGATAGCCTCTTCAACAAATGGTGCTGGGAAAATTGGAAATCCATATGCAACAGAATGATACTAAACCCATATACCTCACTCATGCACGAAACTCAACTCAAAATGGATTAAGGACCTTGGCATCAGAGCAGAGACCCTGCATCTTATAGAAGAAAAAGTAGGTCCAAATCTTCAACATGTCAGCTTAGGACCAGACTTCCTCAACAGGACTCCCATAGCACAAGAAATAAAAGCAAGAATCAATAAGTGGGATAGATTCAAACTAAATGACTTTCTCTCAGCAAAGGAAACTCTCAGCAATGCGAAGAAAGAGCCTACAGAGTGGGAGAACATCTTTGCCAATCATACTTCAGATAGAGCACTAATCTCCAGAATCTATAAAGAACTCAAAAAAACTCTACACCAAGAATGCAAATTATCCAATCGACAATGAGCTAAGGAAATGAATAGACACTTCACAGAAGAAGATCTACAAGCAATCAACAAACATACGGAAAAATGTTCAACATCTCTAGTAATAAGAGAAATGCAAATCAAAACTACCCTAAGATTCCATCTCACCCCAATTAGAATGGCGATTATCAAGACTACAAGCAACAACAGGTGTTGGGGAGGATGTGGGGAGAAAGGTACACTCATACATCACTGGTGAGGCTGCAAATTGGTGCAGTCACTCTGGAAAGCAGTGTGGAGGCTCCTTAGAAAACTTGGAATGGAACCACCATTTGACCCAGCTATCCCACTCCTTGGCCTATACCCAAAGGACTTAAATCAGCATATTACAGTGATGCAGCCACATCAATGTTCATAGCTGCTCAATTCACAATAGCCGGATTGTGGAACCAACCTAGATGTCCTTCAATTGAATTGAATGGATAAAGAAACTGTGGTATATATATATATACAATGGAATATTACTCAGCCATAAAGAATGATAAAATTATGGCATTTGCAGGCAAATGGATGAAACTGGAGAATATCATGCTAAGTGAGATAAGCCAATCTCAAAAAACCAAAGGACAAATGCTATCGCTAATAAGTGGATGATGACACATATGGGGGGTGGGAGGGGTTAGTGTTAGGGTTAGAGCTAGGGTTAGGGAGGGGGGCAAGAATGGAGGAAGGAAGGACTGTATAGAGGGAAAAGAGGGGTGGGAGGGGTGGGGGGAAGGGAAAAAACAGAATGAATCAAACAACATTACCCTATGTAAATTTATGATTACACAAATGGTATGCCTTTACGTCATGTACAAACAGAGAAACAACCTGTATCCCATTTGTTTACAATAAAAAAAAAAAAGATATAATCTTAGGTCCCTTAAAAAAAAAGAAAACATTTAAAGAAGAGCTCATTCCAATACTTCTCAAAGTATTCCATAAAATAGAAGAGGAGGGAACCCTCCCAAACTCATTCTATGAAGCCAATATCACCCTGATACCTAAACCAGACAGAGACACGTTGAGGAAAGAAAATTTCAGGCCAATATCCTTAATGAACATCGACACAAAAATTCTCAACAAAATCTTAGCAAGTCACATACAAAAGTGTATTAAAAAGATAGTGCACCACGATCAAGTGGATTTTATCTCAGAGACGTAAGGTTGGTTCAACATCAGGAAATCAATAAATGTCATTCACCATATCAACAGACTTAAAGTCAAGGATCACATAATTATTTTGATAGATGCAGAAAAAGCATTTGATAAAATACAGCACCCCTTCATGCTCAAAACACTAGAAAAAATAGGATAGTGGGAACATTCCTTAACATTGTAAGGCCACCTAGGCTGACCCCATGGCCAATAACATTCTAAATGGTGAAAACTAAAAGCATTCCCCCTAAAAACTCGAACAAGGCAGGGATGCCCTCTTTCACCATTTCTATTCACATCGTCCTTGAAACTCTAGCCAGAGCAAGTAGACAGAACAAGAAACTAAAGGGATACAAATAGGAAAAGAAGAACTCAAACTATACCTATTTGCTGATGACATGATTATATATTTAGAGGAACTGGGAAATTCCACCAGAAAACTTTTAGAACTCATAAGTAATTACAGTAAATGAGCAGGATATAAGATCAATGCTCATAAATCCAATGCACTATTATGTGTTAAGTGATGAATCTTCAGAAAGGGAAGTTAGGAAAACTACCCTATTCACAATAACCTCAAAAAAAAAAAAATACTTGGGAATCAATCTAACAAAAGAGGTGAAAGACCTCTACAATGAGATCTACAGAACACTACAGAATGAAATTAAAGAAAACCTTAGAAGATGGAAAGATCTCTCATATTCTTGGATAGGCAGAGTTAATATTATCGAAATGGCCATACTACCTAAAGTGCTATACAGATTCAATGCAATTCCAATTAAAATCCCAATGATGTACCTTACAGAAATAGAGCAAGCAATTATGAAATTCATCTGGAAGAATAAGAAACCCAGAATAGCTAAAGCAATCCTTAGCAGGAAGAATGAAACAGGGGGTACCACAATACCAGAACTTCAACCATACTACAAAGCAATAGTAACAAAAACGGCATGGCATATTGGCACCAAAATAGACAGGTAGATCAATGGTACAGAATAGAGGACACAGTCACAAACCCAAATAAATACAATTTTCTCATACTAGACAAAGGGGTCAAAAATATGCAATGGAGAAAAGATAGCCTCTTCAACAAATGGTGCTGGGAAAACTGGAAATCCATATGCAACAGAATGAAACTAAACCCCTATCTCTCACCCTGCACAAAAATCAACTCAAAAGGGATCAAGGACCTTGGCATCAGACCAGAGACCCTGTATCTTATAGAAGAAAAAGTAGGTCCAAATCTTCAACAAGTTGGCTTAGGATCAGACTTCCTTAGCAGGACTCCCATAGCACAAGAAATAAAAGCAAGAATCAATAAGTGGGATAGATTCAAACTAAATAGCTTTCTCTCAGCAAAGGAAACTCTCAGCAATGTGAATAGAGAGCCTACAGAGTGGGAGAAAATCTTTGCCAATCATACTTCAGATAGAGCACTAATTTCCAGAGTATATAAAGAACTCAAAAAACTCTACACCAAGAAACAAATAACTCAATCAACAAATGGGCTAAGGAAATGAACAGACACTTTACTGAAGATGATCTACAAGCAATCAACAGATATATGAAGAAATGTTCAACATCTCTAGTAACAAGAGAAATGCAAATCAAAACTACCTTAAGATTCCATCTCACACCAATTAGAATGGCAATTATCAAGAATACAAGCAACAGTAGGTGTTGCTGAGGATGTGGGGAGAAAGCTACACTCATACATTGCTGGTGGGGCTACAAATTAGTGCAGCCACTCTGGAAAGCAGTGTGGAGATTCCTCAGAAAACTTGGAATGGAACCACCATTTGACCCAGCTATCCCACTCCTTGGCCTACACCCAAAGGACTTAAAATCAGCATATTACAGTGATACAGCCACATCAATGTTCATAGCTGCTCAATTCACAATAGCTGGATTGTGGAACCAACCTAGATGTCCTTCAGTTGATGAATGGATAAAGAAACTGTGGTATATAAATACAATGGAATATTACTCAACCATAAAGAATAATAAAATTATGGCATTTGCAGGCAAATGGATGAAATTGGAAAATATCATGGTAAGTGAGATAAGCCAATCTCAAAAAAAAAAGGACAAATGATTTCACTGATATGTGGACAATAAAACATAATGGGGGTGGGAGGGATGCAAGAGGGGAGGAAGAGGGACTGTATAGAGGGAAAAGAGGAGTGGGAGAGGTGGAGGGAAGGAAAAAAATAACGGAATGTATCAAAAACTGTTACTCTATGAAAATGTATGATTACAGAAATGGTATGCCTCCACTTCATGTACAGAGAAACAAGATGTATCCCATTTGTTTATAATAAAATAAATTTTAAAAAAATAAAAAAAAAATAAAGTTACAGTGGGTTCTTGTATCCTGATATATCCTCTCCCTTTATTCAGTGTTCAGAAACAATGTCACTGTTTCGTAGCTCTGTGGTCTTATTTAAGTCTACTTTTTGGCTTTAGTTTTTTTTTTTTTTTTCTGAGAAATATGAGTAATAACACAACTGAAATCACAAATAGCTGTGGAAGTCTCATAATATAATACATTCAAAGATGTGAGAATAATGTCTGGAGTGTTATTTAGTGCATTTATCCTAGAGGTCACACATTAATTTTATTTTGCTATTAATTTTTTTTAATATATCATTTTAAATCTTGCTTATTTAAATGTACATGAAAATAATAATAGCTATTGAATACTGAAGTTTTGTGTAAATTTATAAAGCAAAACTAAACTAGGCACAGTAAAATCCTATTTTATGATGTGTTTCCTAAACAAAACTTTCTTTACTCCTCTGTGAAAGAATGTCTGTTTAATCCTGTAACTGTAGGCATCATACAATTTATTTTTAATTATGGACTAATTTTTCATATCATTATATCTTTTTTTAAATGTGTTTTATTTTTTTTTATTTTTTCTTCCAGGTCTTTTTTCTCAACTGCATTTTGCTGTACTTCGAAGCAACAAATAGATCTCATTCTTTTTCATTTTCTAACGTATATTAACTTTCACATAAAATAGTATTTGAGTAAAACCATTATGTAAATTATTTATTAAAGTAAGCTTTTTAAATTAATATCTCATCTTGAATTTAAACTATGCATAATGCATCCAGGAATTATATATTGTGATGAAAACACACAGTCTCATGGGAGATATTTACCTTTGCATTCCATTGGAGAAAAACAATTGAAAATTGATGTCTGTCCAAGGTCAGGTTTCTCTGGTTTGGAGAGATGGTTTGGAGATCTTTCTCTGGAGAGATGCCACTGTGTATATTTCACATGAGGATTTTGAGACTTAGGAGGGGAAATTTTACACTGTGTTGCACAGCAGGTCAGCCAAAGAGAACAGGGCCATGAAAAAGATTTGTATGACTTCAAAGCTTAGAATCTCAATTAAGAAAAAGTCTTTTAAGAGTATTCAACTGATTTTATTTTTTATTCATGTCTGCATTTCTTTCAGTTTTCATTTTATTTCAACAAATATTATGGGTTGAAATTACTAATAATGGTATTCAGATTTTATGGAAAGTAGCAATGAAACATTTATACTTTGCCAATTTGTTTTAAATGAATCAGCCCTTCTTCAACTACAGCTGGAAAGAAACACCTGTGTCAAAAATTATGATACTTTTACCAAAAAGAGACTAATTTAAGGCACGTGTAGTGGCACATGCCTATAATCCCAGTAACCCTGAAGACTAAGGCAGAAGGATCTCAATTTGAGGCCAGCCTGTGCAACTTGGCAAGACTCTCAGCAATTTAGTGAGATTCTGTCTTAAAACAAAAAGTAAATGAAGATAAATAAATAAATAAAATTAAAAGGACTGGGAATATAATTCAGGGGTAATGACACCCCTGGGTTCAATCCCCAGTATCAAAAAAAAAAAAAAAAAAAAAAAAAAAAAGGCTAATTCAAATCAACAAGTGAATTAACTTGTGTTTGAAACTCCATTAACTAAAGGTTTCCCACAATGAGGTCATTCTAGCTTGTACTTTATTTTTTCTGCATCCATCATGGAGACACGATTTCTATCTCTGACCAAACTTCATACTGACTGTATGAAGCCCAAGCTCAGGTACCAAAAGTCAAATGGTAAGAAAAATGATCTCATGGATGAAGAAAAACTTCACTGTAAAGCACAGAATATTAACTTAGTTCCTGCCAAACTGTAAATAAAACGTTGGTCATTTAAGCAGAATTTGTTTCTAATAAAGGCAGGAAGACTTTCTGAGTATTTTCTGTAGCTTCCGTTCTTTGTGATTGCTCTCTAAATTTGAAACGTGTGATGCTCTGCACCTGGTCCTGCATTCCGCACCAGCTTTTGTGCCTTTGTATTCTCTCCATCCTTACGCCACCTCACCACCGTCCCAAGGGGATCCCGTTGCTTCCTTCTTATCGGCTCTTACTGAGAGATATTACACATCTTATTACCTCCCTTTCGTCTCTTTCTGGAAAAATCTTTTTTACCTCCCAAGATTAAATTCATATGCTATAGTAATTATGATTTCATAAACAGTCTCTGAAATGACTTCTGACTTATTACAATGTCAATATTTCACTCTGATTCATTGTTTTATTTTTGTCATTATCTTTGTCCAGAACGGTGTGTTCCTACTGAGTTCAAGGTCCATTTCTTGCCCAAATGACTGCATTGGGCTTGTTACCACCTCCAGCCCCCCCCCCCCCGCCCGCCCAGTCCATCTTCCCCTGGATAGTATCATGCAGTAGGAGGTCACTCTCTGGGTTTACAGAGGTTGAGCTCAGGCACATAATTACTACAGGTTTACCCATTAGAGACTTGCATGATATTAATGTGTGGCTTCTGGGAACAAATTAGTTGCACTGGGAACAAAACCTTTCCGGGGCTACCATCCGTTGTCTTGCTTTCTGGCTGGTGAGAATCTGCAGGAAAATAAAGCCAAGTGAAGTGAAGAACCAGATGATACAGCCTTAATGATCCTGTTAATACTGCCAGATTCGGTCACTGTTGAATCCAAATTCATCTGTGTACTTAAAAATCTTGTAAAATATGTTTCCTTTTTGATCAAAATAACTACAGTTGGATTTGTATAATTTTCAATCAATAGTGTCCTGACAAATGAAAACTGTTAAAAAAGTGCAGTTAAATAAATGAATATGGTATAAAAAATCAAAAGGACCATCCTAACACTAACATACAAGTTTGCAACTGATTAACATGATAACTAAACATTTGTAAAGACATACCTTGGTTCATTTCCTAACTTTGGCCACATCCTGTGAAGAATATGTATTGAGAACACATGATGGAAAAAAGGAAAGGGTAGGTATATGTTAGTTTATACCTAAGTCCCGGTGCTGCTTCTGACAGCTATTCATATTTTTATTGAGACCTAATTGTATCTGCTTCCAACTATCCTAGTTTGGCTGAAGGTCAAAAAATGAAGTGTTTCATGGAATTTCTAGGAAAGCTTGTATTTAGTTCAGATAGCTAGAATACACACTGCCATTCACTCCTAGATAATAGAAATCCAGATGACTACCAAGGCAAGAGTATCAGGAGAATGATACACACCACAGAGTGATTCTCACTCCAAGCTGGAAGAGCAACTGAGTGAGATTTTGGACATAGAAAAATTTCTTCTTTTCTTTTTATTTCTTTCTCTTTTTTTGCATATGGCAAGTGCATTTGGATAGTTCCAAGATGCCAAAGCAGACTAATACAGTAATGGAGTTTGTTATACAGAAATATGTCCAACCTGTCTGTCTGTCCCTCTATCTATCTATCGTGTATATATCATGTTGACCACTAGACAACATTAATTATTACAATCTTCCCATAATCTCTTTGATATCCAATAGAGGACTACTGGCTTCCATCTGTACCATTTTCAGGTGATTGTCTCTGCTCTTGCCTAATTTATTTGGTGAGTCCCAAATGACCACTGGTCCTGGGAATGGTTGGTATATGATGTGGGTCAGGCTGATAATTGGGTGAAATACCTTTGAATTATTGGTCAAAAATAGAGTGAAGTCCAAAGACTAAAGCAAGAACACTGGGAAAGAAATAATGTCTTCCTTTGGAGCAGATTGGGAGTGGGGAGCGTATAGTTGTGAAGAAAGGAGAAAGTTTAGCTAGTGGGATTTTGACTACCATTTTTGTCTGCCCTGTGGAAGAAAACATGTGTATAGAATGCCTACAAGCTCTGAGAGGCAGAAACCAGAGATAAACCGAATTAAGATGGCCCACTTTTTATTCCAGGTTAAAACAAAACAAACAAAAAACACCCAAATATCTGTACTTTAATACACATTCACAACTAAAATTGTTATTTTAAAAATCTAAAGCTGAGGGACAAATTAAAAATTCTCTTTGATTAACATTCTTCCCCTTAGAGTTGAAAATATGTATTGCTCATAATTATAACCCCAGCAACTGGGATGGTTTCTGACATTATTTTTCACACTATCAATGCTTCACAGATTAATGAATGAAGGTGAACACATAAGCTATTATTGGGCTTACTTAAGTAGAATCATAACATTAATGAGATTACTATTCAGATGAAATATACATGCAGTTTTCTAAAAATAGCTCTACTATGTGCCATATTTAGAAACATACTCCTGACAAGTTTGATTGACCATTTTTTAGTTTACAATTATATGTGTGTCAAAATTGGAAAAAAATATATATTATTCCTTATATTTCCTACAATAAAAATTGTAAACATATGCCATGAAAATAAAAGAAGACAGATAAAATAAAGGAATATTAAAGGTCAATATGTGGTCTCAACAACATATGAAAAGCCTATTAATCATTTCTATGAATAATCAGTTACTGACATTTTAGAAAATCAGAAACAGGAAGAAGAGAAACTATAACAAATTTAACAGTTAATTTTAAATAACTTCATGATAGAGGTTTATGTTATTTAATTTTACCTCCACTGAAAAATAATTTTAACCCATAAATTGAAAATAATAACCCTATTCACCCAAATTAATTTAGAAAAAATTATTGATAGAACAGGTCACTGACATTTTTAGTAAACATAATTATATGAGTAATTGGAAAGTGCTATATTTTGAAAGATGAAATTCTAATATTGTACTAACACAGCATGATTGGAGATTCTAATATATTTTAGTTTTATTATAGCCTTTATTCATTAATTTAAACCTTATTTCATGCAAGATCATCTCACCAAATTTGCATTTAAATGTATTATATATATATATATTTCTGTGAGAAGAATCTGGCTTAATTATATTAGTTAATAAGGTTCTAATATAAACTTATTACATTATAATATTATTATTAAAATTTTTGAGTCTCCAGAGTTTTTTATATAATGTCTATGTATATAAATATTATTTGCTTATATGCGCAAAGTAATTCTTACTGGTCCCTTTTGTTCAACTTTCTCATTTGTTATTAAAATATAAAGAACCATAATTAAAATACACTCATCATTGAAATAAGAAAACATGGTGGTATGGTTAAAAAACACATTTTAAGTTTATTTTCTCTAGATTCAAATGTTGTCTCCTCTAGTTACTTCCAAGTTAATAAAACAATCTTTATAAGCCTTCCTATTTTAGTATACAAAGTAGTAAAAAAAAAACACCCTTAGAATGTATTATTAGTAATAAGTGAGGTTATTAATACAAGATATATGGAACACATTTTATTGCTGTCATCTAATATGAGTTGAAATAACATGCATTTTTTCTTCTTTCTTTCTCTTTCTTAATTAAGAATGTTGTGACAAGTCTTTCTTATCTAGGAAAATGGAGTAAATATGCCTTTCCCTATATCTCTCACTAAGCACAACTTAAAATAATGGCTGTTATGTATATTCATAAACACACACACACACCACACACACACACACACACACACACACACACACACATATTCAAGAAATTCTGGATCTTGGTTAGATGACAGACCAGCCAGGTATCTTGGAGCCTTAGAATGGCATAGTTTCCTTTTTGTGTGTTTGTTTGTTTCTTGTTAGAAGGTTGACATTTTCAGCTACATCTCAGACCTAGGGAGAGGGAACATGTACTAAGCCTGAGTTAATCAACAAAGGCAATGATCTGATCGATGGTGACTATCTAATAAGGACTCTAAAAATCCACAGGATGGTGTTCAGAGAGCATCTGTCTGTCTGTGGAGGGTGGTGAACTCAGAAGGTACAAAACTTCCAAACACTTTCCCCCCTATTTAGCCATAAGCATCTGTGCCATCTAACTATTCCTAAATTGTATCTTTTTATTATAAAGTGGATATAGTAAGTAAAGTGTTTCCCGAGTTCTGTTTGTCATTCTAGCATCAACCTGGAGTTGGAGTTGTGGGAACTTCCAATGTGTAACTGATTCTTCAGAAACACTGCTGACAACCTGGGTGTCATTGACATCTGAAGTGTTAAGTCCTGTGGGACTGAACCCTAAACATGTGGCATCTTATGCCATCTCCACTAGTGTCAGAGAACTGGTTGGTGTGAGGATAAAGGAAAACAGAAAAACACAAACAAATAAAAAAACCAAAAACAGCATTTTGGTGACAAGAAGTGTTGTGTCTTGAAGTGACATCATAGACATTTATAATATTTTTGAACAAAACAGATTTACTACTTCCTTTATAATCTGTATAATTGTCCTACTCTTTCTGTTCTTATTATATTAACAAAGGTTCCAGAAAAATGTTCAGTTAAAATAGCAAGTGGAAGCATCCTTGCCTTCCACTCCTGTTAAGGAATTTCTCTTTATTGATTGTTGAATTTTTATTAAAATAAATAAATTGTATTTCTTCAACAATTTAGATAATTATATGATTTTTTTCTTCTTCAGCCTGACAATGTGGTACGTTGGAACTATTGATTTTTAAGTGTTCAAATAGCTTTTATTCCTTGAATAAATTATCTTAGTTGTGGGATATAATTATTTTTATAATTTTTGAATTTGACATGGAGCTAATAATTTATTTGTGATTTTTACATCTATATTTATGATTGATATTGATTTTTGGTAGTCCTTTCTTGTACTGTCTTTATTGTTGTTTCTGTTGTTTTAGAATTAGAATTAATGTAATATTTTCTAGAAGAGATTGTGAAATGGTGGTTTATTTCTTCACTCAGGATTTGGTAAAATTTCCCAGTAAAACTGTGTGAACTTGGTGCTTATTTTTTCAAAGTTAATAATCACTGTATCAATTTCTTTAGGTAAAAGTTACTCAGATTTTGTCTTTGTTTTTGTACCTTTTGTACCTTTGAAGGGATTTGTACATTTATCCAATTCTTAAGTTTGGGGAAGTAGAATTCCTCATAGTTTTCCTTAATGTTCTTTGTAATATCCATAGGTGCTATGTTAGTCAACTTTTTATCTCTGTGATAAAATACCTGAGAGAACAACTTAGAGGAATGCTGTTACAATATGCCTATTTTTAATATGATATGAATATTATACATTACTTATATTTAATGGCTTGTGCAGATGAGTCTTGATATACTATTTAGTTCCTCTTATGCTCAGTAAATTTATTTATTATTGTATTTACATAGTTTCTTTGATTCACAGTGTTAAGATGTAGAATTTCTTCAAAATATTCATATAAAGCATTATATAAATAAGTTTTACTGTTTCTCATTATACTATATGGAATTTTCTTGATGAGGATCATGATGTGGTGGTACATTTCCAAAAGAGTGCCTTGGAAGCTGGCAAAAAATTTACATTTAAGCTTGACTTAGTAGATTAAGCACAAATGGAGTATTTATAACAGGACAAAAATGACCATATTACTCTTTAGTATGTCATGTAAATAAAGGTTATTATGTTTGCCCTTTTTTCATGGAGATGAGCTAAGTTTGAAACATAAATTTTATGATGTCTTTGCTCTCATGGGAGGAAGTATAGGGAGCCTCATGTCACAGAAAGTATCTCCTTTAAATTCCAGGGCACTTATGGTTATATAAATACCTTTTAGTGGGTTGTATCACATGGGTAAATGTCTGTCATTCTTGAGAAAAATCTACTACACAAAAAGCACGACTATATGCTGAGTTACACAGGCCATCCATAGGTTTCTTTTCAAGTGCGCAAAACAACCTGTTACTGGACTTCTACGTTGGTTTTAAAGCCAAAAGAACCTTAACTACTGATTCAATCCTGGTTGGAACTTATAATTCACACCTTTGCTCTACTCAGTGCTTATTTTGTTTTAATTGTCATTTTCCTCATAACAAAGTAAATAAAAATGAGAAAAAAGGGTCATATCTACATTTTTATTACCATAGATGATAATAATATCACTTGAGTGTTTTTTCAGGCATTGTTAAAGGAAAATCAATAATATTGAATATGTATTAGTGCTGAACATGTAGAGAATGGAAAGAAGTCCAGATTCAAAACAAGTAACCTAAGTATCACACACATACACACACGAGGTACTTATGCATTCTATATGCATACCCACATATGCAATAATATGCCTTTTTTCCATATTTGTTTTGACAGTCTGTCCCTTGGAAATATTGCTAAAATCATAGTGATATTGTGAGTTAGGAGCCATAATAGAGCATAAAATGCTGGAAAATGAAGTTATTCCCCTGATAACATTTTAAATTAATATATTACTTTCATTTTCAAAAGAGAAATAGTCTTGAATAAAGTGCCACCAACATTACAGAAAATTTCTTCTCTGAAATTTTTTGATTTGAGGTTTCAATTATCTCTTCATAGAAAACCTACACAATGATACAATATTGAAAAATTTAAATATATAATGAATAGAGAAGTGTTTAAATTTTAGTTTATTAAAAGACCAATGGACTACATAAGACAATATTAATGAAATTTTAAATCTGGGGAATTCTCTGATATATTTGGGCTTCAGTAGCAAACAAGATGAGTTTATTCTGCAGGTAACCATTAAAGTGGCTTTTATACAAAAACTGACTAGAAGGAAAAGTTTTGAATTTATTTGAAAGTCATTCACTACTTTATTTTCCTACTATTTGTCCAGGTCCTACCATTTGCTTAGTTCTTCTTGCTCAAATCACAATTTTATTTTTGAGTCAATGTAAACTAATATATAAAAAATTTATCTACTTAAAATATGCACAAAATACATTTGATGTTATTACCAAAGCAACATAACAAAAAGAAATAATAATAAAAGGTTATCATATTTTAAAATAATATAATTTTGAAATTTTCTCAAAGCAGTTTAATCTAATCCTAATAAATGACCTGTATTTTCATTTTTTTCACTGTTTCTTGAAGTTTAGTCAAGAACTCTAATGATACTTGGCATCTCTAATGCAGGAATAATTAATAACAGGCTTATGGGTGATTTCATCTTAAGCATTCTTAAAACTCAAAGATAAAAAAAGTTATCCTTCAACAGAAATATTGCTAGAATTCAAAAGGATTGCTTAGAAATAGTGCAATTAAGGTGATATGTCTACTAACTAAACAATCTCAAAACATATAGATAAAAATCATATATTTTTTATACAATTAAAGGGTTTATCCATTAATGTTACTCAAAAAAATTGCATGGAAATATGAAATAATTCTAATAAACATCATTCTACTATTGATTTAAAGTATTTTTTGATGTACATTCTGCTAACATTTAAGGTAGATTTATACAGGCAAAAAGTACTTATTAAAAAATTATTTAATGATTATGAACAATATATATGTCAAAATAAAAAAGAGAATCAAAAGGTTGTTTTTAATGACTCAAAACCTTTTGGCTTACATGATTTTGTTATATATTTTAACCACCTTGAAAAGACAAAAAAAAAAAAAAAAGCAATCTTCATTTTCTCCCTGGGGTAAAGGAAAAATAGAGTTGTTCAAATTTGTTTTACATTATTTATTTACATGGGAACTGATTAATTTTGGTTAAACAGGCACTTGGAAAGAAACCATCATTCATGGAGCATTGGCTAACTCTCAGGAATCATTACATTTAAAATAAATTTGTGTAATATTCTGTCTTCTGATTTTTCCCTGAAAATTATGTTTGTAGCCAGTTACTTTCTTTGAGGGGATTAGAACATAGGGATCTTCACAATCTTCAGTTGATAGTAGGGGTAAAATTTCTCTGAAGGAAAATTTTGCTTTATTTATTTTATTTATAAACAAAAACTCAACTGAAAAAGGAGCCACATGAAATAACACTGGGCAATGTGAAGATTTAGATCTATGACTACCTACCAGAAAACATGAAAAACATTGAAGAAAATTATATGGCTTTTAGGAGCCTAATACTCTCCTGACTTTGGGTTGTAATAAATTTTTATGTCCTTTTTCCTGTAAATACATATACAGAAAATAAAATATATTGATATACAACTTACATTTATATAATTAATGCTTTTAGTAAGGAAATATGTTTTTTAAAAAAAATCACCTTTTCCATGCTCTAATTGTTTGTTGAACTTGGCATTTGCTTTTCTTTTATTTATATAATTATTGACATATTAGTTGTAGAAATAATGGGATTCACTGTGATTTTTCCATACACACTTGTGTCATGCATTAATTGTGTGCATCCTCCCTAGTTTACTCTCTCCTCACCTCCCCTCTCTCCTCCTCCCCACAACCCCTTCCCAATCCCTGGTAGGATTCTAGTTCCTCTTATACTTTCTGGTCATCTTATCTATTTTTTTTTTAAAGTTTCTACATAGGAGAGAAAACATGCAGCACTTCTGTGTCTGTCTTATTTTGCTTCACACTCTACCCTCCAGTTCCATTATTCCAGCAAGCAACTTGATTTCATTCTTCTTTATGGATGAGCAATATGCCACTGTGCACCCTATTTTCCTTATCCATTCATTCAGGGTTGGGTTCCTAGGCTGATGCTGGATTTTGGCTGTTATGAATAGTGCTGTAATAAACACCAATCATCTCTTTTGTGTCAATGAGTCATGGATATATATTTATTCAATACTACATGAACATATAGAGCAGGTCACAAAATTATACTCATTTTCAAAATCAATTTCTGTGGTTTGTAATCAATTATATAGTACATATGTTTAGGTATTAATTTAATGAAAGAAGATGGAAATACATTTGCCAAAACTTAAAAAGGAATCATTATCCATTGGTAAACAGATGATGGCACCTATATTTTCATTTTTGTTTTGGTTTAGATTATTTTTTGCTATAGTTATGATTTTAAATCAAAATACATAGATATACATTATATTTTCAATTACATTTACTTTCCAAAGAGACAGTATTCTTCAGAAGTGTAATGATTTTACACTTCTGTTCTTAATTTAACTAACATTTAATGAACACCAACTGAAGAGCAAGAAAGACTGACATTATTTTTCAGTTCACAGCTTAAAAAATAAAAAGCTAGTGCTCATATAGTTTGAATAGTTCACTTCAAATAATTTAGTAGTTAGTGGAAAACTCAAATTCAGATAAGCTTCTTGATTTCAAAATTTAATTCTTGGTTCTATGCTTCTTGAATGTTAGTGGAAAACATATACACACAGGAAAATAAATGTTGCAGGAAAGAGTTATGACTCTTTTATATAGAAGTCTCTCTTGTACCTCAGAGAAATAAATAATTAACTGTCCCATGGATAGTAGCTTCTATTTCTTAAAACATTAATCTTTAATTTTTTTCCTCTGACAACAAACCAAACATAATAACCCCTTTTGTAGAGGAAGGGAGGAAATGGCAGCTCAGAGCTATGAACCACTTGACTCACAGAGATCACAGTGCAGTCATATGGAAGGCAGCTGGCAAGGACTGGAGGTTAAACTGTGAAGTGCTTTTTATGCTCTGTTCCTAAATTTGGAATTTGGTTCATTGACAATGTTGAGTCAAAAGAGTTTTTGTTGTGTTATGTTTTGCTCTGTTGTTAAAAGACCAGCACTATGGAATGAAACAGAAAACAGAATTCTTATTTACGGCACTCTTTCCATACACATATCCTTTGTGAGGTGTACTGAGGCTGTAATTCATCTATTTCCTTCATAGATTGCCCTTGATTTATATTTAAAACATATGTGTCAGGTCATAAGGGGAGAGCATTTTCAGACAGGAGTGTATATTTAGACTTAGGGACAGTCAAATCACTTATCCAGAGTACATTGGCTACTGTGTCACTCAATAGTATCAGCAACCAGCATTTCTGAAATGTTCCACCCCAGATATAGGATCACCTTCTTTCACCAGAAATGTATTCCACTAATCCCTACCAACATGAGTGTCACTAGTTCCCATTTTCCATTTCATTGGAGGTACACTTGCAATCAATTATATGGTGATGCTCAGCATGATTTTCACTAAAAGAAAGCCAGTTTAATGTAGCTCCTGTTTTCAAAAGAGAAGTTCTGATTTTAATCATCCAGAGATAATTTTATAAAACTGATTTAAAATATCACATTGGTAAACATATTAAAATTAATTTTATACCCAATGTGTAATCTTTTCTGACAATTGTCATAACAACATATCTTGGAAATATATAGTCAGAAATGCATTCTTTTAGAGAACATTTATTTTTTTCTACATTTAAGAGGATGTTTGACATGCTTTAGAAAGGAAATATTTTTAACTCTAAGAAAACTTCAAAAAAGAAAGTAAATGACTTCAGAACTAATTTTAAAGGATAGCATTTATGATAAGATTGTAGGGATTCATACTAAAATGAACTTCTTAATGCTATTAAAGAAATTAAAAATCTGTTCTTCCTATTGTTGTTTTTATTATTTTAATCAGAAGATGACACAGATCTAACACATACACATATACAACCATTTATCACACCATACCACACTTATTACAGTAGCAGAGACCTACTATTATTCTAGAAATGTCACAAACTTTGTTCCTAAAAAACTTTTTGCTTCCTTTTACAGTTTAGTAATGTGTTTCTGTGAGAAAAAATAATATGTGATTTTAAAGATATACCTAAATGAATGTCAGCATTGAAGAAGCCAGAGGCCCTGCAAGACTTGATGAAAAAATTGAACTCAAATTCTAGGTCTCATGTGCAGATGTGTTATGGAACACATCTTCAATGCCCATAGTTTGCTGGTGGTGGTGTCTTGCATAACTAGCTGCAGCTAGAACCTGTAGGAGGTTTTGAGCAAGAGGAAGAAACTAAAGAAAAGAGTTTGTCAAGGAAGAGAGTGGAAATATTATATAGCAGGATTACAATGCCTAGTTTCTGTTCATGTATCAATTTATTTTTCTGTGAACTTCTGTGGTTTCCAACAATTTTAAATGTTTTCAATCCTTTATCCTTATTTTTGTATGCTAAAGAAATTTGTTTTTAGTGAATGTTTTATAAATGTTCCCTAAATTTAACAATGTTTTGGAACTGCTAGGATATTGTGCTGTAATATTTTGTCATGTATATGGTGAGATCTGTGTATTAATCTTTTCATTCGTAGTATCTAGTCTTGTGGTTGCTAAATAATCCTGATCTTAACCATTGGTGGAATTGGTTTCATGTTATCTCCAAAAACTTTCAATTTCACTTTTAAAGTATGTATTTTTAAAATTTGTTTGCAATTCACTATGTGTAAATTATTTTCTCTACTATTCTTTGGTGCTAAGACAAATTTGCATGAGTACATTTTTACCAGACTTCTAAGAGGTTTTATTTCAGAGTTTTCCCATATCAATTTTCCTTTCCATTTTACAAGATATCATGCAAATTTGCTTTTGATTGTACTTAGTGACCAAAATTGGTGATTTTATCACCTTTATATTTGTATGCAAAGTTTAAAATTACTTTCTGTGTAATAACTGTTGGGAGATACTGTTGGGAGTCAAATACTATTTGTACTGTATTTTATTAATTTGTGAAATATTCACATCAGCACATTTATATAATATGTATTTTATTTTTCACCACCAAACCACCTCTGTGCCTATTTATAACTTTTATTCACCCAACTACTGTATTTGTTTAGCCTAAAAATGCAATGGATTTCCATGCAAACAAATATGAGAGAACCCTGGCCCAGTTCTTTATGGATGAGATATTGTAGACCTGTTTTGTTTTCTTTTTAAATTAATTAGAAATACATTTTAATACTTGTACTATAAGTGTACCTTCCCTAATCTACATCTAATCCATACACAAGTCAATCTTTTTTTTTTTTTAATTTGAGGTGCTGGGGATTGAACCCAGGGCCTTGTGCTTGCAAGGCGAGCACTCTACCAACTGAGCTATATCCCCAGCCTATCAATTGTTTTTTATATCCAAGGACATATCCTAAAATCTGTCACTTATTCTCCCCCTGTGACATCACTCTACTCAAACTGACACTTCCTCTTCTCCGAGAGTCTAGATCAGCCTTCCACTTTCCCCCGGCATCCCCACCTGCCAGTTTGCACTTCATCCAGACCTGCTCACTCATTCAGCCTGGGCAGAGCCAGTTGTTAACTTTCCAGAATTTGCACAGGCTGTTCATTAAACACAGACATTATTAAAAACTACATTGCATTAGGTTATAATGAAGAATGTTGAAACACCGCCAATACATGCATAAGCGATCCCTTAGTTACAGCCATCCCTCGGTGTCTCTGGGGGACTGAATTCAAGAACCTCCACTCCTCAGCTGATCTCCAATCCTTGGATGCTCACATCCCTCATATGGAATGGTATTTGATTTGCATGCAGCCTGTGGAATCTTCCTGCACACTTTAAATCATCACTTCATTATTAGCCTCACTCAATACAATGCAACTATGTACGTAGTTGTGATGCTGTATTGTGTAAGGAATGATCATAAGAAAAAGTTTCACATGTTCAATACAGACATCATAGTTTCAGAATATTGATCCAGATTTGATGGAATCCTCTGCTGCAGAACCCATGGACACCAAGGGTTGACTGCATTTTCCTACATTCATCATGTATGTCCTTGCAGTTATTCATGTCTATTCAATCCCTGTGTTAGGAAACTTTATTACTCAGTTATGCATGATGAAAGACATGAAGAGAGATAGTTGAATTTCAGCAATTTTGGTTCTCTTACATTTTTAAAGAGACAATTGCACAGAAAAAGACAACATAAGTCTTGCTTCATTAAACACTACCTCAAATTATCCATTTTTTTTCCAATTTACAATTAATACTTTACTCTTTATTTTACACATCAATATTTTACAGAAAAGAAAAACCCTTATTAAAAGTTGCAATTCTTAAATGTCTTCTGATTTTTTTCAACAGATACATACAATTTTATATGAATATAATCAGCAAATATAATTTATGTTCTAATTATCATTTTTTTGATTCTCAGTTTTGCATAGATTTTTACATATACTAATATTAATTAATGGTTATATGTTTATGATTGAAGCAGCAACACACAAAAATTTATCCATTTTTCAATTAATAGGCTTTTTAAAATTTTACTGTTATTTTTATGTATTTTACATTTATGTTGCTAATACCATAGGCAGATCGGCCCATCATGCAACACCATGAATTAAAATTACTAGGAATTTCCATTGACTCCTCCAGTCAGGCAGCCAGTTCCCTCAGTTTGATTCTTGGTGCAGAGAACCTGGCAAAGTTGTTTTGTGCATGTGTCTTTAATTAAACAATGTTTTAATTTTACTTAAAGTGTACTCCATTTTTAATAAAATGTTTCAATGTGGTTTTCTGTGATATGTCATGTTTTTAAAAGCTTATTGCACAGTATGTAGTTTTCTGGGCCTCATTATTTTACTAAATACTACCTTCCTAAGATTTGTTCACATCTTATTATGAATCTGTATGATATTCAATTTTACTACTGTGTAATATTTCATAGCATGGATGTAGCATATTTGATTGAATACCTTCTGTTCAAGTACTATTTAATTTATTTCCCATTTTCTTCCCAACATCAACACTGCTCACTGTTGCTATAGACATTACCCTAAAAAATATATATATATATCTCCTATTCATATACATATATGCATCCTATTTGTATATGTATATATATCCTATTGTACATACACAAATGTATTTCCTTTATATATACTGAGCTAGCTAATTTGACTAGGTGATGCTAATTTGTTTCCAAAGTCATTTCACCAATTTACATTCTTGCTAGCAATATGCATTAATTGATATAGATTTATATACAATTTTAATAGTGCTGACTATTGAACCTAGGGTTAGGCATCCTATGCAAATACTTAACCACAGAGCTACACCCCAATACTGATCCACATTCTTTTGAATGTTTAGTACCCATCCTTTCAGAAGTTTAGTACTGTTGCAGTACACAATTTTGACAATGCAATGTACGAAAGAGAGTACATTAATACCTCACTATCATTTTGATTTATATTTTCCTCATTATAAATTCCCTGGTTGATATATCTCTTCTTATGTTCTATTTGCATGTATATATGTATGTAAATATATATGTATATCATATATATGTCAAATATATGCATGTGTGTATATATATGTAATTTATATATATATTTGGCACAGTGCTTGAAGGTTTCACATCAGGGAATTCAACTGATCATAAATAGAAAATGTTCAAAATAATATTATGTCTGTACTGAAAATGTAGAAATTGTAGAAATATTTTCTTGTATTATTCCCTAAGCAGACAATAGCAAGTATTTTCACAGAATACATTGTATTAGGTTTTATAAGGGATCTAGTAAAGAGGATGTGCATAGGTTATGTGCAAATACTTTGCCATTTTAAGTAAAGGACTTGGATGTCTATGAATTTTGTACCTGCACCTGCAGGGATAGGTGGGGGAGTCCTGGAACTAATCCTTCAGATATTACAGGATAATTGAATTTTTAAAAAGAGCATGTTTAAAATATGCAAAGGAGTATACAAAAATGTTTTATAAATCATATATATGACTTTAATAAACTTAAAGTAGTTATACAATAAATTTGTGCAATAGGTATCATATTTATATATATATATATATATATTTATTTATGCACACACACTCCCACAAACACATTGAGACAATACCTGACTTAAGGTTGGCTTGACTTACAAGTTTTCTACATTATGATGTTACAAAATAAACATATACTCAGTATCAACTCTACTTTGAATTTTGAATTTCAGTGTTTTTCAGTGTCAGAAAGATGTGGTGAAAAACTTTCTTATGTCTCTGGGCAGCAGCAATCAGCAGCAGCTCCTGCATTCAGGAGGGGAATCTACTGATTCTCTGAGGCATACCGTGTTGCTAAGCTATGATTTTTGGTAGGTTAGGTATATGAAGTGCATTTTCTATTTACAACATTTTCAAGTCACAATGGGATTTTTGAGATGTAGCTTCATTGTGATTTGGGAAACATCTCTACAGATAGATATCATTTGCTGAAGTCATTTGGTGAAGCCAAGTTGTACACACACAGGCACACACACACACACATGGATACACACATTTGTTACTGAATACATTTAAATTCCTTGCCCTTAAAGATAGATATAAGTTCAACGACCTCAAATTCTATTTACTACTGCAAGCATCTATAGTAGACTTCCCCATCTATAAAATAAGGATAATAACAATTGCATATTATATAGTTCATGTAGGTATCAAATTATATATGAACAGAATGCAACACACCAGCTACAAAATATTAAACAATAAAACTGTGATAAACTTTGCTGACATTACCCTTTCACCTTTGTTAGATACAATGTTAATTGATCTTTTATGTCATGTTTGAATTTTTATGCACACATACTTTTAAATAATCTGGTGTATTCACTTTTAAAATAAATATATAAAATACGTGTATTTTGTTCCCATATTATTATTTTTTTTAAATCCAACATTTAAGACTTTAAATATCACTACATTTTGAAATTATATAGAGAATACAGAAGAATGGGTAGCTCTGCTTGGTGAGAAACTTTTTTTTTTTCCTTAAATCTAATTTTGGAAAGATTCAATTGTGGGATATAAGAGGGGAATGAAAATGACAGGAATTCATCTCTTCGTGTTTAAGAAACCATACTCCCTGAAATGTAGGGGAGAATTGAGTCCGTTATTTTGTAGTATTATTGAAAATCACTCTATTTCCCCTCTGGGTTTAGGAAACACTGAAAAACTTGAGGCCACCTTGTTCCCCGAAGGCATTTCAGGTGTAATGCCCTGTGTTGTAACCTTTCAGCTTAAAAGAAGTCTTGTGTTTTTCAGTTTCTAACTTATTGCCAGGCTCCAAACCCTTAGATAAGTTCAGGGATTTGATGTATCTAGAAAGACTATTAACGTTGTCCTTTTACAATCTGAGTTTGTGGTATTGGATCTGTTCAATTCTTCTTAGATAAAGCAAATATCAAACGAGAGTCATGCCATGACCCTTTAGAATCTCTTCCCATCTTAGTGACATACCGCTCTCCTAGAGTTTTTAGGGTCATGAAGATAATCAACATGATAAATATACAACAGGATGCAATTTTGGTGAACTATTATATTATTTTTCTAAGCAATATCCCTTAAACTTTAGTTTCTTCAATTTGAGGATAATCTCTAGTAGAATACCTATAGAGATTAACTGGGAAAAATTTAAGCAAAATTCACAAGAAACATACAATATATAGTAATTATTTGTGTTAATGATTACATATTGCAAGGAATATATTATAAAACTATTGCTTATGATCCCTAATAGGTGAGAAGCCCAGCTTATAACAATCCTCCAATGCCAGATTATTCTGGATAAAGATATGGCAGTGATAGATCCATAAATGGACATGCAATAATGAACTTTTATTTGTATTATTTAAATTTTGAAAAACACAGAGTAGAGGTCAGCAAGATGAACACCTTGACCAAGGAAGAATTCAATAAATTAATCAAAATAGACCTAATGAAATTTCTCGTGGGTGTTGAATTGTTCATCCTACAATGATGTGGGAGCCTCTCTGCCATGCCCTACATGGATGAGAAAAGGGTGAACTGCTGGAGGAGGATGTTGGCTGTTTATCACTCAATTACCCTAAAATTTATCTACTCAATAAGCACACAAGAGCCAATAATCTTTTTTAAATGAGAGGGGGCCTGACGGGTCTGGCCATACCAGCTCTGGCCTCTACAACCACAACTCGCCCAACTCTCTTTTATTTATAATACACAGGTAAAGGGGGCAAGGCAGGGAGGAGCTTCTTCTGTGATGGATAGAATAGGGTGGAGTTAGGGGAGCCATTCTCTTAGTGGGAATATTCCAGAAGGAGACGGGGAAGCACTCCCACGCAGTGCCACATGCTTCCTGGCAGGTCCTAGAGGCTCAACCTAGTCTGATTCTGCTAAATAAGGATGGCTTCCCACAATGATGTGATAGAGAAAAATGATTTTTAAAAGAAGAAAACAAAAAATAAATAGGATCATTGCCTCACATATCTATTTGAGCACCATAATACCTTCTTTGACCTTCAGAACTGTCCTGAGGGTCATGTGCCTTGCCTGAGGCCCTGCTCTTTGTGACTTCCAGAGCCATCTTTACTGCCACTCTGTGATCTCACAGCTGTTGCTGACAGGAGGTGGCAGATGCACCATGTCCTGAATGAGCGAGTAGCTAAATGGAAGAATAAGTGAATTCTCGAGTAACCAAGTGAGCAAATGTGAATTAAAAGACATGTTTCAGTAGAAGGAGTTCTTATTTAACCTTGTAATGTCAACAATTTCCTTTTGAATCTCAACCTGAGGCTCCACAACAAAATAAGCAGAAATAAGGGGCATCAGAGAATTCTTCACCGCCAAAGACCATTTACAAGATTAAATGTACAAGAATGTTTTGGAGAAACAGTAAATTCACCTCCAGAGGGAAGCGTGGTCTTTGGAGTCTTTGGTTTAAGCCTATTTAACATGTTTTCTTTTAGAGTCCAGACTTCTACTCTTTAACCCAAACTGTTGATTGATAACCTCTCTGTGATTTAGGGGATATAGATTCTGAAGTACCAAATACAGCTAAGACCAAGAACACTTGACTACATTTTGCTTTCTGTCACATGCTGTTTCCACTGATTCTACCTGGTAATGAAAAACTGATAATTGAACCAATATCCATGGTACAGAGTGAGACAGTTTTTCACAAGATGGAAAAACATCAAACGATGTCAAGTATTGGTTACCAGAGGTTCCCTAAACGTTCCTGTGTGTTGGGGCTGGGGTTGTGGCTCAGTGGTAGAGTACTTGCCTAGCATGTGTGAGGCACTGAGTTCAATTCTCAGCACCACACATAAATAAACACAGAAAGTGAAAATCCATCAACAACTAAAAATATGTTTAAAAAAATAAAAAAAATAAAAAAGTTCCTGTGTGAATGCGGGAAATGTTCACAAGTGAAAAGATTGAATTGTGAGAGATGTAACCTAATAAGTCCCTATTAGTCTGTATTTGACATAATTGATAATCGTTTATCTTTGTGTGTGTTTGTGAGAGAGAGACAGAGAGAGAGAGACAGAGCCAGAGAGAGAGAGAGAGAGAGAGAGAGAGATATGCTACTTCCCCAACCTGATAAACCTTCCTACAACACACTTTCTTCCACATGCTGTCATGTATGTGGCTTGTGAAATGCTGACAATTACGTAGGAACTCCCTTTGAGCTTTGTGCCTCACTGCAGATTCACATATAATAACTGCCCTTGAGTTCTATTGTCGTCCTCTCATTCATCATGGCATGCACCAACTGAAACTCACCTCAAGAGAGAGTTGAACTGCTGTTACGTTTCACTTTCTTTTACATTTGTCTCTTTAGTTCTTACTTTTTCTATGATATATGATTTTAACAATGGTTTATTGATATATCCACATTTGCCTACAAGACACTCAGAAACATAGTATTTTGTATAAGTTAATATTAAATTAGGGTTTGTTGACAGATTAATAAAGTGTAACAACAGTTATTTGATCTACTTCAATTGTTATCAGTTCATAGAAGAAATAAACAAAGAGAATATAAGAGAATAATATATATGGTTGGTTTGAATGGAAGATAAAGCATAAAAAATGTGATGTGATTCACACTAATTATAAGCCTGCATAACAGTTAGTTCCTTAATAAAAATGAACTTTGGTAAGACTGTAAAACATGGAGAAAATAGTGGCATTCTTTAAGATATAAAATTATATAGAAACAAAATTAATAATCTATGTCCCTTTCATTAATCTATAAGTTGTTCATTTTAGAAGAATGAGTGTTAGCCAGCGATATTAAAGAAATGAGATTAAAAAATTAGTAAAGTCAATATTTAGGGAAATTAACTGAAAGAAATAGGAGAGTTGTAAAGGCTTCGAATATTATTCTTTAAGTATTTTTTTAACTGAATTTCTTGCATTTTTCAACTTCCCTTGCTTAGACTATAGTATTTACTAATAAACATCTCTGCATTTTTACATGCCCTTGACTTTCTGCTTTACCTTTTCCCTCAGTGACAATTGGCTTGTTTGGAAGGGGAAAAAAAAAATCATTTATATGCTATTTAGGAGAAAAATAAATTTCTTACAACTCTGAGTATAAAATCAATCAAAGGAATCTGCAGGAAACCTCTGCATAGCAATTAGTGAGATGTGTTTGAATAGTATGCGTCTAGGAAGCACTTCTGGGGCTACCCTCCACCTCCACGTCCCTTACAGATGAATTATAGCATTGGCATTACTCTAATGAACCACGAAGACAACATATCACAAAGCAATCAAGAACAAGCTGGTTTGGAATAAAATTGTAAAATTCAGTTGCAGCTGAAACAGAAATGCTACTATTTGTTCTGTAGGCCAGCTTGATAACCTAATGATGTGAATCTGTGAATCTAGCTCAGCATTTGGACCATCCTGAAAACTGACAGGAGCAAGCATTCTGATATGGAGTGGACATTGCAGAAACAATGTGTGGGAACAGCAGCCACATGACCTGAAGTATGTCCTGCGCTTAGGCTGCATCAGTGAGAATAAGGAGACAAAGGAGATATCAGGAGGCCTGGAATTGCAAGGAGACTTAATTCTGGAGACAATTGAGTTATTTTAGCTTAAAGGAACCATGCTGAGTGATGCCTTTTTTAAACTTGCAGACAATGATTGGTACCTATGAATGCAGAAGCAACAGAGCACTCTTCACACACATCTGTGATTTGGAAGGACAACATCCCACACCCTCTCCCTGACCTTCAACTCGGTCCTTTGGAATAGTAGCTGCCTTCTGGTGGTTTATATTCCTCTTATGAGATAGTGTCACAAGTCACACACACCAGGAACCTCATATCTGCCTATGCTGTTAGTTTCGCTCTAAAACTTTTTCAGTGAAGACCACCACTGCCTTTTGGACAGCTGTGTTCTCAGACTAAAGCGACACTAGAAAAGTGTCATATGTAAGTAGTTATTTAGCTGACTACTCACTATTTTCTTGCATAAAACTAGTTGGAATGATTCCATATAGTGCTCAACAGATCTGCCTGAAAATATACACACAAAAACATTTCTTCTTTCTTTCCCACTAAGTGATTTCACATGTTGGGGAGGCATAGAATGAGGACTGTTTTGGAGGAGTAATTCCTGGGATAAACTGAAAAACTTAATAATGTATGAGTTTCCCGTGATTTCCTATTGCTTCAAAAAATTCATGTGTTCTGCAATATAGGTATTTAGATGTTTAAGCACCAAAACTTACTGTTTTCTGGTAGTATTTATTTGGCTAATATTTTGGACATGTGTGAATTTTGGATATTTAATATATGTGTTAATAAGGACTCTGAGTTATTTAATAGTATAGGGAATCATTATTTAATTGAATTATGTTCAAGTACAATGATAGACTGGACTTTCTAATAATGTAATGAAATAACAGTCAACAATAGGTCATAAATTGTGTTTGAATTAAAATCCATGAGTCTTCAATAACCATTATATTTTGTCAAGAATAGTGGTGAAATATACAGATGCTGCAAGACCCCTTAAAATGTCCCCCACCCTTTTACCTTTAGTGTAAGAAGACTTTTACAAAATAGGACTTCAGAGCTAATAAAAAAGCACCAGAAATTATTCTGGACATGTTTATCTTAATTAAGACTTTTTATTCAACTGAAATATGTATACATTGTACTTTTAAATAACATCTTAATTTTTTTCAGTTTATACGTATATACTCCTAAAACTGTGAGATCCAATTGTCCTACCCTATTTATGTGTGTCCTACAGTGTACAAAGCTTTGTGCTACCATTGATAATGACTGAGAAAGTCCTTCTTGGTGTTTGAATCAAATTCTGACTTCGATCACTGCTAGGTTGATAGGTGAGAACCCTGTTTACTTTCCTTCAATCTGATACCTTAAATTGTTCTTTTGATCACATCACTAAAGCTTGTACTTCCATTTTTCTGACAGAACTTACTTGTTCTTTATAAAGTTATAACAGTGTGAAATTTAAAGTCACAAAATCGTAAATGCAATAACTGAATTTTAGAGTTAAAGAACTTGAGTTTGAACATCAAATTGTGGTATACGAAGTAATCAAGTGAATTATGTTGTGTTCAGGATAGTGTAGTGGTTAAGTGGTAATTTAGAATTATTAGTTCATTTCTAAACAGGTTCAAATTTGGGGGTCAAAACCCCATTTTTTTCTAGTTTAGTTGCCTCAGACATTGGAAGTAGCTGCACCTGGATTTGGGGAAATTTTGGAGTTGTTATCCAAACTCTTTATCTGGATAAATCTGAAAAAAGCAGACTGCATTTATATGCTGTTCTTAGCATAGCCACTATCCTCTCCGGCATTTGCCAACTCTCACAGTTAGTAATGACCTGGTTGCTTTCCCCTCCTGACCTCTGCGGTAGACAGTGCCCACATTCCTTTGCATTCATCGCCTTTGGAAACAGGGAACTTTGGTGTTGCACATCCGGTAAAACCCACCAGAACTAACTCTACATTCCTCACTCACAGTCATAGTACAGTTACGTTTCCTTCAATCCTTTCAGACTCCCAGGACCCATGAGGACACACTAGGTTCACAACTGCCTAGGAAACTTCTCTAACCTCAGTAACCACCTCTTGGTAGTAAACACTCTTGGTGTTTGTGACTCCAGAAATACATTCATTTTGCATTTTTGCTTCAAAGGTGACTTCACTTTATATGCAACACCAGACTGTCATTCTTTTTAAATGGCGCATTCAAAATTCTTCCTACCCTATTTCTGGCTTTCATTGTTCCTGTGGAAAAGTCTGTTCTTAGTATACATATGATAATCTCTCCTCAATGTTTGACTGCCTTTCATCTCTTCTCTTTGTGCTCTGTACTGTTCAATGGCACCCTGAACTTTGTAGGTGTTGCATTCCTTTAAACTGCCACACTGGTGATTTGTGGAGTTGTGTTCACACGAGTACCAATGTCCTTGAAGTAGAGACCTGACCTGAAGAATCCTTGAGCACACAGGAGGTAGGCCTCACCACTGACTTTAATCTTGCATGATTTACAAACACAAGCAAAACTTAGAGTTCCAATCCATCAGAAGCAGCCAACAAAAGTATGATTCTGTCCAGCACCCAAAAAAAAAAAAAAAAAGAAAAGAAAAAAAAAAGTATGATTCTGTAAGGAGGGACTTTGCAATGGGGTAGATTAACAAGGAAACTCGACCGCCATAACCAGTCACACATTTCTTTGCTTTACTTCTGAGTCTGTCTTATAAAAGCCTGCCCTTTGCATTCCCTTATTGGGTCTCCCAAAGCATCTCAGGTTTGGGCTGCCCAATTCATGAATTGTCATTTGTACAAACAGAATCTGTAAAATTTAAGTGTGCTTCAGTTTACTTTTTAACAAAGTCTTGTAAAAACCAGTTCTTGAAAATTATCACTTATTACCCCTTAAAATATTGCCTCTTCTATTTACTTTGATTCCTTCTTCAGGTATTCAAATAAGATATATGAAATTTCATTGCACTAATTTTGGTATTTCTAAATTCTCATTTGTATCTTCCATATCTATTTTTTTCTCTGCCTTGAGAAAATTTTAGGTTTTTGTTCAGTTTACTAATTGTTTGTTCAATTGTGATTATTCTGTATCATTAATGACCTTATAAATTTTAATTTTTGACAGTTAGTGTACTTATTTCTAGAAGGTCAACTTGGCTGTGCTTCAAAAGATGCTTGGTTGTTTCTAAGAACCCTGACATGAGCTGACAAGACTTCTACTTCTCCTTCATTCTGTTTTCTGAGCATTCCCTTTTATCATTTCAATATTAATTAAAACATATCATTAAAAGTATTTTATAAGGCATTTTTTATTAATTATAAACAATGATCCTCAAGCACCAACAGACTATCCCTGAGAAATAAATGCACAGAAAAGACCCATTTCCAGGAGCAGACACACAGAGATTGTCTAATGTAGGGAAGGGACAATATGAAAAATTCTTCAGCAAATCTGCCACCACCTTTGGAAAAGTTAACAGTGGGAATGACTAGTATTGACAATAATCTAAAACAACCCCCAAATCCACACCAGCTGAACTCATGAACAAAGTAACTCAACTCCACACTCTAACATTCTAGCTCATTATGCATGCACAATTCCAGTTATAAATATAAAGTTAAAATTTCACACTTAGAAATGATCTAGGTGTTGAAATAGGCATAGAATTTAAAATAACTATGATTAATGTGAAAAGGACTCAGGGAAAATGCACAGAATTTAAGAACAGCATGGAAATTTTAGCAGAGAAACAGAAAATATAATAAAGAGTGAAGAAGGTTAGGTACAGAGTCACACACCTGTAATCCCAGTGACTCTGGAGGCCAAAACAGGAGGATAACAAGTTGGAGACCAGCCTCTAATTTAGCAGGATTTTTGAGACCCCATCTCAAAAAACAAAACCAAACAAATAAACAAAAAAGAGCCAAATTGAAATGTTAAAAAATGATAACAGAGTCAAAAAGTACCTTTTATGAACAGGTAAATGAATAGATGTCACACAGCTAAATAACAAATTAGTTCAGATACATAAACACAAATCACCCAACCCAAAACACAGAGAGGAACAAAAGAAGTAAACAAACAAATGAGCAAGAACAACAACAAAAATTTGTAACAAAAAAAGCCCCTGTAAACAAACAAGCAAAATGAGATTCATTAAGAATTGTTGGAAAACTTCAAGCAACACACTCATAAATGGGACCATAGAAAACAGAAGAATGTAGTAGACAAGAAATTTAAGGACCTAGGATTGAGACATTTACTATAAAAACAGAATCTAACTCTGGATCCCGGAAGGTAGAGCATAAATATCAATATACACACATGTGAATGCATATGTACACACACACACACCCCTAGAAGACATAATATTCATCCTGCTGCACACTAATACAAGGTCACACACTTAAAGAAAAATCACAGAAGCAACTTGAGAACAAAATGCATTTAAATAAAAATAATAATTAAGTGATACAATTGTGAATATCTCAAAAATGCTGGAAAAAAGAAGTCACTGCCAACACAGAGTTCTGATTATTCTGAAAATATTTTTCACAAAACATGGACTTCTTCAGACATTAAAAGTAGAGAAAATTCACTACCAAGACATCCACACTACAAAATACAAAATGTGTACAGAAGGGCATTGGGGGGGGAGGAACCAGATAACTGAAATGAGAATCTGCAAAACAAATTGAAAATCAACAGATGTGTTTAAAATAAGGGTGACTATACAATGATTTTTTTTTCAGTTTAATCTCTCTTAATGATAACTGAATATTAAAGCAAAAATAGTATCCATGTCTTGCATGAAATGTATGCAAAGTAAAACACATAACAGCAAGAGCGTAAAGGGAAGAAGGCATTGTGGGAATACATTCTTGTGGAGTTAATATATTGCATGAGAAGAAGTATAATATGCTTTCCTACCTACACTTAGATTGATTACAAAAAAATATACTGTAGTCCTTAAATAAAAGGAATATATGAATAATCAAGAAAAAAATCTAAAAAAGCAGGAAAAATAGATACAATAAATAGTATACAACTATATACTGTAAATACACTACAACATATTTAATTCAATCACATAAAATTGCATTTATACAAGGACAAATACAATTCATGCCAGATTGCATGAGAAAATAGATCTCGACTATTTGTTTTCTGTTTACAAGAAAGAACAAAGGTTGAAAATAAAATCATGGAAAATACCTATGTGATCCTAACAAAAGGAAGATCTATCAGTTACATGAAATCAGAAAAGTAGAATTCTAAATAGAAATATTACCACGGTAAAAAGTGCATATGCTTACAAAGAAAATTCCAGGTCAAGAAAGCTTTTCAAGTTAATATCCCTAAATATGTAATCATGAAATAACGCCTATTTTTAACATTATTTTTCAAAAATGAAAAAGAGTATTTCCCAAGGTAGTTTTCGAGGCCTGCATATTACTGACATCAAACACAAAGATATGTCATTCCTCAAAATTTCTATTATAGCAATAAAGGAAAATCACAGTTGCTTCAGTAGATTAAGCTAAAGTATTTGCCAAAATACTTCAAAGTCTTGAAAATTGGAAAAGAACAAATAAATTTACCCCTATTCACAGAAAACATGATTGGCTACAGAGAAAAATTCAAATGATCTACTAAAATGATACTGAACCCAATAAATAAGCTTAACATTGTCATGGAATACAAAACTATGGAAAATATGTACAATTCATGATGTTTCTATAAAATAGCAATGGACGGTCGTAAATTCAAAGTAAAAGAAAATGACCATTTACAATAGCATCAAAAATCAAAGACTTGTGCACAAATCTAAGAAAGTGGAGAATCTGTAAGGTAAAAATTATGAGAGAATCTTTGAAGAAGTAAAAGACAATCTATACTAGAAAATCATCATCATTTTAATAACAAAATCAAAGGCAAATGCAGAAAAAATCCCAAACTATTACATTTACCTCCAACTGTATAGCAAAAATTGTCTTGAATTTTACCAGGAAATGCTAGTAGATATGGAAAGATCCATGATTTAACATCATTTAGAGAGAGAGAGCTCTGTCAGCACCAGCCTTGGAATCCATCCTCATGAGCTTCTTTACCCTCTTTCTTTTTACAGATTGGTCCTAATGGAAGCCCCAGCCTCTATGTCTATCAGAGCAATCTCCTCATTCAAAGGAAATTCACATTTGTTGGAAAGATGCATAATGGCTCCTAAAATTAAGAAGAGTTTGCCTATCCTGCCAGATAATTTATTTTAGAAAAAAGAAAATGAGTATAAATCAAGCTGAATATTGCATATGTGTCTTCCAAAAATTACATCCAGCTAATAATCAGAACATGCAGGTACTACACCAGTGGAGTTTCTATGAAGGAGTAAAGTGTTTGATTTATATTTAAATTTTAATATAAATTTATTATTGGTTACTCAGAAGGCTAAAAGGTCCACCTCCTACAGTGCTTTCCTTCCTTTCAATTTTATAAGTTGTATAAAAGGCCTGTTCCCTGGAAAAGATTCTTCTTTTAATTCCTATACCTGCAGAATATTTATTCAAACATTTGATCCATTGATGTTTAACTCCAATAATGGTGATATTTTAATTTTTTCCATATTTTCAAAATTGTGTCCACTATTTTCTACTTTTTATTGCTTTGGTCAAATTGTAGATCTGCTTCCTACTTCTCATGTGCATTATTTGCATATGTTGTCTATTGAGTCCTTAAATCATTCTGTATTTCCATATATAGCATTTCTACTTTGCATTGCTAGCACATAGGTCATCTGATCACAATGGGAATATTTACATATTCAACTTAACAGTCCTAAGTCATTACTGGAGGTAAAATTTTACTGGGATAGAAGGTACTCAGGTTACCTTATGTCAACTTTCAGTAGTCCTGTTCCTCGTTTTCCAAGCTGCTTCTGCGGTTATTTCACACTCCTACCTGGGTGCTCCTCACCACTGTGCTAAAGTGTGACCTTTAAGGGCAATGTTTAAAACCTCTACCCTGGTGTGTCAGAGGGAGGTGCTGAAGGCTCTAGGCAGGAATAATGCTGTTTTTTGGCTCTTCCTCCCACATACCAGGAAACTTTTTTCTCAAAGAAACTTCTTCGATTTATTACAGGGCATGTCTCCAAGACAGTGCAAATACTTAATAAGCTTTCAAATATTTAATAGGCCACTGTTTTGTTTGTTTCCAAAGAGCTCCGTATGCTGTATCTTGTTTCCTGCTGCCTCCAAACTTGTGAATAGTGTCCTGATTTGTATATACCTTCAGTAATATTTGATATGCAAATGAAGGAATAAGCACACAAATGTGTTAAATGAAATAACCACTTGATCTTAATGAATGTTTTGAAACAAATGTTGATTCCTTTCAGAGTTCATAGGTGCCCAGTAGATTTTAATTTTGGTGAATCTGCCTATAACAGGACACTTTAATTAGTCTTTTTTATTTATTTATTTTTTTGGTCATCATTGTGGCAAAACACGCAACACACAATGTTGTTGTTGGCCCTCCAAGAAATGTATGGGAATAGAAACAGAAGTAATATCTTTTCACTATTATCGAAGTAGTGAAGTTGGTAAGCTGGCATAGAAATGCTCATTCCAGAAAATATTTACCGGACCACAGAAAATAATTATGATGTTAATGTGGTATTAATGCACAATAGCCATGCTGCAATGTGGCGGATATTAAATAAATTATCCATATGACATAAAAGGAAGGTGGAAAAAGATGATAGTTCAGAGTAAGTGTATATTACATACCATGAAGAGCTCCCTTTTAATGAGCATATTTATTCTGTCTGACAGACATACCATTTTGTTGCATGAACTTTGGGTTCACGTTATATGCACATTTAGTTCTTGACCTTGGACCTCTCTGTAAGGGCTGAGGTTTGATCTAAACTGATCTAAATTAAACTATTTAGACAGTAAAAGCCTGAGAAAACATATTTTCCTTAAATCGATCAGAGGGTATTGGCATTTCCAAACTTAAGTATTATCTATTTCTTTTTTATTTAAATGTTATTAAGTTTATTTTAACTCTTCCCTTATAGAATATGTATTTGTGCCACAATCCTTCATTTCTTAAGGAACTGAGAATTCTGTTAGCGAATGCTGATAAATATATCCAATCCAAAAAGTGCCATCTTATTTTGGAATAAAAGTACGCTAGTTTAAAAATAATTTCTCATGTAATACCAATCAGTAAAGGTTGAAAGAAGTGCTGCATTATAAATAATAAGCATTTGTTAGAAGATGGCACGGAAGTCTCAAAAAATTCTGGTGTTGACAGATTAAGAAAATAATTATTTCCGGGCTTAGCAGAGATCCACAAGCAGTTGCATGTGCAATGTGAAACCATGCTTACTTGGAGAGAAAGAGAGTGATCATGACTGTTTAGTATTTCACAAGTTTGGGGAAATGCACCTAGTGAATTTGATTAGACTGTGCCTTTTCTACTGTTCAGAATATACTGGGAATTGGGAATTATGCTTGGGAATAAGCTCTTAAGCACATGTTGTAGTGTGGGATAAAGTTCTTAGTTGGATGAGTGATGTTCATTCAGCTAGAGCTGATTTTACAGGGATGGAATATAGGCCAGCAGATTTCTGTGACACACACATAACCTTTCTGTAAATGTGCTGCCTTTATTTTTTCTATCAAATGAATGCTGGGGTTTCAAAAGGTATTATTCATAAATAGGATATAGTTCCTCAAAGGGGGAAAAAAAAAACTTAGCACATAACATACTGACCCTTGGGAAATAAAGCACCAAATCATTTCTCCTTTAACTCCAAAGAAAGCCTATATTTTTTATCAGTCACTTTTTCAGAGGAAGAAATCAGCAGCATTTCACCATCTATCTCTGTTTCCATTAGCTTGTCAATTTGATCTGAGTTTTCATCAGAGTGGGATTAACAGCTGGAAGGAAGAGTTGTTTCATCTAAACATGCACCAAGGGGCAAAGAGGAAAATCTATTAAAGTTGACATAGGACAATGTACTTATTCAAAGGGATACTTTGAACCTTTTTACTGGAATGGCAACTTTTATAAAATTTGTTCAGATAACTCTAACAAATGCAGGATTTAAGATTTTATTTCATTCAAAAAATAATCTCATGGAATAAAAGAATAAAAGGCTGTCTGTATCCTTTACTAAGTGAGGACATATTAATTAAGGAGATAATGTTGGGTTCCAAAGAAAAATGCAATGAGATTTCAAAAACTGTCCATGTCAGAATTTAATGGAAAGACAATAATTATGCACAACAAAAGTACATATTATTCTTGGGCTAATGAGGGAGAATGAAAGAAAGTATGCAGGATGATTCCTATGGCTATCCCACAAATGAAATACATTTTAAAGAAATAGCTGACAAAAAAATAATATAGCAATAGTATTCATTGAGTTGACTAATGCTGGTATACACATGATCATGGTACATTCATTTCTGGCTTTTCCTATAGATCTAAAATACTTTACAATTTTTTTAATGCAAAAATAATAAAAACATCATGACAAATATAGTGGCTATAGAAAGCCATATATACATTTTCCTTTTGTGTGATTATAGATGTAGTATACATTATTTTCCATTAGCTTAGACTTTAATGTAAAAATTTAGTAAAATGTTCCTCTACCATCAATGAAGAAATAAACTCCTCCAGTTGAGTGAGATTAAGAAATTGATTACTCGAAAAGTGATCAGATAAAAAAAAATCAGTTACATTGATGTCTACAGAGCTGTGCATGTTTATAGACTGAAAATCTTTGGTCAAATGGCACATAAATTAATGGATTATAATTACATCAAGTACAATTCATAAGATTATTTATATTTGATTAATAAAATCCCATATTGTATTTAGAAATTATTGTTCTTATAAGTGAAGCTTTGAATACAATTCTAGCTTTAATATAATGATAATAAAAGTGTGAAACAGTATTGTTCTTACAAAATATAAGAATTATGCAGCAATAAGGATAAAAGAGTATTATTAAAAATAGGTCATATATTTATCATCTATGTTTTTGCTCTTTAAGATAAATGCTTTAACTTAGGAATTTTTTCACAAGAGGCCAGACCCTGGTAAAGGCTAATATTTACCTCCTAAAGTCCATTAAAAGTCTCCATCCTTTTAGCATGTTTGAGGTAATGTGACTCATCTCTACACCTGCAAGTGTTGTCTCTTTTCCTCTATGAATGCATTCAACTGTTATTCATGATAGGAAACTCTTAATAAGCCCAGAAGAGAGGGTGACTTCCTCAACCGGAAAGAGGCCAGAGGTTGATAATCAGCAACAACAATAATGAAAACGCCTAGAGCCAAAGTCTTACTTCATGACAGAGGATTGCACACCTTCCCCTAAGACAAGGAATGAGGTCTGTGTGTCCACGCTCAGGCTTTTTCTTATCCTCCCCTCATGGGCCTTGGATGGTGCAGTGATGCAAGAGGAGAACCAAATGATGAGTGTATCAAGATGGCAGGAAAAATGGACTTTGTCCACAGATTGTAGAGAATCTACCAGAATTCTGAAAAAAGACCCAAGATCTGAAAGGCAAATGTCATAAAACATCTGAATTCAAAGTCAGTATACAAAAATGCAAAGTAATCTGTATAATATTATGAGAAATTCAAAACAAATTAAAAATTGTCATTCGAATACCTGATCCACAATTAAGAGATTTAACACCACATATATACTTATATGTACCAATTTATATACTACTAATCAAAATATTTAAAAGAAAAAAAAAGAATAAATGAATTGAGATAAAATGGCTTAAGACATTTTTCTCCAAATTTATCTAAGTTTAAACAAAATATTAATAAAAATGTAAAATAAACAAAACAACTAACTTTGAATTGTGTGTAAGTATTAATATTATAATGATTAACCTAGAAACAGATTCGTAAGTTGATTTGTACATTTGCATCAGCACTGTGGACTCTAAGGTAAAAAAGCCTGCTCTATTTAAGAAAATGAGAAAAAGTTTTGACAAAATAAATAAAAACAAGAAATCAATAAGCAATTAGAATTTATGATGAAAAATTAAAACAACTGAAAATCATAACATTGAAAATGGAAAATTCATTGGATATAGCAGAAATCAGGATTCATAACATTAAAGATAAGTGGATAGTGTGTACTCAAGCACAGGAGACAAAGAATGAATATTAAAGTAGTAGGTAGTACATGAATGTTTCATTAGGGTTAATTTTGCATAATTAGTGTCTTAGAAAAAAATACATTGTGAATCGAGATACATTTGAAAATACATTGACTGTGTAATTTCCAAAAGAATCAACACACCTACCCAATCTGAGAAGTTTAGTGGGCCTCATTAAGTTAAATATCATCAATATAATATTTAGTGACAGCAACCAAAGAAAAAATATGATACATGTATTTGCAATGATGAGATTCATGAGTGATTTCAAAGAAAACACAATTCAGGAAATAAGGGAATTATTTATTTAATGCACTATAATGGAAACACAGAACCCTTGATAGGTAGATTTCTACACACAAAAAAATTAAAATTGGAATAAATAGTTTTTGGAAAACAATTGCTGAGAGAATTTATTTGCAGTAGACCCACTGCAATCTGCTTGAACTGAAGAAAAATCATACTAAATGGAATCATAAAATGGTAAGAAAGAATGAAAGCTGAGCTATAAAAATAAATAAACAAGAATTTGGAAATGCAAAACAATATGAAACATTTAGGTGATTATAAATGAAAGTGTACAACCAAAAACAGTGCCATGGGTAGATTGGGAAAAAGAAGCAAAATTGTGGGGTTTACTTTTGGGGAATTGATGAAATTACTAACTTAAGGCAGATGGTGAAACTTAAGGGGTATATATTTAAGTTTTATATATGTGTTATACAATACAGCAACCATTAGACACCTGCTATCAAAACAAATGAAAATCAAATTAAAAGTACAGTTTTTAGTTTATAGTCCATGTATATATGATCCATCAAAATATATTCCATTGTCATGTATAACTACAAAAAAAAAACAAATAAAAATACAATATTTCAGGATAAGTAGGCATTTTAACTGATTGATGTCCACATGTGTTTTTTTTCTACTGGATTGTACAGCTTAGGTGTAAAAATATCTATTGTCATATCAAGTGCTTTTGGGAAAGGCTATTATAAGATAACCTCCAAAAATAACTATGCAATATGTGTCTAATAATTTCATATAGAAAGAAATGTAGGTTTTTTTTTTTCCTCAAGGGCAAATAAAACACTTTCAGATAGTAAATGTTTCTTAGACATAAAGCCATGACACATTGTGAAGAGGCAGAATCATTGAGTAGGCTATCTGACCTTGGTGTAATTAAACTGGAAAGTCATATGTCATCCAAGTGTAGATCACTAACATGCTAATAGGCCGAAATCAGAAAAGACACTTCAGTGGATTATATTTTATTTAAAAGTGCAGAGAAAATTTGGCACATTAAAAATTGTTGGATATATGCAGATAAGTTCTTACAGTGTAAGTTTACAACTTTCACATCATATGTCCTTCCATTTAAGGAGTCAGCAGAGTGACAAATAAGCATAATAATCCATTAAAAACAATAAAAAGAAAAGAAAAGGGGCAAAACCAAAGATATGTAACAGTGAATATTGGCAAAATCCACCAAATGATAAGGGGCTTTTTTTTTCAAAATTATAACTCATAATTTACTTTCACAGATGGATTGATGCAATCCACTCAATTCTCTACAGGTTTATATAACATAGAGAACTTCTGCATACATAGAAGAGCACCAGAAGATATTGGTAATTTTCTAAGGCAAATGGCAAAGCTGCTAATTCAACTTCTGCTTGACAATATTAGGGAAAATGTCAGCTGTAATAAGTGAATGATGTCATTTCACAGAGGAATCACTATAGTTCTCTTGCTAAATTCCAAAATGTAAGCACATGAAATATTTACAGAGAAAATGAGAAAACTCATATTACTCTATGCTACTGAGATTCAGCATTATGCTTTTTTTTTTTTTTTTAACCATCTTATTCTATGCTTCTAAGCACAAGTTTCAAAATGAAATTCCAACCTATTCCAACTGGGTTCAGAGAGAGTTTGGGGAATTATTTTCTAACCCCTTTTACTGAGGAATGTCACCCTGATGAAAGTCCAATTGGAAACTGCTCTGGGGCCATTGTGGCTGCCTTCACTGTAATGTACACTGAATTAATTGCTTGCTTTTATATTATCAGCCCCCTTCCCAGAATAAAATGTCAGTTAGTGGTCAACATAACTAAAGAAACCCTGGCTTTGGACAGGAAGCTAAAAATGTGTACTTTTGGAGATATGGGTTGTTTACATTTTGAATGAAAATGTTTTGTCTGTGTCTCTGAGGACACTTGAGTTTCTGAAGGTTTTTACTCTCTTAGTCATTCTTACAGACAGTAGGATTTACTGTCATGACCTATGCAATAATTTGTTCAGGACTACATGAACTAGTAGATGAGAGGATTAGGAAAAAGACAAACAGACACAAAAGTAGAGAAAAAGCCAGGGCATGGTGGTTCAGCTTGCCTCTGTTGGAGAAAGACTGATCATGAGCAAACTTGGCACATTTATAATATAGTTTAAACATCAAAAAGATTTATTGAGGGAAAATTATTCAGGATAAACAAAGTCGAAGCTGAGTGTAAATGCAGTCAAATTAGAATTGATCAGTGTGCACCCAAACTCTCTATCTCCTAGCAGTAGACATTTGAAACCAAGGTTATGAACTGATAAAATTCCTTGACTAGCAAGGAATTTCTCTTTGAACAGAACATCACCATACACTGGGTGGTTTTTGACTGGCACCTTTGCACAGATAAATTCCTAAGGGAGATGTCACCTTTGTCTTTGGACAGTTCAAAAACCTATAATATATTCACCACTCCCAACTATTTATAATATGATGTTTAATTTTGAATAATTTTCTGCTAAATTTTGCCACATCCTGCACTGTTGTTAATTCAGGTTCCTGAACCAGGAGTTGAGTGGGTGGAGAAAAGAGAAACAGACACACAAATACAGAAAAAGCTGTGTCACCATGGTTGACTACAACTGTAATAGGAGGCAGTGACACAAACAAGCTTAGCATGTTTATTAGGTATAGACATCAAAAGGATATATTGTGAGAAGTTTCCTCAAAGTAAGTAGAACCAAGGTCATGAGTACGAGCAGCCCAAGTACCATTATCAGCTTGTGTCCATAACTTTCAATTCCCAAACAGCCACTGTCTGAACTTCAAGGTCAGAAATGAATAGCTCCTTGACTGGCACACAACCTCCTATTGAACAGGGTGTCACCATAGCCACTGGGCATTCTCAGATTGAGAGAGGCATTGCCTCTGCCACATGACAATTCAAGACTCATAATTCAGTTGCCACTTCCGGCGGAATTTTCCATCAGTTTTTTTTTTTTTTTTACTGGTGAGTTCCAAGTGGTACAATTAGACAGGTCTAGTGTTAGTTCTGAAAGGGTTTCCCTGAGAGTTAATTTCTGAGTAGTTCAGATCAAAGAAACACAGTTCATGCTACTGAAAAATATCCTTTAAATATAAAGCCTCTTGTGAGCACATTCTAGTGGAATGTGATGGGTCCTTACAAACAAGGAACTATTCAGTTCTTGACCTTGAGGTTCAGACAGTGGCTGTTTGGGGGTAGAAGGTTATAGGCACAAACTGAGGAAATCCTTACCTGCTGATCTCTGACTTAGTTCACAAAAAGACAGTGGAAGTGGGAACATTTATCTTGCCAAACTCCTTCAGATCTTCACTTACTCATCCCTTCAATCAAGAACTTATGAATTGGAAATTTTAAATACCGGCTACTGTATTACTGTATGTTAGTGTTGGTTGCATGTACACATGCACTTCTCTCTCTCTCTCTCTCTCTCTCTCTCTCTCTCTCTCTCTCTCTCTCTCTCTCCAATCTATTGCCTATTTGGGGCAATTTTCTTAGTCTGATAATCTACTTTTGGTGATATATTTCATATATTATATACTCAACAAGATTTATTAAAACCAGTGAATCATTAGATGACATGATACATATGAATTAAACCTTAACTTGATAAGCACAATATGAAAGACCATATTCCATATGCTCATAATTTTCAATTATTGCATTAATTACATCTTTTTTCTAAACATTCTGAGTGCAACCGTTGGCTACATTTATTTCAAACATGCTAAATAATGGTATTCATGGATGGATAAGGTAAGATTAGCTACCAGTAATTTATTTCTAAATATATGCAACTACAAATTTTATAAATAGTGAATCTTTCAGTATCTAAAATATTATTAATGATGATGTAGCAAAGAATCCTTAATAATCTACTCAATTTTCCAAGCATAAATATTTTCAGAGAAACACATTGTATATTTCAGCAGGAGTTATATTCCTGTTTTGTATCATTAGAGAGAAAGATTTTTGACCTTTATTAAAAAAAACCTTCTGTTGTCACCCAATGACAAAGAGCTCAGTAGTGAAGGCAATAACCTAGATTCTCCTAGCACAGTGCTTCATGCTTATCCCCACCTTTGAGGAAATGGAAGATTTCTATAAAAGCCCTTTGTTTTGGCAAACAAATCATAAATTGAAACTATTAAATCAGCACAAATTTTTGCTTCAGATAATGCAGATCCTTGGAATTTATAAAGGGTTCTGGGCAAAGACAGCATTATGAGGTGACTGACTAACACAGATTCTGTAGCTCTCTTCACAATACTATTGTGCCACTTTCTGGCAATTTTAACTTACTTCCTATCATTGCACAAACAATACTTTTTATACAAAGCATAATCAAAGAACATGGAGATTAAGACAGAGTATGACACGAGAAATAGATCTCTTACTACCCAATTTTAGTCATTTTCTTTAGTATGCCTCCAGTTGCTTTAATATTACATGGAAAAAACTTTAGTTGATCTTTGAATATAACATTTTTCATGTTTTTATTTCCTCCTCCTTTTCTTTTTTTAAAGTGACATAGGTGACAAATGCTTGAAATGAGCTCTCCTGTCTAAATATGAGTTGATTTATCCTATTGGTAAAAAAGGCAGTGCTGCTTGCAACATAGCCTTGACACTAAGGGGCTTTGCTTGTGCTGCCGCTTTATTGAAATATAATTCATATACTACACAATTCACCTATTGAAGACATAAAATTAAAATTTTTTTCATATATTTGCATAGAAGTTTCATTCCTCTTAGGAAAATATCAAGATATTTCTGGATCATATGATGACTCAATTTCAGCTTTGGAAAGAACACTGACTCTTTTCCAAAAAGTCACATCATTTTACCTTCCTGTCAGTAACACACACAGGATCCAACTTCCCTAAGTCTGTGCCACCACTCTTGCTTTTTTAATACTTCTTTTTTGGGGGGCGGTGGGTGGTTACCAGGCTCACTCGATCACCGAGTCCCAGTCCCAGTCCTATTTTGCATTTTCTTTAGAGACAGGGTCTCACTGAGTTGCTTAGCACCTCTCTTTTGCTGAGGCTGGTTTTGAACTCCTGGTCCTCCTAGTGCAGCCTCCCAAGCTCCTGGGATTACAGGCATGTGGCACCATGCCCTGCTTTTTTGTGCTTGATTGTGGCTATCCCAGAGGATAGAAAGTGATATCTCATTGTGTTTTGTTTTGTTCACTTGTTTGGTTTTTGATACCATGGATTGAACCCTGTGGTGCTTAACCACTGAGTGACATCCCAGCCCTTTATATGTTTTATTGTGGGACAGGGTCTTGCTAAGTTGCTGAGGGCCTCACTAAGTTGCTGAGGCTGGTTTCACACTTGCAATCCTCCTGTGTCAGCTGCCTGAGTCACTGGAATCAATAACTCACACTATCATGCCCAATCTCATTTTTTTATTTTGATTTCCACTTCCCTGTTGGTTAATGGAATTAGCATTTCATAGGCACATTGGCAATATGTATATTTTCTTTGGAAATGTGTCTGTTTAGATTCTTTGACCATTTAAAAATTGAATCATTTTTTATCATTGAATTAAAATTTTACTTTCACATTCCAGATATACATACCTTGTCATAAAATATGATTTTCAAAATCTTTTCTTCCATTCTGTTAATGTCTCTTCTGATGTCTTTTGAAAAACAAAAGCTACTTTTGATTGTACTGGCAATGGCCAATTTGATGTATAAATTTGACTTGGGTATAGGATTTCCAACCACAAATATACACAGTAAAATTTATTTAAAAATGATTCATCAGTATTTCTGTGAAAATATGTATAAAAGAGATTAGCATTTGAATTGATGAATTGAGTAAAGAGTATAACCCTCCCCCATGTGCCAATAAGAAGAGACTTCAAATATAAGTACAATAACCAAGGGGAGAATGTATATAAAGAATATGCTATGGAAAAAAAACCCTGGGTTATTCTCAAAAACATCACTAATAAATGCCTTGTCTTCTCAAGGATCATGCCATGTTTCAGGTTGGTAACTGTGTCAGCTAGTCAGATTCAATGTATATCAAATATGATATTTGGGGCATGAGTGTGAGGAAAAGGTACATTTAGATCATTAACACGTTATTATTCAATATGACTAAAACCTTTCAGTAGTTTTTATGTTTTTTCTCTTCAAAATAGAGATCTTAAAAACAACACACACCAAAAAAAAAAAAAAAAAAAAAAACCCACAAAAAAACAAACAAACAAGATCTCTCAATATGCCTGTAGTCTCTAGCTACAAATCTGTGAGTGACAGATTTGTGACCTAACAGTAAATATTCACCCAACTCCAGTCTTTCATCATGATAGAAACTTTGTTTTGTTTAGGAAAATTGTGCACAACTAAAGTATTACCTTTTCTACCTAACTTTGAAGCTAATTATATCTACCTGGTCCTCTTCTAACCAATTAGATATAAACAGGTGTGGCTCAATGGGTTTTCCAAGTGCATTTAAAGAGAATGAAAGTGGAATCCTCTTTTTAACTTCATTTATGCTCTGTTCTCTTCATGTTTGTGTGGACACAATTTCTGGAAGGTTAGCAGTATCATGACAATAAGGAATACCCTATGCCAAAAACAATACTCCAGGGAGAATGGAGGTGTGTGGAGTACTGAGAATTTCATGGCTTCATAACACTAACCTTGTGGGGTTTGACTCTGAACTTTTTTTCTCAGCCAGAAAACCAGTCATGATAATTTATTTAAGCTACTATTCATTGAGGTCTCTGTTACTTTTGTGCCACAATACTACGTATATACATGTACATAAAAATATCTTGGGAAAATACTATGATACTTTTTGCCAATTAGCACTTAGTGTTTCTGATTACTTTATTAATTGGAAGGCTGGAGTAAGATCGTGCATCATCATGCAAAAGCCGTGATGAAGGAGTTAGGAAAGCAAGGGTAAATCTAGAATGCTAAACTTCCTTCTTCATCTTACCCCTATGTAAACACAAATTTCATAGTCTAGTTAAGGAATGCGGTATGCATGTCACCGCCTCCTGCACTTAGGATTTCAGTGTATATTGCAGCTTGGCTTCTAACACCTCAGCAGTGGTGTATGAGTTGGTACACATACTCACATTCTTCCCAATCAAGGTCCATTTTCAACAAACACATAAGCACATAATTTTTCAAATTGTTCTCCTCATCCATCTTAAATGTCCCTTTCCGTCTCATACTCCAGTTAAGATGGCATTCTTTCTATTGATTAACTTACTTCTGAAGTAGGGCCTTGCACAAGCTGTTCTGTCCACTGGGTGTTCTTCCTCTTGGTCTTTCCACTCACTCTCTGGTTCCTTCAGAGTTCTGTGAGAAGCTCAGTCACAGCCTTGCAAAGAGTCTGGGATCTCCTCCTCATCACCCTTTACTCCACTAGGGGCCTAGATGTAATTTCTGAAAGGTTCTCGATTGGAGGGTTCTTTGTTTTCTTGTTTGTTTTTGGGGGAGTGGGTACCAGGGATTGACCTCAGGGGCACTCAACCACCGAGCCACATCCCCAGCCCTTTTATTTATATTTTATTTAAAGACAAGGTTTGAGTTGCTTAGTACCTCGCTTTTGCCAAGGCTGGCTTTGAACTGGAGAGTCTCCTGCCTCTGCTTCCCAAGCCGCCGAGATTACAGGCATACACCACCATTCCTGGCTTGATTGGAGTTTTTAAAACTCATTCTTAGGGTTTCTGAGACTCATAAGAGCTAAAGCTTGTTGTCATGTTTAAATCTGCGTCCCTGGTGCCAGAAGCTCTGTAATTAGCAAACATGCATTGCTCACAATCAAAACTTCCCTAAATTTCCCTTTAGAGGTCTACAACATGAATGTGATTTCATCCTTTACCCACATTTTAATCTAAAATTTTCTTTCTTCTTTATTAGGCACACATAAATTATTTGTGCTACAACTCCTATTTTGTAGTCACATAATATCGGTGATAACTTTTTTCCACAAAGATTAAGCTTATTTATTTACCTGATATTTTCTCCCGTGGTCAGGCACTCTGAATGAATTATCATTTCTATCTCTTCAAAATCTCATAGTGTGTACTTAAAAAAAAAAAATATGATTAATAATCCCTTTTAAATAAATAAATAATGAATTACAGCACAAAACTGTTTGGCAGGATATATCTTCTACAATTCAAACCCACCCAAAGGGCTCTTCATTACATATTTAGATGTAGTTATGTAAATGCTCCATAAAGCACTTAATCCTTGTTTAGGGAAAAAAAAATTAAATAAAATATAATTTGAGAGTCATCACTGTAGATACACAGTCAACCCAGCTGCTTTATCTATCTAGATCTAGATTTACATACACACACACACATATATCATATATATGTATATACATGTATACCTCCATATAAACACACCTCAAATAAGTGGTACATATCTAAAATGAATAAATAAATTTTACATACATCTATATTAATGAATACAGGTTATGGATGAACAGATAGATCTTCATTAGTATTTGCCTAATATTTTTCCCACTTCCAATTTTAGCCGATACAAAAATGTTAAGCTCAATAAAGAGAGGCAGATATGTCCAATATGCAAATTGAACAGAAGAATGATCCTCTAGTTGGAGAATTCTTAATCTATGATGAGTCATCACTAAACAAAGGAGAAAATGTCCATTTGTGATTTTATTTTTATATCATGATAACCAAAAGAAATGAGATTTTTAAAATTAAAATTTTAGCAAGTTATTGTAAATACTGATTCAAAGATCAAACACATTTTTATCTAATTAAATAATTGCCTTCACATTCTACCACTAGTAGAAAAAATAATCACTATTTTTATAGAAAGCAATGAACTCTGAAACAGGCTTTTGCTCCCAAATGAATGCTATAATGGAGTTGAACTATATGTTCATTGAATGCTTTTGCTGCAGTTATTAAGAAAATCATTTATTTTTTTTATCTTTTGTTCTGTTAATGGGATATGTTACATCGTTTGATTTTCATATGTTGAAAATGCAGTTAAATGTAGCAACAGCAAGCACTACTTTAGACAGGCTTCATCTCACTAATAAATATAACATTAAACCCAACTGTGGAACTTCTGTCCATTTAAGGAAACAAACTTCCTCAACATTTTGGTTCACCATGTCTGATTCTCATTAGCATCTCAGATAAATTCTACACTGTGGATTTCATGTAGCTCTGCATGATAACGCTCTTTAGTCAACAATGCTTTAGTACCCTTTGATACTGAAGGAAAGAGTAACTCCATCTCTACCTGCAAAAACTGTCACAGAAATTGAAACAGCCTCCTACGCAGCGCCCCCCTTCTCCTTTAATAATGACCTTCACAGGTGTATGTGTGCATTTAGCTATATAGGACTCTATCCCACAAGTCGGTGTGATCTCTAGGTTTCCACTCTGCCTGTAAATTACTCTTTCTGCCAACTGCTGTTAGCATCAGATGGTGACTGGAAATTGTCCTCACCCTTACATTGACTAAGCATTAGGTGCAGAAATCATACATTTTTCTGGCCTTATTGTAACAGAATGAACTGCACGCCATGCTAGGGATGTTTCAATTACATTTCCTTTGTGACTGTTCCTAAAAATGAAATTCACTTATCTTTCATGATGCATCTGTAGAGATTTAAAACCTGTTCATGAAATATTCTGAACAGTTACACATAATAAACTATCAGAATGCTATAATGTGTCTGCTCATAGGCCTTCTCTCAGGAATATTTCATTTGTAAAAGCAAAGTCTTATTCTTCTGCAAGGTGTAAAAATTTCCCAACACATATCTTTGTACAACAATGTTTGTCAAACAATGTTTACAATACAGAAGTATCAGAAAAATACGTTACTTGACATTCCTTTGTGGCTTCCTGTATAAACAACATGATAAAAACCACAGTGATTTTTCTAACATATAAAATATCACTTTACAAATTAGAGATAATGATGAATATAATGGCTTAATTCAGTTATTGGCTACATTTCCTATCTAATGCTTTCACTGCAGACTTGTGGGAAGAGATGACAAGAAGGGTAACTTATAAGACTGAGAACAGTTGGAGTTGAACAGTGTACTTGTATATAAATTGTCTTTGTCTATTCATCAATTTTGGCTGGACCCTCATTGTTTTCAGTTTCCTACTTCTTGTTCTTTTCTGGTTTCTTCAGGTGGAAGTTGGGGGCAATTATATAAGACATTTCTTCCTTGCTAAAGTCAATTTTGACATTGTGCTTTCATTTTTATTCATTTTAAAATAATTGCAATCTTTTATTTTGTGTTTTTTTCATTAAATAATCATAAATAAATATTAAACATTCACCCAGGGTATTTAGTTTCTGATCCTCTTTATTCCTTTGTGCATATCTAGTTTATTTTCTGCTTTTCCATTTCTGCCATGTTTAAAGGACTTGTTTGAGAGATTTGTTGCGACATTACTTTTAGGATACATCAGCTGGTAGTGAATTCTTTCAGAATTTATATGTCTGGAAATGTCTTTATATTGCTGTAATTTTTCCAAAGATATATTTTCTAGCTATTAACCCATAATTCACCAACTTTCCTTCCTCCTTCCTTCCGTCCTTCCTTCCTCCTTTTCTTTCTTTCTTTCTTTGTTTCTCCTTCTCTCTCCCTCCCATTCTCCTTCCGTTCTTCCTTCCCTTCTTTATTTTTATTTAAAATGTATTTTTGTACTTCGTGCTTTAAAGCTCTTCCTCAGTTGTTTTCTCTGATGAGAGACTGTTGCCATCTTTATTGGAATCTCTTCATGCCAGATTTATCCCTTCCTATCCCCTCCCAGGTCAGTCCTTCTAGGATGTTCTCTGTTCTCCTGGTTTTGAACAATTTGGTTATGGCCTGCCTTATTGTAGTTTACACTTCTTTCTTGTTCTTGAATTTGATTGAATATTGGAATCTGAGAGTTTATAATTCACATCAAATATGGATAATTTATGATCATTATTTCTTTAAAAAAAAAAAAACTGCTCCATCACCTCTATACCTTAATTCCAGAAAATTCCAGTTCTTATTACAAAGCATTTTTAAGGATATTTTGGGAAGTTTTGAGACACTGCTCATTCTGGGAGTGAAAAGGAGGGGAGATAATTATGCAGATAATTTTTGTTTTCAAGACAGCAGTGAACCTCACAGTAATGTGGTATCATCATAAAAATTGTTTTCTTTTGCTTAAGCTTAGAGCATAGTATTTGATTTACTTGGATCTTCTAATGTATTTCATTTTGGCCTCAAATATTCATGTCAAGACGTGGAATATAGTTTCTACAAATGGTATTCACAGTGTGCTTAACTGAAGCATAAATTCCATTTTAAAAGACATTTAAAAGTATTTTATTCAAATTTTCCTGCACGCATAAATTTAACTTGCTAGTGGTTTAACTATTTCACCTTGTCATTTCTTTTTTTATAATTCTGTTTCTCTAATACTATGTTAATGGTACAAACTTTATTTTTTAAATATATTCTGCTGAAGATATTTGTGGAGAAAAAGAAAGTGAATGAGATATGCCTAAAATTTATTGAAATTATTTGTATTCAATCATAATAAATATAATACTCAAAGTTAAATTGTTCAAGTACTGTTGACTGTGATAAGCTAAATCTGAGAACGACCGATCTTACACATGTTCATATAATAATATTCAAATTAATCACTCACAGTTACTACAAAATAGGAATACACAGAGAAAAGCATAATGGAGTTTCTAAAAATAGTTTGTGTGAGCAATTAAGTAACTGTTTATAGCAAAGAAAAATGTTGTTTTAAAAAAAGACTTTGAAAATTGTTAAAGATAAATAAAGTTGTATATTAGTTTCTCTAGCTTGTGTTTAGCAATTTCTCTGCAATAGAAAATAATATGAGAGACATGCTTTGAAAAAACTGAAAAGTTTCATTTGTACATGGCGTAAAATGATCATAGTGGGTATTTGACCTGGACTACAAATATGTCCACCTGTACTCTGGTTAGACTCTCTTTGTGAAAGGAGTAGAATTTCTGCACACTTTCTTCAGATAACAGGTAGATTCAACTGAGAAATGAAGTACATGGGATACACAGAAAGATATTATTGTGGCGGGGTGCGGTGGTGCACACTTGTAATCACCCCGCTTAGGAGACTGAGACATTAGGATCTTGAGTTCAAAGCCAACCTCAGCAATGGTGAGGTGTTATGCAACTCAGTGAGACCCTGTCTCTAAATAAAATACAAAATAGGCCTGGGGATGTGGCTCAGTGGTCCAGTACCCCTGAGTTTAATCCCCAGTACAAAAATATAAAAAAAAAAAGAAGAAAAGTTATTATTGTGTCTCCGACAATCAGGTGAATGCCCCATCACACTTAAATAGACAAACTAGTTATATTTCGACTATTTAGTTATTATATCATGGACAGATCTTTAGAAATACTAGGTAGCAGCATTGCTCATGGACTTTAAGTTCAAGGGAAAAGCATGTAGAAGAAGAATGTTTTCTAAAGCGAAATCTGCCTTTTTTTTTCATTCAATGCCTTCCTATTTCTGTAAAGCACACAAAGAAAGAATACCGCCTCAGTTTGGGGGAATAAGTTTATTGATCATTTAGATTACCAAAATTAATCATCCATTTACCAGCAAATGACATAATTACCTTCTTCTTTAAGACTGAATAAAGCTCCATTGTGTATCTACATACCACCTTTTCTTAATCCATTCATCTATTGATGGGTACCTAGGGTGGTTCAATAACTGGATTATCGTGATCTCTGTTGCTATAAATATTGGTACACGTCTATCACTACAGTATGTTGATTTTAGTTCTTTTGAATAAGTACCAAAGAGTGGGAGAACTGACTCACATGACGATTCCATTCCTAGTCTTTTAAAAAATCTCCACGCTGCTTTGCAAAGTAGTTTCACCAATTTGCAGTCTCACCAAAATGTATATGTGAACCTTTTGTCTCCATCCTCACCAACAATTACTGATCTCTGCATTCTGGGTGATTGCCATTCTAATTGAGATGAATTCAATGGGATTTTTATTGTATTTCCATGATTGCAAGGAATAGTGAACACTTTCCATGTGCTTCTTGGCCATTTATATTTCTTCTTTTGAGAAATACCTTTTTAGATTTCTTGGTCATTTATTTATTGCCTTAATTTCTGTTTGTCATTGAGTGGTTTGAATTTTTATATGCTCCAATATTTTCCCCATTGTGTAGGCTTTGTTTTCACACTTTCAGTTGTTTCTTTTTTTGTGCAGATGCTTTTAAAAAAATTGTTTTTTTGCCATTCTACTTACTGAGTTTTGGTTTGATTTATTGAGCTTTAGGAGTTTATGAAGAAGTAAATAATAAGCATTTGTAAACCGAGTTAAGTGGAGGAGTAGGCAAGCAACTTTGTAGAATAGCGACCATAGTTGAATGTCATTTGGGAACTGAAGTCACTGACAGGTCTCTACAAGTTTTAAGGGGCATATTTGTCCATGTCGTCACCTCAAAGTTCAAAAGTAAACTTAAATCACTTTTCTGAGCAGAGCTGAGACACATCCTCCACACAGAATGAGGCAGACGCTTGATCACTGTGTGAGCCGCCCGTCAAGTCTGGGGGAGACACAAAATCAAGATTCATGACCCTCAATTTAACAAACTTAAGATACAAAGAAAAAGAGGATGTGGAATTATTTGTTTCAAGGTAGACTATCAAAATTATGAAAGCCAAATAAAAAACTGGTTGATGGGATTTTACTTTTCCAAGGGTGACCTATGACTGTAAGGACGCTGGGGCCACATAGTGCTTTAGCTGATTTGCCAGTCAATTCCCAATACCTGTCTGGAAACAAAAACAACAAACAAAAAAGGAAACTCAGCAGTTTGGAACACTGATAGCATGGTCTAGAAATCAGACTTTATCTCACATTTACCTGTGTTCTAGAACTCCAAGCATTTTGTTCCCTTGCGGAAATCCAGATCACCAAATAGACAAGGACTAACTGATCTGCTTAAAAAGTTATATGTGCTTTTCCATCTACTCCTCTCTGAAATCAAAAATGCTTTTTGTAGAAAGGATATGTCTTCTCCACTTAAGGGAATTCAGAGTTACATTTCAAACTAAAATTTGTAAGAAAATTACATTTTTTTTAGATTCAATCCTATTTATTGTTTCTATTATTGTAGACTGCAAATGTAGTAAGAATAAGAGATGAAATTATAAACCTCATTTGGTAAAGAAAAATCCACTTGGTAACCTGAGACCATCTCCTTTGTGCTAATGAGTGTAAGGACAAAATACTAAAAGAAAACATTCACTTTACCCGTACAAAGCCACCATAAGAAAGAAGATCCAGCAGATTATCCTCGACTATTCTCACTTTAAATAATACTCAAAGTTATTGCTGATGACTCTGTGGTTAAATGAAAGATTGTAATATGTGAATGAAGTCTTATACATTGGGAAAATCTTTCCAGAGCCCTAAGTGTTCTTGATTATCAGTTACTTCTTGCCAAATGTGTTCAGTTTAAATAAATCAGAGACAGTGGGATATGGAGTTTGAAAAAAAAAAAAAAAAAAGATTTCTTCTTTGAATAGGTAGTGATGTTCTTTTATTCTATTTTTCTTTGAGATAATTAGCTCCATATTGGACAGTTCATTATTTTCTGAGGAAATAAGATATTGCTGCACTATTTCTCTCTTCTATCTGTTGCCATTATAAACAGATTTTGTTCAATGGCTTCTTGCTGCTTATATTTTCCCCAGTGCTATGTCCTCCCAGATGCAGATGCCTCTAGTCAAGCAATGTGTCTTGACTGGTACCAAATGCTGTGCAGTGCACTGACCATGGCTTGCCAAACTGAAGTTGCCAAGGAGTGCTGTTTTATATATATCATATGGTGGAGACGATTACTATCCTGAATGCTAATCTGCCCAGTGTGAAATTAGTGCTCTCCATCTGCCTTACACTTTCTCAAATTCTTAGTAAGTTTCCTAAAATCTTACTGAATATGACTTTACTAAATAGAGCTATTTGACTACATTCTCTAATTGAAAAAAAAATTAGAGTCCTATATTAATAAATTTAATTTTATAGGTGAACTGATTAGGACACATAAAAATTCTTATTAGGAAAATAGTCAAGCAAATCATTCAAATACATTATAAATCCTTCAGAAATGATTGTTATTTTTATCCACATCACTTCCACTTTAAAAGTACACATAAAGTTTTAACACTTTGCCCACAAAGTTTTAAGAAATCACCTTTTATCAAAAAATCACCTTTATCATTGTCCTCACTTGTTGATCTTTTAAAGAATAAACTTGCTATTTTCATTTGATGATCTAATTTTTCAACAAACTAAGATCCTTTGAAATAATAATTTTCACCATTAGCTTGTAGAAAGTTAATCTTGGTTTATCCATAAACATTGTGTGCACAAAATTGCTATCACTGGTGGTGAGTTTTTGGGAAAATGGCCTAAATTTATTGACCAAATGATGTCATTATGAGCAAGGGGCTTATACCATTGAGACTTACAAATGACTGGAGTGTGAAAGATATGAGAGAAGAAAATGTTTTTCATAACTACATATATACAAAATCTAGGGAAATATTGTTGAAAAAAAATAACTAGCATGGTAAATGACCCAGGATTCCATGAGACAAAGAGAATCATGACACAGAATCAGAAATAAGTAAATGAAAATAATAATTATGTTAATCTGAAGAAGCATTGGATCACAAATGCATTCTTCTGCAGATAGAACTAGGAGGCTCCCACAAGTTTGGAAGGAATCATCACAGAAGTTGAAAAAGAGACTATGTTATAATAAATCAAAGAAACATTTGTTTTAATCATTTTTATTTTTTATATATCAAAACAAACATATTCAGAGCAACATAATCAGAATTGAATGTTATATCTCCCAGCTATAAAGACTGAAACCCTGTCTCAGCTTATGTTAGAGTAATAAGATAGGGTGCTTACTCTACTTAAAAGCCAAAGGAGATCCTGTGTACATATATGATCACACGAATGGTGTGAATCTACATCATGTACAACCATAGAAATGAAAAGTTGTACCCTATTTGTGTACAATGAATCAAAACACAGTCTGTAAAAATAAATAATAATAATAATAATAATAATAATAATAATAAACCAAAGGGGAATCCACAGAAAGGAACACTGTGATTAGTGAGGTCTGGTTACCCATCTTTAGAGAAGGAATGGAATATAGTTTTCATTTGATGCCTTCCTTTCCCTTTGTTAAATGTGTAGTTGTATTACTGGTGAAGAACATGTATTTTTCAATCTAAGAAGTTTAAATGCAGGGTGATGCTATGACGATTTTAAAGAGTGGACAAGGGCATATAATAATGATAGTGTCACCCAATTCAACCTCTTTTCTTTGTAGTCCAGCTCATGCCTTGTGTGCATGTGACCTGGCTTCAGTGACCAGAGGCACTATCAGGAGACTTGAATCAAGTGAGGTAGGAGAATGCTTAGTTTCCATGTTGGGGTAATAACAAAGGCCCGTGTCTGACAATACTTCAGGGAACTAACTGTTGGGAGCTCATGGAATGTTCTCTGGCTATTGTAGCCCTATAGTCTGCTACTTTCTCCCTTCTGAATTATGACCAAGACAATGGCACTCTGAGACAGCAGTTACAAGGCCTGGTTCCCCAGTCTCGCAACTAAGGCAGAGGTAGACTTTCCCTCAGGGGACTGATTCTATGGTATCCTGATACTCCTTCCTAAAACCTAGACCTTAAGTGCACTATTCCTTAATTTCATACACTAAATATGTTTTTTCATAAACAAGATTTTATGGTACATATACTATTTTTATATAGACTCTCAAAGTGTAGAAGCATTAATAAGTCAACCTATGTATATTACATAAAACATGTATGTATTTCTATATATAAATATACAATAAATATGTATACACATACATGTATATATATAAAATACTTTTACATACAGATAATAGATAATCTTCAATGAATGGTGTTGGGACAACTGGATATCCTCTTTCAGAAGAATGAAATTGGGCCCTTATCTCACACAATATTTCAAAATTAATTCAAAGTTGGTTAAAAACTTAAGCATAAAGTCTGATTGTAAAACTACTGGAAGAAAGGAAGGGAAAATTTCCCTGGTATTCATCTGGATAATGAGTAATTGGATATGATTGCCCCAAAGTACAGGCAATAAAGCAAAAACATATTAAGTTATTACATCAAACCAAAAAGCTTCTTCACAGCAAAGGAAACAATCAACTGAGTGAGAAAAAAAAAAAAAAAAAAGAATGGGAGAAATACTTGCAAATCATACCCTGGATAAGAGGTAAATGTCCAAATAAATATATGAGGAACTCAATCCAACAGCAAGAAAACAAATAACCTGACTTAAAAATGGGTGATAAACCTGAATAGAAGTGATATTTCTCAAAAGAAGAAACACTATTGACTAATAGGTGTATGAAAAATGTTTGATATCAGTAATCATCAGGCTCTTTCTTTTTTTTTTTTTTTTTTTTTTTATTGGTGGTACTGGAGATTGGACCCAGGGCCTGGTGCATGCTAGGCAAGCACTCTACCAACTGAGCTATAATCCAGCCCATCAGTAATCATCAGGGAAATACAAATCACAACCACATAGAGATATCTGCCCATACATGTTGGAATAGCTAATTTTAAAAAAGATAAAAGATTGTGTTGGTGAGGACGTAGGGAAAAGATGATGATGGTACATTGGTGGTGGGAATAAAAATTAGGGATACCATACTGGAAAGCAGCATGGACCTTCCTGATATAATTAAGTTATGTGGCCATGATCCAGCAATCTCCCTACTTACTGGGTATACATGCACATAAATGAAATCAGTATGTTGAAGAGGTACCTGCGCGCTCATGTTTATTCCAGTACTATTCACAAGAGCTGAAACATGGAAGTCAAGGGCTCACCAACAGGTGAATGGGTGAAGAAAATGTGAATATTAGAAAATACTAGAAAATTTGAACTTGTGGAAGTGAACAGTTGACTAGAGTTATGAGCAGACAGGTGAGGGGAGACTTCTGGGAAAAGGTTGATCAAAGGATACAAATTTCAGTTTTAGGAGGAATGATATCAAGGGATCTCTTATATAATACATTGACTATAGTTAATTTAAATTGATGACATTTTTCAAAATTGCAAAAAAAAAAATCAGATTTTAAGTGCTCTCAACATCAAAAAATGATAAGAATGTGAGATCATGCATTTGTGTATTACCACAATTTAACCATTCTACAAATGGATACATGCATTGAACCTTTTCACACTATAAATACATATGATTATTTTGGTCAATTAGAAGTAAGATTTATAAAACTATCATGATGAAATATTACATGAAAATATCTTGTCCAAAATAGACAAACAGGCCAATAGAAGAATAGATCACCATTAGTTTTGGATTTCAAGTATCAAAGTGTGATTTGTGACAGAGGAGTAATTCTTGAAGAACTCAGTGGATCAATACTGAGAAGCAGAATACCAACAAACTCCACAAAAGCTTTTGAGCTGGCGGCTGTCTACTGGAAGCGTTGGTCACAGCTGACTGGCAGATTCTGTCTTCTGTGGATATTCTGGCTCTGCAGTTCCTTCCTTGCACTGAGAGCATCTTCCTTTCCGCAAACGTTCAGGGAGCACCCATCCAGGGTTCCACTGGGCCTCTGTCTGAGAGGAAATTCAGCGGAGATCAGTGGAAACCACACCTCTCACTGCAGTGGTGTTGGGGCTCCAGGGACACATCTGCTCCTCCTCGGCTTCTCCACTTCTCTCTCAGCCACTCCCATGCTGCTGTTGGTCTTGAGTGCACAGTCATGGCGCCCCACAGACTTCCCTGACAATAGCCAACTGTCCCCAAAGAGGCAAGGATGGTAGCCCTCTGACCTTCTCCTTGTATGATGCTATCACTTTTCTTCGGTAGCCCCCTTTAATAGAACTACTAAATTTACATTATGTGATAACTCTTTAACTCCATATATATCATTACAAGAGTTTCTTTGTTTTTATGGGACCATCAAAGCTGATTTCAGATGGTCCTGCTATAAACCTCCAAAGTTTTCATATGCATCAGGAAATGTTTAGGAGACCTTTATACTAAAGACTAAGATAACAACTATAAAATTATAACACTGAATCTGTTGGCTTTGGAAATAGATATCCTTGTCTCTTTGTAACCAGTTAAATGTGTGTTGTTGATGTGTCAACTCTGGACATTGATTTTTCTGTCTTGAATTTTCTCATTGTCACAGAAGTCCTCAAATCTTTCCTTTTTCTAGGTGTTTTCAACCCCTCTGTTTGGCTCTTATTTCTTTTGTAGGCTCTCTTGATCCTTGTTAATGTTTCCAATATTTTCTTACGAGTGTACAGCCCTCCAGGGACAATTAATATCTCCGTGATTTGTTCTTCGATTCTCTTTCTGTCCCTTTGGTTCTGCTTTATCTGGTCATCACCTGTCTTCCACAGCAGCTTCTTCTTTAGTTCTCATTTCTCTTTTCTTCCATTGCATGCTCACTGATTGACACCAGCTACAAAGACAATGATTTTGAAATTAGACTTGTCTCGTGTATCTGGAGGTGGGCAACACCTCTTCTTGGATTCTGGCAGTACTCTGTTCATCCCCTGGAAACAGGCTCCATTGCTCTTCTGGAAATAATTTTGTCCTTCTCCTTGGGGAACTCCTCAAGAATCCCTTCTCATTACTTCCCATTCAGCATTAAACAAGGGGAACAGTTTGAGAAGTGGTTAAGTAAAGAGATTCTCAGAAGAGAAAAATTCATTTACTTCATGTCCTCTCACCTCTGAGCATTAATTTCTAACTAGAAATTATGTATCAGGACTTGATCTGGCCAAAGAAAACTCTTGCAAGGTCAATGAATCTCCAAAATTCAGTCTTCAAATTGGCCTTACTTTACTTCCCCAAGCTGGGAGTCTCCCACAGGTTTAGATTTGTTTTTTAAATTATTAAGTTCCCCTCTCACAAATGAGGCATCTTAAAATCTTTAATTATGGAAGGGAACAAATATTTTTCAAGACTATTACTTTAAATAATATTACTTCAAAGTGTTCAATTTATGTAACCCTTGTGATCAGTGCTCTTCAAACTGCGGAAACAGTTATATCAATCCTCCATCTGGAAAGGAATAAAATATGGTAATAATGAAACAAATGAAAACTATCTTTACAAAATCCTGCCATCTTAATACTCAGATCAAAAGCTGACCAGAGGCTCCGTAACTCCGGTTTCAAGCAGAGGATATCTGTTTCTTGGCACCTATCATCCGCCATTTGCCTGCCTCTCACCTATCCATCGCCTGCCTTACACCTATCCATCACCCAACGCACCAGGTTCACCTCCCAATCGTCCAACAACAGTTAACAAACTGATTGCCAACCGCCAGTGGAGCACCAGCCTCCTGCTATTGCCTGGAAGTTCGCTGTGACAGTACCTGCCAGTCTGATTACACATGACTGCCGCCATTTTGAGACAACAGCCAGGCCCTGTAGGATCTCTTGCCAGACTGACTGAGCCCCATCTCCAGTATCCCTCAACCCAACCGATCACTCCCTGCCTCTGGGGTCCTCACATCGACTGCTCCCTGCCGCTGGGAACCCCAGACCAACTGACTACACCCTATCACTGGGACCCCAGACTGACTGATTGCATCTGGCCTCCAGGATCCCACAACCACCCCAAACACACCCGACCTCCAGGACCCCTGCGTGAACAACCACATCCCACCTCCAGGACATCCAGCTTACCACGTCTACACCTTGAGCTGCAGCTCCCCATTTGCCAACACATTTCAAAGCCAGAGCGGCCATCTTGAATAATCCTGGGAGCCATAGCTCCAATCTTTAGGTGGGGCAAAACCCATCCTGAGATGCCTGCTGGAGGCTTGAAGCTCATTGTCAGGTATCTCTCATGCATCAGGTTACTGAAGACTGGGAGGTTTCATTACTATATGACTGTTGCACTGTAGAGTTTCTTTTTGCTCCTTATTGAAAAATTTTAAGTTTTTATTTCTATACTTTTCTTGTTCTTTTACTTTTGTTTACCTGTTCCCTCAGAGTCTCTTTCTCCCTCTTCTGATGCTAACATCCAATTTCTTTTGATTACACTATCACCCTTTCTATTTTCTAGAACTTCTGTATATTCTTTTCTTATCCCATTAACAGCCACATTCTACATCCCTCTGCATCCTTTGTCCTCTATTTGAAACTGCAGACCTTATTGCAAATCTGTTTGTTTTACTGAAGATAATATTTGAATTTATTCTGTTTATTATGACAATTTTGCTATTGTCCTCATAGGGACTATTTCGCCCAGGATTGCACAGTGTCTGAATTGGGCACTGATAATATTGATCTCCCCTTAAAGAAAGGCTTTTGGAAACCTATAGGGCCACTATAAACCTATAGGGGGAAATCTGCAATACCCCAGATCTGCACTGCTAGAGGGGAAGATACATGAACAACATGAAAAAACAAGGGAAGAAAATGATCCAAACAAATCTAGATTCTATATTAATAGAATCCAATGACAGTATGTTAGAAGAAATGTCAGAAAAGGACTTCAGATAATACATGATTAAGATGATTCATGAAGCAAAGGATGAGATAAGAAAGCAAATGCAGGCAATGAATGATAATACCAATAAGCTGAAAGAGCACCTGTAGGAAGCAAAAGATCATTTCAACAAAGAGATAGAGATTCAAAAAAAACAAACAAAAAAAAAACAAAAAAACAAAAAAAAAGGAAATCTTTGAAATGAAGGAAACAATAAACCAAATAAAAAACTCAATGGAAAGCATCACTAAAAGACTAGACCCCTTGGAAGACAGAACCTCAGAAAATGAAGACAAAATATTTAATCTTGAAAATAAAGTTGGCCAAACAGAGAAGATGGTAAGAAATCATGAACAGAATCTCCAAGAACTATGGGGCATCATGAAAAAGCCAAATTTAAGAATTATTGGGATTGAGGAAGGCACAGAGATACAAACCAAAGGAATGAACAACCTGTTCAATGAAATAATATCACAAAATTTCCCAAACCTGAGGAATGAAATGGAAAATCAAATACAAGAGGCTTAGAGAACACCAAATGCACAAAAACTCAACAGGTCCACACCAAGGCACGTTATAATGAAAATGCCTAACATTCAAAATAAAGATAGGATTTTGAAGGCCGCGAGAGAAAAGCATTAGATTACATATAGGGGGAGAACAATATGGATAGCAGCTGACTTCTCAACCCGGACTCTAAAAGCTAGAAGGGCCTGGAACAACATAATTCAAGCTCTGAAAGAACATGGTTGCCAACCAAGAATCCTATACCCAGCAAAACTAACCTTTAGATTTGAAGATGAAATAAAATCCTTCCATGATAAACAAAAGTTAAAAGAATTTACAAATAGAAAGCCTGTGCTACAGAACATTCTCCACAAAATATTCCATGAGGAGGAAATGGAAAACAACAATGTAGGTCAGCAAAGGGAGGAACTACCTTAGAGAAAAACCACTCAAAGCAGAAACAAAGCCAACTTAAAAACCAAAATAAGCCAAATGACTGGGAATACAAATCATACCTCAATAATAACCCTGAATATTAATGGCCTAAACTCATCAATCAAAAGACATAGACTGGCACAATGGATTAAAAAGAAAGACCCAACAATATGCTGCCTGTAAGAGACTCATCTCATAGAAAAAGACATCCACAGACTAAAGGTGAAAGGATGGGAAAAAAAAACTACCATGCACAAGGACTCAGTAAAAAATCGGGGGTTTCCATCCTTATATCAGATAAAGTGGACTTCAAGTCAAAGTTACTCAGAAGGGATAAAGAAGGATATTTCATACTGCTTAAGGGAACCATAAATCAGGAAGACATGACGATAGTAAATATTTATGCCCCAAACAATGGTGCATCCCTGTACATCAAACAAATCCTTCTCAATTTTAAGAATCACATAGACAACAACACAATAATTGTGGGTGACTTTAATGCACTGCTGTCACCACTAGATAGAACTTCCAAACAAAAACTAACCAAAGAAACCATAGAACTCAATAACACAATCAATAACTTAGACTTAATAGACATATATAGAATATTCCATCCATCAACGAGTGGATTCACTTTCTTCTCAGCAGCACATGGAACCTTCTCGAAAATAGACCATATGTTATGCCAAAAGCAGCCCTTAGGAAATGCAAAAAAATAGAGATACTGCCTTGTGTTCTAACAGATCATAATGGACTGAGAATAGAAATCAATGACAAAATAAAAAACAAATTACTCCAACACCTGGAGATTAAATAATATGCTATTGAATGAAACATGGATAACAAAAAACATCAGAGAGGAGATAAAAAAATTTCTTAGAGGTCAATGAGAACCATGATTCAACATATCAAAATCTCTGGGACACTATCAAAGTGGTACTAAGAGGAAAATTCATTGCATGGAGCGCATTCCAGAAAAGAATGAAAAGTCAACAACTAAATGACCTAACATTAAGTTCAAAGCCCTAGAAAAAGAAGAACAGAATAACAGCAAAAGTAGTAGAAGACAGGAAATAATTAAAATCAGAGCTGAAGTCAATGAAATTGAAACAAAAGAACAATTCAAAAAATTGACCAAACAAAAAGTTGGTTCTTTGAAAAAGTAAACAAAATAGACAAACCTTTAGCCACACTAACAAAGAGAAGGAGAGAGAAAACTCAAATTACTAAAATTCATGATGAAAAAGGAAATATCACAACAGACACCACTGAGATACAGAACATAATGAGAAGCTACTTTGAAAATCTGTATTCCAACAAAATAGAAACTACCGAAAACAATGACAAATTTCTAGGGACATATGCTCCTCCCAAATTGAACCAGGAGGATATACACAATTTAAACTGTGAAATAGAAGAAGCCATTAAAAATCTACCATCCGAGAAAAGCCCAGGATCAGACAGATTCTCAGCCGAGTTCTACAAGACCTTCAAAGAAGAACTCATTCCAATACGTCTCAAAGTATTCCAGAAACAAAAAAGGAGGGTACCCTACCAAACTCATTATATGAAGCTAATATCACCCTCATACCCAAACCAGGAAAAGACACATCAAGGAAAGAAAGTTTTAGACCAATATCCTTGATGAATACAGATGCAAAGATCCTTAATAAAGTATTGGCAAACCATATCCAAAAACATATTAAGAAAATTGTGCACCATGATCAAGTGGGGTTCATCCCTGGAATGCAAGGATGGTTTAACATCCATAAATCAATAAACGTAATCCATCATGTCAATAGACTTAAGGATAAGAATCATATGGTTATTTCAATTGACGCAGAAAAAGCGTTCAACAAAATACAATACCCCTTAATGCTCAAAATGCTAATACCTGAACATTGTAAAGGCTATTTATGCTAAGCCCATGGCCAACATCATTCTTAATGGAGAAAAACTGAAACCATTCCCTTTAAAAACAGGAACAAGACAGGGATGTCCTCTTTCTCCACTTTTATTCAACATTGTCCTTGAAACTCTAGCCAGAGCAATTAGGCAGACTAAAGAAATTAAAGGGATACGAATAGGAGAAGAGGAACTTTAAGCTGTCACTATTTGTGGATGACATGATTCTATATTTAGAGGATCCAAAAACCTCCTCCAGAAAACTTCTAGACCTCATCAATGAATTCGGCAAAATAGCAGGCTATAAAATCAACACACATAAATCTAAAGCGTTTTTATACACAAGTGATGACACAGCTAAAAGGGAAATGAGGAAAACAACTCCATTTGCAATAGCCTCAAAAAAAAAAAAAATTGGGGAATCAATCTAACCAAAGAGGCAAAAGATCTCTACAATGAAAACTACAAAACATTGAAGAAAGAAATTGAGGAAGACCTTAGAAGATGGAAAGATCTCCCACGTTTTTGGATAGGCAGAATTAATATTGTCAAAATGGCCATACTACCAAAAGTTCTATACAGATTCAATGCAATTCCAATTAAAATCCCAATGATGTACCTTACAGAAAAAGAGCAAGCAATCGTGAAATTCATCTGGAAGAATAAGAAACCCAGAATACCTAAAGCAATCCTTAGGAGGAAGAATGAAACAGAGGGTATCGCAATACCAGAACTTCAACTATACTACAAAGCAATAGTAACAAAAACGGCATGGTATTGGCACCGAAATAGACAGGTAGATTAATGGCACAGAATACAGGACACAGACACAAACCCAAATAAATACAATTTTCTCATACTAGACAAAGGTGCCAGAAATATGCAATGGGGAAAAGATAGCCTCTTCAACAAATGGTGCTGGGAAAACTGGAAATCCATATGCAACAGAATGAAACTAAACCCCTATTTCTCACCTTGCACAAAAATCAACTCACAATGGATCAAGGACCTTGAAATCAGACCAGAGACCCTGCATCTTACAGAAGAAAAAGTTGGTCCAAACCTTCAACTTGTTGGCTTAGGATCAGGCTTCCTTAACATGACTCCCATAGCACAAGAAATAAAAGCAAGAATCAATAACTGGGATAGATTCAAACTAAATAGCTTTCTCTCAGCAAAGGAAACTATCAGCAATGTGAAGAGAGAGCCTACAGAGTGGGAGAATATCTTTGCCACTTCAGATACAGCACTAATTTCCAGAATATTTAAAGAACTCAAAAAACTACACGAGAAATACAAATAACCCAATCAACAAATGGGCTAAGGATAGGAACAGATGCTTCACAGATGAAGATCTACAAGCAATCAACAAACATATGAAAAAATGTTCACCATCATTAGTAATTAGAGAAATGCAAATCAAAGCTACGCTAAGATTCCATCTCACCCCAATTAGAATGGTGATCATCAAGAACACAAGCAACAACAATAGGTGTTGGCGAGGATGTGGGGATAAAGGTACACTCATACATTGCTAGTGGAGCTGCAAATTAGTGCAGCCACTCTGGAAAGCAGTGTGGAGATTTCTCAGAAAAATTGGAATGGAACCACCAGTTGACCCAGCTGTCCCACTCCTCAGCCTATACCCAAAGGACTTAAAATCAGCATACTACAGAGTTACAGCCACATCAATGTTCATAGCTGCTCAAGTCACAATAGCCAGACTGTGGAACCAACCTAGATGTCCTTCAATTGATGAATGGATAAAGAAACTGTGGTATATATATATACAATGGAATATTACTCAGCCATAAAGAATAATAAAATTATGGCATTTGCAAGCAAATGGATGAAATTGGAGAACATCATGGTAAGTGAGATAAGCCAATCTTAAAAAACCAAAGGATGAATGATCTCACTGATAAGCGGATGATGACACATAATGGGGTATGGGAGGGGGGCAAGAATGGAGGAAGGAGGGAATGTATAGAGGGAAAAGAGGGGTGGGGGAGGAAAAAAATAACAGAATGAATCAAATATCATTACCCTATTTAAATGTACGATTATGCAAATGTTATGCTGTTACTCCATGTACAAACAGAAACAACATGTATCCCATTTGTTTACAATAAAAATAAATTAAAAAAAAAAAAAAAAGCTGACCAGAAAACGCAATTACTTTATTAGAAGCACAATGAATATCTTATTCTACTTCTTTTTTGGAAAAGCACATGAGAGTTGGCATGTTGATTTTACCTAATGCACATGATAGTCAACTTAGTATTGGATTGCATTTTGTTTCAATGGATTGATATTTACTATCTGTTTGGTACAGAAATTATTACTACAACTAAATATTCCTAAATTATATTAAGTAGATGAAAATAATCATTTATGAAAGACATAGAATACAAGTATGCCAGAATATATATTTTACAAAATAATGAACTTAGTCTTCACTAAACTACAAAATATTTCTGGTATATTTTCATCTATAAATAAATGATACTGATTATATTTTCTTGCCAGTATTCATTACTGAGAACAGATGATGATAGGTGTAGTTTTAATTCAAAAAATAAAAATAAAGCCTATAGCAGTTGCAAAACTAAATATAGTACCACTTTCTCTTCAGTTATTTGTTGAGTTTTATAATAGGAATATCCAAATGGAAAGGCACACACGTGAAATATTGAAGCCAAATATCATAAAATTCATGTATTTCCTTTTGTGTAATAAATCTGTAACTTATGGATATAGAAACTGAAATTCTTGATTTATTCTGAAAGAAAATAAAACATTTTCACTTGGAATAGTAAGCATAGTTAAATAGAAATGTGTTAAATATGAAAAAGAATACATCAACTAGGCCCCATGTGTAGAAACAGTAGCATCTCTGAAATAATGTATTATAATGAATAAAAAACTGGAATAATAAATAAGTAGTATGGGAACAGCATGAATAATTCAACAAATTTCAAATGGTAATTCTCGATATTCTGAAGGGAAATTAAGAGTAAAGGTTGACACCACATCCTTAATTCACTTTCCTTTTCCTCAGTTATTTTTTGAAACTAAATTTTCTAGCTTAATGTATTTTCTACCATACATCAGCAACACGGGTTTATATTCAATAACAAAAACACTTCAGATTAACATGTATGCTTTTTAACAAACTTGAGGAAGTAAAATTGAATTAAAATAATGTTGTGTAGGATTGTCTGGATAGAATCTGTTGGTCGGGTCCAGCAACATATATTTCACTCTCTTAAATGATGTTTTTAGAGAGGACCAGAATCACAGGGTCCATCTGCATCCCCACCATTGCATACATGAATGGCCTTCCAGACACTCAGGGAATCTCAAGACATATGTAGCATTTTCTTTGGAATCTAATTGGGCTGTAGAATCCAATTGCCTGGTTCCCCCAAGAAGAGTCTAAAATAAAATAACATGGGTTTGCAGTTGTATCCACCTGGCTGGTATGCTATGGTGCCCACACACTAGAGGATGCCAGGTGGGAGCAAGGAGCTATGGAAAGACTGCATCTCCTTGTCCTTACCCTAGTCCTGCACTATTTCTTAGTGGCCTTTGAAACGATGTCCCCTCTTCCACTCTATGTTCCTACTACGAGATTTAATGACTAACATTACCCAAATAACTCTAGAGTTAGAGTTCAAAATCACCTCACTCCTTAGGATTCAAACATTGAACAGATACACTAGAAGCACGGAGGTTGTGTTTCCATTATTTTGACAGCAGCACCTTCTAGGTCATTCTGCTTTTGACCTTTGATAGTCTTGAAGTTACCTGCTTGGTCTGTAATGATTCAGTGGGGTTAATTTTTTCATAGATTCATTTTTTTTGATTAAACAGAAAATAACTGGAAAATATCTCTTGTTTTATGTAAAGCCATTCGAATTTGACTGATTTCAGTTGTCATGAAACATCAAAAAAGTCTGTGGAAAGAGCAGATTGCGTGGACACAACAGTCAGAACATCCAGAAAAACATTGAATATTTCAGCAGAAATATTCAAAATTAACATTTGAAGATTTACAGAAAAGAGTCAAATATTTAAAACCAATGAAGGAATATTGAGTTTTTAAAAATGTAACTTAAAAATCTAGGGGAGCTTGTGTATTCTTATTTTCCCTTGACCAATGGCCTCCCTTGCTTTGCACTGATATGGAAAAGACAATATTCTCATTGGGGTCCTTGGTGACCCATAGGCAGCAGAGAGTGTATTATTTCCTGTGTTAGTTATCTTTGTGTCACTGTGAAAAAAAATACCTGATAAGATTAACTTAGAGGAAGTTTCTGTCATGAGTTCAAAGCCATTAATAATTTAACAAAGTATCGAGATACACAATTAATACAGTTTATCAATGCAGTTTAAGCTTATTTGAAGTACATTTATACTGAATCAAAAAGGAAATATACAAAAATATTTCATATTCAATAGTATTTGACAACAAAATGATAAGGAATAAATTTAACTAAGTAAAAGATTTGCAGACTAAAAACCATAAAACACTACTTTAGACATAACAAAGACTTAAAATGGGAACACATTCCATGATTATGGATTGCAAGACTTAATACTGTCTTGAGACAATAGGATCAACGTTGTCTTAAGACATATCTTTGTAGATCACACTACTATCAGAAGTTAACTAAAGCATAAATGTATTCTTCATCAAAATCCCAATGATTTTTTTGCAAAAAAATCAATTCTCAAAACCATACAGAACTATGAAGAACCAATAATAGCTAAAAAAAAAAAAAAACCTTGATAAAGAAGAAGATGGGCTCCATGGCACATGCCTGTAATCGCAGCTCAGAAGGCTGAGACAGGAGTGTCATGAGTTCAAAGTCAGCTTCTGCAACTTAGTGAGTGCTGGGGTCCAGCCCTCGCAGCAGTTGGGGATCCGAGGAGGATGGGAGGCGTCAGCATGGTGGAGAAACAGCACACAGAGACACCAAGTGTTCTGAGGCTGAATCTGAATCTTTATTGTTTACAGAGTCTTCTTGTATGCTTTTTCTTTGGTATTGATTACATCATTTCATGGCTAATACAAATAAATGTTAAGCCAAAAATCTTCAAGAGTATAATTAATGATCCTATTCAAGAAACATGTTTTTACTGTATGATAGCTTAAAAAGAAAAACAGTTCCCAGCAAGGTAGAGGGCACCATGCTCTGTTTAGTTTTAATTTCCCTGAAAGAATACAGACATTAAATTTCTGTAGAAGTTACCCCTTCCAAGAAATCTAATGTTAGTTATTCACAGTGGAATGTTTTTGTTGTTACTAACAGAGAATAGAGGAATCAGCTTATAGTTAATATTTATTCTATTTCATGTACTCAATGATGGACTAAAACTCTAAGTAGACATTGGAAGAATACAAATTGTACTTATGATTAACCCATTTATTTTTATTAAGTGGGAAAAAATCCTTAAACTTAATCATAAACACTAAGAAAGCAATGAAGATCAAACACCACTTCAAAACTCAGAGGAATACACTTTCATATACCTATATATAACTTTTAGAGAATTTGTATACCTTTTAGTATACAAATCACAGGCTCCTTACAAATTTGAGCAAATCATAATTGTTTATTTATTATTTCATCTAAGTATTAATATTAAACTTCATTGCATGTTATTTTGTGTCCCAACACCATGAAATCTCCCCAGTATTCTCTATAATCTGAATCTAAGGATATATTGATTATTAGTATTAATAGCAACTGCACGTGGAGACATGTCACGCCTATAGCCCCCAAGAGGGAGGATGATCTTTCAAAAGAACCGTGTCAAGTGTTGAATCCTCTGCTCCAACAGAATGGTGTCAAGTGTTGGAGGAGAAGGAAATAGATGTGGCAAGTGAGGCCCTAAGCAACTCAGCAAGACCTGTCTCAAAATAAAGCATAAAAGGGCTGGGAATCTGGCTCAGTGGTTAAGCACTCTTGGGTTCAATCCCAGTACCAAAAAAAGAAAAAGAAAAAGGAAAGAAAGAAAGAAAAATTCAACATAAGGCTATGTCATCTATGCTAGAGCTACTGAGTTAGGTAAGGGTAGATAAGTTAATCTTCAGCATTCAGTAGAATTAATATTACAGACAATAATAGTGATTATGATTTAAATTCAAATAAAATTCATATGGATTTTCAAAATATTTAGAATTAAATACATTTATTTTAGTTTTATCATTCAATATATATTAAATGATAATGCCAAATTGGTTAAATTAAAATTGCTGCTTGATATATGTTATTTCCTGAGGCTTCCTGTCCTTGCTAAGTATAATTCAATGGTCATTGTATTCATGCCACCTTTGGCAGCAAATTTGGAATCAACTTTTGCTTTTGCATAATAATTTCAGATATCTGAGGAGAATTTAATTTTTTTGATTGGCTTAAAAAATTAAACTCTCCACCAATGGCCTTCCTGCTGAGGTGAAGACCGTAGATTTTGCTACTTTAACCTCTAGGTTAGGTCATCATCCTGATCCTTTTTAAATTGGGCTTTCAGAGAAAAAAAAAAAAAAAAAGCCACAGAACCTCCAACTTCAGCAAAATGCTGCTGTCAAAATTTTATTCACACTAAGTGGCCTCAGCATGCCACTGCTTTCCTGTGGGAATGGCAATGGCTCTCTGTCAAATACCAAATTGATTTTAAAATTGCTTGGATGGTTTCTGAGGCAGAGCAGTCGGGAGCTGTGTGTTTATCTGAGATGGTGTCAGTACATGAGCCAGGGTCTCTTCTGGTGGGAGTGAGGCATGTTTATGCCATTTCCAAGCGTAGGAGGGATTAAAACCACAGGCTCAACATTTTAACCTGCACATATGCTGATCACAGCACTAAAATCAGTCACACACAGGGAATATTTATATTCTTATATAATGTACATTAGAATTTAAAAATTATTTTAAGATGGATCCTTTTGTGCTTTGATGGTACCTAGGATCACGTCAGATACAATACACAATGAAGGATAAAGGAGGGACTGGGATGTGACTCTATGGTAGAGCATGGGTGGGGCCCTGGGTTTGATTTTTAGTTAAGCAACAATAGAAATTATAAAAATTAATAAATAACTAAAAAGAAGCTTGAAGGAAAAACAAAAGCTTCTAGATGTCTCTATACACTTTTACATTTTGAGTTTCTGAAACACAAAGAATGAATTCACAATGCTTGCAAATTCTCTAAAGATTTAGTAACTTTTTAAAAAAATCTCTATTTTCATTGTGCATATTAACAGTTTCCTAAAACACACAGTGTAAAAAAATTACACTCACGTGCACTTCAAGAGAACACAGGACAATGCAATAAACCTAGTTTTAATTTGTACTACATATTTTTGAAAGTATGCAATTATATTAATGTGATTTTAAAAGTTAATTTTTAGAGAATTTAAGAAATGAAGAAGAAAGGAAATGACAGAAGCATGTTTTATTTTAAAAAATCTTCAAATTGCCATCTTTCACACAGTAAGCAACATCTCTAGAGAAAGTCTGAAGGGGAGAGAGACAGAGAGAAAGAGAGAGAGATAGAGTTTGAAGAAAAAAATTCACAGTCACCTGAAAACATTGTAGAAAAAAAGCAGGTCATTTATCCTGTCTTCTCTGACATATAGACCATAGAATATGAGGTAAATCAAATTAAAAGGTATTTTTGATAAAGCTGCAAAAAAAGGAATCTTCACAAATAGCTAGGTTAAGCAAAAGAAGGAAGAATAAAACTCACCTTGAAAAAGACAAAGAAGAAAAGAAAAGGGGAATGTCATACGTGAATTTGAGAGAATATACTGAAAAATGTCAGAGAGTCAAAAAGGCATTTGAGATGAAGTCTTAGAGTAATTTTGATTTGCATTTCGCTAATTCCTAGAGATGTTGAATGTTTTGTCATTTATTTGTGGATTGATTGTATTTCTTCTGTGAAGTGTCTGTTCAGTTCTTTGGCCCGTTTATTGATTGGGTTATTTGTGGTTTTTGTGTTCATTTTTTGAGCTCTTTATATATCCTAGAGATCAATGCGGCATCTGAGGTACATGTGGTAAAGATTTTCTCCCATTCTGTAGAGTTGGAGAATATTACGCTAAGCAAATAAACCAATCCCCAAAAACCAAAGGCAGAATCTTTTCTCTGATATTTGGATGGTAATTCACGATAAAGGGGCAAAGTTTGGGAAGACTAAAGGTACTTTAGATTAGGCAGAGGGGAGTGAAGAGGAGGGGGTCTGGGGACAGGAAGGGTTGTAGAATGAATCAGATATTATTACCCCATGTGCATACATGCACAGATATGACTACACAACTGGTGTGATTTTACATCATGTACAACCAGAAGAAGAAGTTAGACTCCATTTATGTATGATGTGTCATACATGTATAACTAATTAGAACAAATAAAAAGAGTATTAGAGATAACGTCCCCTTTATATGCAGCTGAACAATATGCGTATACAGACGCTTTTGATGGTAAAGACTGTGACTTAGACTTCAGTGAAAACAGAGGCACGGTGATTTGCAAGGCATGCTGGGATGCATGGGTAGTGGTACCTCAAGGAGAACATGTGAGTAGAATCAATTTAAACTTCGTGATTCTCCCTCACCCCATCCTAGACCCGCCATGACTTCATTTTTACATAGTTAACAACGGAGAGTTCAGTGTTTTGTTACAGAGAGGAGGTGGAATGGGAGCTGTAGTGCTCAGGATGAGCCTCCCTTAGGGCTTCCTGGGTCCAAAAGAGGCCTGTGGTCTGTCCAAAAGAGACAGACGTGCAGGCCTTGTTTATACACTAGCAGGGAAGCTCCTTCTTGCCAGAACACACATATCTGAGTAAAACATCGCCAGCTTGGTCGGGGTGATGATAGGATCAAGAATGCAGTACTTGTGTTTCTTTAAATGATAGAGGACTACAATAAGAGACCTACTCTGCTTTCTGATGCTTGATGACTGACAGATTTTAAGACTAACCCTTCCCTGTGCCTCTCTGCTCCATCTTTCCAAAAGCTGATCAGAATTCCCGGGCAGGCAGGAAAGTCAACCTCAAATTCTCTGCCTCTGTTCGGAGACTGCCATCTTAGCCCCTCTCCCTAACCATAATGAGAACCTCCAGGGCCTTCCTTTCTTGCACTCTCATGTCCTTTTGGAACTGTGTTGAAGCCCCACCCCTGACTCCCCAGAAACCTCAACTTCAGAAGCAATAAAACTTTCCAAATGGTCTTGGTTTGTGTGAGTAGAATAATCATTCTCCACATCCTAACTAAATTGTGGGTGGGAGGTTTGTCCTGCCTTACAGACTGAGAATAACTGGAAAGCAATACACACAGGACTGACTGTGGATGGAAAGAACATACAGTTTCAAGATTAAAATAATGTATTTTAATATTGATCTCAAAAATATTTCAAAACAAGATATCTTTTCATGACTTTTAAAGTTGAATATAGTAGGATATTGAGAGAAGCAGTGGTAATCAGTAAATAGAATGTTTGGCTCTGAATAAAACATTTTACAACCCTGTACTCTAAAGAGAGCTACAAACAGTTGGAGATGAAATGTCCTCCAAGTATTATTAAAACGGGAGACCAATTAGCTCTGCTACCCTGACATAACCCTGGCCATATGTCTGGTATAGAGTCCTTCCCTTGGACCCAGGAATGTAAGCTGAGTTTTCAGTGGAGAGTAATCAGATAAATACGTTCTCAGGATTACAGGCATTCATTTTCAGAAAGTCGTGCATATTGTACTTTTCCATCTCCCTCATTCATGGAATGAAAACAGAATGTTCTGAAAAATTCGGGTTATCGCAGAATTCCTTGCAGACTGAGATGCTTTCAAGGGATTTATTATCTGGTTACCTCCAACTACAGTCTATTTAGGCAGTGGATCTGACATCTGCACTTTCCAGGTTGGAGAAGAGACATTGAAAAGATGATAGAAATTCTGCAGATGCCAAACAATTCAATATATTTTTTGTTCTAATAATATGTTTTCTCTTTGATTCCATTCAAAACCCAAGGTGGTTATTTCCAAATAAATCAACTTGGAAATGTACAGATATGCACAAATCTACAACTGGTGTAGAGACAAGTCATTTATGATGTTAAAACACACTTATTTATGATTCCTTTCCTGTAGATTAATGGTATGGAATGGGAATTTTACATTACATTTTGTAAATCATTTTGCCTGTTACAGCATCTAATTGTATATTCTATGTTAAAATATACACTTCTTAATGTAAAACCTGGTATTAGGCATAATAATATTTCAATCACAACTTCCATGATCCATTTTACTATGCAGCTGTTAATAAGTATTTTGCTTAAGTGATTTGTTAAAAATTACTAAGGTTAAATTTGCTTGTTTAACTAAAGGCATACTTAATTCATGTTGTGGAATATTGGGACATCTTGAAAGTTTCTAGGAAGAACACAAGCTGATATTTAACAGGGCATTCTTAGATTAGTGGTTTTCCTTATCTGAACCTCAATTTCCTTCTTTTGTAAAATGATAGGCTGTGCTATGTCATTGTGACTTTTGGGAATTTACAAAAGTGGTTTTTAAACAATTACCTCAGGAATACAATTGCTTGGTTCGAATTCTGGTTCTATCATTTCATAATTGTGATTTTAGTAAATTATTTAAACTCTGCCAATTTTCTGACAGGATACTGAAGTAGTAAGTACTAAATGCTTACAAAAATAACTGAAATGAAAGTCTGCCCCTTTAAATATATCATGAACTTTTGTGTTAATAATTTGTTCTAACATTTTAGAAGAAATCAACTGGTAGACCACTTACCAAATTAAAAAAAAAAATCTTAAAGAATGATTTGTTTCCATAATACCATAGGGAATAGCATCCTCTAGAATATAAAATAAACTCATTCATTTAGCTGACTGACAAAGTGATTCTTCAAAGTGATGTGAAGACACTACAGTTACAAAATCATTACTAAAATCTTTAGCTTGTTTCCCCTTAATAGATGGATTATATCCTGAAAAACTATCCATTTGGTAAAGTCGATTTCTATGCATTTTTTAGATCACAACACATTTCACTATTTAACAACAAGAAATCAGGAAAGCAGATGGTACATGAAATTGAATCTCATGACAGACAAAGGGAACAATTATAGTAACAGCACTGTATGGTGGTTTCATGAGTCAGTCCCTCAGACAATATTAGCAGGAAAATATTCTTAGGAAAACTAAAAATATTGACAAGTTATGAATGTTTAAATAATATAATAAAAAACTCCTTAAGAGACTTTTATTGTACTTGTACTTCCCTGTCTGAGTTTTAGTGGTGTGATATATTACATTTCTTTCCCCACTGAAGACTGTCAGGACAGCTATTTTTAGTTTATTTGCAAATGCAATACTAAATATTTTCACTTCATTTGTCATTTTGAGTTCTCTTTTCTCATTGTTTACACTAGGCTAAATGGTACACATTCATGGCTTAGTACCCACAGTATTCTTACAGAAGTTTTCTTGACACGAATGCAAAATTGAAGGATTTGGCTATGATTAAGAGTGCGTAGAGATAGGCCCTGTGCTAGAGAAACTATTGATGCATTGGGATTAGTCATTCCAGTCAGTTAATGCTCACTTCACCCACAGATCTCTGAATCTTGTCTATAAAACTTTGCTTGATATATTTGCATAATTTTTTCCTGGTCTTCCTCCTCCTCCTCCTCCTCCTCTTCCTCTGTCTCTTTCTTCTCCTTCTTGCAATAAGTGCATGCCAAGCTAAGCTGCTGTGGTCTAAGACACTGGGAAAGAGACTCTGGCTTAATAGAAGTCTAGTCTGTCTGCCTTACTGTTTGAGAGCCATGTTCCAGGTCTCTGTGCTACTCTCCTGTGTCTGTTGACTGAGACAAGTGAGATTCTGCATCCTCATCCTGCTCTCCTACGGCATACTCACCACTGACAAGGCCGAGTCCTGATTGACATTTCTAGGCTGCAGATGTCAAAGAGGAAAGGGATGTCGGAATACAGTATGGTGTTGAATGAAAACCCCTTGGTCAGAAGCCAAATACTACTTACTGCCTGTGGCTCATGTGTTCTGCTGGCTGGTCAACCCCTCCAGCCTGAGGGTAAGGATTGAAGACTCTGTACCCTTGAGGAACAGGTGGGAGAAATATTTTTGGTAAACACTAAGAGTCTCTGTCACCCTATGTTTATTTTCTTTCTTTTAAAACACAGGGGCTTATTTGGTATTGTAGGCATTATTGAAAATTCTTAGGTAGAGAAATTAAACACCTTAACAATATTTCATTCCATAAATGGCATTCTATAATCTATGTCAGAATGAATTGATAAAATGTTTTTCACCCATGTGTACAATCTGTTCTTCTCAACAAAGGGTGACACAAAGACAAACATAATGTCTTGAAAGCTCAGCATGCAGCATCAGGTATGAAACCTTCTACCAATATGTCAAAACCTTGGTTATGGCATGAAAAAAATAAAACCAGTTGAATTAGTTAATGTATATGTTTTTGTATCTTCTGAAAAACGGAAAAACTCTCCATTAACTGTGCTTTGATGATGCCACTGGTGATTTATCTCACTAAACTTAAATAAGAAAATACACAAAGAACAGTTTCTACAAATTACACGTACTTTAGCAAAGGAAGAAGTGGTAATTCACTGCCATGTGACATGAGGACTGGTAGTGGAAATATGACTTATTAGCTTAGCAAAAAGGATATGAACAATGTTTTGAATATGAAAAGGACCATAGGAGGCTATTTCATTTCCTCCAGAGAAAATCTACATTCCCTGTTAGGAAGTTTTCAGCTCCATTTAATGAAGCACCCTCTTTCAGTAATTGAAGTTCAAAATATAACATGTGGCTTTCTAAGTCATATCCCCAGTTATATGACTCTGTCATAAAGTAGACTAAATTTTGAGTGTTTCATAAAGGCAAGACCCATGCATTCTATTTGTGGTAGGATAATCCTCCTAGGTCAAAGTGAGTGTAACAATATCAATGGTTTTGGTCCAAAAGAGCCTTGCAATACCAATACTATCGACCTAAAGTTAGGATTTTGAAATTTCTTAAACAAAAATATTATTTAAAATATTTACAAAATATCAGTACTAATTATTACAAATAATGGAGCAACTTGCTATTTAAAATGAATTTGACAATCTGTTAATTTCAGGTGAGTCAATAGAATTGTTTTGTTAAACAGTATATTTCATAGTTAGTTTACTCCATGTATATTTATCTGATTTCCTTAAAAAATCATTTTGTAGAGTTTTAGAGATGATTTATTGTTCCAGAGCTAAGGAACTTATAAACATGAAATTCACTTATAGAAAATCTGCTGAAACTCTGGTTTATTAAACACATCTGGTCATTCCCATAATTATTTCACAACTCTGGGTTACAAATGCAATTACAAAATATAACATGAATAATAAAGGCAACATTCTCCACAAATTTACTTAAGGAATATGACCCATAAAGTCACATTCTAATGTACATGTTAAACTTTCAGCTTCATAATAAGTAAATAGTAATTACATCTTTATTAAAAAAATACCAAGATGATTGTCTTAAAGATGTTCAAATTGTGTAGGTTTTGCATCTATGTCCCATCTAGGCTCTGGAGTTTGTTTGAGGCATTCTATAAAATGTCTCCTCTCTTAGAGGTGAAGCTGAAAACTTATTATTCCACAAAATGAAGATGTCAAAATTGTCTAAATTTGTCCAGTTTGCAGCTATCTAATATATATGATGATATATGATGTTCTTCAGGAGGTCAGAAAGTCAGTTATAAATCATACTATGGAAAAGTACTTGAAATTTAGTCTGAATCAAAGGTATTTTCACTCGAAATGGGTGACCCTCAATAATAGAAGGATTGTTAAATGAGAGGGGACCCTCAATAGTAATTGAATTGTTGAATGAGAGGGGATGCTAAATAAATGAAGATCATATTGCAAATAATCCTGCATATTGCAAATCTTGCAAATTTAACCTCCAAAGATTAAATTCAATAATATCACAATATAATTGACATGTCATTCATAATGATTTGAATGTTTCTCTCCTCCAAAAGTCATATTGAATTGAACTTGTTTAATTACCATTGTAACAATATAAAGAGGTGAGTCCTTCTAGAGGTCATTAGGACATTACAATAGGTCAGTATGACTCCTTCTGCCCCTTTATCCTTCTGCTACTGTCATGTAACAACACAGCAAGATATCTTTGCCACATGACAGGGCCTTGATTTTGAAGATCTTATCCTCCATGACAGTGACAACACAAATTTTTGTTCTTTATAAATCACCTGGTCTGTGATATTCTGTTACAGTAGCACAGACTAAAACACAGTCTTCATTTTTCCTCTTTCCACCAGAATGTTAATTTTCCCCACTACAGCCAGAGACAATACCAAGAAAATCAAAAGGAACCATGAAGCATCACTGTAGTGCATCTATCATTGCCAGCACTCCAATCCTCCAATGCCACTGGGAATAATGCCCTTTTCAAGTGTACCAAATGATCTCCACACTTAAAGGTGAACATCTGTTAACAATATAAATAAAATGCAAATAAAACACAAAACATGTAAACATATGGGAGTAACCATAAAAAAAAATTTCTCTTGATTTCTCAATAAATTGTCCATGGACCAGATGCAAACAGAGAGTAAGTCCACAATGACTTGTAAAGAGTGAATAAACATAGTACACTATCTATCTGCAATACTTTGTTAAATATAATAATGTAAGTATTCCTAGATATGTTTATGATTATTTTACCTGTTAAAAGATTGTTGATTTTAGTTATAATTTGTGTGATTGATTGCTTGTGATGCTGATGATCCATATCCATCATCAATATTTGACTTGAATTGACTGCGTAATGTATAATGTATGACATTATCATTCTTACCTTCTGATTACTCTCTTTTTATATAGCAATATATAGTTATTTGCTCTCCAAATAACTGGAAAGGTCAATTCTTTAGGAAGTTAAAAGAGAAAAAAGAAAGAAAGAAAAGAAAAAAGTCAGACACTATTTGCTAGTAAAATACTTTTAATGTAGAAGGTTCTGTTTCTGACCCTCTGCATTTTCACCAGGTATTATGGTTTAGATATTAGGTGTCCCCCAAAAGTTCATGTGTGAGAGAATGCAAGAAAATTACGAGGTGAAAATTCTTAGGTTATGAGAGTTTTAATCTAATCAGTGCATTAATACACTGATAGGGATTAACTTGGTAACTGTGGGCAAAGGGTGTAGATGGAGGAGGTGGGTCCCTGGGGGCTTACCTTCGGGTATTTTTTTCTTATTGAGCAAAGCTTTCTCTCTCTCTGCTTCCTAATGTGATGTCCCAGGACACTTTTCTCTTCCACACTCTTCTACCATGATGTACTGCCTCACCTTGAGCCCTGGGGAATGGAGTCGGACATCTGTGGACTGTGACCCTGGAAACTGTGAGCCCTAAATAAACTTTTCCTTCTCCAATTATTCTTGTCATGTCTTTTGGTCACAGCAGTGAAAAAGGTGACTAAAATACCAGATCTGGAGTTAGAGGACAGTGTTTGGAGATTAAAATTATTTTCTGTTCATCTACCTGAACTTTTTACCTGTATGTTAATTTTATACTTCACAATTAATGAATCATAATTGAAGTTCATGAAAATTTCTCCTAGTTTTTGGAACTGTGTTCACATTTTATCAGTTAGCAGTGTTCATAGCATCATTTCAAATACTTTTCTGCATTTGCAGGAAAATTTTCCTGGGTGTTGGTTGGAGAATTATATAAAGAAACATAATTCTGGAAAAGGCCTTGACTGAGTTTCTGATTTAGTTTCCATTGCTGGGACCAAAATTCCTCACAAGAACAGCTTAGAAGAGGCAAGGTTTATTTGGGATTAATGGTTTCAGAGGTTTTAGTTCATTGACAGCCAACTACATTGCTCTGAGCACAAGATGAGGAAGCACACCATAGGAGAAAAGCCCAATGGAGAGAAACTGTTCAGGTCATGTTGGTGTCAGGAAGCAGAGAATGGGAGAGAGGAAGGAAGGGGCTGCGAGAAGAACAATCCTTCAAGGCCATGCTTACATCACCTACTTCCTGCGGTATACCCCACCTGCCTCTAGTTACCACCCAGTAGATCCATTCAGTCTCAACCTGGCCTGTGTCAGGAGGGAACAAGTAACCCTTAGAGGTGTGGGAAGGCTGGAAATAAAAAGCTGAATAGTAATATCAAGAAATAAAGCAAAAGACATGGGAAATATTCATATTAAAAGTGAGGGCTGAATGGGTGGAAAAGACTTGATGTGTCTGATCCTAACAAAGGAAAAAGCCCATGAATGTTTTACTTATAGTGAAACACACCAAAGGAATTTAATGTGAGGAGGAGTTCATCAAGAAAAACAAACAAACAAACAAAAACAGATGCTGTGGGAAAGTTGCCCTGACTGGGGACTTATCACTTGCACAGCAATTCTTCCTACTTCAGGCAGCTGGCACCTCAAGGCTAAGTGGGGCACACTGGTATCTCTCTACCTCCAGGGAGTTACTTTTGAATCAAGAACTGTCTGAGTCAAAAAGTTTTGTACTATCACAGAATTCTCTTTGAGCAGAAAGTTTGCTAAGGCAACGAAGCAGTCTCAGATTGGTGAGATTACACAGAGAGTTCTCCAAAGGGCCACCTCCACTTTGAGATGACTTAGACATGCCCATGGTTTTTTTCATAACTTCCCACAATTCAAACTTGGGAGGCCATATTAAGTTATATCTTTCATAATCTAATCATTTCATCTTTTGAAAATTCCTGCATTGACAGGAGTTTTAGAGGAGCACCTCACATCCAAATCATATCATTCCATCACTTACCCCCAATTATTCATGTCCATCTCACAATGAAAATGTATTTAGTCTATCTCCAAGAGTTCCATACTCTGAACAGTTTTAGCATCATCCAAACATCCAGACCAAGCCCATGGTCTCATCTGAGACTCAAGGCAAACTCTTGGCTATAAGACCCTATGAAATTAAAAACAAGTTTCATATATCCAAAATGCATTGGTATGAAGTAAATATTTCCATTCAAAAGGGGAGGAATAGGAACATAGAAAGAAAGAATATAGCCAAGCAAGACCAAAACCCAGTTAAGTAAACAGGTCTGGTAACTCTGTGTACAGCATTTAGGACACTTGATTGCAAAATATAATCTCCAAAGGACTTAGACAGTCCTATCCCTTTGGACTTGCTGGTAGTGCATATGAACTCTCTTCTAGCCAACTCTTTCTTCAACCAGCAGTTTTTCTTGGCAACCATTCCACCTTACTAACATCTATCAGTTCCTTGGTTCTCCATTCCATCTTTAGCTTCACCTGCACAGTTTCATGTATTTCCTTCTGAGAGGAATCCTCCAGGAACTCCAAGTCTACCACACTTTGCTTAGCCTCCTAGAATTTCCTTTGAAATCTCAGTGGAATCCTCTGAGATCCCTTAACTTGAACATTCTGAATCCAGCACCTTGTAGATGATTCTAAGATCTGTCACTAATTTGTACAGTACTCTCTGATGTCTGCAGAAGCTTTGGAGTGCCTGAATGGCTCAGCACAATGAAACAACTTCTTAGGTCAGCTTGTACAATCTGGGTGTCTCCATAATCTCTTCTCAAAGAATTTTATTATCTGTATCCTGGAATCAGTAGTGTGTGTTGTATTGCAAATTCTTGATATGTCCTCAAGTCATCTTTCCTATTGTCTCTATTCAAAGTACTTAACATCTCTTTAGTGGCTGTAATCTCTTCAATATGCACAACTTCCTTAGTTTTAGTTTTACATGCAATTTTATGGTCAAAGTGCAATTCACTTTTTATCCTTTAGCTCTCTGTTTTCTGCCCCTGATTTGCACAATAAACCTGCTAAGAGATGCTAGCAATTTATAAGCAAGGGAATGAATACGCTGCTGCCTTAAAATTACCTCTGCCAAATTAATTTGTACATCCCTTTTAAGTTTAGCCTCACACAAAATCTCAGGACATGGGAAAAATGTGACCAGTTTCTTTTCCAGAATGTAATATGAGTAGCTCTAGTTCAATTCTGATTAGAACACTCATTTCCCTCTTAAACCTCATGAGCAGAGTTTGTATTCCTATCAGCATTCTACTCTTCTGAGTTTCTACCAGAATTACCTACTAAGCTTTGCTCAAACATTCTAAAGCTTTTCCAGCTTTCACATCCAAACTTTCCAAAATTACTCCTGCATACAATTTCTAAAGGCTTCTCAATCTACTATTCAAGTTAGCCACAGCAACAAACAATTTCTTGGTACCAATTTTTGTTTTAGTTGATTTTTTGTTGCTCTAACCAAAATACACAATGAGAAAATCTTAGGGAAGGAAGGTCTATTTGGTACTCATGATTTTTGAACTTTCAGTCCATAGGTGACTGACTCTATTGCTCTTGTACCAAGGTGAGGCCAAATACCATGGTGAAAAGAAATGGTGGAGGAGTGCTATTCTGCTCACGGAAGCCAAGAGGCAGACATACGAGAGGGGGAAGGGGTTTCAGGGAAGAGAAACCTTCTGGAACACAAACCCAGGGACCCACATCTTCCATCCCCTCTCCATCTCCCTACTGTTGCAATCCAGTCAATCCATCTCAACTAAGTTGGACTGATTAGTTGTCAGCTCTTATAATAATTCTACCTCTAAACCTTACTGCATTAATAGGAGCTACTGGGGGACATCTCATGTACATAACAGTTCCCTGGATAAAATCTGGAGAGGGTCTCTATAGGAAAAGAAGTTAAAAGCAACTTTGTACAGAAGTGAAGGAAGTAAGATGAATATGAAAAATAGTTAAGAAAACTATATGTTGCAGCAGATATTTTAAATGATTTCACAAGGTTCAGCAGAGTTATTATAGTCTTTCAGATTTGTCCCATCCTTAGGAAAGTAGGTGTGGTTTTATATTACCTACACAGAGTAGTTATTAGGTGCAGGGTTCTAAGAAAGGGACATGAGCTTGACTAAAGGTCAAAGAATTCCCTGCAAAAGCATTAGCAAAGGCCCCTGAGAAGTCAATGCTCTTACTATTTAAAGGAACAAATTCCTTAGTCTTGAAGGAGAAATCTGGACAGGATATCACAGAATCCAAAGCAACTATAGGCTGAAATTACTGTCAATTGGGTGTTATCTGTTTAGTCAAAACCATGTATATTGTCTCTTGAGAGTTCTAATTCTTTGTAGAATTTTATTCAATAAGATATAATCCATATCTACACATTTATATAAATATATATAAAATACACAATTATTTCTACATAAATTATACCTTTTTAATTGCTAAGATAAGTGACACTTAAAACTTTGCCTGACCTATGGTGAATATTTTTTGAAGATATCCGATATATTTATGTTTGTGTGTATGTGTAAATTTATATACTTATTTATATGTGTATGGTCAAATCTCCATATCCATGACTTATGTATCTATGAATACAACTGGTCATGTAGAAAATACTTGAAAAATATTGCATTTGTATTGAACATTTAAGGATTTTTCTTGTCATTATTCCCTAAGCAATACAGCATTTAAAACTATTCATACAATATTTACATTGTATTTGGTATTAAAAGGAATATAGAGATGATTTAAAGTATACAGGTGGATGTTTATAGGTTACATGAAGATGTTATGCCATTTTATACAAGTGACTTGAACATTATTGAATTTTTGGTATCCAGGTGTAATGTTCCTGAAACAAATGCCCAGTGGATATTAAGGAACAATTGCATGTATTCATATATGCTTTATGTGCAGAATTTAGATTGGGTAAGTCCCCATGCAAAAATATGGTTCCATTAGTTCATATGGTAACCTAAAAAAATGAATTTCTTATTTATAAAATATGGATGAACCAAATGTATGTTACCTTTAATAGTAATTCTTTTTATTCACTTTTAAGAAATTCAAAAAATGCATGTGAAATTTTATTGTCTTAACAGTTTTAAGTGCACACTTCAGTGGGACTAAATACATTCAGTTTACTGTGCCACCACCCCCACCATCCAACTGCAGTATTTTCAACTTGCAAAACAGAAACTCTCCTTATACAATACTCCTAGTACCTTCCTTCACTTGACTTTTTGAAAACTGCCATTCTACTTTATTTCATGATGAACTTAATAATTTAGGTACTTCAAACAAGTGGAATCATACAATATCAATCCTTTTTTCACTGATTTATTTTATTCAACATAATGTCAAGTTTCACTCATGTTGTCCTACGTGTCAAAATTTTCTTCCTGAATGATATTTTTTATATGTGTATATACTGCATTTTAATTATCTATTGATTCACTGATGAACAACTTTGTTTGTTTTCATCTTTTGGTTATTGCAAAAAAATGCTTCAATAACATGAGTGAACAAAGTGTCTTTCTGAGAATCTTCTTTCAGTTCTTCTGGGTATGCACTAGAATTAGAATTTCTGAATCTAGTAGTAGTTTGATGTTTTAAGTTTTTGAGGAACAATGGTACTACTTTCCACAGCACCTGTACAATTTTATATTATCCCTAACATTGCAAAAAGGCTCCTATTTGCATCAAATCTACCATTTTGCTGCTGCCATTATTCTGTCCCCCCTCCCCCCATACACACACCATTTTACAACCCAGATCATCAGTCTGTGAACATCCTAGTTGGTCATTGGTCTAGGTTGTTATTAGCCTGTGAAATTCCACTACTTAAGAATAGCTCCCCACCATTTCTCTCTCTCACTTTTACTCTCACTCTTGCTCACTCTCTCACTTTTTATCTCTCTCTCTCTCTCTCTCTCTCTCTCTCACCTTGTGGGCAGACACTCTGCCTGTCAGCTTAATAAAATCTCTTGCATGAGTTCTCACATGCAGAGTGGTGTCTGGGTGCTTTCATTGGTGCTGTGACTCGGATGAGCTCTTCTACTGCCACTTAGGTGAGTGGAATCCCATCTGATGCCCAAGAACCCCCCCTCCCCCAAGATGCTGGTCTCACCTTCCATTCGCCTGGATGCGCTCCTCCACATCTAGACATCAGCCTCATTCAGTAAGTGGCCTCTCCCCTGGTTTTTGGTTACCTGGGAAGTGACCATTGAGCATCTGGCACTCCAGAGGCTCTCTGTAGGTTGGGGGAACCCCCAGCCATGGTTCTTGCAACTATGACTGAATCCCTATACTGATTGGTGGGGGAGAGCTCCAGGCTGATGAGGGGCTCTTTCCTGAGAGGCAGGAAATCTCCAGACTGCAGGGTTTTTTTCCTAAAGGAATTGCCTCTTGCAAGACCTACTCTAGTCCTGGGTTCTCTCTATGACACTTTTTTGACACAAAAACTGATGCCGGGCACCCAGGTACCCCTACAGGCTTTGCCTCAACACTTATCTAGTGGTAGTGATGGCTCCCTGGATAACTCGTCCTTCACTCGAGTGAGTCCCTGAGGTCCAAGGGATGCCTTGCCTCTATATTCACCAATTCCTCTCTTGCAATGGGCAGCTCACTCTCAATCCCCACCCAGACTCTGCTGGGTTGCCTCTTGGTTAATTTAAGAACCTCCACCTCACCCCAGACTTCAAACCAAATGGCACTTTAGATCACAACATTTTTAGGTATCGTTTTAATTTCTGATAGCACTCAGGGAAATGGAAAGAGATTTCCCTACATTCAAGTTTTCTCTTTCTTGAGATCTTTGCTCTTCCTGAAAACCCAAACTTTTTTTCTCTCTCTCTTCTTCTCCCTCCCTCTCTCTGCCTTTTCCTTTCTCTCACTCTCATGCTAGTTTACTAAAATAATTAATGACCATTATCATTTTTTCATCTAGGACTCTTGTTTTGATTTGTTTTTCTTAAATGCTGTATTTCTCAAGCTCACAATTTTGATTCTACATACCTAGGTTAATGGTTTTTTGACAGTTCTATTTTTATTCAACTCTAGAGTTATTTTTGAACATCTGTTACATTACAATGGAGATTCACCTATAAAAAGCTACAAGGCCTTTGTTTTTGTGTTGTGTGTATATCCTGTTGTCTGATATCATGTTGTCTGTCTATATATGTGCATCCAAATATAGCGCTCATGAATTAAATTTTAAAAATTGATCCCGATATCTTTAATTCACATGATTTAAAAAAAGGCCAATTTAAAATTGGGTAAACGAATGAAGGTAAAATGTCTTTGAAATTACTTAACTCACAAGTCTCCAGATGTTCAAATTAATAAAATGTTGATGTCTATAAAATGTCTAATATCAATTGTTTCTAGGACTTTTCTTCAATAAGAAAGTGATGGCAGATACTGTTCTATACACTTATCTGATATTTTGGTTTTTACAGTAAAAGAAGTAGATTATATACAAAGGGATCCAAAACTTTCAACTGTGTTTCAATTAGAGTACTGCACATATCAAAATATTTCATCTTCTTAAAATGAAGTATAGACCTCAACTGATTTGGCTCTTGTCCTCTGAGTCACTCTGAACCCAAGGAATGGGAGGGCTTCTCTAAGGAGTTTTACAACACGAGGCCACATGACCTCCTGATAAGGAAGACTGATGAGACCACTAGAAGATGAAAAGCCAATCAGTGTACCTACTGCAAAGAGGAGGGTCATTGAAAAATGGAGATATCCCTGATGCTTTGAAAGGAAGCCACTTCATCTCCTTCAGATCTTCCTCAATAGGACCATGCCTGCTAAATTGCCTACAAAAGTTCCTACAAGATCAGATACACAAGTTTTGGACTCACACAAGTTCACCAACCAATTGGTCAATCAATCTGCAATCATTCTTAGCAGCCATTGGTCCAGATTGTTATTAGCCTATAAAATTCCACTACTTAAGAATAGCTCCCCCACCATTTCTCTCTCTCTCACTCACTCTTACTCTCACTCTTGCTCACTCTCTCACTTTCTCTCTCTCTCTCTCTCTCTCTCTGTTTCTCTCTCTCTTTCTCTTTCACCCTGCAGACTGACACTCTGCCTGTCCGCTTAATAAAATCTCTTGCATCAGTTTCAGCATCTGGAGTGGTTTATGGGTGCTTTCAGTTTCAATTTCCTTAAATTCTCAGTAACACTTGTTATTTTCCATATTTTTTATTTTTTATTTTTTAGTAGTAGTCACCCCACAGTTATCACGTGATTTCTCATTCAGGTTTTGACTTATATGTCTCTAATAATTAGTGATGCTGAGCAACTTGTCATCTGCTTATTGACTATTTTTGTATTTCTCTCCTCTTCCTTCTGCTCCTCCTCCTCCTCATTATTATTATTAATAATATTATTATTTTAATTATTGTGGTACCACTCATTGAACCCAGGGGCACACTACCATTGATCCACACCTCCAAACCTTTTTAATTTTTATTTTAGACAGGATCTCACTGAGCTGTCTGGATAACTTCACGCAGGCAGTGATCCTCCTGCCTTGGCACACTAAGTCACTGAGATTACATGTATGTGATATCTCACTCAACTATTTGTGTATTTTCTTTGGAGAAAATTTAATCAAGTCCTTTGCACACTCTTTTTTTGTTTGTTTTCATTACTGAATTTGAAGATTTCTTCTTATATTCTGAATATTTATTCCTTTCTTGATATATGATTTATGAATATATTCCGTTTAATGGATTTCCTTTTCATTCTTTGATTGCATAGTTTGATTCACAAATGTTTTTAAATTTAATTTAGTCTAGTTTACATATTTTCTTTCTTTTAGTGTGCTTTTTGTGTCATATCCAAGAAATCATTGACAAATTCAATGTCATGAAATTTCTTCATGTTTTTTTAAAAAATGCGCATTATGAGAATTCTAGGAGAATATTTATATTGGGTTGACTTTTTCATCTGAATGTCAATTTTTTTTCATCTTCCTGCTGCATTTTTTCACATTGGTTGAAACTACACATCCCATGTATGCATTACTTATTTCCTTCAATTTTTCCTAATCTACACAAGTACAATCACCTGCTATCTGCAAGTAAAGATCTGCACTTAAAATAATACAGTAAAAATCTATCAAACATATTCATTTTCTTTGTCAAATTTGCTCTTCTGTCTTCAATGTAGGTTTAATTTTAATATATGAATGACAGTAACTCTGCTATACTACTGTAGGCAATCAAAACAGAGATAAGATTTTCTAGTAAGTAAAATACTTAAGTTTAAATCTTTAATTTCCATGAAAACCTTCATCTATTTTACCCCTTGGAATGCTGTGATTTATTGACCTCTGATTGCCGTTCCACTCTGAAATATCCACCTTGCCTCTATAGGTCAAGTGCTACAGGATTTTGCTATTTTGAATTTTATCATCCCCTTTGAAATCAGGGAGCCAGATATTACAACTGTATTCCCTGTTATTAGTTGTGGCTTCAAAAAAGAGCTGCTTCTGACCTGAACCTTGTCAATATGTATTTCACCATAAAACTTCTCACCAGGTCAGAGAATGCAGTGTTTTCTGGATTTTCCAGGAAGTAGTCATTTGTGGAGTCTTTCACACAATAGTCCATTCTTACATTCCCACACTGAGTGTTTTTGCTGATTCCTTCACTCTCTGATGAGGGAGTTCTTACATCTTCACTTCTTTAAGATAGGTCATACATTTCCAAACATCTAGGATCCTTTTAACAATGTTTTATTGTTTTCTGATGCCTCAGAAAAGTTCAAATCTAAAACACAAGTGAGTCCCTTCACAGACACCAGTAAGTTTTCACTTGCTATTTCATGTTTCTGGTCCCTGTTGTTTCAGAACCATCACAGTCCAATCGTAAGTATGCTCATCACACTTGTTTATGTTATACAATTACTATGGTTACTTTCATTTGTGATTCATTTCATCCTCTTCAGTCATGCTAACAGAAATTTGAAAAATTTCTTGCTGCCAGGAAGTGATGCGAGGGTCAAATCTTGAGGAGGTAAGTACAGTCCTGCACAGCATCTCTCTTAGTTTCTCTGGGAAGAGATCCATACTGTTATACATCCTACCAGAAAAGCCAGTGTTAACATCTTTGACTTAGAATAGAGCATGATAACTCATATTTTATGGTCTCTTTGAGTCCCACTGCTATCATTTAGCAGGTAGATAAATTTTGATCACATTATAGGTACCCTCATGACCTCAGCTTATGGATAGTAAATATGGAAATAAAAATAAAATATATTTGTAGGAAGAAATAAAGCAATACACACATGTGATATTGTTCTATTCAACTTTTTTTTCATTACTGTTACCAAAAAATCTGACAGGAATCATATGGAGATGGAGTTTCTTTGAGATCAATTGTTTCAGAGGTCTGAGTTCATAGATGGCCAACTCCATTGCTATAGGCCCAAGATGAGTCAGAACCTCAAGGCAGAAGAGCATGGTGGAGGAAAGCAGCTCTGGACACGACAACAAGAAAGCAGAAAGAGGTATTGGTCACTGGGACAAAATATAAACCCCAAAGTCATGCCCAGTGACCTACCTTCCTCCACACCATATCTACCTATAGTTCCCTCCCAGTTAATCTCTATTGATGGATTAAATCACTGATTAAGTTAAGGCTTTCCTACTAGTTTTCTGTTTCTTAACCCAATTATTTCACCTCTAAACTTTCTTGCATTGTCTCATACATAAGCTTTTGGCAGTATAACTCATATCTAAACCATAACACTGAGAGAAAGATGTGTCCAGAGACAGAGAGAGAGAGAGAGAAAAACAGAAAAAGTTGGGAGTTCATCTTAGAATATTAGGCTAAAATATAAGTATTAGACTTGAAATAAATGAGTAACTAACTATCCTACAATATGCTGCAAAAAGTATAAATAAGATTCAGAGGAAAACAAAAGCTTATGTATAAGAAATGAATTTTGCCTACTGAGAAAAATTAGGAGGATATGATAATTATCTTTAAATAGTGGAATACACTTGTAAGAGGAATTGGATCTGTAGAATAAAACCTTAAAAAAGAGAATAAAATTTAATTGGTAAAAAGTGTGGAAAGAATGTTTCTCTCTATATATAATATTCTGAAAATAATTATCGAAAACAATGAACTAAAATTTCTCTGGGATTTTTTATTCTCATTACCATGTAGGTGTTCAAGCAGAGATGGGCTTGGAATTTGCAGAATTTTCTTAAGAAAATGTGTGTACTTCATGAGGGTCTGGACAATATACCAACAAATTTCCCTTTGATTATCATCCTGTCATATACTACCAAGCTCTACTATTAGTTATTTATAATTATATTTAATGAAATCTTATGTATAGACAATGCATATTATGTATTTCCTTGTTAAAATGATTTAGACCATAAGTAGAAAAAATTCCAAAATAGCCTCGGCGTAAAGATTTGGTTATAAAATATAGGAAATGTGCCTGTGCTTTCTCACACTCATGTCAGCTGAAATAATGACCCATAAATACCAATTCTGTTTTCATTTTACCTTTTACTTGTAATGGATTTATTTTTCTGTTTTTATTAATATATGTTGATGCAAGTTGGATAAACTAACCCTTGTTATTTATAACTGTGTTCCCTTTTTATTCAACTTGCCTCTGTTAGGCATAAGATAAATTAAAAGTTTTCTTTAACAGAGCATTGTATGTTAAATATCAAAGAAAATATGAAGACTTTAATCATGTATTTAACTTTTTCTAAATGAATTTACATCTCGGAAGTTTTCATCCACTTTAATTCTGTTAGCTAACTGACATTAGGCCAATGTATCAAAGATAAGCATATCAAACATAATGCAGCTGCCTGAAGTAGTGGGGAGAGTGCTGGTCAAACAGGCATTAAAAATCTAAGAGCATGTCTCTTCCCCAATACTCAGAATTTTCTTTTCCTTTTCACAGGTTTTTTTAAATAATTGCCTTGATAATTACAAGTTAGAAGCATGAAATATGTCATGCCTGAAGAATGAAAATGATACTTTGACTTGTTGTTTGAGCTAGACTAGGTCAAGACACTCAGGTACGTGATAAAACATTACTCTAGGTGTTCCTGTGACAATATTTTATAAATAAGATTACCACTTAAATCAACAGACTTGAGTAAAAAGTGGGCATCATCCAATACTTTGAAGGACTTCACAGAACAAAGACTGACCTCCACCAACAAAGAGGGACTTCTGCAGCAGAAGAAATCCTTTGGAGACCAGCTGCAAGCCCAGCTCTTCCCTGGCCTCCAGGCTCTGCCAGTCTAGGCTACTCTGTGTAATCTGTATTTGTCGACTTCCACACTCACATGAGCCACTTCCTTAAAATCAACCAATCTCTCTCTCTCTCCTTCTCTTTTCCCCTCACTCTCTTTCTCTCTCTCTCTGATATGGATCGACATAGGTACAGAAAACAATCTGGAAAGTTATTTGGTAAAGCACCATCATGCATTTCATGGCTTCTTATCTTATTGGTCTCTTTAACATAACTCCTGGGATCTTTCCACATGGTGATGATCTGATTTTAAGGATTGCAGCTTGTGTTTATGTGTCTGTCCTTTTGCATGTGCACATATTTCAAGTCTACTTGATGTTAGTATTGTGAAATAGGAAGACACAAGTGTGGATTCCAAAGTGCAAGAGTGATGGTGTAGGCGACTCAGGTCTGCTGAATCAAAGTCACAAAGTGTTTCCTTTAAATAAAAAGGTAAAAGTTGGCACCTGCTTAAGGAATAAAATATCCTTCTGTTGACCTTGCTAAGATTGATGGCAACAACAAATCTTCTATCCTTCAAAATTTCAAGGAGCATAAAGAAATTCCTGCTAGTTTTTCTGTTTCATCTCAAACTTCCAGATCGTGTGATAATTAACATGAAAAAGGCATTAATTCTGTATTTGTGTGTGCAGTAGTCCTCCCTGATCCATGGGAGTGGGCTCCAATACCCCCAGCGCATGCCTGAAACTGCAAATAATAGCCAACCTTAAGTGTCCTATATTGTTTTCTATACATGCAAACCTATGATAAAGTTTAAACTACCTATTAGGCACAATAAGAAATTAAGAATAGTAAATACAATGGAGCAATTATAAATGTGCTATAATAAAAGTTGTTTGAAATTAAAGATTTGATTATTTTGGGAAAATTCCTTGTAATAGTTTTGAACTTTGGTTGGGCACTAGGAACAAACTGGAAAATAATACTTCAGATAAGAGGGATTACTCTGTAGTAAAAAACAAAAACGAAAACAAACACAAAAACAAAAAATACTACATGTAGGTCTAGGAACTATCTGCAGTTTTAGGCCCTATCTGGAGTTCTTAGGAGTTACCCGTTTCAGTAAGGAGGACTGCTATGCCAACTGTGGCTATGTGATTATTTGCAGAAACAAGGATTTTACTGGTTATAATTTCTTCCTTATTTTGCTGTGAATTTATAGGTACAAAAATATAAATATTTTTGTTTTCTTCTCTATCATTTAACAAAATGTATTGATAATACTCTACTGGCTTCACAGTATTTAAATTTCAGAATATACGAAGAGAAAGGTGAACATCACCTAAGACCTGAGAATTTTCTTCTAAAGAAGGTAGCATGCTTTCAGTTATACATGGGATAGTTTTGTCCTGTTATGGGGATGTATCAGTGTGATTTGACAAGGTGTGTGTGGGTGTCAAGATGGCGACAGGTGGAATGTGATGGATTCTGTGTCAACTTGGTTACTTTATGTTTCTCACCTATTTCCAAGAAACACTAATCTAGACGCTGCTGTGAAGGAATTGCGTATAGATGATGAAAGCATATATTCAACTAACTGGAAGTAAGACCGACATTTGTAGATAATTGAGCAGGCCTGATTCAATCAGTGGAAAAGCCTAAGGATCTTTGGAAGAAACCTGACTAACTGGCAGTGTAACCTAAAGCCTGAGTGTTCCAATGTGTCCCTTCTGACCCTATTTACACTGGGTTTCCGGGTTGCATGGGTATCTCTCAGAGTTCCATGAGCTAATTCCTTACTGACATGATTCAATTTGGCCCCTAACTGATATATATTTTACATGAAATAATATGATTAATGATATGGTCAAGATTTTTAGGCTAGTTTTATAGTCCTCCTGTTCTTATCTTATTTCACAACACTAACACCATCAAAAGACAGAGACATAAACACAAGCTATAGTCTTTAATATCATTTCATCACCATGTAGAAAAATTCCATGAGTTATGATAAAGAGATCATTAAGATAAGAAGCCACAAAATGCATTATGCTGCTTTGCCAAATAGTTTTTAGATTATTTTTCTTAGGGTGTATTCAAAGAAGCAGAATGAATAAGATGAGTAGGTAGATAGATTTGAGAGCTAGATAGATTTATACTCATATCCGTATCTATGTCTATCAATATCAAAGAGGGAGAGAGAGATTGTAAGTAACTGCCTCACGTGAGCATGGAAGTTGGCAAGTATGAATTATGCATTGTGGGTTGGCAGCCTGGAAGCCCCAGGACTAGTCATGCTGCAGCTGGTCTCCACAGGCAGTCTTCTGGCAGAAGTCCCTCTTCCTTGGTGGGGGTCAGTCTTTGTTCTGTGAAGTCCTTCAACAGATTGAAAGAAACCCACTAATTAAGGGGACTATTTTGCTTTTTTCAGAGTTTAACTACACAAATGCTTAATTTTAAACTTAAAAATTAAGATTTAAGATTTTCAGTTCTTGGTTGACTGAAGGCAATGAAATTTCAGAAAGCAAAACTGTCTAAGGAGGAGCAGTTGTATTTTGAGGAGACATCTGCATTCCTATATCTTCTGTAACCTCATTCACAGTATTCTAGATTTGGGAGCAACTCAAATGCCCAACAGCAAATAAATGGATAAACAAAATCTTGTAGATGCACAATGGAATATCACTCTACTTCCAAAAAGAAAGAAAACCTGTCTTTTGTGAAATCATGGTTCAACTTGGAAGACCATACGCTAAGTGGAATAAGCCAGGCACATAATGTCAAGTATTGCAAAATATCACTTGTATAGAAGAAGCTAAAAACTAAAAGGTAAGAAGCTGAACATACAATGGAGGTTGACAGAGGCTGGGATGGGGGTCAAGTCTCATGGGGAATAGTGAGATATTGATCAAAAGATACAAAATTTCAGTTAGAAATTAAGAGGTAGCAACCTGAAAAGAATGAAATTATGGTATTTGCAGGATGGAGCTGGAAAATATTATGATGAACAAAAAGAGTCAATCTCTCAAAACCAAAGACCAAATGTTTTCTCTGATATGCAGATGTTAATTCGCAATAAGGGGGAGAGGCTAGGGAAAAAATAGAGATACTTTGAATTAGGCAGAGAGGAGTGAAAAGAGGGGAGGGGGATATGGGGATAGGAAGGATAATTGAATGAATCAGACATTATCATCATATGGGTGTATATGACGACATGACTAGTGTAATTCAAAATCATATACAACCAGAAGAATGATGTTATATTTCATTTATATATGATATGTCAAAATGCATTCTACCATCATGTATAACTAATTAGAACAAATTTATAAAAGGAAATGAAGAGTCAGTTTTTGAGATCTATTATACAGTATGCTATTGTTGATAATAATTTATTATATATTTACATATTTATAAGAGTAATTTAATATATTCTCACTACAGAAAATATGGGATGGGATGAATATTTTAATCAGCTTGATATAAAAATTTCTCAAGGTATACACGTATTAAAACATAGCATTGTATAACACAGATACATTCAACTATTATTTTGAGTTAAAAATAAAAATACATGGCCATAATGTCATTGAAATAAGCCAGACACAGCAGAGAAGCATCACATGTTCTCTTCCACCTGTAGAAACTAGCAAACAAGCCAAAGCTGAACTGAGAGTCCCTGTGATGCGGGAGATGGGGACTTCTGATTCAGTGATGTTAGAAATAAAGTTGAGTCAAGTGAGTGTGAACTTTTGAACAAGACTTGAACTGGAGCGTTGGCCAAAGAGGGTCCGTGAGGAACCAGAATGGTCCCCAAACCAAGGAAATACAAGATTTTATTGATTTGCCGGGGTGGACTAGAGTTTGGTCATTTTCCAGGGTCATGGTTCTAAAAGATGTTTCTTCGTGCACAAAGTTCATACCACCAGTGTGTTATGGTCAGCTTGCCCCAGGACCTGCTGAGTTACTCTTGCAGCTGGGGTCTTTAACCTGTGCACGCATGCTAGCTGTTATGACTCAGTCTGGGTCATGTGATAGGGTGGAAGAACTTTGGGACTTGGTCAACATAGTTGCTAATAAAGCAAAGGAGGAGGCAGAAGAAAACACATAACAGCTCCCAGAGAAACCAGCTCATCTTCACACAGAGACCTATAGTACCTCGACCAAATGTAGGAGCTAAGGGGAAAGACAAAATCTGAAGATAGAGATGCTGTGCATTTCACCCTATTTCAGTTCGCATCAGACATCAGCAGAACTCAGTGAAAAGTCAGTGTTTGCAGCAAAAGTGGACTTCAAGTCGTTGAAAAGTAACCTAGGCACCTGTTTCCACAATTCACAGATTTCAGGTGCTATCTAGAAGGATTGTGGAATATGAATAATGCAGTGTCCAGTTGTGTGACCTCCAGATTCATGATTTTTAAGCTAAGAACAAGTGACGCGAGAGGGTTTATTTAGGATTTTCCCCCAGGAACAATTTCATTTTGTGCAAACATTCTGCGGTGGTTTCTATCAGGATCTCCTGATGGGTCTTGCTGAAAAGAGAACAAGGGTAGAGAAACAACGTGCTGTGTTGCGAGGGTAAGATTTTACTGTCCCAGGAGTTTATTTCATTGTCCAAGGATTTGTCCACTCAAGGTGGTCCTTGATGGCCTCCAAAAAGGGATTTAGAGGGATTTGTAATGGTGCAGTGGGGGAGAGCAAGGAGAGACTAAGTGTGGATGGATGGGATAAATAGCATAATGACTTCCATTAATTTGCACATTTAATATGTATTAATACAAATTAATAAAATTAAATTGAATTTAACCATGAAAAAGGTCTAAGAAATCAGTTTTTGTTTTTAAGTGATAACAGAAAGTAAATAAACCTAAAACAAAATAGCATAGACATACACATTGGAAAGGAAAATAATTGAAGTTCAAAGATAGATTGATACAATAAAAAAGGATTATTTCTAAATTGTGATGAGACAATGCAATGACACAGCCTTTACCATGATACATATTGTAAGATCTAGAAAAAAAAATAAGTATCTCCCTTTGACTTATAAATCTACCTTCTGTTAAACTAAGAACTAATTATACACAGGCATAAAACAATATGACATTGCACAAACTAATTTACTGTTATATTTAATAACAAATGGTTGAAAAATCTAAATGCCTATCAGTAAGGGACTGGTTACATATCTTCTGGAGAATGGTTATTCTTGAATGCTTCAAAGTTCTAAAAGGCAATGAAAATATGTAGTTCAGATGTCAAGCAGTGACAATCACAGTGTGGTCCAGGGTAGGTGAGTTGTAAATACTAGGATGAGGAAGAGTTTATGGCGTCTGTCTTTTGTGTAAGGAGATACATACATGACAAAGGAAAAAAGAATTATAATCAAGATATAAGTAAAACCAAAACAAATTCAATAAAAAATTTCAACTAATAAAAAATTCCAAGGAAGGAAAAGGTAAAGACACAATTTATATTATATATAGTTGGAGTTTATAGTTTTTAAAATATTTTATAGAAATCCAAAATATGGCGCGATCCAAGATGGCAGACTAGAGGGTGACTGCATCCCCAGTCGCTCCAGAACCCAGGAGTTAAGAAGGGGAGGCATTGAGAGACTCGGACCAAAATAGAGCCACGGGTCAGTCGGCCCACTGGGTAAAGTTCCGCCCAGGTGGCAGGCCCAGATAGAGGTGGCTTATCGGAGCCGTGCAGGGCAGCTAGAGTCTTCCACAGGCAGCCCTGCGCACTCCGGTGCTGGGTCCCTCCCACACAGCCAGCTTCTTCAGGTTCTTGGAGCAGGCCTCCTACTGAGAGCCTTTCTGATCAGAACAAGCTCCAAGTCCCGGAGCCAGCGCGGCATACTCTGGCCTGCAAGCGGCTTCAGGGACCAGGACAGGGCAGCCAGAGACCTCCCCAAGCAGCCTGGACCCCTGCGGTGGGAGGTGCCTTTCAAGGCTAGCTTCTCGGAACAGACCGCCCAGTGAGAGCTTTTCTACAAAGAGACAGCCACAAGTCCCCGAGCCAACGGAGAGCTTCGATCCCCAAGCAGCCTCTGGGATCAGGGCAGGACAGCCAGAGACTTCTTCAGGCGGCTCTGCCCACTCCGGTCGCAGGCTCTTTCCACGGGGCGATCCAAGATGGCGACCTAGAGGATGACTGCATCTCTAGTCGCTCCAGACCCCAGGACTCAAGAAGGGGAGTCATCAAGAGACTTGGACAAAAATAGAGTCACGGGGTGAGTCTCCCCCACTGGGCGAAACGTGGCCTGGGTGCCAGGCACAGATAAGGGTGGGATTATCATAGCAGGGTAGGGCAGCTAGAGTCTTCCCAAGGTAGCCTTTCACACTCTGGTGGTGGGCTCCCCCCACACGGCCAGCTGCATGGTGCAGGCCCCCAGTGAGAGCCTTTCTGCACAGAGCCAGCTCCAAGCCCTGGAACCAGTAGGGGCTAGGGGCAGCTTTCTTCAGAAGCACTGCATTATCAAGTTCCTCCAAGACTTCAGGCTACTGAAGGCTGGGAGGTGATACACTGGAAATCTACCGGGACACTATAAGCCAATGGAGGAAATCTGCAATATCTCAGATTCCCACTGACATCTGACCAATATGAGAAAACAAGGGAAGAAAATGTCCCAAACAAACCTAGATACTACATCAATAAAACCCAATGACAGCACAACAGAAGAAATGTCAGAAAGGGAGTTCAGAATGTACATAATTAAAACAATCAGAGAAGCAAATGAGGAGATGAAAGAGCAAATGCAGGCATTGAAGGAGGAGATGAAAGAGCAAATGCAGGCATTAAATGATCGCACCAATCAACAGTTAAAAGACCAAATACGGGAAGCAAGAGATCATTTCAATAAAGAGTTAGAGATACTGAAAAAAAAAACAAACTGAAATACTTGAAATGAAGGAAACAATAAACCAAGTTAAAAACTCCATAGAAAACATAACCAATAGGGTAGAACACCTGGAAGACAGAACCTCAGACATTGAAGACAAAATATTTAATCTTGAAAACAAAGTTGGCCAAACAGAGAAGATGGTAAGAAATCATGAACAGAAACTACAAGAATTATGGGATATCATGAAAAGGCCAAATTTGAGAATTATTGGGATTGAGGAAGGCTTAGAGAAACAAACCAAAGGAATGAACAATCTATTCAATGAAATAATATCAGAAAATTTCCCAAATCTGAAGAATGAAATGGAAAACCAAGTACAAGAGGCTTATAGAACTCCAAATATACAAAATTACAACAGACACACACCAAGGCACATTATTATGAAGATACCTAACATACAAAATAAAGACAGAATTTTAAAGGTCGCGAGAGAAAAGAATCAAATTACATTCAGAGGGAAACCAATAAGATATCAGCAGATTTTTCAATCCAGACCCTAAAAGCTTGAAGGGCCTGGAACAACATTTACCAAGCCCTGAAAGAAAATGGATGCCAACCAAGAATCTTATACCCAGCAAAACTTACCTTCAAATTTGACGATGAAATAAGATCTTTCCATGATAAACAAAAGCTAAAGGAATTTGCAAAAAGAAAGCCAACATTACAGAACATTCTCAGCAAAATATTCCATGAGGAAGAGATGAAAAACAACGATGCAAATCAGCAACAGGAGGCGCTAGCCTAAAGGAATAGCCAAATAAAGGAGAAACCAAATCATGTCAAAAAACAAAAATGAGTCAAATGACTGGGAATACAAATCATATCACAATAATAACCCTGAATGTTAATGGCCTGAACTCATCAATCAAAAGACATAGACTGGCAGATTGGATTAAAAAGAAAAATCCAACAATATGGTGCCTGCAAGAGACTCATCTTATAGAAAGAGATACCCACAGACAAAAGGTGAAAAGATGGGGAAAAACATACCATGCACACGGACACAGCAAAAAAGCTGGAGTATCCATTCTCATTTCAGATAATGTGGACTTCAAGCCAAAACTAGTCAGAAGGGATAAAGAAGGACATTACATGCTGCTTAAGGGAAGCATAAATCAGCAAGACATAACAATCATAAACATCTATGCCCCGAACATTGGCTCATCCACGTACATCAAACAAATCCTTCTTAATTCCAGAAATCAAATAGACCACAACACAATAATACTAGGCGATTTTAACACACCTCTCTCACCACTGGATAGATCTTCCAAACAAAAATTGAATAAAGAAACCATAGATCTCAATAACACAATCAACAATTTAGACTTAACAGACATATATAGAATATACCATCCAACAAAGAACGAATACACTTTCTTCTCAGCAGCACATGGATCCTTCTCTAAAATAGACCATATTTTATGCCACAAAGCTACTGTTAGCAAATACAAGAAGATAGAGATACTACCTTGTACTCTATCAGATCATAATGGATTGAAATTAGAAATAAATGACAGAATAAAAAACAGAAACTTCTCCAATACCTGGAGATTAAATAATACACTATTATATGATGATTGGATAACAGAGGACATCAGGAGGGAAATAAAAAAATTCTTAGAAGTAAACGAGAACAAACACATCATATCAAAATCTCTGGGACACTATGAAAGCAGTACTTAGAGGAAGATTTATTTCATGGGGCGCATTCAAAAAAAGAAGTAGAAATCAACAAATAAACGTCTTAACACTATAGCTCAAAGCCCTAGAAAAAGAAGAGCAGACCAATACCAAAAGTAGTAGAAGACAGGAAATAGTTAAAATCAGAGCCGAAATCAACGAAATTGAAACAAAAGAAACAATTGGAAAAATTAACAAAATAAACAGTTGGTTCTTTGAAAAAATAAACAAAATTGATAAACCCTTAGCCACACTAACAAAGAGAAAGAGGGAGAAAACTCAAATTACTAAAATTCGGAATGAACAAGGAAACATCACAACAGACACGACTGAAATACAAAACATAATTAGAAGTTATTTTGAAAATCTATACTCCAACAAAACAAAAAACCTCGAAGACATCAACAAATTTCTAGAGACATATGAATTACCTAAACTGAACGGGGAGGACATACACAACTTAAATAAACCAATTTCAAGCAATGAAATAGAAGAGGTCATCAAAAGCCTACCAACAAAGAAAAGTAAGGGACCAGATGGGTTCTCAGCCGTGTTCTACAAAACCTTTAAAGAAGAGCTCATTCCAATACTCCTCAAAGTATTCCATGAAATAGAAGAGGAGGGAACCCTCCCAAACTTGTTCTATGAAGCCAATATCACCCTGATACCTAAACCAGACAGAGACACATCGAGGAAAGAAAATTTCAGACCAATATCCTTAATGAACATCGACGCAAAAATTCTCAACAAAATTTTAGCAAATTGCATACAAATATATATTAAAAAGATAATGCACCATGATCAAGTGGGTTTTATCCCAGGGATGCAAAGTTGGTTCAACATTTGGAAATCAATAAATGTCATTCACCTTATCAACAGACTTAAAGTTAAGAATCACATGATTATTTCAATAGATGCAGAAAAAGCATTCGATAAAATACAGCACCCCTTCATGCTCAAAACTCTAAGAAAAATAGGGATAGTGGGAACATTCCTTAACATTATAAAGGCACTCTACGCTAAGCCCATGGCCAATATCATTCTAAATGGTGAAAAACTGAAAGCATTCCCCCTAAAAACTGGAACAAGGCAGGGATGCCCTCTTTCACCACTTCTATTCAGCATCATCCTTGAGACTCTAGCCAGAGCAAATAGACAAACCAAAGAAATTAGAAGGATACGAATTGGAAAAGAATAACTCAAACTATCCCTGTTCGCTGACGACATGATTATATATTTAGAGGAACCTGGAAATTCCACCAGAAAACTTTTAGAACTCATAAGTGAATTCAGTAAAGTAGCAGGTTACAAGATCAATGCTCATAAATCCAATGCATTTTTGTACATAAGTGATGAATCCTCAGAAAGAGAATTTAGGAAAACTACCCCATTCACAATAGCATCAAAAAAAATAAAATACTTGGGAATCAATCTCACAAAAGAGGTGAAAGACCTCTACAATGAGAACTACAGAACACTAAAGAAAGAAATTAAAGAAAACCTTAGAAGATGGAAAGATCTCCCATGTTCCTGGATAGGCAGAATTAATATTGTCAAAATGGCCATACTACCTAAAGTGCTATACAGATTCAATGCAATTCCAATTAAAATCCCTATGATGTACCTTGCAGAAATAGAGCAAGCAATTATGAAATTCATCTGGAAGAATAAAAAACCTAGAATAGCTAAAGCAATCCTAAGTAGCAAGAACGAAGCAGGGGTATTGCAATACCAGATCTTCAACTCTACTACAAAGCAATAGTAACAAAAACCACATGGTATTGGTACCAAAATAGACAGGTAGATCAATGGTACAGAATAGAGGACATGGACACAAACCCAAATAAATACAATTTTCTCATACTAGACAAAGGGGCCAAAAATAGGCAATGGAGAAATTAGCCTCTTCAACAAATGGTGCTGGGAAAACTGGAAAACCATATGCAACAGAATGAAATTAAACCCCTATCTCTCACCCTACACAAAACTCAACTCAAAATGGATCAAGGACCTCGGAATCAGACCAGAGACCCTGCATCTTATAGAAGAAAAAGTAGGTCCAAATCTTCAACTTGTTGGCTTAGGATCAGACTTTCTTAACAGGACTCCCATAGCACAAGAAATAAAAGCAAGAATCAACAACTGGGATAGATTCAAACTAAAAAGCTTTCTCTCAGCAAAGGAAACTATCAGAAATGTGAAGAGAGAGCCTACAGAGTGGGAGAATATCTTTGCCAACCATACTTCAGATAGAGCGCTAATTTCCAGAATCTATAAAGAACTCAAAAAATTCTACATGAAGAATACAAATAATCCAATCAACAAATGGGCTAAGGAAATGAACAGACACTTCACAGAAGAAGATCTACAAGCAATCAACAGATATATGAAAAAATGTTCAACATCCCTAGTAATAAGGGAAATGCAAATCAAAACTACCCTAAGATTTCATCTCACCCCAATTAGAATGGCGATTATCAAGAACACAAGCAACAATAGTTGTTGGCGAGGATGTGGTGAAAAAGGAACACTCATACATTGCTGGTGGGGTTGCAATTAGTGCAGCCACTCTGGAAAGCAGTATGGAGATTCCTCAGAAAACTCGGAATGGAAACGCCATTTGACCCAGCTATCCCACTCCTTGGCCTATACCCAAAGGACTTAAAGTCAGCATACTACAGAGATACAGCCACATCAATGTTCATTGCTGCTCAATTCACCATAGCCAGATTGTGGAACCAACCTAGATGCCCATCAGTTGATGAATGGATAAAGAAACTGTGGCATATATATACAATGGAATATTACTCTGCAATGAAGAATGATAAAATTATGGCATTTGCAGGCAAATGGATGAAATTGGAGAATATCATGCTAAGTGAGATAAGCCAATCTCAAAAAACTAAAGGACGAATGATCTCGCTGTTAAACGGATGAGGACATATTTTGGGGGTGGGAAGGGTTAGCATTAGGTTTAGGGTTAGTTTTAGGGTTAGGGATAAGGAGTGTGGTAAGAATGAAGGAAAGAAGGACTGTATAGAGGGAAAAGAGGGGTGGGAGGGGTGGGGGGAAGGGAAAAAAATAATGAATCAAACATCATTGCCCTATGTAAACGTATGATTACACAAATGGTATGCCTTGACTCCATGTACAAATAGAGAAACAACATGTATCCCATTTGTATACAATAATAATAAAAAAAATAATAATAATAAAAAAAAAGAAATCCAATATATAACATTTAGCTAAAGAACTTTTCTACCAATTATGTAATATAAGCATACTGAGAAAATAATTATTACAAATGACCTTAGAGTACAATATGTTGGTATTATATTTAACGGAATATTCTTTATTTATTTTTTTAAAATTTTTTACAGACTACATTTTGATTCATTTTTCACAAATGGGGTACATCATTTCATTTCCATGGTTGTACATGATGTAGTTTCATACCATTTGTGTAATCATACATGTACATGGGGTAATGATGTCTGTCTCATTTCACCATTTTTCATACCCCTCCCTCTCCTTTTCTTCTACATACACAAAGTTCCTCTATTTTTCTTTAAAGAGGAAAACATTAAAATAGCTCATTTGTTGACAATTATTATTGCTAAATTATTTTAACTCTTGTTTTAAATATGTGTTCTTGCTAACTTTAAGCAGTTATCTTTTCTACAGGTGTGGTGATTGAACTTAGAGTCTTGCACATACTAGGCAAGTAATTTACCATTGAACTACATCCCCAGCCTGAGTGGTTATTATGATTGTTACACAATATTTAACAAAACTGAAAACTATGTTAATATAAATTTAAATAATTATTTTAAAATTATAAAATTGAAGACTTTTGATTAGCCCTTTGTAGTCATGGAAATTGATGATTTTTTCACATTTTAAAATTGCTTATGTTCTATCTTGGTCTCTAAAGAATATCTAGAAGTAACTGTAAAAGAAACTGATACCTGATCATATCACCGCTATGACCAAACACATCACATTCTATAGCCAAGGAGGGGAAATCCTGTCATAAAGTAGAATAAAGGAAAGAAGAGTTTGCCTAAGACAGAAATAAACACAAGATAAATGAACACAAGCACCTAAGTTGTTAATGCCCTACAAGAAAATAACCTCATTCTGAACATTTAAATATTGGTAACTGCAAACATGTAATATCACTTGCAGATAAAATAAATGTACAAAAACACTATTTTCCAGCAGTAGTAGAACCCAGTAACCCTGCACCTGTATTTTTTTTTCACTAAATATCGTTTGGTTTATTTGGGAATCCAGATAATCTACACTCCCATACAACACATTTCAGGTGAACAATCTTCAATCTTGACGCATTATCTTCTCTCACCGAGGGAACACAGTGCTTAGGATGCCCAGAACCGAAGTCACCACCACACAGCCTTGGGCTGGGTTGTCTCCGTCCCCAGGACACACCACCATGTTGACGGGGAGCTTTTCCTCTGAGTTGCCCTGTTTCTTTCCTTGCTGTTGCTTCTGGGTCTTGGTGAAATCTGCTCTGTCCACGTATTTTCTGCTAGTGGAAATACCACTGGGGACTGTGACACGGTCAAGTGACAGGCAAACAGCAGTCTCATTGGTGTATGTTGTTCGTCTGAGTATCTTGAAGACTGGTATTTTCTGGCAGTTAGGTTCCATTCTTTCTGACACGGGGCCAGGATCAATCTTTTTGACTGATAAATGGCCACCCTCAAAAGCATAGTTGTTAGTCTCTCTGTCTAATGTTTCTGTCTTTATGAACCCTGAAAAAATCATCTGGATTGTTTTTATTTGTTTATGACTCTTAGAGGGGATCAATCAGGGAAAAAAGTGTGTCTCCAGAGAAAAAGCCAAATTGAGGAAAAAACATGCATTGATACAATGCACTTCAAAGATCTTCAGTCAACATGGAATTACAGTATTCCCTCATCCATGGGCATATGTTTCAATACCTATAGCAGATGCCTGAAGACCGGATAGTACCGAAGGTTATATATACTGTGTTTATTCCCGTACATACACACTTGATTTAGTTAATTATTAAAGAGACACAGGAAGAGATTAACAACAATGACTAATAACAAAAGAGAACCATTATAACAATGTAGTATTAGAAAAGTTATGTGAATACAGAATCCTTCTCTTGAAAGAGTGACGACAAATCATATTTTCAGACCATGGAAAACATAGATTTTACCCACTCCTCTACACATACTCACATCAAAATATCACTATTATCTGCCTTAGTGCATCCAGTCTGCTCTAACAGAATACCAGAATCAAATACCATGAACTATAACAGTAACTACTGGGTCAACACATAAACCACGTAGTAGATTGCACACAATAGGAACTTGCTTCTCATGGTTATGGATGCTGGGATGTCCAGGACCTAAGCACCAGCAGATTCAGTGTCCTGTGAGGACTCCTTTCCTGGTTGGGTAGATGGTGGTTTCTGGCTATGTCCTCGCTTGGTAGAAGGCAGCCCTCTGAGACCTCTATCATGAAAGTACAGGCCCATTCATGAGAACTCCACTCTAATGCTCCAGGGTCAGGATTTCAACACATAGGTTTTGGGGAGATATGAACATTCAGATCATAGCATTCCCCCACACTTAATTTTACTGGAACATTTCTGAAAGTTCACATTTACTGAGTTATTCTTAAGCATATGGACAGTTTTTAGAAAAATAAGCTTTTCCTTCTGACTTATTTAATTATTTAATTCAACTTTATAATGACTAAAATGCAGCTGGCATAATATCTTTGAGAAGAAATACAATGGTACAAGGGACTCTTGTTGAGTGCACATATTGGAGAACAGAACACTTTTCTCTGGTTTTCCGTGAACCAGGAGTACCATTTATCAGCATGGTTCATGGAGAAAACAGTCTTCTGATTTAACTGTTAATTGAAGAAAGAGTTTCCTTTAAATGCGCGTTTCCTTTCTTCAGTCTCCATACAAAGTATGGATGTCAGGAAAAGCAAAGGGGCTTGGGGAGCTTTAAGATACAAAAAGACACAACTCATAAAAAAGTGTTTAAGAAACATACACTTAGGAAACTTTCTTTTTCATCAATTATCTTTTCTTTCTCACTTTGCTATTTTCACAGAAAATAGTTTTCTCTTAAATTTGTTTAGGATTCTCACAAAATTATCCATTCTATCATTAATGAATAACTCGGTCTTCACTGTGACTGGAAATTTTCTTGGCTCTAGTTGAGGAAGTAAACAACTATGCATAACTTCACACAACTTGACTTTTACACATTCCTAAGTGTTTTATACATTACAAATTGTAAAGCATCTTTATAATTAGACAATGCAATGATATTTATTCATGTGTGATTTCTATAAGACTTTTCTTAATTTGGGGGTCATAAGGCATGAATAACTGTTGAAAGTAGAGGAAAATTCTACAGAATACATAAGATGGAACTAAAACACTGTATAAGTCAAAATTTGTAATATGCGGCTGATGGTGGTCCCTGGAAAGTCCAAGAACAAACATTATTAATGCTGTGAATTTGTGACTTGATATGTGTTACTCATTCCTTATGTTAATTGTTGTTTCCTTAAAAATTATGTTAATATTCCATTGTATATACATACCACATTTTCTTTAGCCATTCATCTGTTGAAGGGCATCTAGGTTGGTTCTACAGTTTAGCTATTGTGAATTGAGCTGCTATAAACATTGATGTGACTGTGTCACTGTAGGATATTGATTTTAAGTGGAATAGCTGGGTCAAATGGTGGTTCCATTTGGGAAGAATAGAGTTACTTTGGATTAGGTAGAGGGGAGTGAAGAGAGTGGAAAGAATGTGAAGGAAGGTATGATAGTAGAGTGAAACAAACATTACTACCTTACATACGTATATGACTGCATGACCACTGTGATCCTGCAATAAGTATAATTAGAAAAATGAGAGATTATACTCTATTTATGTATGATCTATCAAAATGTATAAATGCACTCTACTTGTCATGTACAACTAATTAGAACAAATAAAATTTAAAAAAAATTTTAAATGTAGGAAAGATAATGCTAGGCAGATAATGGAACATGAAAAAATATTAAAGGAGACATTCGAAGGATAAAAAAAATTACTTTTAAAAGCAAAAAAAAGTTTATATTGTTATGTATGTCTTGCATACCTACATTACGTATATCCCATATGTACATATTAATATGTATCATATACATATTAATGTATACATTAACATGAACTTTTTTGTGGTTTGACTTTTGCTTTTAAACTTTTTAATGTAAAGTTTGCCACTAAAAATAAGCTTGAATTTCTCCGCCTAGGTTTATAAGTTTGGAACTCAACATTTAAAGGCGTTTGGGGAAAAGTGGGGAGTAGGAATCTGCGTTGCCACCATTGGCAGGTAGTTTTCCAAAGGTGAGTAGCATTATGCAGCAGGTGGACACGAGGTCTGCATTGCGCACACAGCCCCTGAGTGACCAGGGTGTGGAATCCCCTGATGTGGAACCGTTCCCTTTCCTTCTGCAGGTTGTGACCTTTGGGGAACCCGCTGCACATACTCTTACCTACTTGGACGCATTGTGGGTTCATTTCTTTCACCCAACCCTGGCAGCCTCCAAGCCACACAGTGTTTTCCTCCTTCTCTGGAGAAAATCTTCAGTTCTGAGGGTGGAGAGAAATGATTTCTGGGTACAGAATGGCACAGGGAGCGGAAGGCTCTGAACGCTTTCATGGACCTTGGCTTCACTTTCGGATCTTGTCACACATGGCCTTAATGTATGACCTTCCTGAGGCCGCTCATTCCTAGATTTTCAGAGATTTCAATGCACGAGTCAGGTGGCACCTTGACTGTCTCCACGACTCCTTCAGGATTCCACTTTCTTGTGTTTTCTAAGTCGATTGTGCTTTCTAAATTTCGACATCGCGTTGCTATTCTCTTCATTTGTAATTTATTTATATTTATAATCTTTTTTGTGGACATATATTAAAAATTCCACTATTGTCTTTCTAGGGGCATTTTCTGAAGCAAAGGAGGTAAATTCATAAATTCAGTACAGTGATTCTATGTGAAAGAGTTGCAGAACCCTGAACGTAAGTTTTATGCTATTATTTGTATGTCATTTGTATGTATCCCTGAGATGTTTTTTTTTTTCAGTGTTCTGCTGGGCTACATTTATTTTATTTTATTTTTTTTTGTTTTTGATTTTATTTATTTATTCATTTTATTTTTACAGACTGCATTTTGATTCATTGTACACAAATGGGGTACGTCATTTCGTTTCTATGGTTGTACGTGATGTAGATTCACACCATTCCTGTAATCATACATGTACATAGGGTGATGTTGTCTTTCTCATATCCCTGAGATTTTCAAGGCTATGAGAAGAAGGCTTGAAAGAGTACCTGTTTGTGGATGGAAATCCTAGAAGACTGTCAGTAAGGACACAGGGGTATCTTGGAGACCACCATGATGGTATAGCACTGCCTGGACTGTTTCCCATGGAAATATTTTCTTCTCCCACTGTATGCTACTGCTCACACTTAGTGGGATGATAATGTGAATTATCATCGATTATAAGTTTGATCCAAAATGCTATTGAAACTAACAAAAAAAGGCAGAATTAAAACAAACAACAACATATTTATGCCACAACAAATCACCCGGAAGGCCCAGTATAGCAATTTCTTACTCACTGTTTGAGATTAAGAGGCTTTGGCACAGAGGCCCTGGCCTGAGGCTCACTCTGCATACCACAGAGCAATTATCTGGCAGGATTCAAACACACTGAAACTGACTTGTGCATTGGAAGCTAACATTTTCAATTTTTATTTTCTTTTCTAGACAATATTTATATGGAAAAATTGGATCTTTAAGAGATGTAATATGCTCTTTCTGGAATCAAACTTACAATATGAGGGAATGTAGGTCAATGTAAATTCCATTGTTCAGAATTATTATTCTGATGTGCAACATTAGTTTTGCTTATAAATAATAAACTGGATAAATAAAAATTATACAAAATTTTTACTAACGTGTAAACATTTCTTCAATTTCTCATTTGTTTACTATGTGGGATGCAATAAGTTTGTGTATGGAGTGAGGAGAATTAGTAATTACCTAGTAATTTTCTTGCAATTAGCAAAAGAATTTTGTTGATTGGGAGGGGGGAAATAATATGGTAGTTAAGAAGGAAATAAGTAGTGAAGTAAGTATCAGAGAAGTAAGGATAAAATTTCTGTTTGATGATTTAGATCATTTACTATTATCATGAATTAATAAATTGAAAGATCTGCACCGTGACCTGCAGGCTGTAGCCTTACTACCAAAGACAAGTGCAGTTTATTTTTGTCATGGAATGCAATTATCTGAGCTTGAGAAGAAAAGGAATATCATGAGTATGTTTCCTTATGTAGCTTATCAGAGAAGGTTCACACACACACATGCTGAATTTAGTTCTGAGAAAAACACAATGGTGTAATATGAAAGTTAATTCATAAAGTTAATGGATGAAGAAACATGGCACAGAAGGAGAGGAAAAGAACTGTCTCATTTCATGAATTTCACGTATTTTATACTCTTTTGGCCAGGCATAGTGGTGCACACCTGTAATCCCAGCTACTTGGAAAGCAGAGTCAGGAGTCTCGCAAATTAGAAGCCAGCGCGGGCAATTTAGTGAGACCCTGTCTCAAAATAAATCAGGAACAAAAGAGGGCTGGGGATATAACACAGTGGTAGGGTGCCCTTAGGTCCAATCCCTAGTACATCCCCACCCCACTTAAATAAATAAATAATTTAATAAATAAATAAGTGAATAAATTTCATACTCCTAGAACAAAATGGATATTAAAACAACCACAGGTTAAGTTCGGTACCTTGCATTGCTTAGCATAAGCCTAATTCATGCATGGTCTACATTCATACAGTTTATTCTTTTTAACCAAGTACATAGTGTTAAAAAAGTATAAGGACTGGCATATTGAACTAAAATACAAAATATCTTTATTAGATAGAAGATTAATTCAGAATGGGATATTTTCTTACTGTAGTACATTGTACTATCTCCTGGAAGAAGAGTTTGATAAAGTACAGATTATAGTCCAGAATGTAGTTTAATGGAAAAAATTAACAAAATGAGATCACCAAGATATATTTTCATATATAAAAGATACACGTGTGTTGACTTTCTATACTCAACTCAATTTTGTGCCTAAAACTTGTGAAGGTACTTGTTTCTTTTGTCACTTTCTAATGACATGTTCACCATAAAGCACTTCTAAATTATTTAAAGTGCCATTATTTATGATAGGCTGAATCTGGAGAAAATATTATATTACTTTAAACCCTCAATTTTACTTGTCATTTATTTTTTACCTCTAGACATGATTTAGACTATTTCTGTCTCTTCCAATGATAACTTCTATAGATGGAAAATCCCAGTTTTTTATGAATGATTTCTATTAGTAGAATGTCAAAGGGAAAATATTCTTTTTGGAAGACTTAGATCCTATTCATTGGCTATTGGTATATAACTTATTCCTCAGTCCTGGTTAATAAGTCATTTTCTTAATGGCTTTAACTAAGAGAGTGAACCACATAAACACTCATAACTTGCTAATCTTTTGGGAGAAGGAAGTGAATTCTTTGCTGATTCTTTCACCTAGAGCTAGGAAGTTAACACATAAAGAAGGAGGCTTGGTAACAAGCAAAGAAGAAAAAAAGAAGCAAAGAAGAAATTGCATATGCATATCCAACTAAAAATATGCTTTCAATTTATGTTACAAAATAAAATTCAATTGAGTTTTAAGGTTTGCTAAATTTACTAATACCTAAAAAATGCCAAGTTCTCTGCAGAAAAATGAAACACCTGGAATAATGTAGTCAATCATGAATAGAACATGAAGGTGTAGAAGCACTCTTTGAAAAATGAAAACATCGGTGAAATCCAGAAATCCAAAATCTTTTCTTTGAAATTTTGTTAACCATATGCAGTTTATATCATTAACTTGTGTCAAAAATAAAAAAAGTTTCTTAAAGAAAAGAAGTGGAAAGTTAGGTTGGTCCTTGGGCATAAAATTTAAAACACATAATATCTTGCCATCATATTATTTACTTTTAATTATTGCACATTTGACATCTTAATGATATTATTGCACTTTGGAAGAAGGCATACTTTTAAAATCATTTGAGTTATCTCTAATCTTTCTCAACACTACTTGTAGTTTTCAATCAACAGGTGTTAAAAGTCATCCATCAAAATTGTCCTAAGTAATTTACATTTTTGCTACTAATAAATGGTATTGTTTTCAGTTTCTGTTTATTTGTGACTGACTAGCTTTAATAAGTTTTTGGCAAATTTCATAGGATTGGCTACATGCATTATCACACCAATTGCAAATATAGTTTTGTTGTCATTGACCCTCAATTTAATTTTAATTTGTAATCTATTGGAGGTGTGGAGACTGCAGACTATCAAAAAACATGCTGCCTGCAGGTTTTGAAATCATCAGAAAATCTCTCTCTTAGAACAAATTCAAATTAATTTGAATCACCCTGACTCCTTTCTAATCATGACTCTGAAACAAAATGAAGCATAGACCTATGCATTAGGTGTCACACAAATAATAATACAAAATGTTTTTATTTGATATCATTCTTAATTATATCAAACGGGAAGTCACTAGGATTCCACAGGGAAAAACTGAAATGATCTTCATCTGTATTCATCTTTTTATTGAAATGAAGTTGTTTTAGTTAGCTTTTTCACAGCTGTGACTAAAAGAACTAACAAGAATCATTATAGAGTAAGGACTCATGGATTCAGATCTCAGTCCATACACAGCTGGGTCCATTCCTTGGGACTCAAGTTGAGGCAGAACATTATGGGGGAAGAGTGTGATGGAGGGAAGTAGCTTAAGATATCACATCAGGAAGCACAGAGAGAAAGAGAATGCGCTCTGTTCTGCAAGGACAAAATACATACCTCAAATGAATGCTTCCAGTGACCCACCTCCTCCAGACAAAACCTATCAGCCTGCGCGTCCCATCCAGTTAATCCCTATTGGGATTAATTCACTGATGAGGTTAAGGCTCTCATAATCCAACCATTTCACCTCTAAACCTCTTTCACTGTCTCACACATGGGCTGTTGGGAGACACCTCACATCTGGACCATAACTAAAGTCTACAGCATTTTTTCTCCCCACTCAATGTGCTTGTATTATAATATGTTTAATTTTGTACCATGGATCTTGGAGAAAGGTGCTGGTAGTTCATTCAGAAAGCCAGAGCAAGGGCAGAAAGAGGAGGAATGACTGGAGAAACGAAGCTGCTTAATTTTGCAAAAGAAAGTGTGAAGCAGATGGAAAAAGGTGGGGGATAAGCTAGCTAATGGGGACTTCAAAGGGCGATGCCAGATCAGAATAAAGACACCCCATCCCACTTACCTGGTTTCACGTCTCTTTTACCAAATCATGTGATACTGTATTATTTGATGTCACTCACCTCCAACATTTCAATGTCATGGCATCTTGACCCATATTATCCTTTGACTTGAAAATTCCTAAATTCTAACTTCATCTTTTGGTCCTGTTTGTCTCTATTCTTCATGATTGAAAAAAAAAAACATTAATGGTGTTTATTGAATTTGTAACTCTTTGGCACAGTTGAAGCTTTTCAGACCTTTCAACATCTTGGCAAATAAGTTTGAGACAAAGGGCAATAATTGCAAGTTGGCAGTGTTTGTATCTTGAATTATTCACTAGTTTTTATTAGAAATTCTTGAATAACACTACCGAAATTCATCACATTCAGTGGAAAGGGATTTGTGCCTGTTTAGACAATATTTTCAAAGCAGAACTAAATTAAAGTTTTATATGAAACAGTAAACACATTTTTTAAAGTTATGTTGTTGTCCTTTTTACTGAGGTTTTAAATACAAACCTAAGTTCTTAAGAAAGGTTTCTAATAGGTATTCTATGTAATTGAATGAAATAGGTATAGGATATGAAAAACAAGTAATAATATTACATCCCAGTTTACTAATCCTTTCACCCTATTTACTTGCAGCTCCCAATTATTACTATTATTTTCACTGGTTTACATATTTTGGTAAATGTTAGACGTGATTAAAACTGAATATGTACTTAATCTCTGTGAATTACTATTTTAAATGAATTATATCTGAACATATTTATGGAATAATTTCCTTACTGGATGAATTTGGAATTTGTAGTCTTTATATACAATCACATAACACATCCCCCAAAAAAGCAATATTAAAGTTGCATTTCAACATAATTTCTTTGTAAGGTTAAATCAACTGATGATCTGAAAACACTGTTACGTACCAAGATCAATCTAAATTACTTTAAATATTTTCACTCATTAACTGATGATAGGAGTTTTAGCTCCATCCTACCTATGAGAAAACATAGGCATGGAGAAACTCCAACTCAAAGTCATGCAGAAGGGAATCACTGAGCTGTTTTCACATTCTGGTGATAAGATTCCACATGAGCCCAATTTCCATAAAGTTAAAATGCTTTATTGAAGATTAGAAGTATGTTTGTGGACTTTGAAATTTATGGTACACATTTCATATAATTAAAGTTGCTATTCCCATGTGGTTAGTCAACTTTTGGTCACTGTGACAAAACACCTGAGAAAAACAACTTAATGAAGGAAAGATTTATTTTGGTCTAGGTTTAAGAGGTTTCAGACTGTAGTCATCAGGGTCCATTTCATTGGACATGTGGTAAGACAGAACATCATGGTACAAGGGTTTGGTGGAGAAAAGTTACTCACCTCATGGTAATCAAGGAGTAGAAAGAGAAGAGGGGAAGAAGAGGCTGCTGGTAAAATAGTAATCTTCCAGGGAATACCCCCAGTGATTTACTTCCTCCAATTACACCCCACCATTCAGTATGAATCTATCAATAGATTAATGTATTGATGAGCTCTCATGAACTAATCATGTCCCCAAAGCCCCACCTCTGAACACTGCTGCATTGAGAATAAAGCCCTCAAGCATTTGGGAAATATTCCATATCCAAGCCAGAACACATACATAAAGGATTTTAATTTAATAAATTTATAAATATTGATTCCATGCTTTAACTGAGACATTTTTATATTTCACTGCAGATATGAAAAACTATTAAAGTAAAGCATTTCAATATTCATACTTTATCAAAGTATGAGGAATCCTCTAACCATACTAAATAATTCAGGAAATTTTCATTGATTTTCCTGTTATGCCTGTAACACACTTAGAATTATAAAGAGAAGTCCCAAATTAAATGTGATATCCAACATTGCTATAGAGCACACTGGATAGCCCTTTCAGCGGGATTCCAAAGTCAGGCCATTTTCAAATTCCTTCAGCCCTGTGCACAATGATGCTACTTACTCAAATGTAGAAAGAACATGAAAACATCAGTGAGACAACTGCGCATGATTTTTAGAACTAAACTTGTAGTACCATCATCAATTTGTTCATTCACCCAGTATTTGTTCAACACCTCTTTTGGACTTACACCCCTGTGATTCGTGATGATGACCTATCATTTGGAGTCGTTAAGTCCATGATGAGTCCACAGTCTCCTTTTGACATGAAATCTACCCTATTGCCAAGCTGCTCCAAAATGCTTCTTCCTTAACGTCATTGACATCTAACTCCCCCAGAATATCAGTGATGCCCAGGTCCTGCCTAAGGACGCTCTTCCCTGAGCATTTGCTTGCTGTGGCTCATTACCTGGTACTAGGTTTGTGAGCAGGAACTAGACTTCTTTACTTCCTAGTCCTCCCATCAATGTTGCCTCTCAATTTCCTGTTGATTGTCCCCATCTTTCATCAAATCTTCTTCTCTAATCAAATCTTATTTTCTTTATGGATCTAAATAGTGCCATACATAACCTATCATCTCTAACCACACATCTTGTGATCACAGCTTAAAATGTGCCTTCATAAATACCTGTTGTCCATGTAAAACAGGAGATAGATATCTAATTTTCAGAATGTTACCACATAGCTTTCCTGAATTAATACTATCAAATTGTTTCCTGAAATTTGTTAGATTTCTTTACATGAAATGCAGCACATTTTTTTTTGCACTTGGAGTGAAGTTCTATGATTTAAATATGATTTTGAAAATTCCATCATTATACCTTATTGTAATTCTAGAAGATATTGTCCAAAATTCATTTCCCATGTCAAGGAACTAAGAGAAATATACCTGAAATTATGAAGATTACAAAGAATGGTAGGTTAGAGCAGGAAAAAACAGGACTAATATTGTAGCACACATATTTGAGAAAGAAAGAGGAGAGAGATTTATTTTAAGAAACTGACTCATACAATTGAATGTGCACTGGCGAGTCCAAAATTTGTGGAACAAATCACCTACCTAGAAGGTAAAAGGTATAGTGTTGAGTCTTTTAGAAGAAACTATAGTCTTTCTTCTTACATCCACTGACTGATGAAAAAATTCCCAGTCATTTAATGGAAGATAATCTGCTTTATTCTAAGTCTACCAATTTAAATATGAATAACATCTTATAAAAGTACCTTCGCAACATCATCTAAACTAGTGTTTGCCAGAACTGGGTGTCATAGCCCAACCAAGTTACCACATAAAATTAATCATCACGAACAGAAAGAAAACTGAAGTATGCATTTGTGTAAACAATTACACAGCTACCCTGAGCTGATTTTAGTCAATATCTGTTGACCCTGATGAACACGTGCAGTATTTTAACAAGTTGAACAATAAAATAAAGGCTACATGTTCAGCAGCAGAGTACCATCTCATATAGATAAAACTGAGCCTATCGCCATGCCTGAAACTTGGAAATAATGTCAATATACATCCTTTTTATATGTTCATATCTTTTCCATACTTCTACATTTATTTCTTTTTGGTAAAAAATTCAGAAAGATGCTCCTAGGGTCAAAATGCAAAGATATCATTTTCTTCAGTTTTAATTTGAAAAGTGCTTTCTCTAAAACTTACCAAAAAACTGACTGGATACTAATCATAGCATCTGGTTTAAAACAAAAAACAACAACAACAACTGATGTAGGTACAGCAGGGACTACAAGAGAACCGATTACATATCTCTACGTTGGAATACACCGTGAAGATAGAATATGGGATACATCAGTCAAGTTATTGTCCATGTTGTTACGGTTTTGATGTGAGGTGTCCCCAAAAAGTTCATGTGTGAGACAACGCAACAAGGTTCAGAAGAGAAATGATTGGGTTATGAAAACATTAACCCAATAAGTGAATTAATCCCTTCATGGGATTAACTGAGGGGTAACTGAAGGCTGGTAAGGTGTGGATGGAGGAGGTGGGTCTTTGGGAGCAGGGATGTGGGGTATACACTTTTTATCTGGTGAGTAGAGTCTCTCTCTCTCTCTCTCTCTCTCTCTCTCTCTCTCTCTCTCTCTCTCTCTCTCTCTCTTTCTCTCTCTCTCTCCTGCCTAATCTCCATGTGAGCTGCTTCCCTCTGCCACACTCTTCTGCCATGATATTCTGCCTCACCTCAAGTTCCAAGAAATGGAGCTGGCAGTATATGGATTGAACCCTCTAAGTAAACTTTTCCTTCTCTAAAATTGTTCTTGTGGGGTCTTTAAATCACAGCCATAAAAAAGAAGACCAAAACACAAGTGAATTTATGATTGTATCTACCTTAGCCCCAGAATATAATATAATACATATGACACCAGGTTATTTCTAACCATGAGAATTCATTTAACAAGAGAGAAGGAGCTGACCTTTGGTGTCCAAAAGAAACAAACAATAACAACAACAAAACAGTATGGGGTTAAGTGTGGCATGCCTGAAGAAGTTCTTGAGGGCATATCTGGTTTGTTTGAGGCCACAGATCAGATTGAGCTGTGCTCAGCTGGGGGTCACTTGCTTTAGGTTACTGACTTTAGCAAATGTCTGAGCTCAGGAGACATAAATCAAAGATTGAAACAAACATAATTGATAACCTTTGGTCTGTGCTGGTCTACCATTGGTTCACAGAACTGCATGACAAGACTGAAATGTAAGGTTCATAGGCAAGTTTAAATTTTAACTATGTTTTAAAAGGCAAAATTAACTTCTAAAATGTGGTTAATTTACCCAATATATCCAGTGCCTTATCACTTAAACATGCAATCATAAAATTACTACATTATATGTTGTTTTGTTTTCACATTAAGACTTTGACATCTCAACCCAGACTATCCTCAAGTGCTCAGTTGTCATGTTTCTTGTAACAGTCGTACTGGACAGTCCAAGGCTGGTCCTTGCCACCATGAGTGAGCTACTGAATGAAACAAGACTATTGCCACAATCTGGGAATTGAATATGGGTAAGGAGTATAATGTGTGAGTCAAATATGAGGTAATTAAGAAAATAGGCAAAACTACTCACTCTAGAGAAGGACTATTTTTTTACAAGTTAAGTCATGTGCTTTATCTATTTTCAATTTTTATTTGAACATTATGATTAGACATAAATGTGGGGTTAATTGTGACATATTTGTATAGGCCCAGAGTATATCAAAATAATGTAAGAAGGATAATTTTTGGAGGAATTGGGGCATAAAACTGAGGACATCAATATAAAGCTAAGAAAGAATTCATAGTTACTTTTGGTAGATTTTGGAAGACCTCTGTACTTGACCAGTTAAGAACTTAATTTGCTCATTTATTAATATGTACTGTGATTTAATTGCACAGATTGGGGTCAAAGTTTTTAGCTGCTAAAGCCTAAAATCTAGACTTTCTGTATCTTAGAGCATTCCTAAAAGGAATCAAAAATAAGTATGCTATCAAAAGAAAAGTAAACCAGTTGCAATCTGCATGCCTGTAATCCCAGCAACTTGGGAGGCTGAGGCAGGAGGATCTTGAGTTCAAAGCCAGCTTCAGCAACTTAGTGAGGCCCTAAGTAGCTCAGCAAGATCCTGTGTCTAATAAAATAAAACAAGGACTGGGGATGCAGCTTGGTGGTTAAACACCCATGAGTTCAATCTCTGGTACCAAAAGGAAAAAAAAAAAAAAATAGAAAGTATGACATGTGCTATGGAATATTTCTTTTCAAGAAAGAATATATAAAAATAACAGTAAAATTCATACTTTAAATAGAATGGTTTTAAAGTCCTCTTTCTGGATCTGTTTAACACGGGACTTGAAAAATAAATCCTAGGACAATGATTTTGTGTTGATGAAATAATATCTGAAAGGGAGCACATAAAGGTATGTGTCAGGGTGCCAGTCAATGAGCAGAGTCCATGGTGGTGTAGCATTGTGAGGAGGAGAAAGAAACTGGGAAAACGGATCACAGCCAGCTTAGAGACGCAGCCCAGGCCATTACTAGTTCTCAGACAACTTGTCAAACAGCCTTCAAGAAGTGATTCACCTTCACTTCATTGTCTCCTGGATAAGAGAGAGGTGATGAATATATTTACCTCCCATTGGCATATCTAATGCTTCCATCAGAGACCAAATGGGAAGTTCTTAGTAAATATTCAATACGTGCTATTTTTTCTTTCTCTCGGGCACTATTTTAAGTATTTTACTTGAATGCATCTGAAAGCATTAGATAGTTTAGGTTGTGGCAGGCCGCACTGCAATAAGCACTTTAGAACAATGACACAGGTAATTGAACAAATTTGAGGAAAATGAATCCAATATTAGAAGTATTTAAAGACCACTTAAAAATTCTTGCAAGCTGGGTGTGTTGGTACACACCTATAATTCCAGAGACACAGGAGGCTGGAGCAGGAGGATCATAAGTTGAGGCCAACCTCCTTAACTTAGGGAGCGATTCAACAAGTCACTGACTCAAATAAAAAAAAATAAAGGGTTTGAGTTAGGTGCCCATAGTTTCAGGCCCTATTTTTTGCAATAGTCCATGTGAGTGTTGGCTTGTAATTGGATGATAATGGTAGAGGTGTGAAGATGAGTAAATAAATTTGAGGTCTATTTAAGAGCAGACTTGAAGGATTGGATGTGGGGGATATCAAGTGAAGAAAATCACCCCTGGGCAACCTGGCACACTCTACTGTCTTTGGGACAGAAAATGTGACCAGCAAGTTTCCGGTTGAATTTTTGCCAGTGAAAAGCTCTGAAAGGCAGAGAAGAAAAGTCAATTTGGGAGAAAAACGAAAAACCATTATTTCTCGCTTAAGGGCCTCAGGCATAAGCATGGGTTCTGGCAGATACGAATGTGTGCTCCTCTTCGGCTATTTCTCTGAAGCTTTCTGTCTGGAGCTCGAGGTGGTTGAGAATATTGTCAGAAGTTTCCCTGTAGCTCTGCAAATCAAGGATTTTCCAAAATCCTTAATTATCCCTGACCTCCACTTCTCCTGTGGTTTGGTTTTCAGTATATCATTTCCCTGCATTAAATTCCTACCTAGGAAATTAGTAGAAAAGAGTAATTTCTATTTTTCTGTCTTAATCGGACTCATCTGCTGTTAACATCAGAAACAGCCTATGCTTCTCTTCCAATCTCATTGTTTTAATTTTAACTCTACCACTAAGAAGTAGTTGAAAGAGATCTAGAAGGCAAAAGAGAAAATCGGAAGTGATTATTCCCCTAACAGAGGGCAGAGGCATGAGGAACAGAGGAAGCAATATTCTGTAGTTTCCAGGCTTTGTTTTTTCCTACAAATTTCTTATCAATGTTAAAGGTATCTGTGATCACTGACATTTTCCTACAAATAACTTTTTGATTCTCTGAAAACTTAATAAAAAACATATTTCTCTTAGGTTTTTAAAATAAAATATTCCAATAATTCTTATGACTTTAATTCTTTAAATTAAACGTTATTTCATTTGACTTACCTGTAATGAAACTTCAGTAAACACAACCCTCACCCTGTAATTTACATTTGGCTGCCAGAAAATTGAGATAGAGAGTGAGGGCATTATGCATCTGGATTTTAACTACCAACAAGAAAATCCTCAATGTGTTTTTTAAAACATCTTTGTAACTATCTATGAGAAATATGGGCTTTATGGCAGTATTTTAATAAAGTGTATGTGTTTGGGATGTTTATATGTGGAATTCACCAGTTGATTCCTGAAGTTAAAATTCTAAATTTCTTTGACAGAAGACTATTGTTGAATTTTACACTTTGAAACTGTCTGAGGCTTTGATTAAAAAGTGGAAGAGATGTCATGGTATCGGCAGATGCAATAAAGCTGAGAACCTGAATGACCAAATGGTATGCTGTTGAAGATGCTCTTCATTCTGCCATTGTAGCCAGTTTACTACTTCTTGTGTTTTGACACTTGTCAAATCCAGATCTTCAGTTAATTTTTAAGAAGTCATAAAAGATTTTTCACTTGTTTGACACATTTTTCCAAGATTGACATAGACTATATAAAAATAATGTTGGTATAAATTCATCCAAGGAAGTGCATGATAACATCCAGGCTGCCATGGTTCATTTAATTCTTATTAACTTGAAATAGGAGGTGTCTGTGACCCAAAAAGAGCACTCATATCTCTCCATCCAAATTTAAGCCTTCCTCTTTTTGCATAAGTGAATTTCTTAAGGATAATTTATACTATCCTAAGTGCCCAATTTATTCTTTCATTGATCACCTATTAAGCACAAAGCTCAATATTATGCTCTGTGATAACTTTTTGCCATGAAAAATTAGGACCAATTCAGAAAGAAGTAACAGACATGGATACAATAATCAAAGCCAACCAGTGATTAAGGGGAAAAAAAAAAGGTAAGTAACCATTCTATCTTCATACGTACCGCAAAGTGTCACTATGGGACTCTGAATGAAAGGACTTGCATTTAATCCCTTTTCTAAATGTACTTTTTGATGCATTTAGAAGTTTCTGAAAAAGTGCATTTGGATGAAGAGAGTGCTTTAAAATTATTCTAGAATATAATTTCTTGGCATTAATTCTGATATCCGGTAGACTGATTCATCTATGTTTCAAAATAAAATAAGCCCATAAGGATCTTGTAGTTACGTCCTGACAAATTCATGTTTTAGAAGAGTTTCCATAATTCTTTAGTAAAACATTAAACCCACTTCACTGTTAACTTATATGAGAAAAAAATATGATCTATAGGCTTTTGCTTTAAATAAATGTCAGAGATGACCACTACTAAAAGAAGAACTGTATCTTATGAGAAGTACTGTGTCTGATAATCACTCCACAGAAAGCGTCCATTCAAAGAAATGGCTGCATTGGGAGAGATTATGGATGAAATGTGGAGTTATATGCTAAAAATCTAGGTTACTTCAAAGTCATATACTCCTCTTTAACCAAGTCAAGTTAGAGCGCAGTAGATGAGCGAACTAGTTGTGTAGAGCATCCTCTTGAAGACATGAAAGCACATGGAACAAAGAATAAAAATGTTATTGATCAACTGATAAATAGTCCGTTAGTCTACAGAAATATACCTCATCAGAGGGTTTAAAAATACTTTTCTGGATTAAAAAAAAAAAAAAACAATGTGTTTAGTAGCTATAAAAATAATGTAAGTATTCCTGTATTATTCCTGTATTTCTGTAATAAAATATCTGATATTTATTTTAAGTTGTATTTTCTAATTTTATTTTCAAAAATATCCCAGGTATATGATGCCTGAATTCCTACAAAGAAAGTAATACAGGCATAGGGCGTTTTGATAATCTAATTTTCCCCCTTCAAGTCTCTCCTCCTCTCTTAGATAGATGTTATGATAATCAATTTTGCACATGAATAAACTGAAATAGGGGTTTTAAATTATTGCCACATAACTGATAGAGTCAAGACTATAACCTGACCTCCACAGCATTGTCCAGACAGATTCTAAGTCATGTTGTTTAACACTTGGGACATTGAAAATAAATCATTAGTTAAAGCACTGGAGTACTAAATTATCCTGTAAGTATACTGGATTTTCAAAGAGTAACACATTTTAGAAAGCTGGCCAGTGAGACAGCAGCATGATTTTATAATTAAAGTTTTGCTGGAAAAGAAATATGTTTGTTAATTTATGTATTGTCTATGACTCTGCTATGTATATTCAAGCAGAGTTGGATAGTTTCTATAAAGACCATGCAGACAGTAAACCAAAATGTTTATTATCTTATGCTTTAAGCAAAGGTGTTCTGGTCACTGCCCTGGAATTCACAAGAGTCACAAACATTTCAAATCACCAGCACCACAAGGAAAGGACATAGGAGTTGTAACTCCCACACTACAAAAATAATAAATAATGAGCAAGCTGCAAAACAATGACTATTCTTACACCCACCAGAGAACTGAGGTTTCAGGGGACATGACACCTTGTCATCTAGAAGGAGGTTGGAACCCCACAGTGAGAGCTGAGATCTGCTTCCCTGGAGGGAAGTCCTTGGGGCCTTGATCAGGACAGATGCCCTGAGTAATAAGGTGTCTAGCCTTGAGAAAGAAACGCCTGGGTCTGCAGTTTTTGTAGGTTTCACTTAAGGAACTCTTAAAAAGTTTTCACAGTAAAAGAGATAAAACAACAGCAACAACAAATGAAACCCTGAGTTCCTAGCAGCAGGAGAAGAAAAGTGACCATTGAGAAAATACATCCAGAATCTTCTCCTAGGCATATCCAGAGCAGCGTGTCATCCTGGATCCACAGAACTCCGCCAGGCCTATTTTCAGGGGAGAAGATCTCACCATTGAGGTACCCCACTTATGAGCCAGGGCATTTGCCTCTGCCTACCTCACTAGCTTGATGTCTCACCTAGGAGCAGAGGGAAGCTAAGAAATAGTTGTGAAAGTCACATCATGGCAACCCAGGACCTCTAAAAAATAAGTAATAAATCGAGACTTGATTATAATGTTAGAGGACGTTTCAGCTCTCTTTCACCCTATCATTCTGTTATCATAGGTCCATCCCATTATCATAGGTACAGTAAAAACAGTGGATTGTAGAAGAAAGAATAGTAAGCACAATGGCTACGTAAGGAGACAAAGGTCACCTCAGAAATTTCAATTAATTAATAGAAACCACAAAAATAATGACTGATAATCATCCAAATAGATCCGTCATAACTTTATTTATTGATGTATTTCCAGTGCCCAGAGCCATACACATGGTAGACAAGCACTCTACCACTATGCTACACCCTCCATCCCTAGGTTGACACAATGTAAATGTCACAAATAAACTAACAGATCCTGTAACAGTAGATATAAAAATATCCACAATATGTTGTATTATTCATCTTAAGTGTAGTAACTTAGAAATTAGGAGTTGGGGAAAGATAAACCATGGTAACATTTACCCCAAGAAGTTAAAGTTGGTATATTAACTTAAGTCAAAGTGGACTTTGGATCAAGGACTTCAGTATCAGGTATAAAAAGTGATATGAATATATTATATATATGGTTTTATAATTCAATATAGTTGTATACTTATGTGATGAAGGAGCCCATTATGCAAGAAGATGTAAAAATCCTTAATGTGTATTTAGCTAATAAAACAATTCAAAAAATGTGAGGAGAAAATCAATGAGCTGGAAAGGGGGCAGACACATCAACTTCTAAGTTACTTGACTGACAACAGGAAAGGCCTGAAAACCTCATTCCAAGCTGAAAATATTGTTAGCCAAGTATGTGTAGAGACCTAATCTACTAAACAGCACAGCGTCAGCCTAAGTCACCTGATATGTGGCAAGATGTTTGCATTAGCCTTCAGCTGGGCATGATCGTCTCACACAATGCTTCTTTTATAATGAAGTGTTTAATCAATATTCCATGTAATTTATTGAACAGTATACTAAAATTGAAATAAAGAATGATTTTTATTCATATGCACTTCACACTCCCATAAAGTAAAAAATATTGTTGAGAACCAGTGTAAATCAGGTACCACACATGTTTAATTCAAGATTTCAGTACCTTCTTTCATCAACTGAAGTTCAAACAGGCAGAATATCAGTTATGATATGGTTGATCTGAGCAGTACAACTATTTAATTTGCTCTGATTGGCACTTAGAGAATGTTATATCCAAGCAGTAGCAAAATAAATTTCATCCTAACCTTCCATGGAACATTCACCAGGTTAAGTTGCAAATGCATTCTTGACTATGAAAAACACTTCAACAAATTTTAAGAAATAGGAATTCTATAAAGCATGTTTGCATACCAAATTGTAATTAATAGAAAAATCAGAACAGGAAAATAGTTACAATATTGCCAAGTTCTCAGAGAACAAAAATAACATTTCTAAATCTCACATGGGTCATATTAGAAGACTTGAAAATTTAATAGATATTTGGGATAACTGAAAATAAAATTATAACTTATAAATTCTTGTGGGAGACTGCAATGGTGATGCTGAGAGTGAAATATATAGCACAAAATTCATATGTTAGAACAGAAGAATGATCTAAAAATCAATATTGTAAGCCTTCACTTTAAGAAACTGGAGAAAGAGCAATTTAAGCCTAAAGCAAGCAAAAGAAAAGAAGTCATAAAAGTCAGAAGAGACAGCAATGAAACTGAAACACAGGAAAGCAGCAGCGGCCAGGGAAATCAGAAGCTGATTTCTTGAAGAGATCGAGATGATGGTTAAATCTCCTGTTTGGCCTACCAGAAAGAAAGCGTAGTAGTAATAAGATACTAATTTCAGAAACAAAAGAGTGGTAGTAAGCATTAATTGATGGATCTTAAGCAGATAAAAAGGGAATATGAAGAACAACTGTATGTGATAAATAAGGTAAAATAGACCAGGTAACTGAATTCCACACAAAGAAAAACAGACACTCCTTATAGGACTGTATATCCTGAAAAGGTGAATGAACAATTAACCTTGCAAAAGAGAATACACCAAATTCAGATGGTTTCATGTGTGAATTTTATCAAACTTTAAAGAAGTCATCTCGATTCTTTCTCTGCTTTCTTCCCAAAACATCAAAACTGAAGGAAAATTTCCATTCTGTGAGGCCAGCGGTATTGTAATGTTAAGTCAGGTTAAAACAGTGCAAGACAGATAAACTACCATTGAACATATCTGCCAAACAAGAAAGTGAAAATCCTAAATATTATGTTAGCGAATCAGTGTATGAAAGTAAATATTTACAAAGCAGTTTATAAAAGAACTAGACACTCTAGTCAAGGAGTATCAGAATATGAAGTAGTTCAGGTATGTGAAGCTGATTCAGCATTCGAAAATCAATTCACACAACTCACTATATCAACAAGTTAAAGAAGGAAAAACATTTAATCATATCAATTGTCGCTGAAAGAAGGTATTTGCCCAATGCCGATTCCCATTAATTGTAAAAACCTTTCAGAAGAGTAGGAAGAGAGGAGATATTTATTCATTTGATAAAGTGCATTTAAAAATCACACACACACACACACACACACACACACACACATACACACACATGGCTGACATCATCCATAATACGGAGGCTGGATTCTTGCACTTTGTTGAAGAAAAGCAGGAGTTTCTCCCCATTCCCACTTATATCTCATTGCCATTCCTATTTATTATAGTTTTCAATAAAATGAAACAAATATGGTACAGATTCAAAAGAAAATAAATTTCAAAAAGTTATTCGTTAATGATATAAAAAATTTCATGCAATTAAAAACAGCAAATAATAAGTCCTTGAACTTATGACAAGCATAGGAAAGCCTCAGTGTACAAAGTTACTATACAAAAGTCAATTACCTTTTCATAGAACAATGCCAAGCAATTGGAATTTGAAATATACATACATTAATGTGTATACTAGCAACCAATACAATCAAAATCCTTAAGAATAAACCTTAGAAAACATGTGCAAATCTAAAAAATCAAAGATATAAATAAGTGGAGAGAAAAGTCCTTTGCTCACAGAATGGACGACAGTATAGTTAAGATGTCATTTCTTCCTAACTTGGTCTGTACATTCAATGCAATTTCAGTATAAACTTCAGTAAGCTATTTCATAGATGAACACAAATTATTCCAAACTTTATGGGAAAGCAAAAGATCTACAAAATTCAATACATACTGAAGAGGTTAAATAAGGTTGAAGGACTCACTTTCCCCAATTTCAAGGTCTGCTTTGAAACTATAGTAATCGAGTTTCCAGGGCATCAGCGTAGATTGATGGTACAGAATAAAGAGCCCAGATCTGACCCACACAAGCACAGTCAAGTGAGTTTTGAGGAAGAGTTAAGAGGAACTCAATGGAGAATAGGCTTTTCGACAAATGACATTGGAACAATAGTGTTTCTCCAAGCAAAATAAGAATAATAACTATGAACCTAGAAACACATTAAGCTATCTGCGAAATTATACCATCTAGAAAAATTAACATGAAATGGGCCATACATGTTAAATGCAAAACACAAACCTGTAAGTTTTCTTGAAGAAATGCTAGATGAAAGTATTTGTGAACTTGGGTTTTCTGGTGCATTTTTAGATATCATGCTAAAAGCATGATCTGTGAAAGAAGAAAAGAAGCATTAAGCTGTATTTCATTACAACAAAATATTCTAGCTCAAAACAGTACTGTTTAAGATAATTAAAATAATAAGTACAAGATGGGTTAAACATTTGAAAAACACATCTGATAAAAATAATTGTCTACAATACACAAAAAAACACTGAAAACTCAATAAAAGGAGGCAAATAAGCAAATTGAAAGGTAAAAAAAATGATTGGAACAGACTTGTACTAAAGAAGACATAAAGGTGTTAATAAGCATGTGAAAAATGTTCAATATCAATCATCATTGGGAAATGCAAATTAAAACAACTATGACATATAACTACATTTATCAGGATGGCTAAATCCCAAAAGTCTCCCAATAGCAAATGCTGATGAAGTTGGAGAGCAAGCAGAATGCTCACTCACTATACTGGAAGGAATTCCAAATGCACATCCATTTGGAAGACTACTGGCATCTTAGTGCACCAAACTGTCCAATCACTTGATCAAGTAATCATACTCCTAGGTATTTACCAACTGATTTGAAGGCGTATGTCCACAGAAAAGCCTGCAGTTTTATTCAGTCATCAAAAAGTGAGGTATGGAGGCCCTAAATGCACACTACTAAGTGAACAAGTCAGTCTAAATATGCTACATGTTGAATTATTATAATGATACTACCGAAGGCAAAGCTATCAATAGCTACCAGGGTTTCAGTGAAAGGAGAGTGGAGTGGGTTAAACAGAAAAATTGAAGCTCATGAAAATTTTCCATATGAACCTGTAACTGAGGACATCTGACCAAGGATTTTTCTCAAATTCCATTGTCAACATTCTCAAAGTACAAACTTTAATACACGAAAATTAAAAATATTTTAGAAAAATAAATGTATTTCAGCAGACAGGGGAATTCTACAGTGGAATGCAGAATATTGCAAAACAATGTAACTGTATTACAAATGCATGAAGACCCCATACAGAAAGCAAGGGTGCAAGGTGCTGAGCTAAGTACCTTTAGAAATGAGCAGATTCTATCGGACCCAGACTGAATGAGAGAAACAACACAAAACCCCGACATCCAGGTGACTATGTTTTGTCCCACAGGGTTATTATCAATCCTGACACAGATGTAGATGTTTACTGGAATCAGATACCCAAGAAAAAAGATAGCAGAGATTAGACAGCAGCTTTTTCACTAACATACGGAACAATGCATGAATCACATCAATATCACTTTTAACTACCATTAAAATGAAACTTAAGAAACAAAAGATTAGCAGCCAAGTAGTTATTCCTAAATTTATATTTTCACCTTACTATACTTCTGTTGATAGTTGGGGACTTTGGGACACATTGTCCTACAAATTAGTTTTGAAAACATTAAGGCTAACTATATACTACCTTGCTCCAAAGGCTATCGAATATTCCTAACCAGTATCCCTTGATTCTTTTATTAGTAATGCAAAGCAGTATAGGGTTGTTATTTAGAAGTTCATTACTATTCTGATCTTCTCCAATCTAGGGCAATATCTTAAGGCAAAAGCTAATTGTAAAAGCCACATCTCAGATCGTTTGTACTTGAATTAAGAAACCACCTGGAAGAAGAAAAGCATATTGAATTGCTTTATAAAGGTGATGCTGTTGTTGAGCTTCTTATGTCTCAGTGGGACCGTGGCCATGTTTAACATATTTAATACTTTATAACATTTTACCTTTCAGAAAAGCAATTAGAGGTCATAATGGAATACTCTGATTAACTTAATGCTGTATACAGTATGAAAATAAGTGGAAATGATTACGAAAGGGAAAATTGGGGCTGAAATCTGCCTCAGGGAGTAGCGTACGTGCCACGGAAAGTAGCATTTAGCTTTTAGAATTGTGCAGCATGTGGCAAAACAAGACTCAGCATAGAATGAATAGCTCTGCCTCTGTAATGTTCTTTGAGTTCAAATCCCAAGGTTCCACGGCTGTGTGCAAATAATTTACAAGGGCAGAAACCCTTCCACAATCTGCAAATGTTAGCTAAATAGAGCAGTTCACTCATAAAGCCTAAACAGACTTTTGGTGTAGTTATATCTATATATTTGGTAAATTTATTAATCAATGTGTATTAATATTGGAAACAAATAACATAAAATACCAGAAACGTTAAGAAATTTAAGACCTTAAAGTAACAAGACATTCTCTGAGTATTAGTGCTAGCTCCCTGTGCATATTCAATTGTGTTCTCTTCCTCTGAAGAGGAAATCTTTGCTTTGGCGAAAATACAGAAGGGCCTGAATTCTTTCATCTCAGCAGAAATGGGCAGGAGGCCCCCCTTCTGGACAGATCAGGTGGATGACTTGTCTACTGTGTCTTGCCGGATTGAGGCCAAGCTCAGTTCAGCAAAAGGAACAAGACATTTTAATTACCTGCTTAAGATCACAGTCATGATTCGATGCTGATAACTTCTATGGTGCTCTAATATTTTCTCCAAAAATATTACCATGGAAGGATTTTAGATTAATTGCTTTCCACCATGCAGAGCAGAAAAAATGTGGGGAGCCGTCACTTAAACATATTTGCCCTTTGCAAATGTGTCTAGCTCCTAATTCATTCTCATTTTTGTCCATTGCACATTTCTTATTTCAGTAATCTTCATGCATTTTTGCCCCTCAATTGGATCAGAAGACATTTTGAAATAAGAAATTTCAAAGAAAAGACCCCAAGTAAATTCACTTATATGGTTTTAAGATGTCCACATTAAAAATCCATGCTATATTTGAATATGTGTTAGAAGGTAAAAAATAAAATCAGTAACACTGCAGATATGCAAAAACATAGAACCTCTTTATTTTTTTTAGTTCATCCATGTCTTTTATATCCTCCCTCAGCCCTCTTCCCGGAACTTAGCCCCTATTGTACAAATAGAGTCACACTTTATTAATCCTTCCCCTTTGCTGCCCTGCCCACAGATGCCCTGGCCACTGGGATGGTAACAGGCAAATCATCCTTGCTTCAACTCCCACTGATACGGAGAGTGTTTTCAGTTTGGAGCATGAGTTCCATTCATTATTTGTCCTGGGCACCTGCCAGGACAGTTTTACTTAGTGAGGTCATTTGCATTAGTCAGGATTCTACAGAGTCAGCAGTTGGTTAGACATAAATCTCTCATGTGCACACTGGGAACCCAGGAGATCCAGTGGTGTGGAGCTGCCACGATCTAAAAGCAGAGAGGGTGTGGGTGCAGCGGGAAGGTACACGGGTGCAAGTCCCGGAGTCCCAAGTCCCAAGCGCCAGGCTCCAATATCTGAGGGCTGCAGCAGCGGGGGCTTCTGAAGGGAAGGCGGAGAGAGAGGATTTGCCCTTCGCCCGATTTGTTCTCTTCAGGCCCTCAGCGTTCTGGGGATTGTAAATTGACGATGGATGGTCTTTACGCTTGCTACTCGTTAAGTGTCACTCTCCTCCAGAAGCTACACACGCACACAGACACACGCATACAGAGCGGGCGTGCAAAAGAAATACTTCTACCATGCCCCTGAGCATTCCAGAGCCCAGTCAGGTTGAAACAGAAAATCAACCACTAACATTCCCTGCACCTAGCACTTCCACGTGATGCTGGACCCTCTGTGGAACATGGGAGAGCTCAAGGACGCTTCCAAAGCATTTCAAAGTCAAGGGGAGAAGGAACCCAGGCTTGCTGCCCGGTCTTTCCTGGCTATGGAAGCCCACTGAGGTTGGGTCACTTGGGTGGCAGACCCCCACAGAGTCAAGTGGAAAGCAGGACAAGGCTAACTACCTTCCCAGGGTTTTGTGAACGTATTGTATACTGGCTTCACTGAATGTTAGCTCAGAGGGAGTAAGGACAGTTTGCTATAACGTCGTTTTCACCTGCCTTTCCTTGTCTGTTGGCCTGCTGAACTTTTTTGGGGGTGGGAGCACAAAGGAATGAACACAGGAGTGCCCTACCACTAAGATACATTCCTGACCCTTCTTTTGATTTACATGTTTAATATTATTTCAAGAGAGGGTCTTCCTTAAGTTGCTCAGGCTGACTTTGAATCTGGTTCCTCCTGCCTCAGCCTCCTGAGTCACTGGGATTACAGCGTTGTGTCTAGATTGAGAACTCTTTAAATGTGTGCCCCTGAGAGTGTTTTTCAACTTCAATATGATAATAGATTATACTTTACTCAGCCTTCATAGATTACGTGGTACATAAGTTTAGAAATAGTATTCCACTTTCATGTATGAAGTTTAAATCCATCATCTATCTTCCCAAGGGATGACGAATTCTATATTGCTAGGCAGATTCTTTATTTGAATCTGTTCCAGCTCCTTTGTATCATTTCTCTAGATAATAAAAATGATGGTCAGATGTATACAAATAGAAAAGGAAAACCATTTCAAAGGCAGGTATGTATGTGTGTGTATATATATATATATACACACATGTACACATACACTTCTTTGCCCATTATTTTGAGCATGTGTTTGTCTGTATATACATATATACATATATATATATATATATATATATATATATATATAATTTGTGTGTGTGTGTCTGTATGTGTGTCTGTATGTGTGTGATCCCTTGATAACCCTGTGAGATAAGTTCCCTGCAGAGTTTAAAACTTATGGATGCTCAATTCCCTACATAAGATGCCATAATATTTGCATATGACCTATAAGTGCACCCTCCTGTACATTTTAAATCATCTCTAGATTACTTGCCACACCTCATACAATGCAAATGCTAAGTAAATAACTGTTACATTGCATTCATTAGAATACTGATAACAAAGTGTGTTGGTATTCAGCACAGACAGATATTTTCAAATTTTTTGATTCTTGGTTTGTTGAATTTGTCGATGAGGAATTGATAGATACAGAGGTCCCCTGTGTGTCTGTGTATGTGTGTGTGTATGTGTGTGTTTGTATGTAGAAAAATAGAAAATAATAAATCACAGTCATTTTAGCAGGAATTTAAGTTAAAACTGAGTATGAAGCTGTCCAGGTAGTCAAATCCCTCATACTTTAATGACCTAAAACAACAAAACATAAATCTGATGACGTAGACATGAACTGACCCGTGGTTCACAGATGCAAGTCTTCCAGGTATGCATCCTAAGTGACCGACTGAAATGTTTGGTATTTGTTCACATTACCAAGAACAAGCAGTTGATGGCGAGATTGATGGAGAATCAAAGGCTGTTACTAGATATGGTGAATAACTGTGTGATCTTGACACACATGGACAATTGCAATATATTTGGTATTAGCAGGACACAAAGATAAAAATAGCTGGCATAAAGACAGATTTGGAGCTTGGTGCAGTGTGCCCACCTGTAATCCCAGCAGCTTGGTAGACTGAGGCAGGAGGATCACGAGTTCAAAGCCAGCCTCAGCAACACAGAGGTGCTAAGCAACTCAGTAAGAACTGTCTCTAAATAAAATACAAAAAATAGGGCTGGGGATGTGGCAAAGTGTTGGAGTGCCCCTGGGTTCAATGCCCTGTTCTCTTCTCCATAAAAACAGATATGGAAAGCAGATGAGTAGTATACACCCCAATTGGCATACTGCATTATTTTTTAAACAATTTGGAAATATTTTAAGCTTCCTTTTCACATGTTTTATATTTAAGGGAAAGGGAAAAGTTTTAAAATACACCAACATTTATTGAACATGTCACTGAGAATATCAGGAATAATAACATCTAGGTATGTCTGCATTGCTTGTATACTTCTTCTCTTAAAATATAGCTGTGTACTTAGAATAACCAAAGTACCTTGACAAGAAAAATAACCTCTTGGCCACTGGTTCAATAGCTTTAGACTCATGAGTATTACTTTCCTGCACTCTTAGCAAGAATTTACTCTGGTTTACATTTTGCTTTATATTTTCTTTTCCAGATATTTATTTTTCAGACAAATAATTGTGCAAATGGCTTGTATTTCAGTTTTTAAGAGAATATAAAATTTTCAGAAATAATCAAAAATATATGAAACAATATTCTACATCTCCAGCAATTAGAGAAATGCAAATCAAAACTATAATGAGATTCCATCTCACCCAAGTCAGAATGGTAATTATCAAAAATACAATAAGAATAAATGTTAGCAAGGATGTGGGGGAGAAGGTTCAAAGGTTCATTTATACATTGTTGGTGGAACTGAAAACTGCTGCAACCACTCTGGAAAAGAGTATGGAGATTCCTTAGGCAACCTGGAATAGAACCACCATTTGACTCAGTTATCCCACACCTCAGCTTATACCCAAAGGACTTAAAATCAGCATACTACAGTGATTCAGTAATTTCAATGTTCATAGAAGCTAAATTCATGAAAGCCAAGCTATGGATACAAGAGATGAATGGATAAAGAAAGTGTGGAAAATGTATACACAGTGGAATATTACTCAGTCATAAAGAAGAATGAAATTATGGCATTTGCTGGTAAATGAATGGAACTGGAGAATATCATGCTAAGCAAAATAAGCCAGTCCCAAAATACCAAAGCCAAAATATCCTCTCTGATGCGTGAATGCTAACCCACAACAAGAGAGGGGAAGATTAGAAGTTCATTGGTGTGTACAAAGGGTAATGAAGGGAAGGGAGGGAGGATGGGAATAGAAAAGATAGTAGGATGAGTTGGGCATATCTTTCCCATCCTTATGTTTGAAAACATGACCTGATAACTCCATATCATACATAAACTCAATAATGGGATCCTATTTGGAAAAGTTATACTTATTCTATGTATGTATAACATGTTAAAATACATTCTACTTCCATGCATACCTAGAAAGAACAAATAAAAAAAAGAAAAAAAGAAATGAGATCTGAGAATCAAGTAATGATTATCTTCATATTATGTATATTGGATGAGAGGCATATGTTGTTAAATTTAGTGACTATAGGAGAGCCTCAAATACTCCACACCCAAATACACTCTTTCCAGCCCAGATCTCTAGTTAATGTCCAACTCAGTCAGAGAAGACTGACTGTAACAGCAGTTTTCTTAAGAAGTTATTATCAAATTCTTTTGATTGTCTAATTATCTCCTTAGTGATTAAGGATTATTCATAACTAAATATAGTCATGGAATAAGTCAAATACCTAAACCCCTGGAGTTTATGTATAAAGTCTGCAAACTCATTCTGTATGTTTATTACATTTAGACTTAGATTTTTGATAATGCAATGTAGAAAATTGTGATTCCTTTCAGAATATGTAATTGAGTAACTGCTTACTCTTTGAGCTTAGGTTGTAAGTTAAAGATTATTTTACTCTGCATTTGTAAAACAATTAAGCTTTGCTATATTTAAGATTGTTTTATTAGACTCTGTATATTAAGTGATTGATAGAGTTCACTTTCCTGGACAATAAAATGACATAACCTACAAATACATTATCAAATACTGTTAACATGTATAATGTAAGTCACAAATTTGTAAGGTTTCTTGACAATTATAATAAACTTTTGTTAAAATTATTAAAATTAAAATAAAGATATTATAAGTAAAAAACAGAATAGGAAATTTTCTTATAATATTCCATCTTTGTCAGCATGGCAGTGTAAACAAAAGATACTTGTCATATAAAAGAATAAAGGTGAGGGATAAAACAAATAGAACTTTTAACATCACAAAGTAATGGGAGACAACACCAGAAATAAATTTGCTCCCTCTGCCCCAAAGAAGCTCATGAATTTTTTACTTCTCTTAAAAAATAAATCAGACTTGAGTTCATTTGCTGTAATGTGTAAATGTTGAAACTCTATTAAAAATTCATGTTTTGGTATAATAGGAAATATCATATAATGATAACCATATACTTATCTATCAAACCTTTAAGAACCCCCAGCCCTATATATGTCTTACAGCCAGTTTTCTTAAAAAATATAAATTGAAATGCACAATTCATTAGATATAAATATTTAATTGAATTTTAATGCTACATCAGAAAACATCTCTCAAGGATTACATACATGTTCCAATTACTGAAAATGAGAAGAACGTGTTGATATGGCTCTCAGGATACCAAGACACCTCTATGTTCCATTATGTTGGGTACATATTTTGCAAAATTGAACCATATTAGAGGAATTCTAGGAAATGGATCTTCATTCTCACTCCTGATGTCTATATATATACATACATTCTATCTTCTCTAGGTATGGTCTGTGTGAACCCCAGTAACATATATTGGCATGAGTAAGTAAGGTCATGGAGGTGATTAGGTCGAGAGGTCAGAGCCCTTATGAAAGGAATAAGACTTTTTACATCAACAGAGAGCTCATCAAGAAGTTGCTTCACATGAACAAGAATACATTTGGATCTTCACCGGCAGGAATCACCAGTGCCTGATACTGGGAGTTTCCAGCCTGCAAAATGTGAGAAATAAATTTCTGTTGTTTCAAAGCTATTTATGGATTTTTTTTTGTTTCAGGAGTTTGAACTAAGGCATTCCCCTACCCACTTTAGAAAAACATGGTTCTCATGTTTATGAAAAGGAAATATACATGTGAGTCTATAAACACAAACATTCTTCACATAATCTCATGTATAGCATGCAGTATTTCAAGAGCAGCAAATTAGCTTACTTCTGGGAGAACTCTGTTTACTTTGGACTTCAAATAGAATGCTTCAGCAAGACATACTGAGAAAATCCTTTCTTTGATTGATTCTGCAAGTCCTTCAAAATTTCTTGTTTGCCTTTGTGCAAATTTTTACTCAAAAATGACACAAAATTACAAATTCAAGAAAATCAGTATCTAAGTCCGATAGGTTATAATTCCACCCATCCTCTCTAAGTTGGGCAATGGTACGTTTCTCAGCGTTTTAAGTTCACATCACGGCCATCCATTTATCCTAACACACAGTTGCCCACTTTCACACAGAATGGAAAGTTCTCCATTTTTTGATTATTTTTATCCTGAGTGAAGAGGCATTGTGGCATTGTGTTAGAGGATTTCTCTGGAGGTCCAGAGTTATCCATGTTGTGAACTGTTCTGTCTTTTACTCAAAATGGGCTCTACTTCCTATAGTAGAGATCACGCAGTCTTGATATGAGAAGAGGAAAGTTGAAGAAATATGTTGTACTTTTTTTTTTAACTTTAGTTGTATGGAGAGAGATTGTCATGCACAAGTAACTCATGGAATTAGGTTTATGTATGTGATCTTACTTTGTGTTATTTAACAACCTAGAAAGAATCTCCAAATTCTGTGAGTCTCTGTGGTCAGTTCTGAATGTCTGAATCTCAAAGGTCAGTGCTAATCCTTGTTTCTGGTTGAGGTTTAAATTGTGGGGGGGAAAAAAATGAAAACAATAACAGGTAGTGTAAGTGAAAATGGTGCAACCCAAGCCCAAACAGAGAAAAACGTTCCACAAGAAGTCAGAGTCCACAGTGAAGTAGCACTGATGGAAGCCTGTTTCTCTGAATTCTCCAGGGTAAATTTAGTGGAGCTTCCCTCTACTCTCCATGTCATCATTTATCTGTAACTCAAGACAACATAAAAATCAGACACAAATATTTCTTTGTATGCCTTTGTGGAGAAATCCTTATCAAAGAACAGAAAAAGACATTTTCAGTGAATTAATATATTGGGTTTGTATGCTAATGCTTTCTATTTAAGTATTTTAAGAAAATAACATTGAGTAATGAGTGTTTTTTTCTGTACCTACAGAGACTCTGAGGATGTTATTTCTGTGGGTAATTAGCAGCAATGTGAATGATATATAATACTAATGGAAAAGAAAATGTTTGGCACTCAATATTAGTGATAGAAACTGAGCTACTGTAAAGATAATATAAAAATGAGTAGATGTGTTTTGAAAAAAAGCAAACTACTGGACTGAGCTCATCTATGTGTATATATAATATCTATACAGTAATAATATATAAAGTAATAAAAAAACATAACCTGGCCACCAAGTATAAGGAAAGCCCCTAAGTTCATGGGGAGCTCTTGCGAAGTGGAGAGACAGTGCATGGTGATGGTTGAAGGCCTGCATTTCAGATCTTATTGTCTGGGTTTGCAATTTGATTGTGCTACCTCTCAGGTGACCTAAAACCCGCCTCCTCTGTCTGTCTGCAAACAAGTTTCCTTGTTGGTACCCTGGGGGTAATAACCATACCTGCCTTGTTATATGAAATGACATATTAAAACCTATAGAACAGAACTCAGAAAGGCAACTGCATAAAAAGATTGAGAGTTATGTAGACCAGTTTTGCTTGATGTATTCAGGGGAAAAAAAAATAAGTGGGTTTGGGGAGAATACAAATACTTCGATTTTTACATAATTTCCTCTTTGGTTCAGTTGCATAAGTCAGTGGGGACCAGTAAAAAGCAGCGACACCTTTGCGAAGCCTGGAGCAAAGCCACTCAGCAATGACATCTCACCCTGGCCGCATCCTCTCCCCGTACCTCCCAGTGCGCCTTACCATTTATCAACCAGCACAGCGGGTGCTACCTTGTTAAGCTTCTATTCAAGATTCATGGCCTAGTATCAATGTGGAGAAGTTCAGTAGCTCTACCTGGACAGGAGATGCTACCTAGATAATATGTTTGGTGTTCATTGTCTACTTAGTGTTCAATGAATGAACACAAGTTTGAGAGATTTTGAGAATTTTCACAATTAACATATATTTTTTTTCTATGTCCCTTGGTACAAATTTTCTTTTCTATTCAGATGGTTAAAAAAAAAGTAAAATGCAAGTGCATTATACATTGCAAAGAGGAAGAGATTTTTGCTATTAAAAACTGTTGTTTGGATGCATTATTTTAAAGACAAGTGATACTGGAAAGTTGTGAATACATACATTGTACATTGTATCAATTCCTATTTGTATTTCTATAATTAATAAACCCTTAAACAAATTCAATTAAATGGGTGAAATGCTCTACATATAATTTGAGTATTTCAAGTCCAGGAATGGATAAGTTTTAAAAAGAGTTAAAAATAGATAATTAGCTCTGCAGAGAAAGCTTCCAGAATAACTAAGGGGTCATCTGGGATGAGAAAGGAGTTTTGAAAACTGTGGAGTCCTATGAGCTGGAAAATTGCCTGGAACTTGCCTAAACCTCAAGACTGATTCACATACGAGAGGAAGAAGTGATAATGATACACTAGTTAGAGAACATATGGCAATGTGTCCTTAAGTTCTTTTTTTTTCTTTTTTCTTTTTTTTTAAGAGCAGGGAAAGTAAATGGAAGTTAAGGTTCCAGCTTTTAATTATATTTTGTTAAAGATGATGATAATAATCTGCTTAATAATCTATTTTTATTTCTTATTACAAAATTAGGACTATGAAGATCACATGTTAGACATTAACATGTTTGAAATACTTTCTGTTGAATACATTCATGTTTTCTATTTTTTTTTTTTTTCCTTTTCTTCCATGTAGAAATAATTAGTTGTCAAGTGAGCAAGCCCAACTATATTCTTTGGCAGATTTTCATTTAAAACATCTACACCTAGAAAAAGTCATGACAAAAAGCCAATTTCCAGTTCACTTCACAGTTTTCCCACTCCCAAAATAAGTGCCATAAAGGACACATCTTCATCAGAACACTCCACATTTAAGATGTAAATTAAGCCATTATTTTTTCCTTTGGTAATAATAGAGAATTACTCTAAAAAGGTCAAGGTGAAGAGGGAGGAGTGTTGAGATAATTATTCATTTTATTTTTTTCTTTTTATCCATTTTAGTTCCAGTACTTGAATAAGGAGTCAGGTCTCTAAGCCTATCTAAAGTCAAAGTCAATGATGTCATGATTATCATTGTTTTAGTAATAATAACAGGTAAAATAACAACTATTTGCTATACATTTGAAATGGTGCCCCTATTCTTCACATATTATGATTTCAAAGAATTCCTACGATGGTCTTATGATTCATGTATTTTTAATATCCCCATTGTACAGATAAAGGTATTAAGAGAAAAGGTTTCAAATATATTTTCCATGGTTACACAGCAAAGAAAAGTTAGCTAGTAGGAAATAATTAAAAATGAACTTCATAGACTACTCAATCTACCAGCATGCAAATAAGCTAAGATAATTGAAATAAATGTTCAGTATTGCTTTGACTATTCTGTCTTTTATTGTTTCATATAAATTTTAGTATTTTTTTTTTTTTTCGCTCCAGGTAGAATGTCAATGGTATTTTGGTGGACATGACATTGAATCTATATCACCATAAGAGTGATGCTGGTGACATCAAAATACCTGATCTCAAATGATGCTATCGAGCTATACTAACAAAAAGAGTAAGGTATTGGCATCAAAACAGACATGAAGACTGATGGAATAGAAGGGAAGACATGGAGATAAATCCATATAGACAAAGTCAGTTGACAGATGTTCCAAAACATATATAGGAGAAGAGATAGCATTTATATCAAATGGTGCTGGGAAAACTGAATATCCATATGTAGAAAAGTGGAACTAGTCTCTTACCTCTCACCCTGCATGAAAATCAACTAAGCATGGATCAAAGATCCAGGAGTTAGATCAGAAACTTGACAAGTGCCAGAAGAAAACAGAGTCAACCCTCCAACATATTGGTGCATGCACCAACTTCCTTCATGAGGCTCCTGAAGATCAAGAAATAAAGCTAAGAATTAAGAAATAGGATGGCATCAAATTTAAAAACTTCAGCACATCAAAGCAAACAAGAAACAAAGTGAAAGCAGAGTCTGCAGAAAGGGGGAAAATCTTTACCAGCTACTCTTTCAACAGGAGATTAATATTCAGAATATATATAGAGCTCGAAAGAATTAACACCTGAATAATACATAACCAGACCAGTATTGGGGCAAAAGAACTAGACAGATATTTCTCAAAAGACATGACAATAACAAACAAATATATGAAAAATATTCAACATACTTAGCAATCAGGGAAATGAAAATTAAAACTACACTGAGATTTCATCCCTTGAGGATACAAGTAACCATAATTACTGGCAAGGATGAGGGAGAAGGTACACTCATACATTGTTTATGGACTACAGATTAGTACAACCTCTTTGGAAAACAGTATAAAGATTCCTCAGAAGACTAGGAATGGAACTACAGTGTGACCCAGCTATCCCACTCCTTGGTATTTATACAAAAGAACTAAAATTAGTATAGTATATTGACACGTGCATATCAATGTTTACAGCAGTACGATTCACAATAGCCAACCTGTGAACCAGGCTAGGTGCCCATCAACAGATAAATGGATAAGGAAACAGAGAAGCCCATGAAAATTGAAGGGATAACAGTGGAGTAAAAGGAAGGAATTGGGAAGGAATATGGAAAAGGAAAAGGAAAGTAATAGGGAAATGAAATTGACCAAACTATGTTATATGCATGCATGAATATATCACAGTGAATTCTGTTTTCATTATAATATACTGGTTACAAATGAAGTTTAAAAAGGTTATGAAATGTTTAATATTATTACATATGATACTACACATCATTTTACTTCCTTTAGAAGATATGTTGTGTGATTTGTACTTCTGTATCATGAAATTATTGTAGTTACCATGTCCAGTCTTATTTGTAGCTAAGAGAAATGGTTTTAAGTAAGTTGCCTAAGGTAACACAGCAAAGAAAAGTTAGCAAGTAGAAAGTAATTGAAAATGAACTTCATAGACTATGGAATTCAATAGTACATCTGATATTCTAAATATTAAAAGAACAAATGCAAAGTAGTGTATGAAAGAACGTGTGTAAATCACTTCAATACACTTAATGAACATTATACATTGTATATAATTTTGTTGATTTTGCTTATTTTTTATTAGAAAATGGAGTTTCAAATTATTATTGAAACTATTAGAAATACAAACTGATTTGATTTCTTAATGTATCCAGTGAATTATTAAAGGAAAACTTAATGAGGATCATCATGAAAAATTTTTTATTCAATTTTAGATCTGTTAACAATATTTTTGATGCCTACCATGACAAAATATCAGACAGTTTCCATGACTTCTGGGAACTTTCAATTATTAAGAAAAACAATCTACTTTCCTTTTAGTAGAAGACCTTAAAAAAAAAAAAATAGAACACCTTAACCTCACACCCCAGGTGAGTTCTATGTCATTTGGCTGCTAATGGTTCTCTGGGTCTGGATGGGGTTGAGGAGAAGAGAGATAAGGGGCATGAAAAATATGCTGGAGCAATCATAACTTCACAGCCAGGGTCCTCTGTGATCGGGCAGGCACCCGATTCCTGCCCTCTATCCTAGGGTGCACACATGCATGGGGTAATCAGAGACACATCTCAAGGACTTGAGATTTTTCTTGTTCCTTGACCTATGTGACATGTTCTTTTGATGACTGATTTAAGCTTCCTCTAAGCTTCTACCATCTGTGCACAATTTTTACAGAAGCAATCACTTAATCTGTGGGAAACCTACACAGCATTGCCTGAAGACTTGGACCTGCATTGTCCCCTTCCCTGCAAACTCAGGATCAGTCAACTTTCCTCAGAGTTCTCTGCATTCAAAAGGCAGCAAAACATTGTAAGTTTCAAAGCACTACACTGTGATTGAGATGTCAGTCTCTCCTTTCCCAGAATATCACAATTTTCACTAGTAGATTGAAAGATAGACAGACATGACATTTTTTGAATATATAAAAGGTCATGTAGTCCGTTCCTCCGTTTATCTAACTGGTGTCCTTGCCTGTCAACACTTTGATACCTAATGCTGTTTCACAGCAGATAGAAGAACTTGAAGCTATCTTGTGGGTCTTGAATAGCCCCATGCACTTTACAATGCACTTATTCCCAACTGTGCTGCACAGCATGAAAGAGGGTTCTCACGAGTGGCACACTTTTTCATACTTCTAACTCTTTCTGGGACCTTATTCATGTGAGGCTTGCTATAGCAATGAACAAAGGACATGCTTTGACGGAACAGTAAAACTCCATCAACTTTACCGCCACCTAACCATTTTATCAATGAGTCCAATGAAGCTGAAATGTCAAATTCATGCACTTCTTAGGCAGATTTTGAAAAATGTTTGCTGTACACAATAACTATCTTATACTAACCTATTTTTGAAAAATTCTCATGTATTAAGTAATCTTATATTACTCTTCCACCTTAATATGCAGTAAAAATCAACAGGATTTCTATACATAACTAAATAAAATGGATTGAGATTTATCACTACATTCAGTCACGAAATATTTATTGCTCACTTACTATGTGCCAGAAACCTTTTTAAACAGAAAGAAAAGAACGGGACTGATTCCTTGTCCACATAGGGTTTACTTTTGAGTGAGGGAGAGAGAGATATATATAATAATAAATATATTATATTATACCATTTATATTATATTATACTATATTAAATTATATTATATGTGATTTGATGAAGGAAGAGACACAGGGCTGAACAGTGTTCAGACAAATCTTTCTGAGCAAGTCACAGCTGATCTCAGAATGTAGTGTAAGAATGAAAAATAGAAGGGTTTGGGAGAAGATCACGCCAAGCATAGAACTAGAGATTGTAAGAGTAAATTAACAGAAGTGGAAAGAGGCAAGGACAGAACTCAGAAGTACATAGAAGAGAATAATAGGTGATACGTGGGTCAGGTCAAAAGTTGATTTATATTTTGAATGTGCAGTGAAGCCATGGGATCACCACATACTAGGAAATAAAGGGATCCACCTTCCAGCAGAATCCTATCAGCTGTTATAATGACACCTTGTTATTTTCTGAGTGTATATGTTTTGCCAGGTACTGCTTCTGGGGTTTGCTTTACATATCTTATTTGTTTATAAACAGGCTAAATAGCTAGGATAGACTTTATTTTATAGCTTGCAAACTGAGGTCCAGAAAGATTAGGCAGTTTGACAAAGTTTACATAATTACTGAAATAATAGGAAACAAATTCAAACTTACAACTGGGAGACTCAAGTGCATGCACTGCATAAACTATTAGTACCGCTAGTATTTTCTGATTCCTACAAAGAACTTTATATATATATATATATATATATATATATATATATATATATATTTATTTTAACAATTAGTAATTTAGAGCTTACCTATAAAACTGCATTTCCCCTCAGGGGGATATTTTAGTACCATGGGTAATAATAATGTGAAGCTGTGTTATTTTTGTAAATATCTACATTAATTTAGATTTATTAAAATTTACAAAAATTATGCAGTGAACTAAACAGCTATATGTTTGCAAGACTATCTCACCAGATAAAAGACAAAAGGTACTGAAATATTATGAGTGTAATTTCTAGGAACTTGCAATTTCTCATCTAGAATCAGACAGCATTATTCAATATGGTTAAAAGGGACACTTTTAGACTAGGAAGCACATACTCAGATGCAGATGCTCTTTTCAGTGAATCCTGTGGTTGACAATCCTAACATCAGCTAATCCAGAACCTGCTTACAACATCTGTTTAGTGTCACTGAACACAAATACCAAATCTATTTTTGCAGATATAGCATCCTTTTTATAAGTCATTCATCCAAACACACCAGCCTTTTATCCAGGGCAGAACCAACCATAATCCCGGCAGACCCCATTTCTGTTTTTCTATCCTGTTTTCCATGAATTGATTCATCTGTTGTTTATCACACTTTCCAGTTCTGCAACCAAGGTGACTTCGCCCTGCTTTGTGGACACAGGGAGCAAGACTGCATGGAGCCAATCACCATCAGTGCCCTAACTATTCTCCTGATTTCTATGTCAATATGATATAAGTATAAGCTTTCTCTCAATCCGTACATGGATATTCTATTTACAAGGTTTTGCTTTTAAAAAATTTGTGTTCAGTGTTTTCACATCTTTCTAAATTCATGATCATGCGAATGCATTTGAATTTATTGCAGTTTCTATCTTCCCATCCTCTTGTAATATCTTCTTAAATTGTTATTTTCCTCATCTGATTTTCTCATCCTTTTACAAAGATAATATTGGTGTCACCAACTTAATGATTCCCAGATCATTTTGATGAAAATTTACTTTAGTTATATAATATGGATGTTTAAGTTTCAAAATATAGCAGAAAAATTTATAACCATTCCACTACCCTATCAAAGCTCAAAATTACTTGAAATATTTGATTTTGATTTAAGCATATATTGCCACTTTGGTTCAGTTCATTCTTATGTGCTATTAATAAAAATGCTCTTATGAACCATTTGGTAGAGCAGCATATTCAGTGCTTTAATTTCAAACTATAAATTTTGAAGTCCATCTTGATTAGGATATCGTAAGGATCATTATAAACAAGTTAATTGAAATTCAAGTGTTGTATTATCTTATAGTCTAGTTACCATAAAGTTTTCTGCCAATGGCTGAGCATTTTTATTCTTCACAATATCACAATGAAAGTTAACTATTGCACCTAATTTTACATTTGGAAATGGCACAATCAGTTTTAATGCAAGTTGTTAATAGAAAAGGAAAGGCTGAAAATTATATTATGCTTTATATTATGAGTGGTGTGGTTTATTATAATATTTAAGATAAAAGAAGTTCAAGTTTGATCAAAATGAATCATTGCATTTGTCATTTTTAGTAGAAATCAAAATTTATTTAAAAATTTTTACACCAGTTTCATAAAGTTTAAATTTAACGATCAATAAATGTTGACATGCTTTTTGCCATTGTATTTTGGCATGATAAAAGTATATATTGGGTTACATATGAAAATAATCTATGAAAAATTCCAAAGCATATTCTTTTGCACCTTTTTTATGCCAAACTATGATATCAAAAACAGCACAAATCTATAATATATAACTCTGAGTAATTCATCTATAGCAAATATATGTACAAATTTTAAATGAAGTTTAAAGAGTCTTTTTGAAAAAAAATTTAAAATATCAAACCCAAATGATTCATAGAATCTCAGTCACGGTCCCACTTATCAACATAACTTAAAAGTCTTTACACTTCTTTGTAATCAGCAGATTATCCCAGATGTTAAACTATCTCTGTGTATCATCAGGAACCTAACACACATCAACATTATATTCTTACCTTGCAGGAATAAAAAAAAAAAAAAAATGGAACGAATGAAACAATATTGGACAGCTTTATTCCCTTTCTCAGGTTAGGCATTCAAACACTTGGAGAATTGGCACTGGATAAAATGGAAACTTCTGAGGAACGTGGTAGTCACATGCAGTACTGGCTTGCACTAGTATCTGAGGTCTGTTTATTTGCATTTCTTCCAACATCTTCTTCAAGGACATTATGTGGGTAGTTTGAAATAACATCGGCTCAACACGCTGCAGAGCGCCAAACCACACAACTCATTTTGTCCAAATGGACATTAGCATTTGGGGATTTTCATGATAAAATGTCCTAATTGTTTGACTGCACTGCAGAACCAAACATACAGGCTAATCTTTTAAATCGAGGTCCCAGCTCATTAAGATAATCAAAATTTTCATCCTGGTCGGTGTCTGCTGACCCTAAGGAGCTCAGGGAGCCAGCTGAGGACCCCAGGCCCTCGAAGGCGTAGGTCTGAAGGGAGTCGAAGGGTGGGGCGCCTGGGTCGGAGTTGGCCTCCTCCAGCTTCTCCAGGATGAACTTCCGGAAGAGGGCGCTGTCGGGGCCCACCTGCAGGGACTGCCGGTACAGGCTGCGGATCTCTGCCGAGGTGGTCCTCCGAGCCTTGCGTGCGCGCATCACCGTGGTGCTTCTGAGCGCCGCGATGTCGAAGGCCTCTGTGTCTTCTTCTCCACCCCCTTCATCATCATAGCGGAATATATTCTCTCCGAAGTCTTCCCCTTTCTCAGGAAAGAGAGGCTGCTTTTTTTGTTGTCTCAGAGCCAACATCAAAAATATAAACCCTGATGGAGGAAGCGCATCAGAAGATGATTATTACATACAGAACATAACAAACTTCACAATCCTTGCACTTGTTACAAGCTCCAGACATAACCTTGGTTTTGAAGATTATGTGACAAAACATTTAAAAACTGAACTTGGAAAATGACATAAGAAACTAACTAACAATCATTCTGACTGGTTGATGACTTCGAGGGAAAACACGGAAAAATACATTGAAATGTTTTCTCTGAGATCAATTTAAAATTCAAATTTTACTTTTCTCAAATATTAAAATAGAACAAAGTAAAATAATGGAGCATTTTCCAATATGCATACAGTTGGCAATCTTAGTGACCAATGATTCTTAAAAGAAGTTCAGAACAGAACAGTTTGAGAGTCCACATTAAGGCAAAATTCTGTGAAATGATTATTTTTTAAGTTGGCATTTATTGACCACAAAATATATGTCAGGATCTTTCTAAAAATTGTATTATTGATCGATTTGATCCTTATTAAATTCATATACATATATATATATATATATATATATATATATATATATTTAACAGGAGAAAAGTAAAACTCAAAACCATTGAATCACATCCCCAGAAAGACACAGCTAGGAGAGAGAGGTCATCATCTTCAAATTGAGAAAGTTGATTCAGAGCCTGAGCCCCAAGATACCACATTAATTTCAGAAACTTCAAACTATCTAGTATTTGAATCATAATACTGGTTTGCCCTGATCAATATTTATTACATAAGATAATTTTAGCAAAATATAGATATAGAACAATTTCAGAACACTTTTTAATTAGAAGAAAAACTGTATGCATATGTGTGTGCACACCTGTGTGTGTGTGTGTGTGTGTGTGTGTGTGTGTGTGTGTATGTTTGTGTGTGGGCCAGCACATCTAGGCTAACCAATCCTTCTGAAACCTCAGTTCTTACATATCTTTCCAGCACTTCATAACTAGGATTTGAAACAAATATGAAGAAATGTTATTAGAATTTTCACAAAGAGAAATATATTGGGTACTATTTCATACAAAAAAAAAAACCCACTGAGGGATCTCAAATAAATACAATCAGAAATTAAAGATGAGACATTATAACTGATATCAAAAAATAAAGAATCATAAAACATTACTGTAAACTGTTACAGGCCAACAAACTGGAATTAATGGATAAATTCCTAAAACATATAGCTATCGAGAATGTGCCAAGGATAAACTGGAAATCAGAACAGACCAATAAGTAGTAAGGATATTGAATCAATAATAAAAATCTACATCAAAGTCTAGGACCTCATGGTTTCAATGCAGAATTCTACTGAACAATTATATTCTATTGAACAATTACAAAAGTTAGAGGAGGGAATACTTCTGGATTCATTTTACAAGGCCAGCAACATTTTTGATAGAGAAACCAGTAAAAGATACTGCAAGTAAAGAAAACTACAGGTCAACATCATTGATGAACAGATGCAGAAATCCTCCACAAGAGGTGGGAAGCAGGGAGGACAGGGAAAGTGACCAAGACCGCTGTCACATCCTACGGTCAGCGTGAGGATTGAATTTTTAACACATGCAAAGCAATGAGGACCATCTCCTGGAGAGGAGCGAGTACTCAACGGAAGTGCATGAATAGTGTTATATATTTTCATATCTTATATTTATTGCAGTGCACAAGTCAAAAACATTTGCAAACTGGCATGCACACACAGGCTCTTACAATTACTGAGTCTGTGATGTTCAGTTTGAAATGTAGGTTTGTCCATTCTATTTTTCGTTTTAATCCATTTGGTTTAAAAATTTCAATACATTTAGAATGGCAATTAAACGGTACTGCTGTGACATCATTATATATTCACCATGTTACTTTAAATAAATGGAGATATGTTCAGTTCAGCACTACTTACCACATATTACCATAATGAATACCATAATGGCAATTATTACTTCCACCCTGAGTCCCAAGAAAAGCATGAGTTTCCTATCACCGCAGGTCTGTGTACTGCCACGGTCGTCACAGTCGCAGACGTAGATGGTGAGTGTGTTTGTACTCGTGAGTGATGGGGTTCCATTGTCGGCAATTAAAATGGTGATGGAGAAGACCGGCTCTTCTTGAAGGCTAAAACCACTTCTATTAGTCGAAATTGTGGCTGTGTTATCTAAAACAGAATGCACACCATCTCTCAACCACTTAAAAGAAATCCGTTCGTCTTGTGTATTAGAGGCAATACTGGAGAGAGATGATTAAACAAGTTCAAATAAAAGAGAAAATTTCTGATTAAAAGATGACTTGAAGGTCCCCTGAAAATTCATCATTGCTTTGACATTACCTAATTGTGTCGTGAGATGAATTATTTAAATCAGTGCCAAAATGTCTTTGAGAAATAGAGAAAACAAAATCAGAACATAGCAAACATTTCTATAATCACACATCAGCTTTTCTAGGGGTTCACAGCATTAATTTTATGCTGAGGCTAACAGTTTTATTTGGACCTAAGCACTAATACTGATTTTTCTAACATCTACAGCCCATTGTTTTCATACATTCTAGAAATATATATTTCTTTCATTATACAACTATTAAAGCATGTGATTTCAAATAATAGGTTTTCTCATTTAAAAAAGGAAGTAATTTTACTTTGAGGAAAAGATAATATTAGGCTATCTCATTTGACTTCCCTCATTTCATGTTTAAAATTCAGAGAATCTTGAGTTTTCACTTAGAGAACACATTCAAAATATTAATGAAAATGATCAACATATACTCAAAATGTGAAATTGTTCTTTCCCAAAGTCTCAAACTATCCTAAAGGATGTCTGTCAGTGTAATTCCTTGGGTCTCAGATCTGTATTTTCTCTGTATTTTTAAAATTCAGAACTGTTTTGCCATGCCCAATTATATTCTGTGTCCACCAGTCTGACTTCATAAGATGAAGAAAGTAAAATGCAAATAAATCAAATCTCTTTGAAATGTGTGTGTACTTAAAACTTTTCCCAAATCATCTTTTCAATGCTAAAAAGATAATGCTCTTGAAGTCCATAAAATCCATGCAAATTTATGTACTAGGCAGATTTAAGTAGCGAAAAAATGTTCCCATTTTTTCAATATGTGTTTTTTAACTTACTTGTGACTACAAATACTAAACCAAACCCATGTTCATGAGGTTTCGGTATATTTATTTTGCCTCAGTAACTTATTTGGAATTATTACAAAGAAGTTTAAGCCACAGCATATTTGATATTTGTGGGTTACATCCTAAATACATGTGAGGAAACTTCACTAGGAATTTGATACAAATAAAATAGAGACAAGTCTGTGCCCTCTCCCACCCGAAACACCTCTAGATCAAAGGTTAACCTCAGTGGTGGGAGGGCTGGCTCAGGTATCTGTATATAGATACTTGAGTAATTTATATATTTGAGGTAAAAAGAAAAATTTAAATAGGAATCTATATTATAGCCAACTATCTCTTCCTAAAGCAAATTAAAAAGGAGTAGAATGCCCTTTTAGAGTTAACCCACTGCTACACAAAAGGAAGAGAAATCCTTTCTCGACCCCAAATCCTTCAGAATATTTATTCTTCCATTTATAAAATAATTTTGTTCAGAGGAAAAAGAAACAAAATTACACGAATTTCATGTATTTATAGCTCCTGATTGATGACTCAAAATATTTGTGAATCAATAGAGCTCACCTCACAGTTGACTAAGCATGAACTATTCTCTCTTCAGACAGACTGAAGATTAAGATGGGAAGGAACAAGTTGAGATGACAAGACTGCAAGGAAGTTTGCAAAGTCAGACAGCAAAGGGCTTACGGCCACGTGACTTTCAAAGCCTGTTTCTAATTTGAAGAATGGCAGTGAAGTGTGACCAGAATTTTCAGAATTAGACTTGGAGGGTTTTTTGTTTTTCCTTTTTCTTTTAGTTGTTACTCTTTTACTTTATTTCTTGACATTATGATATAAAAACAGTATGAAAATCAAATTCCATTAAAATCAAACATGATTTATAAAGAATGGGTCAAAAATCTTTATGAGTAAATGCTGTTACCTTGATTATCTCTGATGGTGAAACTTGAGTTGTTTGTGTCTTCTGCAGAGAGAATGAAATAAAAGTGGTGATCTTCTATGGATTCATCTCTATCTACTGCACTGATGGTTTGAATCACCTACAAAAAAATAGGAATAGATTTGTATCATTGTATGGATTCAGGACAATGATCAATGCTATTATTATTTTCAGCTTTTATTAATTAGATTAGCCAAATAGGAATATTGCAGATGCTAATTGTCAAATTATGGAGAATACTAAACCATTTTCTTAGCCAATGATAATTTGTTCTGATTTCTAAAGAGGGTTATGATTTTACATAATACATTCTTATAAGTAGATCATGTGGATTCCATAAGCTAAATTTGTTGGAAGTTTCCAAAACATTGTTGCTATATATGGAAATCATCTCTTAACCTCCTTTCCTACATGTTCCCTTTTTTTTCCTTCTTTCAGTCCTTCTTTACTCTTACTTCTTCTGAAATCCAGTCATTATGACTGCTGAAGTTACACATTTCTTTTTTATACTGAGAACAAAACTGGTTGAGTTATTTTCTCACTAAAGTATTTGCTAAAGTAATGAGTTTTTTTAATTGACTTGAGGGAATAAGGCATTTAAAGCTTAAGGGCAAAGTATATGATTTCCTTTGACCCATAAAGATTATAAGAATAGCATTTCAAATCAAATTGTGTTCCACTCTTTATTTCAGATCATAAAACAGTGAAGTAATGCAGATATGAACAAATCAGTTCTGAATTAATTCTTTTATTTCAAAACATGAATGTGTCAGTCAAGTAGTTCATTATTGTCAAAAAAGATATGCTTGTCAAGATAGCATAGTGAGATTATGATTAATTCTGAAAATTAAAGCAAATTGAGTATAGAATCTAGTGTTTTAAATTTTCTATAATTAAAGTGCTTTTAACAATGTGTCAAATAAAACTATCCTCGGTTGCAAGATGGCAAATACAAATTTATGAAGCTGTATTTCCAATAACAGATCTCTCTCTACATGAATGAAGAACATTGTGATGCCAAAGCAGTTCGTATATTTCTCTGCACTTATTTATATTTTCTTCATAGCATCCCTAAGTAAATATTAAATTTGTGATAACTAAATAATACAATAAAAGAAAACATTTTCATTCAATTCACACTTAAATGTATAATGGATAAATGCAAGTATAAATGCAGGTGTGGAATCATATATCAGGATGGTACTTTTATTTCAAAATATCATGTTTTGTGTAGGTTGTTTAGGGAGAGGACAGGGGCTCAGAAGTCTTACATTCTGAATCTCAACTTTGCTACTTGCAAGTTTTCTATGTTTAAAAAATGGAGACATAAACATTTAACTTTTCAGATTCATTTTTAGGATTCTGTGTCTTAGCATATGGAAGAGTTTACTGCAAAATAGGTATATTTCTATTATGTTTTCTTCATGAAAACATACTCATTAATATTTTCTTAGGATGGTATCCTATGTGCTGTTATTAATCTCCTTTTATGAATAGCAAGGTAAGATTGAAGACAAACTATAAACTTGTAGTATACATGCTAGATTTTTAGACAAGTAATACTTTATCTTATCACCTGATGCTGTATATTAACACAAAGTTTTGAGTATAAGTTGAAAATATAGGTTTTGAATCTAAAGGCTTAAGAAGACTGCAGACTTTGACTTTCAATGTATTTTGACATACTTTTAATTAGTCAAACGACCCCAAATATAGTATTAGTAGATTGAGTGAGCACAGATTCAATACTTTGTTTCCTTTTCAACAAATACAACTACACTTCTAGTTGCTTTATAAATTGGACCTCAAATAAAATATACTTTATTGGATTCCATTGCTTTAAAATATAGGAAAACACTGACATAATCCAATCAGTCCATATGAGATACCATTAATTCAATTGAACTAACCTTGAATATGTGACATGTACACTTTTCATGAAAACAAAAAGCCTTTAACAAAGGACAACATTAAAATGTCTTCACTGGGAATATTCTTTTTTTTTTTTCATTTCAATATAACAATGAAAAGAACTTTCACGTTAATTTTTCAATAAAATCCTAAGAAAAACCTCTGTTTGTTACACTGCCCAGGTGTCCAAACTATTTACTTATGATGACTAAGCTGGGAACTATTTCTGCTCTTCTAAATTTATCAGAGAGACAAAGACAAGTTGAAAAGTCAAGAACATGTATAAAAAGCAACCATGATTATAGAGACTGGGATTAGCGGCAATAAGAATAACTTCCTATTATCGCAAATGTCAAGAGCTCATATTTTTAATTTTCTCTTTTCTCTCTGGGTAGAATTTTGCCCAGTTTCTTTCTCACACAGTACATTCAATTTCCTATCTATAGTACTATGAATTCTGTAATGGAAATGCATTGTGTCATCCTAGCGAATCTAAAACTAACTTCCTCTTAATAGGACTTCATCTATGGACTTGATGCTATACTATATATTATTTCCACTAATCTTCACAGTGACCCTTTAGAATAAATCCTGTTATTGACCCCATTTAACCTTGAGTTTCAGATAAAGAAAGGGCTGGGTCAGAATGCCAATGCAATCTGATGCTCAGATGAGATAGGAGATGTACCAGAGGATTCTCAGGCACCTCACTCTTGCCCTGGGCTTGTTCCTGTCCTTGCAGGTAGCAAATGAAGTTACTGAAACCAGAGATGGAACAGAAAAGGCCAAAAAGAGCATTTCTTAAGTAAAAGAGACATACAATGTATAATATAATTTATAGAGTAGATGTGGATCAACAATAATGGTTAAAAAGTAAGAAAATAATCTGAGGTTTCATGTGAAAGAGAAGAATACAGCAAGTGAACTAATTCTTTAGTAAAACATGAATTAATGGGGAAAGTGTCATCCAGACCAAATGACAGCCTATGAAAACCAGGAGGGCAAAGATAAAATAGGTTGAAATAAATGAGATTAACATTTGTGGGTCAAAGATGGTCTAATATTGGTAGTTTCATAAGTTTCCACTTAATTATTGGATGGAACTTCAAACAGTGTTTGACTCTGAAGATAATCATGGGAATAAAGATAATCATTTTCCTGCTATCAATCACTGCACTATGTATTTTTCTACAAGAGAGGCATGCATAGGCCCAGTTACTAAAATGTCACTCCTAGATTAATTATCCTCGTTCAAAAAACACAATATTCACTCTCCACAAACCACATGTCCTTTATTAAACATGCAATTTTTTGACAGCTAGTCTAAGAAGAAGCTGCTATTGTATCCAACAATATATTAGAGACTGTTTCCTTTCTTGCTGCTCAGATAACAATGAGACCTACTTCCAAAATAAATCTAGGAGTAAATTGCTAAAGATTATATAAGATAAATTGAATCACTACACAGAAATTCAGCAGTAATTTGCATAAATTATTAGTAATTTTATAAAATGTACTTAGTAAGCAATGTTTTTCAGTACAAAAATGTCAAAGAAAAAGTAGGAATTGCAATAAATAAATGGAATATTTTTTTTTAAATTTCATCTGAATGATTTGGTTATGTATTTACGACAGCAATTGTACCTTGCACTAGGCTAAAAATGCAAATTGTGTCCCAGTGTCAAGAAATCACTGTTCATAAATTTGAACAAGACCATTACTTTATGTATTAATTGATTGGGAAAATGATTCTAAAACAGACCTGTTTTGACAAAAATAATCTATATAACTCAAAAGGATTTTAAAATAATCTGTTCAAAAACTCAAAGTACAAATTAATACAGTAATAGTAGCTGAGTCAATAAGAAAATACAGACTAGTGCTTTTGCTCTAGTTTTGCCTATTTGTTTAACAGGTTACTGGGAAAACTTTTTGAGAAGCTCATGGTAGTCTTAAAATTTGGTCGAGGAATACCCAAGTTCAAAAATTGTATCTCATAAAATTGTATTACATACATTTAGTACCATAGAGGTTGTATTTTGGGCCATTTTCTGGTAGAAATATATCTCTGTTCAGTTAAAAATGATAGATTCTTAACATTTTATCTCAGTGTATATTTTTGAATTTCCTTTAACTTATCATTTATAAAATTTATACAAAATAAACATATGAATGAAAAATATTAAAGTACAAAAATATCTGATTAATACCTCAATCTATCCATTTGACACATATTGCTCTGGTGAGAACGTGCCAAGTACTTCCAGAGCCTGGCTGTGCAATGCCTACTACTGTGGTTCAGATTCTAGTGGAGTAGAGTGCAAAACAGAACTACCGACCTGCAGAGTTTTGAGGAAGAACAGAACACTTAAAGTCCGTAAGACACCTAAATCCATAATACTCAGAGTAAGTAGGGTCAGAGGACCTGGCACATACACTGAAGTTAGAAAACCTACTGCACGGCGAGGGCATTGTGAGCGTTCTAGGTTCTAGGAGGGCCTGTTACAGACTCCATACTGAACAACACAAGTTCTAAGTTGGGGAAACGCATGGTCATTCATTTTTATTTGGCATCCTATGACTCATGGAAATTCATTAGTTTTTGCAAAACTCTTTCTGAGCACACCTTTAGGGCAGGTATGAAAACACTGCCTCATGCTCACAGGCAGCCACTGACGGTTATTGAAGAGTTCCTGATATGAAATACCAAAGATACTAACAATCACAATTATAAGATATAAGTGACTTTTAATGAGGAAAGTACAGAAATTGCTGAAGTGTTTTCATGAATAAGATCAGTCTACCTGACTCCAGATGAAGACAAAGCTTCTGAGTCCCAAAGTTTTCCATTAGGTAAGCTACGCTACACATGATGTCACCAAAGTCATATTTCCTCCCATTTACAAAAGGTCTATGTAATTACTGAAATCTGATTTTCCAGGAAACTGTCTTCATGCCTACAGCCTTAACAAATATAATTGATTATAAATTAGTGCATATTACCATGTATGTGCTGTGATGTTGAAAGAAGCAAAGTTTGACATTACAGAAACACTCCTCTGCATAAATGTCTAAGTAGAATCCACTTCAGAAGAGATGTTAGGTCCTTGGTAGTGTAGAATGTGTGAGAAGACACAGAAATTGATACATGAAAGACAAATGGAGGAGATGGGATCAACAGAACTTGGTGACTTATTGCATCTGGAAAAGGAACACTAGAATGTATTAAGGATTATATCCATATATCTTCCATGCACAAATTGATGGGTTTTAATAATTTTGCTAGGAATATTGACAAAATATGGAGTTGGAAGCAAACTTAATATTAGCATAGAACATCTGAGTACAAGTTTTTGTTTGTTTTGTTTTCCTAGTAGTTGAACATATGTAGGTTTGAAACAGCAAAAATGATGAGTGGCAATCATTTGGATATGAGCTGTAGTTCAGAGGTAGAGGTGAAGGAAAGAAGAAAAGAGTGAATTTAGGAAAATGAAAATGAAAAACACAGAAAGGTAAGGAAGGTGAGAAAAAAAAAACCTGTTGATCACAATATGGAATCATTGAAATTTAAGCAAGACAAAAATGTCACAGTTGTGGAGACACACTACATGTTTTTAGACAGAATTTCTTTATCAAAGATCTAAAAAATCACCAACATTATACTTTGCTTCTGGGAAAAATTTTATCAATTTGAATCAATTTGAATCATTAATTCAACAAGTGACTGATTTATACCAAACAGGAAAGGCAAATTTGATATTTAATAGGACTTTTCTGAAAACCAATGAAAATTCCTTCCCTGTTCTGCTCCTCACTCCAATCAGTTACACATTAAGAACCACAACAGAAATTCCTTATTAACTCAGTCTTTGAGAAAATGTGTGGTTTCTTCCAGATGTGAGTCACTCTTCAGTTCATGTATTATCTATTTAAAGAATACAGATATAGGACAATTATCAATCTGTCCTTTTGCCTACTGTTTGATTCTGTGGAAAATGAGACAAGAATCATCCTCATAGTATGAAAAAATATATAAAATATAACAGGTTTCAATAATGATTCTAAATTAATTTTATGTGAAAATGATATTTTGGATATATTTTTTAAATAAACATTTTTGAAGTTAGATTCCATCTGCTTATTTTTATGTTCTTAAAAGTGACAAGAAAATTGAAAATCTTAATGTATTCATTTATCAGTTTTGCTCTATAAAATCTTATTTTTCTAATAATTTTCCTTTTCAACAACCTTATTACATATTTGTTTTTGATATTTTTGCATGGACTTCAACTTCAGAAAACTGAGAAATAATAGAGTGAAAGAAGGCATTTATTTCTCATAAGTTTTACAATTACTACATCACAGAATTGGGTATAGCATATGATTTTGATCATTGATTTTAGCACTAGTTATAATAATTCATTTTCATCATATTTATTTTATATGCATTTTGATTTTTTCATTGTAAATTTGGTTCAAATTTATCAAAGGAATTCTTAGAATCAAATGCAACATTGTTTTATTAATAAAATGATCCTTAGTGAAATTAATGATATAATTACATTATGTAAAATTTCAATAAATTCAAAATATTAAATTTTGTTACCTTCCTAAAAACATCATGTTTTTGGATATTATCTTTTAATTCTTCCAGACCTTGTTCTTAATAATAATTTACACATTGCTTACAACCATATTTGTAATACTTTTTTGTGTTGGAATTGATGAGTTCAAATGTCTAATTTCATATATATACACACACACACACTCACACATATATATATATATGTAAATATATATATATATATTTTTTTTTTTTTTTTTTTTGCCACATCTAAAGTTACTTAAAATAGCTTGGAGATCCTTTACTTATTTTGGGAAAGTTTATATAGCATGAGGTTCTTTTCAATTTATAGTTTTTAAAGTATTCATTTTTACAGTTCTCTTGACTAAGACATCCCTTAGGAGATTTGATATGACACATTCTAAATAATCTTCATGATTATTGTTTTAATCCTCTCTCCTTTGGTTGCTTACAGCATTACTTGAATATGTTTTTTTTTTTTCATTTCAACCTGATGATTCTTTTAATTTTGTATTTTGAAATGGGTATAGATTCACAGGAAATTGCAAAAATAATCCATAGACTTATCTCAAACACTTATTCAACCCCTCATTCAAGGGTTGCATCAGATGTAACCATAGCTCACAATTAACATCACATCCTGCAAATCAAACAGCAAAAGTCAACCTCAACCATGTTACCCTGGGTTTCTTAACTTGGCATTTTTATTGTAAAGAACAAATACTCTTCCACATCTTGCTAAAGACATGGACCTGGGTCTGCTGCCCTCTGCTGTCCACTCTGACCTTGCAGCTTCCAGGCAAGCCCGGTGCACCTGGCTGCCTTTTCCTCTTCACAGGAGGGAACAGGCTTCTTGCTAAGAACTTGGAGACACAGTCTCATCACGATCTTGAAAGAACGAGTTTCAGTATTCAGAGAATTTTCCCTTAATTATTTGTGAATACAAGTTTTAAAAATCTGATAATCTTGATGTTAACATCAAGGTAATAAGGGAAAATTGATTTTCTAGGATGATTTATTGATTGTTATAGAATCTAATTGCCTCAAATTGTGTTACTTCAAGACTCATTAATCTGGTTGCTCTATTAATTTAGAAACCAATTTGAAAGACTATTCTACTTTTTATTGGGTTTAAGGTGCTTTATTAGGTGAATGGCATGCAAAAACACCCTTTATCTTGGATAATAGTGCTAAATTAAGAAAGACCATCTTTTTATGTAAATTACACACATTTTAAATTCTTTGATGGTATCAGTATACAAAACCCATTTATTAAAATGCTTGATCCCCATGAATATTAACGATAAAAATTCTGATGTAATATGATATACATCCATGTATTTCTTAATAACAGGGACATGTTCTGAGAAATGGGACATCAGGGCTTTTGCCACTGGGGAGATCATGATGGAGTAAACTCACACCCACCTAGCTAGCACAGCAGACTGCACACCTAGGCATCATGGGGCTAGCGTCATATATCCCGCTATGACTGAAAGGATGTTAGACAGTTCATCACTGTGTAATAGAATACAATCTCTGGACCTGACAGAAGTAAATAACATGTTAATTTCTATCAATGGCATTTTTTATGAAAAATAAAGGTTCACATATTACTATTTTAATTTAGGAATGATTAAAATAATGTTTAAAAGTCTTTAGTCACCCTTTTGGAAGTTCTTTTTTTTTTTTTTTATTTAGTGCTTGGTTTTGGTTTTAGATTGAGGAAAATCTACCCAGAAAAATTTAAACCAGAAATCTGAACTCAAGTCAGTCTGAATCTACAATTAACATCTGAAGAAACGTGACAAAAACAAGGACAATCTTGTAGACGTCATAGCACTAATGCTTATGTTATGAATAAGGCATCTCAGTGAACACAAAAGTATTTATAGTGATATGTTCAGTGGCAGCACTCAAATCCCCTGTCCATGGATTTCAGTCCATCACCTTTAGTGTAGCAGGCAGAGAGCACATTTAGGTTTCCCTTTTGATTTGAGTGGAGTAACATTACAGGTGGCCGTATGTCATTTTTCGGATACTTATAAGACTGAGTCAATTTGAGAGAGTCATATCTCCAAGTTCCCCTAGTGATTATTTGATGATGTCTATCCTTCCTCCTCAAAGTAAATTGATTATAAAATAGGACTGATCCATGTGACATTCTGAGTTTGAACGATGATGATCCCAGACAAGAGGTGAGGGTCAATCAAAATTACTCTTCACCTTAACATCATGCATATAATTCTTTCTACGTATGGATAGAGAAAATCCTTATTTTCAGGTTTGTTTTTCATTATGAAAATAATCTAAGGATAGCAGTTAGATGAGTGTGGCACAAGTAGTTACAATTAGTTCCCTTCTTGGAGACAAGTACATATGCAGGCCTGGTTTAATCCATTATAAATTACATGATGGTGAAAAGTGACTTAAAATATTTGAAGGATAGTATACTCATCTGTAAATTAGAAAAGGCATGCTATTTTATAGATATTCCCATACAACTTTACATTTAAGTTTTTAGCAGGGTGAAGGAGAACTCTATGGCACTACATCCAAAAGACATTTCTTCCCTTGGTTGATAATCCTGGCTATGCCTTGACAGTATGTTATACCAAACATTAGTATTTGAGTTTCATTTTGAAAAGTTCCACCTAGATGTAGAGGTTGATATTTCAGGTTTATTTTTTCTTTTCATTCTTAGAAATGTTCCAATGAATAAAGAAGAATTAACTTATTCTAATTGAAAAAAGGTTAATTCTATTTTCAATTACTATGTGGATACATTGCAAAGTTTTAAAAAGTTAGGGTGCATTATGAAAACAGTAATATATATCTTGAACTTTGTCAAAATATTTCATCATCAAGACAATTATTTCATCATTGTTCATAATTTTTCAAAATACACTTTTAAAGAGTTATATGATTTCAAAACTCAAATGATGAATGAACTACCAGGATGATGTAATAATGAAATAAATTTTCACCATAGTATTATTCTTTTAATGGCATTGCTTCTAAAATTACTTAAACTCACAAAGAGATTTAAAAATAGACTGACATACTGTCATTTTAGTCTGATTTTAGCCTTTATTAAAATCAGTTGAGGGGATCCAAGATGGCGGCCTAGAGGGAGACTGCACCTCCGGTCGCTCCACAACCCAGGAGTTAAGAAGGGGAGGCATTGAGAGACTCGGACTGAAGTGGAGCCACGGGTGAGTCTGCCCACTGGGTAAAGCTCGGCCCGGGTGGCAGGCCCAGATAGAGGTGGCTTATCGGAGCCGGGCAGGGCAGCTAGAATCATCCACAGGCAGTCCTGCGCACTCCGGCGGTGGGCCCTGCCCACACAGCCAGCTTCTCCAGGTTCTCGGAACGGAACTGGCCCCCTAGTGAGAGCCTGTCTGAACAGAGCACGCTCCGAGTCCCGGAGCCCCTGCAGTGCAGTGTACTCCTGCAAAGAACCAGCGGAGAGCCTCGATCTGCAGTCAGCCTCAGGGATAAGAGCAGAGCAGCCGGAGACCTCTTCAGGCGGCTCTGCCCACTCCGGCTGCGGGCTCTCTTCACGGGGCGATCCAAGATGGCGGCCTAGAGGGAGACTGCACCTCCGGTCGCCCCACAACCAAGGAGTTAAGAAGGGGAGGCATTGAGAGACTCGGACTGAAGTGGAGCCACGGGTGAGTCTGCCCACTGGGTAAAGCTCGGCCCGGGTGGCAGGCCCAGATAGAGGTGGCTTATCGGAGCCGGGCAGGGCAGCTAGAGTCATCCACAGGCAGTCCTGCGCACTCCGGCGGTGGGCCCCGCCCACACAGCCAGCTTCTCCAGGTTCTCGGAACGGAACTGGCCCCCTAGTGAGAGCCTGTCTGAACAGAGCACGCTCCGAGTCCCGGAACCCCTGCAGTGCAGTGTACTCCTGCAAAGAACCAGCGGAGAGCCTCGATCTGCAGTCAGCCTCAGGGATAAGGGCAGAGCAGCCGGAGACCTCTTCAGGCGGCTCTGCCCACTCCGGCTGCGGGCTCTCTTCACGGGGCGATCCAAGATGGCGGCCTAGAGGGAGACTGCACCTCCGGTCGCTCCACAACCCAGGAGTTAAGAAGGGGAGGCATTGAGAGACTCGGACTGAAGTGGAGCCACGGGTGAGTCTGCCCACTGGGTAAAGCTCGGCCCGGGTGGCAGGCCCAGATAGAGGTGGCTTATCGGAGCCGGGCAGGGCAGCTAGAGTCATCCACAGGCAGTCCTGCGCACTCCGGCGGTGGGCCCCGCCCACACAGCCAGCTTCTCCAGGTTCTCGGAACGGAACTGGCCCCCTAGTGAGAGCCTGTCTGAACAGAGCACGCTCCGAGTCCCGGAGCCCCTGCAGTGCAGTGTACTCCTGCAAAGAACCAGCGGAGAGCCTCGATCTGCAGTCAGCCTCAGGGATAAGGGCAGGGCAGCCGGAGACCTCTTCAGGCGGCTCTGCCCACTCCGGCTGCGGGCTCTCTTCACAGGGCGATCCAAGATGGCGGCCTAGAGGGAGACTGCACCTCCGGTCGCTCCACAACCCAGGAGTTAAGAAGGGGAGGCATTGAGAGACTCGGACTGAAGTGGAGCCACGGGTGAGTCTGCCCACTGGGTAAAGCTCAGCCCGGGTGGCAGGCCCAGATAGAGGTGGCTTAGCAGAGCCGGGCAGGGCAGCTTGAGTCTTCCCAAGGTAGTCTTCCACACTCCGGCAGTGGGCTCTTCCCACACGGCCAGCTACACGGTGCAGGCCCACAGTGAGAGCATTTCCGCACAGAGCCAGTTCCAAAACGTGGAACCAGTAGGGGGCTAGGGGCAGTATTCTTCGAATGAGCTGCTTTATCAGATTCCTCCAAGACATCAGGCTACTGAAGGCTGGGAGGTGATACACTGGAAATCTACTGGGACACTATAAGCCAATAGTGGAAAACTGCAACATCTCAGGGTCCCACTGACAACTGACCATTATGAGAAAACAAGGGAAGAAAATGTCCCAAACAAACCTAGATACTACATCAATAAAACCCAATGACAGCACAGCAGAAGAAATGTCAGAAAGGGAGTTCAGAATGTACGTAATTAAAACGATCAGGGAAGCTAATGAGGAGATGAAAGAGCAAATGCAGGCATTGAAGGAGGAGATGAAAGAGCAAATGCAGGCATTAAATGATCGCACCAATCAACAGTTAAAAGACCAAATACGGGAAGCAAGAGATCATTTCAATAAAGAGTTAGAGATACTGAAAAAAAACCAAACTGAAATCCTTGAAATGAAGGAAACAATAAACCAAGTTAAAAACTCCATAGAAAGCATAACCAATAGGATAGAACACCTGGAAGACAGAACCTCAGACATTGAAGACAAAATATTTAACCTTGAAAACAAAGTGGAACAAACAGAGAAGATGGTAAGAAATCATGAACAGAATCTCCAAGAACTATGGGATATCATGAAAAGGCCAAATTTGAGAATTATTGGGATTGAGGAAGGCTTAGAGAAACAAACCAAAGGAATGAACAATCTATTCAATGAAATAATAACAGAAAATTTCCCAAATCTGAAGAACGAAATGGAAAACCAAGTACAAGAGGCTTATAGAACTCCAAACATACAAAATTACAACAGACCCACACCAAGGCACATTATTATGAAAATACCTAACATACAAAATAAAGACAGAATTTTAAAGGCCGCGAGAGAAAAGAATCAAATTACATTCAGAGGGAAACCAATAAGAATATCAGCAGATTTTTCAATCCAGACCCTAAAAGCTAGAAGGGCCTGGAACAACATATACCAAGCCCTGAAAGAAAATGGATGCCAACCAAGAATCTTATACCCAGCAAAACTTACCTTCAAATTTGACGATGAAATAAGATCCTTCCATGATAAACAAAAGCTAAAGGAATTTACAAAAAGAAAGCCAGCATTACAGAACATTCTCAGCAAAATATTCCATGAGGAAGAGATGAAAAACAACGATGCAAATCAGCAACAGGAGGCGCTAGCCTAAAGGAATAGCCAAATAAAGGAGAAACCAAATCATGTCAAAAACAAATATGAGTCCATTGACTGGGAATACAAATCATATCACAATAATAACCCTGAATGTTAATGGCTTGAATTCATCAATCAAAAGACACAGACTGGCAGATTGGATTAAAAAGAAAAATCCAACAATATGCTGCCTGCAAGAGACACATCTCATAGAAAAAGACACCCATAGACTAAAGGTGAAAGGATGGGGAAAAACATACCATGCACACGGACACAGCAAAAAAGCTGGAGTATCCATCCTCATCTCAGATAATGTGGACTTCAAACCAAAACTAGTCAGAAGGGATAAAGAAGGACATTACATGCTGCTTAAGGGAAGCATAAATCAGCAAGACATAACAATCATAAATATCTATGCCCCGAACATTGGCTCATCCACGTACGTCAAACAAATCCTTCTCAATTCCAGAAATCAAATAGACCACAACACAATAATACTAGGCGATTTTAACACACCTCTCTCATCACTGGATAGATCGTCCAAACAAAAATTGAATAAAGAAACTATAGATCTCAACAACACAATCAGCAATTTAGACTTAACGGACATATATAGAATATACCATCCAACAAAGAATGAATACACTTTCTTCTCAGCAGCACATGGATCCTTCTCTAAAATAGACCATATTTTATGCCACAAAGCTACTGTTAGTAAATACAAGAAGATAGAGATACTACCTTGTACTCTATCAGATCATAATGGATTGAAATTAGAAATAAATGACAGAATAAAAAACAGAAACTTCTCCAATACCTGGAGACTAAATAATACACTATTATATGATGAATGGATAACAGAAGACATCAGGAGGGAAATAAAAAAATTCTTAGAAGTAAACGAGAACAAAGACACATCATATCAAAATCTCTGGGACACTATGAAAGCAGTACTTAGAGGAAGATTTATTTCATGGGGTGCATTCAAAAAAAGAAGTAGAAATCAACAAATAAACGAGTTAACACTACAGCTCAAAGCACTAGAAAAAGAAGAGCAGACCAATACCAAAAGTAGTAGAAGACAGGAAATAGTTAAAATCAGAGCCGAAATCAACGAAATCGAAACAAAAGAAACAATCGGAAAAATTAATAAAATAAATAGTTGGTTCTTTGAAAAAATAAATAAAATTGATAAACCCTTAGCCACACTAACAAAGAGAAAGAGGGAGAAAACTCAAATTACTAAAATTCGGAATGAACAAGGAAACATCACAACAGACACGAGTGAAATACAAAACATAATTAGAAGCTATTTCGAAAATCTATACTCCAACAAAACAGAAAACCTTGAAGACATCAACAAATTTCTAGAGACATATGAACTACCTAAACTGAACGAGGAGGACATACACAACTTAAATAAACCAATTTCAAGCAATGAAATAGAAGAGGTCATCAAAAGCCTACCAACAAAGAAAAGTCCAGGACCAGATGGGTTCTCAGCCGAGTTCTATAAAACCTTTAAAGAAGAGCTCATTCCAATACTCCTCAAACTATTCCATGAGATAGAAGAGGAGGGAACCCTACCAAACTCGTTCTATGAAGCCAATATCACCCTGATACCTAAACCAGACAGAGACACATCAAGGAAAGAAAATTTCAGACCAATATCCTTAATGAACATCGATGCAAAAATTCTCAACAAAATTTTAGCAAATCGCATACAAATATATATTAAAAAGATAGTGCACCACGATCAAGTGGGTTTTATCCCAGGGATGCAAGGTTGGTTCAACATTCGGAAATCAATAAATGTCATTCACCATATCAACAGACTTAAAGTTAAGAATCACATGATTATTTCAATAGATGCAGAAAAAGCATTTGATAAAATACAGCATCCCTTCATGCTCAAAACACTAGAAAAAATTGGGGTAATGGGAACATTCCTAAACATTATAAAGGCCATCTACGCTAAGCCCATGGCTAATATCATTCTAAATGGTGAAAAACTGAAAGCGTTCCCCCTAAAAACTGGAACAAGGCAGGGATGCCCTCTTTCACCGCTTCTATTCAACATCGTCCTTGAGACTCTAGCCAGAGCAATTAGACAAACCAAAGAAATTAAAGGGATACGAATAGGAAAAGAAGAACTCAAACTATCCCTGTTCGCTGATGACATGATTATATATTTAGAGGAACCTGGAAATTCCACCAGAAAACTTTTAGAACTCATAAGTGAATTCAGTAAAGTAGCAGGTTACAAGATCAATGCTCATAAATCCAACGCATTTTTATACATAAGTGATGAATCTTCAGAAAGAGAAATTAGGAAAACTACTCCATTCACAATAGCATCGAAAAAAATAAAATACTTGGGAATCAATCTCACAAAAGAGGTGAAAGACCTCTACAATGAGAACTACAGAACACTAAAGAAAGAAATTCAAGAAAACCTTAGAAGATGGAAAGATCTCCCATGTTCCTGGATAGGCAGAATTAATATCGTCAAAATGGCTATACTACCTAAAGTGCTATACAGATTCAATGCAATTCCAATTAAAATCCCAATGATGTACCTCGCAGAAATAGAGCAAGCAATTATGAAATTCATCTGGAAGAATAAAAAACCTAGAATAGCTAAAGCAATCCTCAGTAGCAAGAGCGAAGCAGGGGGTATTGCAATACCAGATCTTCAACTCTACTACAAAGCAATAGTAACAAAAACGGCATGGTATTGGTACCAAAATAGACAGGTAGATCAATGGTACAGAATAGAGGACATGGACACAAACCCAAATAAATACAATTTTCTCATACTAGACAAAGGTTCCAACAATATGCAATGGAGAAAAGATAGCCTCTTCAACAAATGGTGCTGGGAAAACTGGAAAACTATATGCAATAGAATGAAACTAAACCCCTATCTCTCACCCTACACAAAACTCAACTCAAAATGGATCAAGGACCTCGGAATCAGACCAGAGACCCTGCATCTTATAGAAGAAAAAGTAGGTCCAAATCTTCAACTTGTTGGCTCAGGATCAGATTTCCTTAACAGGACTCCCATAGCACAAGAAATAAAAGCAAGAATAAACAACTGGGATAGATTCAAACTAAAAAGCTTTCTCTCAGCAAAGGAAACTATCAGAAATGTGAAGAGAGAGCCTACAGAGTGGGAGAATATCTTTGCCAACCATACCTCAGATAGAGCGCTAATTTCCAGAATCTATAAAGAACTCAAAAAACTCTACACGAAGAATACAAATAATCCAATCAACAAATGGGCTAAGGAAATGAACAGACACTTCACAGAAGAAGATGTACAAGTAATCACCAGATATATGAAAAAATGTTCAACATCCCTAGTAATAAGGGAAATGCAAATCAAAACTACCCTAAGATTTCATCTCACCCCAATTAGAATGGCGATTATCAAGAAAACAAGCAACAATAGGTGTTGGCGAGGATGTGGTGAAAAAGGAACACTCATACATTGCTGGTGGGGTTGCAAATTAGTGCAACCACTCTGGAAAGCAGTGTGGAGATTCCTCAGAAAGCTTGGAATGGAAACGCCATTTGACCCAGCTATCCCACTCCTTGGCCTATACCCAAAGGACTTAAAATCAGCATACTACAGAGATACAGCCACATCAATGTTCATTGCTGCTCAATTCACCATAGCCAGATTGTGGAACCAACCTAGATGCCCTTCAGTTGATGAATGGATAAAGAAACTGTGGCATATTTATACAATGGAATATTACTCCGCAATGAAGAATGATAAAATTATGGCATTTGTAGGCAAATGGTCGAAATTGGAGAATATCATGCTAAGTGAGATAAGCCAATCTCAAAAAACTAAAGGACGAATGATCTCGCTGATAAGCGGATGAGGACATATAATGGGGGGTGGGAGGGGCTAGCATTAGGTTTAGGGTTAGGTTTAGAGTTAGGCTAAGGAGAGCAGTAAGAATGAAGGAAAGAAGGACTGTGTAGAGGGAAAAGAGGGGTGGGAGGGGTGGGAGGGGTGGGAGGGGTGGGGGGGAGGGGAAAAATATAATAAACATCATTACCCTATGTAAACGTAAAAAAAATAAAATAAAAAAAAAAAAAAAAAAAAAAAAAAAAAAAAAATAAAATCAGTTGAAACTTACATCATAAATACAGAGAAAAGAAAACTGAAAAGGGAAGACATTTCACAAAATTTAGGTCAATCAGAAGATGAATACCAAAGTAGAAACTAACACTGTAGACTCAGGACACTGGTGAAATTCACCATGAAAGCAAATATTCAGATTTTGGGACTTCAGGTGAAGGTATACCAGGTGACTTTTCTCAAATCAAAAATCTGTAAGTTAACACTATAATTCTATGGATAAAGATAAAATGTGGTAATCATCCTGTAAGTCATGAACCAGGGATTTCATTACACAGTATTTTGATTTGAGTCTTTCTATTTTGCTAAATGTAAGTGTGATATTACCCTTCATCTTTTATAAGATATTTGCACCCAAATTTACTGATTTATCTTAAAATATATGTTCAAATGTGACTAGATACATTAGAAAAATATGCTAAATGGACCAAATATCCTAGTTGGTGTTTACGAATATGAAGAATAAATTCTTGCTATCATGGAATAAAGACAGTCTCTTTTCAGCAACACATGTACTGTTAAAGATTTGAAAACTCTAAGTATTGCATATTTGTAAATATGCATTTGCCAGGTTTGCATTTTAGTAACTTGTCCAGTAAAACCTGAACATTCTCCTCAGCTTAGCTAGAGTATAAACAGCTTTCTTTTTGACTAGTTGCCCCTGGCTCCTGTTTTTCAAGCATTTTCTTTAGATAACTTGTAGTTGCTAACTCTTCTCTTCCCCTCTGCAATGTAGATGAATCGTCTTCCAGTCTCTCCCATTTTACAACCCTTGACAATCTTTCTGAAAAACTTGGGAGCCACTCATATCAAGAGTAGTGTTCCCATTTCCCAGTCCCAACAGAAGAGGAGAAGCTTAACTTCCATAAAGAGCCAATTAAAAAATAGATGACAAAATCACATTGAGCAAAGTCCCCGCCAGTGTGTCCTCCAGAACTTTCTCACTCATTCCTGCAACACTTAGAACTCTATAGAAGTTGGGTGCAGTAACACATGCAGGCAGGATTCCTTGAGCCTAGGAGTTGGTGACCAGTCTAGACAACATAGGAATACTCCAGCTCAAAAACAATTAAAAATCTCTACATTCTTTTGTTTGAAGAAAATAAAACTTCACCTCTCTTGTCAATTAGGGTAATTTTTGACTCTTACTGCAATAGTCTTGAGGGGTCTTGCTTGACATTTTTAGAAAGTGTTCAGTGAAATTTCTCTTTCACGCATTTTAATAAGTTGCTTCTACTTTCACTTGACCCCTATAAGTGTAAACATTTGACAGATGACCAGTTTCAGAAGGAGGAAATTTAACCAGATGGTAAACTGAGACAAATTTCTCCCCCTAGAGCAGTGAGCATAAATCCTGTTCACACTTTCTTCAAAAATGTCCACCTTCTAGCTGGCCCATGTCACAAATTCTTTCTTTCCTACTTCATTGGACAAACATCCTCAGTCCCCTGTGGTCTGCTTTTCCATTACTTAATCTATAAATATTACTGTTCCTAAAATCTTCTTCCCCTGTCTTTTCATATTCTTATTTTACATATATTTAGCTCCTGGATGGATATCCTCTGTTGGCCATCAGTCTGCCCTAACTCCAAAATATGTTCGAGTTTAAGCCGCACTTTTTTGTCTTTTTCTGATACATCAAGAAACAAATAAAAATAAATAACATTCCCTCCTCCTTGGAACCCTTTATTTATTTAGGCTTCCAGGTCACCACACTCTTCTGTAGTGTTAGTTATAATATGGTTCCCATAGGGTTTTCCCATTCCCTCAACCTGGTCTGGTTCTCTAGACTCATTCTTTCTCTGTCCAAACTCCTTCCAGGATCTCAACACAACTCAGGCCTTTGGATATCACATATGAGACTGATAAATTCAAACTTATGATGTCTAGAATGATTTCTCCCCTAAATGTTCTGTTGGTATCCAGCAGTCTATATGACACATCTATTATACTACCTAAGGGAAGAGAATTTTTAAGATGAGAAAAGAGATAAAAGTAACTAAATTAATGACTGTGAAATACCATGTCAGGGAGTGTTTCCTGTGTCTATGCTGGTATCAGAGAAATGACTGAAGGTTTGGGGCCCTGAAGTTAGAGAGTTTTGCTTTGGGAAATTTCATCTGCTCCCCCTCTGCCATAAATTCTCTTCAGTCTTTTGCCCAAAGCCAACCATCAGCATGGTGTCACGGTCACTAAAGTGACACCCTCATTTTCAAAAAATGTAATTACTCCTCATTTTACAAATATGATGACTTCTGAGTTGTGGTTATAAACCAGGATCTTGGAAAAAGAATGTGTCACCCACTTAGGTGGTAGAGATAGGCAGGGACTCAAATGTAATAGCAAGGGAAACTGTCAATGTATATTTCTCATTTTCACACCATGCAAAAGTAGAAAAAGGTTGCCATTAACATGTCTATTTATAATTGTTATTGTAAACAATTGAGAAGTTAAAATGAAAGATCCAGTGTGGTCATTGGAATCAACTTGCTGTATTCAACAAATGTTTATGAGACAAGTCTAATGCTCTGATCTAGACCTCAAGTCCCTAATGTATAGGTTGTGTTGTCTTCCCAAGTTTTCTGCTCAGTGATCTTAGCCCAACTGAGGGCACTGAAAATGCAGCTTTATTTGGTAAATGTACTTGCCATCTGGGGCATTGTAAGATATAAGTGTATAGAAGATGAAGTAAATTAAACCATTTTTTAAAAAAAAAAATTAGAAATAGGTTCTTTTATAAAGGTGATAACTTAAATACATTGATAGCTATTATAAAATAATTGCCATATAAATTATGTACGTTAAAGTTGTATCACACTGTTTATTTCAAAAAACTAGAAAAAATCTTGTCATTTTTACCACAAAGAAAAGATAAATGTTTGAGGATATATCTGTTAAGCCTAGTTGAAACATGATATAATACCAATTAATAATCATGTTTTAATGTTTATGTACCAATTAGAAATAATATATTTAAATTGAATATTTTAACCAAAAATTTGAAATATGTAACTTTAAAATTTAATTGTACCCACAATCATTATAAAATGATTTATTTTCAATGCATAAATTTAATATGTATTGATTAGAAAGTTGTAAGATAGGAGGGTTCAAGATGGCGGACTAGAGGGCGGCTGCATTTCATGTTGCTCCAGGACTCAAGATTCAAAAGAGGAGATAGTGACTTGGGACCAACTCAAAGCCGCCGGGTGAGTTTCTCCCATAGGGGAGGCATCCCCGATGGGGCAGTAGCCCTGGAACGCAGAGAACTTTGTGAAGTAGAGTGACTCGGCGGGTCGCCCCTCCCCTGCCGGAGCGGTAAACACGGGCAGCAAAGCGGAGCGAAAAATGGCGGATTGAAGTTTCCAGGACCGCGGGCAGATTCTCTAACCTAAGGAGACTCGTCTGCAAAGGGTGAGGGTCCCAAGCCCAGGAGGGAGGTCGGGGCCCCTGGGAACGTTGCCTGCGAAGGCTGCCCTGCCCAGGCGGCAAGACACACCTCCCCCGCTGGAGCAGTGAACTCAGAAAGCGCGGAACTTTGCAAAGGAGGTTGTGCGACACACCGCTTGGTTTTGAAGCCATCTGCCAGGGCTCCAGCGGCTGCCAGAGAAAGAGTGGCTGCCAGAGAAAGAGAACGCTGCCTGCGAAGGCTGCCCTGCCCAGGTGGCGAGTTGTTTGGATCCAGCAACCGCCTGAGCAACAGGGAGGGGACTGCCCAGAGGAGGTGGAGGTACGCAGTGAGTGGCTTGGTCTCCAAGCGCCCACACAGAGCACCGGGTGGCTGTCTGGAGGAAGAGACGAGTGACGGGTCACTGGGGCTTGGAACATATGTACGAGGCTCCAAGTGACTGGTCAGAGGGCGGGTGGCATAGCCAGGCGATTAGGTGCATAGCAAGGTCCGGTCCAGGGACCTAGGCACCTTTTCTTGAATGAACTTCACAGAGACAAGCTGAGGGGCGAAGTGAAGGTTCCAGGACTTCGGGCAGCTTCTCTAAGAAGGGACAACCTAAGGAGACTCGTCTACGAAGGGTGAGGCTCCCAGGCCCAGGTGAGCTACACAGAGACCAGCTGAGGGGTGGAGCGAAGGTTTCCAGGACTTCGGGCAGCTTCTCTGAGGAGGGGCCACCTAAGGAGACTCGTCTGCAAAGGGCAGGGCTCCCAAGCCCAGGAGGTAGGTCCAGGCCCCTGGAAATGTTGCTTGGGAAGGCTGCCCTGCCCAGGCGGTAGTTGTGGACTGAGGGGAACCTCTAGGAGGGGAACGGACTAGCGAGACCTCCCCACTGGGTGGGTCTTCCCTGCCGAGTGAGGTTTTCCCACAAAGACGGTAAAACCAGAGACACAGGCCCAAACAGGCATTGCCTCAGCCCGCAGTCTAGTTCCCCTTTGGATGACCATTGGTCAACAAGTAGAGGCACCTCTGCCCCCTAGCAGGGAATATACCCCACCTGAAGACCACCACCCCTAGAGAGGCAGCTACCTAGGGGAACACCGAAGTATCAACTTCCTCTAAGACTTCAGGCTACTGAAGGATAAGAGGGCATACACTAGCAATCTTCAGGGACATTATAAGTCAATAGAGGAAATCTGCAACATCTCTGCAGTCCACTGATACCTGAACAATATGAGAAAACAAGGGAAGAAAATGCCTCAAACAAATCTGGATGTTATATCAATAAAATCCAATGAAAGCATGGCAGAAGAAATGTCAGAAAGGGAGTTCAGAATGTACATAATCAACATGATAAGGGAAGCAAACGATGAAATGAAAGAGCAAATGCAGGCATTGAATGAACGCACCAATAGACAGTTAAAAGAGCAAATACAAGAAGCAAAAGACCATTTCAATAAAGAGTTAGAGATATTGAAAAAAAACCAAACAGAAATCCTTGAAATGAAGGAAACAATAAACCAAATTCAGAACTCCATAGAAAGCACAACCAATAGGATAGAACACCTGGAAGACAGAACCTCAGATATTGAAGACAAAATATTTAACCTCGAAAACAAAGTCGAACAAACAGAGAAGATGGTAAGAAATCATGAACAGAATCTCCAAGAACTATGGGATATCATGAAAAGGCCAAATTTGAGAATTATTGGGATTGAGGAAGGCTTAGAGAAACAAACCAAAGGAATGAACAACCTATTCAATGAGATAATTTCAGAAAATTTCCCAAATCTGAAGAACGAAATGGAAAATCAAGTTCAAGAGGCTTACAGGACTCCAAATACACAAAATTACAACAGACCCACACCAAGGCACATTATAATGAAAATACCTAACATACAAAATAAAGACAGAATCTTAAAGGCTGTGAGAGAAAAGAACCAAATTACATTCAGGGGGAAGCCAATACGGATATCAGCAGATTTTTCAATCCAGACCCTAAAAGCTAGAAGGGCCTGGAATAACATTTTTCAAGCCCTAAAAGAAAATGGATGCCAACCAAGAATCTTATACCCAGCAAAACTTACCTTCAGATTTGACGACGAAATAAAATCCTTCCATGATAAACAAAAGCTAAAAGAATATACAAAAAGAAAGCCAGCATTACAGAACATTCTCAGCAAAATATTCCATGAAGAAGATATGAAAAACAAAGAAGCAAATCAGCAAAGGGTGGAGATATCCTAAAGGAACTCTCAAATAAAGAGGAACCAAGTTGTGTCAAAAATAAGCAAATAAATGAATAAAATGAGTCAAATGACTGGGAATACAAATCATATCTCAATAATAGCCCTGAATATTAACGGCCTGAATTCATCAATCAAAAGACATAGACTGGCAGATTGGATAAAAAAGAAAGATCCAACAATATGTTGCCTGCAAGAGACTCATCTCTTAGAAAGAGATACCCATAGACTAAAGGTGAAAGGATGGGAAAAAACTTACCATGCACATGGACCCAGCAAAAAAGCTGGGGTATCCATCCTCATTTCAGATAAAGTGGACTTCAAGCCAAAGTTAATCAGAAGGGATAAAGAAGGACATTTCATAATGCTTAAGGGAACCATAAATCAGCAAGACATAACAATCATAAATATCTATGCCCCAAACAGTGGCTCACCCATGTATGTCAAACAAATCCTTCTCAATCTCAGAAACCAAATAGACCACAATACAATAATACTAGGTGATTTTAACACGCCTCTCTCACCACTGGACAGATCTTCCAAACAAAAATTGAACAAAGAAACCATAGATCTCAATAACACAATCAATAATTTAGACTTAACAGACATTTATAGAATATACCATCCAACGAAGAGTGAATACACTTTCTTCTCAGCAGCACATGGATCCTTCTCTAAAATAGACCATATATTATGCCACAAATCTAATGTTAGCAAATACAAGAAGATAGAGACACTTCCTTGTATTTTATCAGACCATAATGGATTGAAACTAGAAATAAATGAAAGGGCAAAAAACAGAAATTACTCCAACACCTGGAGATTAAACAATATGCTATTATATGAGGAATGGATAACAGAAGATATTAGGAAGGAAATTAAAAAATTCTTAGAGGTAAACGAGAACAAAGAAACATCGTATCAAAATCTCTGGGACACTATGAAAGCGGTACTTAGAGGAAGATTTATTTCATGGAGTGCATTTAATAAAAGAAGTAAAACTCAAAAAAAAAATGACCTAACACTACAGCTCAAAGCCCTAGAAAAAGAAGAACAGACCAACACCAAAAGTAGTAGAAGACAGGAAATAGTTAAACTCAGAGCTGAAATCAACGAAATTGAAACGAAAGAAACAATACAAAAAATTGACAAAATAAATAGTTGGTTCTTCGAAAAAATAAACAAAATTGATAAACCTTTAGCCACACTAACAAAGAGAAGACGAGAGAAAACCCAAATCACCAAAATTCGGAGTGAACAAGGAAATATCACAACAGACATGACTGAAATACAAAACATAATTAGAAGCTATTTTGAAAATCTATATTCCAACAAAATAGAAAATTTCGAAGATATCAACAAGTTTCTAGAGACCTATGAATTGCCTAAACTAAACGAGGAGGACATACACAATTTAAATAGACCAATTTCAAGTAATGAAATAGAAGAAGTCATCAAAAGCCTACCAACAAAGAAAAGTCCAGGACCTGATGGTTTCTCAGCCGAGTTCTACAAAACCTTTAAAGAAGAGCTCATTCCAATACTTTTCAAAGTATTCCATGAAATAGAAGAGGAGGGAACCCTCCCAAACTCATTCTACGAAGCCAATATCACCCTGATACCTAAACCAGACAGAGACATCGAGGAAAGAAAATTTCAGACCAATATCCTTAATGAACATCAACGCAAAAATTCTCAACAAAATTTTAGCAAATCGCATACAAAAATGTATTAAAAAGATAGTGCACCATGATCAAGTGGGTTTCATCCCAGGGATGCAAGGTTGGTTCAACATCAGGAAGTCAATAAATGTAATTCAGCATATCAACAGACTTAAAGTCAAGAATCACATGATTATTTCAATAGATGCAAAAAAAGCATTCAATAAAATACAGCACCCCTTCATGCTCAAAACACTAGAAAAAATAGGGATAGTGGGAACGTTCCTTAACATTGTAAAGGCCATCTATGCTAAGCCCATGGCTAATATTATTCTTAATGGTGAAAAACTGAAAGCATTCCCCCTAAAATCTGGAACAAGGCAGGGATGCCCTCTCTCACCACTCCTATTCAATATCGTCCTTGAAACTCTAGCCAGAGCAATTAGACAGACCAAAGAAATTAAAGGGATACGAATTGGAAAAGAAGAACTCAAACTATCCCTATTTGCTGATGATATGATTATATACTTAGAGGAACCAGGAAATTCCACCAGAAAACTCTTAGAACTCATAAGTGAATTCAGTAAAGTAGCAGGATATAAGATCAATGCTCATAAATCCAATGCATTTTTATACATAAGTGATGAATCTTCAGAAAGAGAAGTTAGGAAAACTACTCCATTCACAATAGCCTCGAAAAAAATAAAATACTTGGGAATCAATCTCACAAAAGAGGTGAAAGACCTCTACAATGAGAACTACAGAACACTAAAGAAAGAAATTAAGGAACACCTTAGAAGATGGAAAGATCTCCCATGTTCCTGGATAGGCAGAATTAATATTGTCAAAATGGCCATACTACCAAAAGTGCTATACAGATTCAATGCAATTCCAATTAAAATCCCAACGATGTACCTTACAGAAGTAGAACAAGCAATCATGAAATTCATCTGGAAGAATAAGAAACCCAGAATTGCTAAAGCAATCCTTCGCAGGAAAAATGAAGCAGGGGGTATTGTAATACCTGAACTTCAACTGTACTACAAAGCAATAGTAACAAAAACGGCATGGTATTGGTACCAAAAAAGACAGGTAGATCAATGGTACAGAATAGAGGACACGGACACAAACCCAAACAAATATAATTTCCTCATACTAGACAAAGGGGCCAAAAATATGCAATGGAGAAAAGATAGCCTCTTCAATAAATGGTGCTGGGAAAATTGTAAATCCATATGCAACAAAATGAAAATAAACCCATATTTCTCACCGTGCACAAAACTAAACTCAAAATGGATTAAAGACCTCGGAATCAGACCAGAGACCCTGCATCTTATAGAAGAAAAAGTAGGTCCAGATCTTCAACATGTCGGCTTAGGACCAGACTTTCTCAACAGGACTCCCATAGCACAAGAAATAAAAGCAAGAATCAACAAATGGGATAGATTCAAACTAAAAAGCTTTCTCTCAGCAAAGGAAACTATCAGCAATGTGAAGAAAGAGCCTACAGAGTGGGAGAAAATCTTTGCCAATCATACTTCAGATAGAGCACTAATCTCCAGAATCTATAAAGAACTCAAAAAACTCAACACCAAGACTACAAATAATCCAATCGACAAAGGGTCTAAGGAAATGAACAGACACGTCACAGAAGAAGACCTACAAACAATCAACAAACATATGGAAAAATGTTCAACATCTCTAGTAATAAAAGAAATGCAAATCAAAACCACCCTAAGATTCCATCTCACCCCAATCAGAATGGCGATTATCAAGAACACAAGCAACAACAGGTGTTGGCGAGGATGTGGGGAAAAAGGTACACTCATACATTGCTGGTGGGGTTGCAAATTAGTGCAACCACTCTGGAAGGCAGTATGGAGATTCCTTAAAAAACTTGGAATAGAACTACCATTTGACCCAGCTATCCCACTCCTTGGCCTATACCCAAAGGACTTAAAATCAGCATAATACAGAGATACAGCCACATCAATGTTCATTGCTGCTCAATTCACCATAGCCAGATTGTGGAACCAACCTAGATGCCCTTCAGTTGATGAATGGATAAAGAAACTGTGGCATATATATACAATGGAATATTACTCTGCAATGAAGAATGATACAATTATGGCATTTGCAGGCAAATGGATGAAATTGGAGAATATCATGCTAAGTGAGATAAGCCAATCTCAAAAAACCAAAGGAAGAATGATCTCGCTGATAAGTGGATGATGATACATAATGGGGCGTGGGAGGGGTTAGTTTTAGGGTTAGAGTGAGGGTTAGGGAGGGGGGCAATAATGGGGGAAGGAAGGACTGTATAGAGGGAAAAGAGGGATGGGAGGGGTGGGGGGAAGGGGAAAAAAATAACAGAATGAATCAACCAACATCACCCTATGTAAACGTATGATTACACAAATGGTATGCCTTTACTCTATGTACAAACAGAGAAAGAACATGTATCCCATTTGTTCACAATGAAAAAAAAAAAAAGAAAGTTGTAAGATACATTGGTTCTTTTCAAATTATTTGAATTTGAAGGAAACAGATTTACTAGACTTAAAGTGTCATTTATGAGACTTAAACTCGTTAAAGTGATTTTTTAAAGTTTCTTAATAGATTTTTCTTCATGTCCAAGCAATCAGGTATGTTTGAAAGGTCTGAAACATCAGCTGTGTGATTTTCAAATGGAATAATCTACTCATAATACAAATTTTTTAAAAAATGCATAAACCTAGTTTCCTTGGGAATTGTGAGTCCCCGTTCTTTTGCATTCTTTTTTTTTTTTTAATTTTATTTTAATGATCCCAACTATTCTACACATGTCCCTGATTTTTAAATTTGGGGCCGTGTAGTGCAAGGGAGAAACTCAGAACTTTTTATATCTTTCACTTTCTCAAAGCTATGGGTTCTAATCAAAAATCAATAAGTAACTATTAAATGTCATTTTCATATTTATAACCATGTTATTTTTTAAAAAGTGTATGCTAAAGTATTTACAGGCAGATTTGAGATTTTCAGAATACAATGGTTCAAGCATGAACATAGTTGAACACAATTGACTCCACAGTTTAAGAACCATTAACAATTTCTAGTGTCTTATGGTTGAATAATGAAAGACAGTTAACATGTAGCTATTTCTTAAGATCTTCCTATCAGCTACCATATTAGAAATTGAAAGTAAAACATAATGTTAGTTACTACTAGTTGTTGGTAAAGAATTATAATTGCTGTTTTTGTAAAATCCATATGGTCTCCAACTAGCTTCACTAAGAAATTTAAGGCTATATAGAATATATTGATTTCATGTATTTATGAAAATAAGACTATAAAATTTTTGAAATTAGGGACTATTTGAAAAATAAGCTATATTTAACTCATTTCTGTGTCCTAGAGAGTGTCTTCAGACATATGTAAGATTATTATGTACTAGAGCTGAGAGATATGAAAAGAACAAAGAACATTCCAATTTTTACAATCAAAAACATGAGCTCTTGATGAAAAAGGAGTGTGTTAAATAAACTGTGAGTTAATGACAAAGTATTTCGGTGTATGTGTAAAATATTTACTATTGAATCCCTAGTGTTCTGAAAATTTTTTTAAACATTTAAGAAATTTAGAGTAGAAAATTTAAGTTTTATGTTATTTTAAAATAGAAATAAATCTATACTATTATATTGAATACACAACATAGAAACATATAATTAAGGTAGTTAAAGTATCTACAATGACATTTCAAAATGGGATGAGTATACAACAAAATTTATGTGTAGCATATAAAATATTAATCACATCTAATATGTAAAATATAGTAGAATTACTATAGTATAATTTACATAATATCATATATGGATATTAGTATTATAAGTCATGTAGTAATTATATATAATATATAAAATAATGATGTATTGCTCAGACTTGTTTAATTTATGAAGATTTCTTACCTGACCGGAGGCTGCATTTTCACACACGTAAGTCTCATAGTATTCAGAGAACTCAGGAGCATGATCATTGACATTTAGAACTTGTACATACACAGGGACTGAAGAAATCTGTTGAACATTGTCTACAAGTTGAAAAATATACAATGAAAAAATACTTTAATAATGTCTTAAAATCATGAAAAATTACCTTCAAGACTACATAGTAGATTTCTTATTTCACTTGAAAAACCAAAGGTCAGGATCTCTCCATGAGGACAGAATACCTATATGATTCATGTATTTTTCAATAATATGGCCAAGGAAAATTTCTGTGTTCAACACATCTACTCAAGTAATATTTACTAAGTGTGTTTTATCAGACGTGGTTATCGTTGGAAAAAGGTAGGTGTAAGCACAGCTTGCTTAATTCTAGTAATTGCCAGAATTATTTATATGAATTTACTTAACTCTGTTGAATGTAGGTATTATCAATTTCCCTGACTTTACTGATAGAACAATTGAGAAACCATTTACTGTTCAACATTGCCTGAGGTTTCAGTTGATGTGGAAATACTTGTTAATATACCAGTCAATCCTTGCCAGGTGGCGCACAACTGTAATCCCAGGAACTCGGAAGGCTAAGGCAGGAGGACCTCAAGTTCAAAGACGGCCTCAGCTACTTAGTGAAGCAAGGCCCTAAGTAACTCAGAAAGATCCTGTCTCTAAATAAAATAATAAAAGGGCTAGGGACATGGCTCAGTGGTTAAGCACCTCCGGGTTCAATTCCCATTTAAAAAAAAAAAAAAAATATATATATATATATATACACACACACACACACCAGTATATACCAGTCAATGCTCTTAATCACTAAAATTTAGGTGCAGGTTTTAAAAACAAAATTGTTATTTAAATAGAATGTTCTACTACGTACAATAATTTTTAAATTAAAATTTGATTTTAAAAATAAATTTAATATTTTGTAAATATTGATACTCCTACTTCAGATGATCAATTTCAACATTGATGTAATAACATGATGAATTTGTATTTCAATTACGTATCTACTTTTATTAAATCTCATGTTTTAATTTTTTTCCTTAAATTCAATTTGAAGGCTTACTGGTTTTCTCAGGAGAATTAAAACATTTTCAAGACTTTTCCTTTGTTCTTTTTGTGCTATCTGCATTTTTTTTTTATTTTCAAATCTATAATTATAACTGAAATATAAATGTATTTTGCTTTAATTGTTTCAAATACCCAGTGTCTACTATCATTGCTGTTTGGTTACTTAGTTCAACATCCGTATCACTGTAGTATCTATAGTCTCTAGTGTAAGGCATTGGAATATGTAATCTTTTTAAACTGTGAATTTTATGTTCTATTAACTGAATAATATATGTGCACACACACATGCAGATATGTAAGTTGTGCCGAGCATTTGAAGCTGTTTCTTTCCTTAGTGCTGTCGGGGCAGTGGGTAAGCTGGGGAAATACCAATCCAGTTTAGCAGCTGAGGTCTTATCTCATAACCCGTGTTGTGCTGTGCTGTCTTTCAATATTTGAACATCCCTTGAACAGACATGATGACATAATTATAGTGTTGATCAGATTATACACTTTATTCCTAGAACATACGTAAATATCCAAGTGTTGCAGTAACTACTTTTGTAGACATCAGGAATCTTGCAACTCAAAGATTTCTGTTATTGTTGTTTTGTTTTACAATGTTGAATCAAAAAATACTTCAACAATTTTCCTCTGGGAATCTTCTGTCACAGAAAGACACTCCTCTGATAAAAAAGTAATTATATAGCTAGTAAGATAGGATACAATTAAATTATCTTGCACTTTTTTGTGCCATTGATTTATTCTTTTGATCCTTTTCATTCATAAAAGATTAGAGCATTTGGTATCTAAAAATACAAACTGTAAATTTTAAAGACTCTGCCTTCTAATAATTCACATTGTGGTGCATCTACATTAAGAAAGTAAATTATGTATCTTCACAAACATTATTTTAGCAGACAAAATAAGCTGAAAGGGGAGATATTTCTATAAATTCAATAAATTATGATCTTATAATAGCAGAGAACAATTTGATAGAGAAATCTATTTTTGAGGATGTCTAGACTTCCCTTGAACTGATTTGGATTCACTTTCACAATAGCTTTGTAGAGAATGACATTATGAATAATTTGTTCTCAGAAATAAATACGCCATGAATAAAAGCTTCTCGCTCTTGGAATAAACACCTTTGTGCTTTCTGACAGGAAACTCCTTGGCATTTCTTCTACCACAGCAGGCATTTGTTCTATTGTAACATTTGTTCCTCGTCCTTATTGTTTAGTTAGACAGAAAATTCAAACCCTGACCCAAGTCCTCCTGCCCCATTTCCACAGATCTATTCAACATATTGCAAAAAATATGTGAGAGGTACTTTCCATTCCGCCACATCACCTGCAGCTGTTCAGTAACATGAGGAATAAAGCAGACTAAGGTTTAAAGTCTTAAAGAGATCCAAGAAATTGAACAAGATTATTGAAGTTCTATGCAAAATTGGTTATAAGAAAGGTGCATTCTAGAACATCTCAAATTCACAGCTTCAGTCCTTTGCTGTACTACACTTTAATCCTTCACAATGTTATACTAAATGCATGGGCCAAGTAATGGTAATGATTTTGACTGTCTTTACTCTTGTGTTATAGCTATTCCTTTGTGCTTTATGTCCCATGATTGAATAACCAATTCATTCAAAATGTTATGGATACAATTCAAATGGTAAATTGGTATTATTTCACCCACTTTTATACCTTAACAATGAAATCTTCTGCTTATCTCTGAAACAAATAAACAAACAGACAACTGGTCAGATTATTAAAATCTGATCCATCAGCACAACTTCAAATGGGAGTTCAGTTGAAAAATGAATTACTTTTTTTGTGATATGCAGTCAATGTTATTTGTATCCTTCATATTCTGCACTATAATTATATTGAAATACAATTTATGTTAAATATCTAAATTCTAGAAGAATTAACTCTTACATTTTATCCTAAACATAGGAAAAAAGCACAGGCATTCAGTATTTGATTTCTGAAACACTTATGAACTGATAGTTACTCTAAACTGGTTATGGTTAAACAAAACACACTTAAATTATTTTAAACTTTGAAATTTTAATTCAGACTTTATAGACTTACTATTATTTTCATAGTAGTAAAGCAACATTTAAAATCAATTAAATACTTCCCTAATTTGACAATCTGGGGAACCAGTCCTATGAAGTGCATACTACAGTTTGCTTCCACTTGAAACTGTCTTTTCAGATGAAGTTATTTTTAGAAAGTACATAAGATTTTCCTTTTAATTAAAATTATGATTTAAAACTAAACTCACTCAGATTATCTGTTCAAAAACTTATAGAATTATACTTTTAGTGTTTAGTTACTGACATAAAAATATTTTAGTGCACATGATTGTCAGGACATAAAATTTCAGGCCTTGTATTGTGTTTTCCTCCATATATTTTTTTGCATTAAATATTATTTATTGTTATAATACGTAAAAACAACTTAGAAAATATTCAGTGGTAACCCTATAAAAACTTTAATACAAGTGAATACAAACAATTCATGATCAAATGAAATATGTATGTACATAACCTTACATATATAATATTATTTAACTATAAATTTCAACAACATTTAAAAATGGCCCTGTCCTCATGGTTAGGAATTATGTAATGTCATTAAAAATACAGTGATGAAATATACAGTTTCCAAATTAGTACTTACATCTTTCAATGGCTGTGACACTTAGGTTGTACCATGAGTTGACTTCCCGGTCAAGTAGGCTAGTGACGATAATTGTGCCATTGTCACTGATAGTGAACTCTTTGCTTCTGGTAATAGAATATCTGCACCAAGAGGAAAGAATCCCTAGTATTATCATATTTGCTGGGTAACATTGATATATAACATGGCTTCCTGCCACAGGATTAATTATTAAATGCACCCTCTGCATAGTTAATGTGATGCCAGTTTTAAAAATGGCACATTCACATATTTAATCAACCCAGCAGTGACAGAAAAGAGAAACTGATACAGCGTCCCATTTAAATTGGTGTATGCTAAATCTAAACACGTGTCACCCATTCTCAAGTCCAAGAGAGAATGTTTTTAAATGATGTGGTTGAGAAGCCTAGGTTTGGGGCTGTACCTCAGTGGTAGTCGCTTGCCTAGCGTGTGTGAGGCACTGGGTTCAATCCTCAGCACTGCATAAAAATAAATAAATAAAAAAAGGTATCATGTCCATCTACAACTAAAATATTTATAAAAAAGAAAACCCCTACACACCACAAAACTTGTGAAATAAAGAAGTAAACGTAAGTAGAGAAATGAACAATTTTGAAACCTTTCTTCTTCTTTTTTTTTTTTTTTTTTCCTTTTCTCTTGTAGCAAAGAGAACATATTCTCTGCCTAGACTACTGCTACTGGTCTCTTTCCTACACTAGATGTTCTATGTAAGACTCTGTGTGTTATATTACAATTACTTAATTACTGTTAGATTTTAAAAATTCGTTTTGCTTATGTAAACAAAATAATTTGATAGTATTTGAAAAAAACAACTTCACTTTATGAAACAGAATGACCTTTAATTTTATTCCAGAATTAAAAATAATTCAAATCCTGGAAATAGTCTACATCCACTGTCCTTTACTTCTGGGATGCACATATTGATTGCATGTGTAGTGCAACTCACATAAAGGAAGGCGAGGCACAAAGCACTTTATGTGAAAGTCTGCAAAATGATGTCAAATCTACAATGAAAGAAGCTTTGAAGTGCTTGGAGTGTCTCATCAGCTTGCAAATGATTAATAATGAAAATTAAAGGAGAGTAACAAGAGGTTCTAGTGACGGCTTCTCACTGCATATATTCTTGAAGATTTCCAAGAGATTTCAGTGAGATTTGCCATAATTGTGGCAAAGATGAGAATATTTTAATCTTTAATTGACAGATTTCTAAAAATATTATACTAGTTTTTACCTTGGTGTTCAAGAAAGAATTAAAATAGAAATTAGAGAGAATGAAGACAGAGGAGTTCCGTTTTAAATATATTTAAACATTCAGAAGCATTTTACTTAAATACCTACAAGTGATCACATTTCCCACTGAATATATTTGTCGGCAAAATTGAAGTGGATTTTCACAGTTGCCATTTTGTATTAAACATCTAATCTTATTTCTATAAACACCCCTACAACTAAAACTTGCTAAACTTTGATAAGAAATTATAGATTCTTATCAATAAATAGATAATAAATAGATCCAGATCCTATTGACACATTAAAACAGAGTAAAATCATATGCAGTCCTTAGAAGGAGTGGATAATACTCTGTGATTTTAGCAATGATAGATCATGCAAATTATTTTCTGTGTTTCTATGTAGAGCCACCAATTTTGATTATGTAGACTTTTTTTCCTCACTTCATCTTCACCAGCTGAAGTCTCCTTGAGATAAGTTGCAGCTAATCAAATTTTACATATGGATGCATTTCCTTTTACAACATTTTCTTTTAAATTAGGAGGAAACATCGGCAAACTAATCAATAGTAAACAATTATTTTATTTTGGTTTTTACTATCCTCCTCTTAGTCACATTGGCAATTTCCTCACGAATTTAATTCAATACATATTTTTAAATAACTAAAAAGTCTTTTGGGACCATTGTAAAAAGAGTACAAATTTTCCCTTGTGCCTTTCACACAGATTCTGCTTCTAAAATGTTCCATATTATCATAATGGTATTATCATTTCAAGACAAATTGAATGCTATAATTTTAATCACCAAAATACAAGCTATAGTTTTGTATTTCCCCTGTTTTTCCACTAATTTTTTTTCCCTTTTTCAGAGTCCTGTCTGGGATTCCGTATTGCACTTTTATTTTTATGTCTCCTTAGTCCCCTCCACAGAGTGTTAATATCCTTGCCTGGTATGTCCTAGAAGATATGGAAAATCATTAGTTGGTGATTTTATACAGAGCCTCTCAATTTGTGTCTGTCTGAGTTTTGTCATGATCAAAAAAAGGTTACACATTCTTGTCAAGAAAATCACACAGGGTGGTACTTTTCTTAGGGGATCATATCAGGATACATGATGTTGATCTTCTCTTACTAATGGTGATATTAGCTTTGGTCTCTTGATAAAACTATCTGCCAGGTTTCTTCACTGTAAAATTACTGTTTTTATAATTATCGAAGATCTCAGGAAGATATTCCAAAATCATATGATTTCTTCTTAATCATTAGTCTACTGATTTTAGTATCCATAGATAAATGTGACCACAATAATTGCCACTCTAGCATACTAATGATGATCTTTATCCTTTTATTATGTTTATTAATCACAATAATTTTACATTTTTATTAAAAATGTGGCCTTTTATTTATCTTCATCAGTATCTATTCATGAGAATTGTTTCTAATGATTCAAACCAGCAACTCATCACACAAACCAAATGTGGTTTATTTATTGTTCAAATATTCAGTTTTGTACACTGGGTGTAAAGTGTGTTGGCCTTTTCAATACTTCTATTCATTCTTTTATGGATATTTTCTTACTTTCTTTGGACTTAAGTATTCACCCTCCAACAACTGTGGATTCAACCTATTCTCTAGGGAGTTTCACTACATTTAATTGGAGAAGAGTATTTTAGGCAAGATTTGGGTGCAAAGATCTCCATTACTTCTTGAGTTTCCTTCATTTTAAACCCCCGAGTAAATATATTTACATACATATACAGAATAATGAATATGGTAATAAATATAGGTTTGTTTTTACCACACACACACACACACACACACGTATATAGTTATTCTTTCACATTCCTTCACATATGTGGGTTCATGTCAATGTATTCAACCAACTGTGGATCAAATGCATTTGGAAAACATGTCTGAACTGAATATGTACAGATTTTTCTTTATTCTCTAAACAATACAGACTACTATTTAAGTAGCATTTACATTATATACAGTATTATAAGTAATCAAGAGATGACTTAAATAATATCAGAAGATGTGCATAGTTTTCTTGCAAATATCATGTCATTTTATATAAGGGACTCTAGCAACCACAGATATTGTATCCCTGGGAGTTCTGGAGGGAATCCCCCTGGATACTGAGGGATTTCTGCATTTAGAAGGCTTAAGGTTCCAATCCTACACCACAGCTTTCATCTAAGACCTCTCCCATTTCTTCTCTGTAACCTCTTCCTTTGGCTATAACAGTTTTGTTCTCATTATCTGCAGTGTATATTTACTTATTTGTTCAACCCTAGTGTATGTTACATATAGCACTACAATTTCTAAATAATAGTCATATAAAAACAATTCAGCATGCAGAACACATTACTCATTTTTATTTATATATTTACAATTGAAATATGATTTCCCCAAAACATGGATTATATTTGCATTTGTTATCTCTTTGATTTTATTATGTTATTTAATTACATTACAACAAAATACAGTTGCTATAGTTTGCATCCCATTGGAATATCTCCAAAGTTCTGTTTGATTTTTCCCAAATTTACATATATGCACTTCTTGTAACAGAGAGTTTCTTGAATTTGGGCAATCAAAAACTTGTGTCCACCATGTTGGTGATGACCTAGAGCAGTTTTATGACCCCTTCTTCTTCTGTATTATCTCAGTATTCAAACATATCACAGGTTTTGTCTGTTTGCTTTAGTTTTGGTTTTTAATCCATTTGCCCATAAAACATTATGTGTCATTGGAATAATGCTTTCAGTTTTTGGAGTTGATGAATAAAACCGCTACATACTTCTATCTACAAGGCTTCATGTCAATACAAGTGCACTCTAGACCTTTTGTACCCAAACACCACAAACCTGGTGGCTATAAATGACTGAAATTTATTCTCTAAGCCCTACAGACTCACAGTCCAAAATCAAGTGCCATCAGGCCATGCTCCCTCGGGAGCCTGTAGTGGAGAATCCCTCCTCACCAGACTGGTGTGCACCGGCAGCCCTTGCTTCCCTCACCTGTGATACCTTGCCTCAATTTCTGCTTCCCTGGCCATCTCTCCTCCCCATTTCTGCCTCCAGTGTCACGTGTCTGTCACTCATCCCTGTGCCTCTATCTTCTTATCAGGACATTAGTCCTATTGGATTAAAGGCCCATACTCCTCCTCTGTGACCTCCTCCTAACATCACTTTGACCACTCTTTCCCATTCAGGCTGCATTCTGATGTGTGGTGTCGGACTCGGCACCATTTTTTGGAGACATGATTAAACTCAGAGCATTGCACTTTCATTATTCCTGAACAAGTGCCTGAGAGGAGGATTGCTGGGGCTTCTGATAAGTGTATGTAAAACTTTAAAATCATCTTGTATTCTTCTAGTTTGAGAAAACCATATGTGAAAAATAGGTGAGACAAGAAAAAAGGTAAGAAGAAATACACACAATTTGTTATCCGATTAGACTATAACTCATACTTGGAAAAAAAGAAAGAAGAAACCACAATTTAATAACTAAGTAGATTATTTGAATATGTACCAAGTATGTATTTGATTATAACATGAAAATGTATTTCCAAACCATTGTATTTATATCACTTTACTCCTCTTTATTTATTCATTTTCTGCATGTCATTTCAATTAAATACTATTTAAATCAGCCACATGTCAAAGAGCAGTGATTTTGATCTGATCTCCTATAAAGAAGGGTTTCATTTCTCTCACTCTTGCTACTCCAATTAAGAGTGCATCAATTGCACTGAATTATTGTTGGTGATTGCCTATTTCTTGTGTATATTTGCAGTCTCCTATTATACTGCATCTTAGCCAACACTGAGGATTCCTCTCTTAGTTTAATTAAATAGGTACAAATTGATAAAAAAAAAAATACCAGGCAGAGAAATATAGATTAGCTCTATCCTTGTTTACATTTGAGTTGAACTTTATTTTCCTACTGATTTAGTGACTTGTGAATGCAAAGCTGACATTTTAGACTTACCTAATTGGAGATTTCCTTTGATCTGGGTCTGTGGCAGATACTGTGCCTACAAAAGCTCCAAGTGGATTTCCTTCCAAAATTTCAAATATATATGTGGGGAGGAGGAAAACAGGAGGCTCATCAACGTCCTCCACTTGGACCTTAATGAAAGTGGTGGAGGCGTCAGCATGGTGGATCAGGAGCTCCTCATCCACGTGGCGGTTTCTAACTTTGGCTCTAATACCATAGTAACTCTGGTGCTCAAAATCCACCTTCTGCAAAGGAAAGGAGTGAGCACAGAAGAAATAGTTTCAGTAACCCAAGGTGTTACTTAGAAAAATGTGCTTTCCTTATTAAATAGTCAGTTATTTTTCAGTTAGGATTTACTTTTTATGTACATGAGTCCCTCTTATATTACCATGAAACAGGCTTCACAAATTTATCTCTTCACAAATGTATCTCTATCATAAAGTCATTTGAAGTAACTATCTTTTCATTTATGATTAAATTTAAATTTTTATGAGCATAAATGTCTCATGGAATTGAGAAATAATTAAGATCTTTGTTCAAAAAAAATCCTTTGTTTCAAAATCTTCTCATTTGTAACAGTTGTCTGTACAATTCAAGAAACTATAAAAATCCTTTCATCTCTCAGTTCATTTTCTCCCTAAACCATAAATCAAGGGTTCTCATTTCAAATACCTAATGAAACAAAAAACAAACCAGATACCCAAAATAATCATATGTTTCTGTTTTGGTTTTGCACTATTCTGCAAAGCAAATAATTTTAAGATATTTACCTTTTTTAATATAACAATTCCTTCTTGAGTCTTATCATCAGTAATGATGTCAAATGTTTTTGAATCATCCTCTTCAATGCTGTAATCCATTTCTGCATTCTCTCCTATGTCATTATCATATGCCATAATTTTTCCTATAGACGTTCCAGTTGGTGCAGATTCAGAGACAGTTAGGCGGTAGAAACCTTTAAAAACAAAATTTCAGAACTTAGGATAAACACTTAACATAAGAAACTCCCAATTATAGCATTCTTTATGTATGTTGTATAGAAAAAAAACATAGTTATTCTTCTAAATTTCATTCTCTTTCTCTCTTCTTAGAATGTGTGCAGGTGTGTGTAAGTGTGTCTGTGTAACATACACATACTTTCTACCTTTATTATAAAACCTGAACATTTTCTTCCCATCTTATCTGAATATCTCTTTGTCTCATATATTTTAGTCATATCACCAGTATATTTAACACCAGAGTCCCATTTACATATACACCTTAAAATTCTTGATTGATTTTAATTGCATACTTCAACTATCACAAATTTAACTTGACAAAAAATAATCTTTTTTCAAGTTTACTTGAATAATTCTTGATATTTGAAGTTACTGATGAATGTAAGTGTAGATTAAGTAAGTAAGTGAGTTTTTGAGATTGGATTACATTAGCCATATTGAAAAAGTAAAGAAAAATGAATCGAAAAGGGTTAGTAAATCGATAAGAATGTTGGAGTTGAACAGGCCTAGATTGATTTGATCATAAGAAAATAATGGCAGATATAATTAAACTATATAGGTATAACTGCTAATCACTGATTTTTTTTTCAGGAGAAATGTGCATAAAATTAATGGAACCATACCATTCTTAAATTATTACATGTGATTTATTCTGAAATGTAAGAAATAATCCTACATGTCAATATTCCAATGAATGAGATTACTTGGAATTAAAATAGAGCATATGTAATAGAATTACTTAAAGATATTCTAGGTTCCTAGAATACTAGGAAGTATACAGCAAGTCACTTAACATTTTGCATTTTGAGACTATTATTTAAAGTGGGAGAAGAGTTACTTATAAATTGCTAATATATTACGCTTATTTTTTTATTTTCTTTGTTCTTTAACTTTTTTTAGTGAAGGTAATTATTTCCTTGTGGAAATTTTTTTAAAAATCACTGATTTGTTTGCACAAATTAAAGTTGCCAACAAATAGTCAAGAGAAAACAATGACACTACCATACACTTCAAAGCAGATGCTCCACACATAAATATTATTGAGTTTATATTAAACCACCAGCTTTTAAAATTAGAAAACAAACAAAAAAACCCATTTTCTACCATAAGCACTTAGTCTTTGCAGTTTACCTTATATTCAAAAATAATTTTCTTTCAACATAAATTCTTCACAAGTTGCTATTCTAGTAGTTGGGATATAACAAGGCAGAATACATAGAGAGATGCTTCCCTGTGTTCATATTAGCAGGAATGAAGCATACAATAAACTGGATACTGCTATCGTTTTAAACTTTGATGAAGTGGAAAAAACTCACTCTTGATATGACTGTTAACCGGTTAAGAACCGAAATAGGGGAAGAAATATCTGAGGAATGAGAAGATGAAAAGTCATGTTAATTGCCTGGTTCTGGTTTTCCAGAAAGCAGAGTAGAGTGAATATAGATGAGGCTTCAGAGGTCCTGCACAGGATTGAATGGTAACAGATCATTGAGGCACACTAGGACCAATTAGTTGCTACTTAGGGTTCTGACTCTTCATCAGTGAGATGGGAAGATACGGAAATGATAAGATGTGACATGCAAACAACAAGATCACTACAGCTGTTGAAGTACACTGAAGGAGAGCAATGGTGAAATCTGAGAGACTAGGTAAGCGCTTATTGCAGTAACAGAAACTAATTAAAATAGTGGCATGATCCAATGTGGGAAGAATGGAGGAGGTGAGAAGCATCCAGATTGTTTGGAAAGTCAGAAATAAACAACATCTTCGGAAGATGAATTTTTGATTCGAGGAAGAGAACAGGAAAAAAAGGGTCTTCTAAACTTTAACAAAGTCTTCTTCTCTTAAACAGTTGAGAGTGTATATGTATTTGCTCTCAGAACAATAAAAATTAGAAGCTATCAGCAAATGTGCAGAATTGGTCATCAACTCAGCTCCAGAGAAATTAGAATTGACCTGGATTTGGCCCAGTTCAATGTGAATTGGGTCATTAATTCTTCACACACAGTGGTGTTTGAAATGAATAAATGAGATTTCAGCTTGAGTGATATCAAACCTGGATTTGTTGATAATTGAGATGAGAGAAGCTGGAGGAAGAGGCAGGCAGATGAGATCAGAAGCTCAATAAAATGAATTTTGTTTTTAAATGTGTATAACGTATGTAAATGAGGATGCTGGTAAAAAGTTTGATGTATACCTGTGGAGTTCAAGAGACAGTTCAGAATGGAGGTATAGATTTGGAAATTCTCAGACTCAGAGGCAGTATTTAATGTCAAGGAGACATCGAGGATTAAGTCTACTAGGAAAGGAAGGCCATGGCTTGATCCCAGAAATACATCAAAGTTTAAACTATCTAGAGATTGAAAGTCTGAAGACCAGGAAAAGTCTAAAAAAAACTGACCAATAAAATAGAAGAAAAAGAAAAAGCTAGTGAGAATGTTACATTGAATGGTTCAAAGAAGGAGTGACCAACTGTATCAAATCCTACTGAGAAATTAAATTATATTAGAGCTGAGAATCGACTTTGGATTTGCTTAGTTTAGTTTATTGATAGAAATGATCAGATCAATTTCATCAAGTAGGGATGGAACCCAAATGGAATGTGGGTTTCAAAGAGACTGAGGAGAGTAGTTGAAGACAATGACTGTGAACACTTTTAAGCTATTTCTCTGAAGAAAAACCCACCAAACATTATTAGATAAATATAGAAGTGATGTCAAAAAGTGTTGTATTTTGTTTTTAAGATGAGATTAAAAAAATAGTAACAAACCTGTTTAGATGCTAATAGCAATGAACCAGCAGGAAATACATCATTAACATGAAGTACTAGGGTATAGGCAGGTTGCAAGAAATGCCATCCACACAGTGGGGATGCATAGAGAATGTTTAAATCCAGAGAAGGGCAATGGGATTTCAGAATGGGAACCCAATGTGAGCAAAAGTAAAGAAGCAAACACAGAATTCACCCACACTTGGATGTCACTTGAAGGTAATAACATCCTCATTTTATATATTTTATATATGAATTCTTAAGAACTTAACTGAGCTTTAAGCAGATACTTTAAGTGATATAATATATTTTAAGACATAAATTGGAAAAAAATCAGAAAGAAATTAAGAAAAGTAAAAGTAGCCTGAAGTTACATTGTCTCATCAAGTATCCTTGGGAGTTCCCATGCTTTCCAGGGTCTTCTATTTGCTCTTTCACCATTGTCTGTGTAAAAACTGGGTTATATTTATTCAAGAAATTCAGTCACAATTTTCTACATGTTATGTGTTAATGATTTCATAACACATGAAATATTTCATGTGGATATTTCAAATTTAACTACACCATTCATCTCTTTCCTTTAGGACTTCAGACTCATGTGGAGATAATCAAATTTCTCACATTTCTCTACATGGAAATGAAATAACAGACTATTATCCTGTTATCTGCATTCTATGCAAAGAAGAACTATTTCATTGACTTATAAAACAATGTAAAATTGATTGACAGAGAAAAAACAAAAAATCCAGATTTGCAATATAGTCATGTGTTGCTTTCCAACAGAACTGTGTCCTGAGAAATGTCTTAATGTTGTGCAAACAGCATAGAGTACTTACAAAAACCTAGATGGTGTAGCCTTTTACACACCTGAGCTATGGGGTAAACCCTGTTTCTCCTGAGTTGGAAACCCATACAGCCTGTTATTGAACTGAATAGATGAGTGTGTAGCAATAGCAAGGACACATATATCTAAACATAAAAAATGATGCAGTTAAAAAAAAAAATTAGGAATTTTTCAGTTCCATGATACTCCTACAGAACCACTGCCACATATGTTGTTCATTGTTGACCAAAACATTTTGTGGTACATACATGTTTTCCTTGACAAGTTAGAAGATCTGATAACCCTAATAATCCTGGCAAGAATTGACGAAACTGAGTAGTGTCTACACAATTTAGATGTGTGCATTGGTCTAGAATTTCACATTACCAACCATTCTCACTAGCACCACTAATCAATGGGAAACCTGGGACGTGAAAACAGATTTGAATATGCAGGTTTGCTGTGATTGTACGGAGACTATTCTACTAGAAGGGAAAGAGTGAAAGTGACACTTCACTTGGGTCATCAGCATCAATATGATTTTGTTTTGGCACAGTGAGCGAGGCAGGGAGAAGGGGAAAAAAGAAGAAGCAATCAACAGTTTTGTTCCATTTTTCAACAATCAATACCTAGGAAATCATGCTATGTTTGAATATGTGTGAATACACATAAACACACACACACAATTTTATTTGCTACTTCTTTGTTCTATATTTATCATATTTTTCTCTTTTGACAATTGCTCATGCTTTCTGGAAGTGCTTGTAAATGTTTTTCTGTAGCTAAGACAGAATCTCCTCAAAAAGACATTTCCTCCTTGAAAAAAGAATTGTTGTATGATTTAACTTACATTTATTAGTTAAATGATCAGAACAAGTGTCCTATTCTTGCTACAAAAGTGAAAAATAAAAATTATCATTTAAATTATTATTTTGGGCATGCAGAAGAATAATCTCACAAAGGTATCCAAGTCGTAATGCCACTGATTCCATAAGTTCATTACCTAAAGCAGAAAAGGTGAATTAAAGTTGCAGATTAAATTCAAGCTGCTAATCAGTTGGCTTTTCAATGGAGTGGTTATTGTGGTTTATCCAAGTGTGTCCGACATAATCATACCAGCCCTTAAAAGTGGAAAAGGGGGCAAATGGTTTGGGCAGAGAGATGTCAGTGTGAGAGATACATGATAGGGCTGTGTGATTGATTTTCAGACATGCAGGATATGTGGGCACCAGAAAAGGGCCTCCAAGAGTTGAATGTCCCCCAGCTAACAGCCATCAAGTAAGTAGCCACTCCATTTCTAAAACACAAAGAATAATTTCTGTGGACACTCAAGTGAACAAGGCTGTGGACTCTCCCCTGGAGATAACAGGAAGAGGGAGGGAGAGCTTGGTGGACACCTTCATCTCAGCTTGGTGACATGCATACCAACTGTTTTTTAAGATAATCGATTTGTTTTAAGCCATGAAGTTTGTCACAACTTATTACAGAAGTAACAGAACACTAACATATCACTCCTTCATTTTTTATTTGACTTCTCACACTAATGAAAATTATACCTTAGAACAATTATCACATTCATTTTATGTGATCCTTGTGGTGATGCAGTGCTTTTAGAATGCAAAACTCCAACATCTGTTTGTATTCAAAACACTTACATTTCTATAATGACTCCAGATGTTTCTACTTACTTTCTTTAAATATGGGCTTGTTGTCATTAATATCCGAAAGTTTAATCAGTACGCTGGTTGTCCCAGACAGTGCTCCAGGCTGACCAATCATGTCTTTGGCTTGAATAATTACCCAGTACTCATCTTGCAATTCTCTATCAGTTTTGGAAGATATTCTTATGACTCCTTAAAAAATGCAAAAGAATTCCAATTATTATTTTATTATTCATCATGTTTCCAGAAAATCACTTAAACATTCCCCCTTACAGTTCTTCTCATTCTCTCTGCTGAGTCACTAAGCTGAGTGGTCTACATTATTTAGATATGTGCATTTGATATGAGCATGCACATTCCCAGCCACTCTGCCTAACATTCATTATCTGCTGCTTCTGTCTGACTCTACCTAAAGACCGGTAATAATAATGCATTTAACACCAACTCTGATTCCAGTCTAGAGTAGTCAATACTAAGAACATTGGTAAACCATTAATAAAATACTATGTGAACTGGCACCATGTTGATTTAGGAGCTTACTCTTTGCCTTGCTATGAAACCCTGTATTATTTTCCCCATTATCTGCAATATCTTTCCATTCTCTCTTCTCCTTGGTCATAGGCTCATCTCAGTCTTCTGGTTTCAGATACTCTACTTTGACCAAACAGTATAAAAAGTTTTCCTTTCTTTCTTTCTCCTATTGTATCCTTTGTTTTACTTTAGGATTAATCACCAGTTAAACGTACATATTTACTAATAACCACATTCAATGTCTGTCTGTAAGTGCCAAGAGAGAAAAGTCTATGTTCAAGTTTCCTTTTTGTTATTTATTTTAATTTTAATTATAATTTTTATTTATTTTTTTGGTACTGGAAATTGAACTGAGGGTACTCAGCCACTGAGTCACAACTCCAGCCCCATTTTGTATTTTATTTAGAGACAGGGTCTCACTGAATTGCTCAGGGTATCACCATTGCTGAGGTTGGTTTTGAACTTGTGATCCTCCTGCCTTAGCCTCCCAAGTCAGTGGGATTATAGTCATGTGCCACTGTGCCCAGCTTGTTATTGTTATTTTAAATGTTGGAATATCAAACCTCTAAAAATCCTGTATGCTGTGTACCACTTTGTACCTAGTCAGTCATTAGCAGTCAGGATTGTGTGAAGGAATTAAAACTTAATGTTTTAAGGCATATACTGCCTATAATAAAATAATGTCTCTCCCGGGCATCCTGAATAATAAAATATATGTACCCTCTATGGGAGAAATAAGAACATAGCCATGCAAGTCATATTCATTCAAATTCAATTCTCTCAAGAACTTTGAGAACGCCTGAGATATTTAATATTTGCTAAATGAATGAAGAAATTAGAAATAAATAAGGATTAAAAAGAATTTTTAAATCTTTAATCTTTCATGTAATCAAGCTAGAGATAATATTTACCTCTTGATAACAACCACATAATTTTATGTCTTTTTGTACTTGGCACATATTTTAGCAATGAGTTATGTACTTCTATTTTTATCTGCATTGATTATAAGCTCCTTGAGAGAAGACTCATGCAGATGTCTTTTTTCTTGTTTAATTTTTGCTTTTTAAAGATGGCATTTTGCTATGTTGCCCAGACTGGGTTTGAGCTTTTGATTCTCCCACCTTAGCCTCCCAAGTGGCTGGGATTTATGTGTCACTGCATCCAACTCTACACCATATTAACTTTGTTTTGAATACAAGATTTAATATTTGTTAAATGATTTAGTGTTATGTAACACTTATGCATTCATTAGGTATGTTTAAAAAGAAAAACTAGTATGTGCTATGTAGATTTTATAAGGCATTCAAGCAAAGAGAGAATAAGAATCAAATGTAGTATTCATCTGAATAAAATACATAAAATCAGAATTTTTAAGTCAACATGTCGTACCAATTCATGCAGTCTTATACTCTTACTTAATCTGGGTCATTTGGATTGCTATGCAAAGGTGTCCCACTGTATTTTCCTGATGACTAATGAGGCTGAGAATTTTTAATATGCTTACAATCCTTCTCCACATCATATTTGTCAATTGCTTGTAAAAGTTTCTCCCCATATTTTTCAATTGGTTTGTCTATTCTTTTCCTACTTGAATTAGAAGAATCCTTATATATGTTTTAGACCACATATGTAGATCATTTGTGATATGAATATGGAAAATTCAATCTTCTAATTTTAGAAAAACAACTTAAAGACAAAGTGTAAGTAAGTGTTTAGGAATTATATCCCATTTATTTTTGAAGCATCCAGTCTACTATAAAACATGTTTTTAAGCAGATGATTCTTACTGATATTTGTCTGTTTTAGAATCATGTTGAATTGCATTTTTTTCCCCACAAATACCTGTTGTCGGTTCAACAGAAAAATATGCTTGGCCTTGTAGTAAGCTGTACAGGAGACGTGCATTATTGCCACTTGTAGGATCATCGGCATCACTTGCTGTCACCTGGATGACGAATGTTCCTGAAGGAAGAACATATTGACAGGAACTTAAGACTTCAGTCTTATTAAATATGAGTTCAATTCTGCAAAACACTTTTCATTAGCAAGAAAAATCATGCTATAAAACAATCCTAGTTTACCTCCTTTTTCTGAATTACTGAAGTAATATTATTTTAGGCAAGAGAATATAACACATACAATCTAGTCCTGATTCTTATATGCATTATAGAACTTAAGATGTAGATTTATAACATTACAAGTATTAAGCAGTTTGTTAAAATGTATGATTCATAATCTCTCCAAGATTTGTTAGTGTAAAAGTAAAAAAGAAATTAAAAATGCTTTTCATCAAAAATTTTAATGTGGCCTGAACTTCAAATTGCAGAATGTTGAAAAATATTTGTAAAGATTATTGAAATGAGCTTGAAAGAATATCCAGTGGAGTCTAATAATAATGATTAGGCCTGTTTAAATCCTTTCCTCTATATCTACTTGCATCAAGGAATACCAAAAAAGCAAAACAAAATCTATTTGATATTGATAAGGTAAGTCTCCTTACTAATATTCAGTAATAGTCAATAGACTGTGTGAAATAATTATTTGTACACTTAATATAAATGCTCAAACTGCAAAAATATTCGCAAAAACTATTGAGCTTTGAAAGTATATCTACAAAAATGAAAATGAGTATTACCAATGTTGTTGAATGTTGAAACATAATATACATTTTCAAAAAAATGATCACACCGTGGCACAAAATCCAGTAGCCCCTCTGATTTTCTTTACAACTGACATAATGAATTTCCCCATCAGTAGCCCTGTACTATGGCATGTGCCTGTAATCCCAGCCACTAGGGAGGCTAAGTTATGAGGATCACAAGTTCAAGATAAGCCTCAGTCAGTTAGTGAGACACTAAGTAATTTAGTGAAACCCTATCTCAAAATGAAAAAAAAAAAAAATTAAAAAGGGCTGGGTATGTGGTCAGTGGGAAAACATTCCTGGGTTCAATTTCCAGTACCAAAAAGAAAAGAAAACAAAACAAAACCTTTTATTTTCCATCACAATCTAATTGTATAAACTGGGACACTCTAATAGGAATTACTTCTGTACTTCATTAATTGCTGACACTTTCAATGAAGGCGGGCCTTAAAAATATGCATTTGTCACTATACTTACCAGTGCTTTTTATGTTGGTTATTAACATTTATTTTAATGTCATATAGTATATTTTACCAAAGAATCCCTTCTTATCAACATATTTTAATTAGGCAATGTTTTCACCAGATCGAAAAAAGTTAAACTAATAAAATACATGAAAAGAAAACTTTACCTAACCCTTCTAAATACTTAATCATCCCAAACACACAACATGTAGACACTTGTTAATTTCATATGTTTAAAACATATCTATACAATGATTATGATGAATTATTCAAATATAGTGGTTCAGAGGGAGCAATACAATGGTTCAGAGGGAGTATTTATCAAATCAGTCAGAATTATTCTTTTATTTACCCTTCTGTGTACACATTCATTCGCTTCCAATTCCCTCATTATCATTGTGTCTCTTTATCATTTCTTCCTATGGCGGTTTCCATCCCTATTGTACAATCCTGTACTACCAGTCTTTAGCTTCACGAAGCTCCATCAAAATCATAATGTCCTTAGTTGTTGCTAAGGATGCTCTTGTTAATCTAAGTCTTTAGAGTTCTGACCCTAGGATTTTGCAAATGAGAACTGGGAAGAACAGGAAACATTTTGACTCTCACAGATGAGTCACATTTGGCTTATAGAAATATAAGTTCAGGTGTTAGATCCTGTTTCCCAGTCCAGTGATTTAACAGCACATTTTAAGTTGTAAGATTTTCTTCTAAATGAAACTTACCTCCTGAATATTTCAATATATCATTCCCTTGCTCTCTACTAAATGGAAAACCTAGTGCACCCTATTCAGAAAGAGAGAGAGAGAGAGAGAGAGAGAGAGAGAGAGAGAGAGAGAGAGAGAGAAGGAATAAAAAAAGAGGATCTCATGAAATTAGAAGGGAGAGAAATGAGTTGGGGAAGGAGATTGAGAGGGAGGAAGGATGGGAGAGCATAGAGAAGTAATGGGGACTTAAATCTACCAAATTATGCTATATACATTATGAATATACCACAATGAATCCCACCTAAACATGTAGTTATAAGACACTTATTAAAAATAAGAATAACAATGATAATAATGCTAGAAGAGATTTTAGTCAAGTAGAAAGAGCTTATCAGGCTGATGGGAGGGAGGGAAGAAAAAAATACTGGGGAATGAGAAGCATGTAGGAATAGAGCATAATGAATTTCACAACTATGCATAATTATAATGCACCAACAGAAAAAGAACATCAATAATAAATAAACATCAAAACCATTCAGAAATATAAAATCACTTGATAAGATTTTATATATTCTCATTTTCCATATAGTTAGGAATCAGTTGTTCAGTCCACACAAGAATAATATGATCTCTATGAGACTAACAACATATCTTTCCATGTAAATTGTGGACGGTCTCATAATCCCTTCTTTCTCATATTACCAGTTGCATGCACATTAACAGCTACCTAGTGAATGAGCCAAACAAATGATTTATTTCTACACTAATTTCTATAAGAATGCATGCCATCCTCCCTTCCTTCGTCAGCAATGTCAGAGATGCTTCAGATTTGAGTCTTAATGAAAACTCTGCAATGTACTTTTCAATTACCTCCAGGTTTCTAGACTTCCATAACTACTTCTTTTATGTCAGGATCATTGCTTCCTGCTAGACTTACTCCCAGTAGGTTTATAAGGAATGTGGCTCCCATGTTCTGGTCATCTGTTTCCTACCAACATCCCAATCATTGCCATGAATTGTATTTTTTCTGTAAAATATTGCAGGAATGATTCTACAGAAGAACCATTGCTTTTACATGCCCATGTCTGCCTACTTTTGAAATTGTTTTAAAAATACTATTTCTATACAAAAATGCATTGTGAATTTTTAAATTCAAATGACAACTAAATATTTTATGTTGTAAGATAGTTATAAGATCTTCATAAGAATGGGATATTTTTCAATGGCAATACATATTAGTATGTTTTGTGTATGTGCATTTATATTCTATGTTAATGTGCCCTATCAATGTGTGTTTATATCACATAGTTTGTTTTTCATATACATTATAGAATCTATGTAAATTCCTAAAAATTAATCTAGATAACTGTTGAAAGGGACCCTAATTAGGATTCTAAAAATTTGCATCTATTATTCCACACAAAGGAAGTGATAATTCAATAGAAAAATATAGTTTTAGTGATATATGACCATTAAAACACATGGTTGTTTTACCAGTAGAAAGGCAACCAGTATAAATTGTAGCATTAATAAAATAAAAAAGAAAAATATTACATATACATATAAAGTCCATCTTAAAAAACATGACTTTTATTTGTAATAAAACCCTTATAAAATCAGAAATAAAAGTCTAAATTTGAACATGGACATCTTTTTAAACTTGGACTGCAGTTGTATTTAATTTGGAAGTGCTAGAGCATTGCTTCTGAAATAATTTTAAAATACAATACCTCCTATCCCAGCTACTTTTTAATATTTTATTGAATTGCAATGTTAATACTAAGTATTTATAAAGAAAAAAGAGATGACAGATAGATATGGGAAAAGAATATGTAAAACTATAATAATTATAATGATGTTTAAAGGCAAAAATATTTTGTTAGAAAATTAAGCATAAGTTATATATATATATATAATAGTTTACAGAAAAATATTAATACATTTAGATGGGTATGGGGATAAAGAACCCAGAATGGATAAACGTACATTAAATAGCTTCATCCTTATTTCATCTTTAACTACTACTGTTCTGATTTAGGACATCGTTTTCTGATTGTATTTGCATAGATGATGGCAACTCTCAAAAGTTGAAATTGGCCACGTCCTTGATTCTCATTAGGGTGGAAAATCCTTTACTTGGTTACTAAGGAGTCCAAAGGTTAATGTGCATTTCTCTGTGAAGTCAGTATTGTTTGGTCAGAGATCCCTGAGCTTTTTGGAAATGCAAAGAGCTAAAATGACTGGACTCTTGCTCAGAATCACACTGCAATAACAGTAACTTATCAATTGTCTTACTTGTTCCAATAAATAAACATAAAATAAAATTGTTAGAATAATTTTGTGTTCTATTTTACAATGATTACTAGCATCAGTTGTCTATATTACTCTTTAGAGAGACTTTTTCATAAATGAAGTTGAAAATAGTGGTTTTGTCTTTGTAGCTAGCTTCTGAATCTTTACAACTGTTGCAAAAAATCCTCCTGAATATAAGTTTAGCTTGATATCTGACTATGCCCATTTTATCAATCACATCATTTGTGGAAACTTAATGCTATGTAGGTGATATAGGATGTCACCCTGCACTAAGCGCTTTAATAAAAAGGCATGGTTTAGAAGACTTTTGGAAATTGCCTTTGTTGATAATTAGTTCTGACACAGGTAGAAAATTTGAAAAACAGTATACCCATACCAATACTTATTATGTATATAAAGTTGCACTGAAATTACATTTTTTGGCAACATTAATAAGTATTAACCTGTGTAAAGCTACATAAAATTTTTGAAAATCAAAAACATTTGTGACACCATCAATAACAGAATTTCTCAGCACATCAGACTTATTCTGCCATCGCTGAGGAAAACCTTGTGTAAGGAAAGTGTAGATCTGTCAATGTTGATTATGTGCATTTTATTATCAAGGAGTTTTGACCAAGACTGAACAAGTCTCACACAAACATTTACTTTCATTACAATAAAGCTTTATCGAATGGTGTTCTCATATATTGCATAGAATGCTTTAATCTATGTTAATTATGGGAGAATCCAAACACAAAAGCATCAAGGAGAGAGAATATTTATATGAGAATAATTTGATAGCATGTAGGTAATAAGGAAGTGAGCAACCTGTGGTAAAGACATTTCATAATTAAAGCTTGCATTCATTACAGAATACTAAAGTAAACGCATGTGCTATAGTTTATTTTAGTGCTTGTGGAATTCAAACTATACTTTCAAAATAACTCATTTATTTTGGTACATAATATAGTCTTGATTTTAAATTTGGTGTTATAAAGGTTAACAGACTTTTCTTAGAATGAAAATATAAATTGCCTAATAGGAAAGCTGTTTTAGTTTGCAGATTTCGGACAAGTGCACTTTGATTAACCTCAAATAAATTTTTTGAGATGTTGATTTGTATAAAGCAGCACAGATTAAAGGGTGAATTTTACCTGCACTCAAAATCGGTGATTTTGGTAACCATAAAAGAGATAGAAGGTTAATTAGAGAATTTAGTGGTCAAATTCAGGATGAAAATAATAGTTTCATTAGTTCCCCTGTTACCACCTTTCAACTGAGATCTGATTTTATTAGAGTGGAGACTATTACTTATTCACAAGTCCTGACTGGCCTCTCCTCACTACATTTATATTTGAGAAGCAATTACTTTACAACCTAGAACCTCCAAATTAAACTCTGAAAACAGATGTTGTTTTCCCACTTGTCACCTTAACTGTGCAAAGTATTCCTCAATTATTTCTGTTTTTCTGACCACAACCACCTGGAAAATAGGTCATTGTTATTATTTTTGTGTTTTATTTTGACACCTCAACTTTTAATAATATGAGATGGTATAATTTAAGTCAAACAAATTAGACTATATAAAAAATAAAATAATACCTTCAGAAAGAGTAGAAAGAACAATTTATCACAGTCTAATTCATTTTCAACTCATGTGTCCAAAGGCATAAGGTTCTTAGAATCAGTTTTCAAAATGTGATAAATTTCAAGAAATATAATATTAATTTTTTCTGAGAAATCATTGAAATTGAACTTATATGCATTTTATATTAAATTGAATTTAAATGTATTATGTCACTGATTATGATATACTTGTGCCATATTGATAAAATCATTAAAGTAAGTTTTCTATTTGCTATTCCAAAAAAACAAAATAAGTTAATTTAAATTCAGTATAACCTACTTGATTCACATTTCAAATCTTAAATGTTATTAAAGTCTTTCTTATAAGGAAAAATAGAGTTCTCATAAGACATTTCACTTTCAAAAACATCTTGACTTTGATAAAATGTAAAATGCCCATCATAAAGATCAGAAATCCTGAACCCTTGCTAATGTTGAAACTGATGTGCTATGAAAAATTGGATGGACAATATTTATTTGATAACACTTCAAAACATGGGGATAAGAACACTTACTAGTAATTTATTCTTACTATCTATAGGCAGGGAAAAATATATAAAACCAAACTTTAAAATAGTCAGGTTTTAAATCTTCTTTTGTGTATACATACATATGTGATAAATAGTGTCAACCCTAATTAGCATTTGAGGCATGTAAAGTACAAATATTTATTTATGATTGTAGTTTTTCACACAATGCCCTAACTTATTGAAGCATGATTCACTTTTAACAGGATTTTGTACTGATCTGCAGAAAATAAATCACCTGAGTCGCATTTTAAAATCCTCAAGGCAAGACTTCAGTGTTTAAAACAAATACTTTGAGATAGGACTTTGGTTTGGTATTAGCAGAACTTGTCAAAGGAAGTTCAATTGCTTATTAAACAGCATTCAAAATCTATTTTTAAATGCCCTATCCCTTTATGGCATGCTAATGTTTTAGGTAAAATCTAAGGATGACCTGTTTGTTAGACTGTTATTCAGGTACCATTGAAAAGGTGTAAAAAGGAATATGCAGTTTCTGCACATAAAAATTACAGAAAAATGAGTCAGTATTTAGCAATTTACCTGCAGCTTTTGGTTCATTGTGTGCCTCAATCCAGTTAGCAGAGTCGTCCTGCATTGCATTGCCACCAGTATCAGCTACCAAGCAGTCACTTATACAGCATTTTCAACCATAAATGTATCCATTCATTCATTTATTTGATCATGCCAAACATGAGGCTTCCCATGTGTCCTGCTATTACATTTTCGTGTGGAAGAGAATGACTTTGCCAACCAGAGTGACAGGTGGGATCACATAATGTTTTAACTCCATTCCACTTGAGAGTTCAAGTTTGAAAACAAGTGCATTTCAAATGTAAACACAGTCAAACCCCAACATTATAAGCAAAGAAATGTATGCTTAATAATCAAAGCTTCGTATGGTACTTGTAAATATGTATGAATATTGCCAATCAAAAATAATTTTTATAGAGAAAAAAAGAGAGGGTAAAATAATAATTTGCAATGTTTTTGGTTTTCTCTTCTCATGACACATACAAATGTAGTTTTCTTTCAGTAATCCAAACCAAATCCTAAGTTCAAAGTGCACACCCAAATCTAATAATTAGTAGTTGACTCCAACGCAAAACAATATATTAAATAAAAAACAATACAAATTTTCACTGGCTAGTTCTGAAAGGATGAAATAGTTGCAAACTGAACTTGGAAACAAAGGCAACATGGAATTTGGCAGCAATAACCCATTGGTTGGCAGTGAATACAAAAATAGGCTGATGAATTAAGGATATATTTAGGTAAAATAATTCACATTATTTATTAATTAAATATTGAGAGGAGCATGTTTAATTACATTATTTGGTTTCTTTACATCTAATCAAAGTCAACAGAAGTGCAGAAATGCTTCAGAGGGTAACCATGGGTAACAATAGGAGCGATAGGAGTATCTCCCTGTGTCCACGTAGACATCTTGATGATACACATTTTGTTGGCCTCTGCTTCCTTGAAAGGTATAAAAAGTGCTCAATGGTGTTTCTGTGACTCCTTATGAAGCTTGAAGCCTGGCTGGCACTATCACAAGATGCAATGATCTACACAGATTGCCTAGAAGATTTGTCTATGCACCTCAAACAGCAATGCACAGAGATGTATGGTAGATATTGAATAGACCAAACCAGGACGTGGGGTCTCCTGGGAGCCACAGTGAGGCTGCGTGATGCCATGCTACCCAAACATAGTGTATTCAAAATACTCCCCTTGTGAGAGCACCGCTCAACTCTGAACAACACCTGCTTTTCATAATCTCTTGTGCTTTCTCTTCTTCCTACCTTACTCTCCAGTCCCACCCATTCTAATTTGCCAGTCAACCCCGTTTTGCTTAGAAGTAGAGTCAGCCTGGATGCTTTTGAGCTCCCTAGCTGCTGCATTCTCTGCTAAAAGGATAGCTGTATAGAGGGATAAGAGGGGTGGGAGGGGTGGGGGAGAAGAAAAAAAAATAACAGAATGAATCAAAAACTATTACCCTAGGTAAATGTATGATTACACAAACGGTATGACTCTACTTCATGTACAAACAGAGAAACAAGATGTATCCCATTTGTTTACAATAAAAATGAATTAAAAAAAAAAGGATAGCAATTATGAGCTACATTATTGCCACAGGTCAATGACTCACATACTGCTGTAAGCAATCTTGATCACTCTGCTATGGAAATCTTCCTGAGACATGGAGTGACTGTCTTCTTTGTGTCACGTACTTAAAGCCCACCTTTTAAAGCACCTCCTACTTCTCCATGTAATTCATCATCATCATTCATTTATACTTAACACTTTCATAACATGCCTTGTTGTGGCGGGCAAGACCACATGCGTCCAAAGATGGTGCCGCGACTGGCAGAGAGCCAAACAGCGTGCTGAATGCGCCTTGAGAAAAACAGGAAGCATTTACCATTGACTGTATGATAATTAGTCCAGCCGCCTAGCGGTGGACAGATATATCTTACATGTGTGCTTGAGCTCGTGATCGCTTGACCTTTAATAGGATTGGATGGACATATCTGGTTACATTTGCTTATGCATGAGACTGCTTATATATTGAGGGTGTTATCCGAATAAAGCGGAAGCTGCTTCTTGAACTTCTGAAGAGTACGTGTCGTTTGTCCAACTGGTCGGTGGCAAGTGGAAGCAGCGGCAAGCGACACCTTGTCAGTAATGATATTGCGTAAAATTAGTTATTTCTTTTTTTGTTTTTGGTGGGGGAGTACTGGGGATTGAACTCAGGGGCACTTGACCACTGAGCCACATCCCCAGCCTTATTTTGCATTTTATTTAGAGACAGGGTCTCATTGAGTTGCTTAGTACCTCACTGTAACAGAGGCTGGCTTTGAACTTGTGATCCTCCTGCCTCAGCCTCCAGAGGGTCTGGGGTTACAGATGTGCCCCACAATGCCTGTCTAAATATTTCTTTCTGTTTTTGTGTAATTAAAATATAGTCCTTGCTGGAAATTAACTTCTATATTTTCTTTACAATTCTATTCTCAGTTTTACAGAAAAGTTCCTAGTACATGAGTCCATAAGATATGCTTGATGAGGAAGAAGGAGGAAGTAGAAGAAGGAAGAGGAGGAGAAAGGAATGAGGAGGGAGGCAGAGGCAAGCAGGAGCAGAGAGAAAAGAGAGGCAAAGAACTATCCCTTTGCTTAGCAAACAAAATTGAAGGATCTTAAAGAGTTTTCATTATCTAATAATAATTTGTTTTGATACACATTTCACAGCTTGCTTTGTTACCCATTAGTTAAGACCTGTATGCTAAATGATGTAGAAAGACATCTTAAAATTTCTAGCCAGAATACTAAAATATAAGAAATCAAGAAACTATATGAAGGAATATATTTTTAGCATCATTGAATAATGAATCACATATTTAGGTAAAGCAGTTTTAAAACATGTTAGCATAATTTAAAAGGATCATTATGGAATCATATTTGTCACAGTTAAGTAAATTTTTGAATTAAATTGTACTATATTTTGTGCTTTTAAAATATGTACACTGAATGAAAGCAAAATCTTTGCATAACCATAACTTTTTCCCTACTAGAAAAACACTTCCAGATTTCAAGGCAACAAATTCCTATTTCTTCTGGAAATCACTTGTCCTATTAAAATCATTAATATGTCATATTTAAAGCATTGGACTTTAAAAGAAACTTGAAATCAAACAGTTGCACAGGGGTATTCAACCTCTTTGCTTCAGTTTCAGCCTTTACATTCCTTGGTTTTGATGTCAATAGTAGCTCTCCTTTAACAAATTGACCTTCTTTATTCTGTATGCATATCCTACAGAATTTTATGAATTACTCAAATAAACGTTTCCACTTTTTTATTGCTTTCAGGAATGAGACAAATTTAATAACACAGGTAATCTACTAATGCACAGTACTATTTTCTTTTTTTTACAAATTTTACCACTGTCTAGTTTTTTAATATTTCACTTAAACAGGTTCTAGAAGGAAGTATTAGTGCAATAGTTAGATAATCCACTTCCAAAGCATATGCTCAAAAATTTTAAATCTGTTGTCATTGTTAAAATATCTTTGATGTAAATTAATATGCAATACCTTCTGGAGACATCTCTGGGACAATGGCCTCATAAGGTTCATCTAGGAATTTTGGTTCATTGTCATTGATATCCGAAACTCTGATGACAAACTCAGACTCAGGTTCCACAGCCCTTCCAGTGCTGGTGTCTATTACCTGGGCTCTCAGAGTGTAGAGGGACCGTTCCTCTCTATCGAGCTTCTGTATGGCATAAATGTCACCTGTTCTGTTATCGATGGTGAAAAGACTGCCAGCTCCATCTCCCCAAAGCTTGTACTGGAAAGAGTTGTTTCCATTGTCTAAGTCAGACCTTAGCTGCAAGTGAAAGGAGGTACAGCTGAGTTTCCAGGCATGCCAAAAATGACAAATCCGTTTCATGAGCTTATTTGCGTGTGTGCTAACCATTCCTCAAGTTCACAATCTGATTTAATTCCTATATTATTTTAATGCATATATTAATATCAAAATTAAGATTTGCCATCAGAAAGAGGAGTTAAATTTTGTAATATAAAGAATCATAGGAATTTGATTCTTCTACATAGATAATTCTAATGAGAACATATAACTGAAAAAAAGTCTCTTTCATAAATTATGCACAATGTATTTGGTCCATGTTTGGTCTGTCACTAAAATCAAACCCCCAAATATTTATATTTGGTTGAAAACTAGAGAAAATTAGGTTAATAATTTTGTAGATATAATTTCAAGAGTGGTATTATGTGTTTACTGAAAATACAGAGAAAACATGGGAATATTTAGGAGAAAATTAAGGAGTATAATGAAAAGGTAATCTCAGCAATCCACAATGTATTTATTACAGACCATAAAATCTACATTTTGATTTATGTCTACTATCACAATTAATAATAACATTACAAGTTACATAATTTTGATGTATTCAATCTTTTTTATGAAAAGTTCCAGAGTCTCAGATTTCTGTGAAGGTTTATGATTTGGACCAGGTGTGTGGATTACAAGATCCCACCCAGATGACATTTGTATAACATGCTTTAAAATCTTTAATTTTGAGCTAGAAAATGCACACTCTTTCTAACACAATTTTTTTTGGTTCTCAAATGTACATTTTTATTCCTGTGCTCATACTTTTTTCATTTTGTAAAAAATGTGTTCATTCATAGTTTTGATGAATTATTTAAATTTTAAAATTTATACATCAAAATATGTCAAATTGATATAGTTAAATTGGCTATGTGGTTTATCATAATTAAATTATTTTACATAAATAAATCCCCTTTTGTATGTAATGGTGCCTTTGTTATTATGAATGTATGTTTTCTTGATTCACCATTCATGAATATAGTCATCTTCAAAGGAAGATCTCCTATGAAAATACAAAGATAACCATGAAATACCATCCTAAACCAATTCATAATTAGTCTGATGGCTTCAGTTACAAATTATTATTTCTCCTTAACTCAAAATTTTTCTATGCACTTGTGAATAAAATCTAAATATAATCAAAACAACAATAATATATCATTATATGTAACAATAATATATCATTATTGTTATTTTAATATTGTATTATTATTGCTGCATACCTGGAGAAACAGATTTGGGAAAATTATTTCCAACTTGACGTTCTGGTTATAGCTTTAGTTTGATAGTCCTTAATCATTTATTAAGAGAAGAGATTTTCTATGTCATGATATTATTAAATTCAGAATAAGAAAGATATTTTCCAATGAATGTGTCAAATGAGAAGGTAATAGGCCATTTTTTAAAATGACATCACTTCAATGTAGTTGAGAACTTATTCAATGTTAAAATGAAGGTAAATTAAATTTAGTAAGGAATAGGAGTATGCCAGGTTTATTTAAAGTATAAATTTCAAAGACCAAAAATCTTGATATTTTAAAGACACAGATTTAAGGGGTTAAAACTCCAAAACTGTTTACTTGAACATTTGCCTCTAAATGCTACAAAACGTATGTGTTAAACTCTGGAGAGTTTGATCTCCAGACTGTACTGCATATTGTGAAATTGTAAAATTTTACTACAATTTTATTTTAAAATATTTTCTCAATTAAGTAGCTGTTAAATATTTGACAAAGTAATATCACTTTAAATTTTTACTTAACTCTTTCCCAATTTTTATATTTTAAATAAATATATCAAAAGAGAGTTATGTGAGACACATCTGCTTTTGTGTCTTACCAGCTCTTTAGTTGCAAGCATGTAAACCTCGATAACTACACTTATCTTCCAAAGCCGTTCTCTCTGTGTAATACGAGGCATGAGGTTGTCTAGAGGGAAAACATCTCTTAGAGTATTTTCATGGGTGTTATTAATAGAAAGAAAAGAACAGGCAAAACCAACCATTCTGGGAGATGAGGGAACAAGAGGTCTGTGTAGGGGGCAGAAAAATACTAGGTAATGTGAACAGCCAAGGAGGTAGTTTTTGTTCCAGTCACATTGGAACAATTTCTGGTAGCATCTTATTTATAAAAAGTCATTGAATGAGATTTGCCTGTGAAGGGAGAATATAAGGCATCTTGGAGACCACTGCAAATGGGGTAGGTAGACTCAGTTAACTAGCAGCCACTTAAGGAGGACCCCATTTGTGCCCCAGGGATGTGATTTCCCTGCAGACATCTCAGAGAATGAAAAGAGTAAGGAAGAATATGTGTAGCAGGCAGACAAACACACAGACACACCCAAATATTCTAAAGTCCCCTTGCCTAAGATCCTAATCTCAGTCTCGGGTTGAATGTGCTCCTTACATGTGGTGGATAGAGTAGAGGAGATCCAGATACCACACTAATGCTGTAGCTCTCCTGAATGGACTAGAAGACACTTAATGAATTTTGAGTGCTTCACCCTTTGGGCCCAATTAAATTTTAGTGCCAGTTAATTAGCAGTTAAACTTATTTCAGTTCATTCATCTAGAGAAAGAACCTTATGGAAAAGGACATGATATTGTAATTATCTGTGTTTAAAGAAAACCAAATAATAATCAAAACCAAAAACATAAATTGGAGATGTTCTGTCTCATTAAGGAAATTTCCTTAAAATATATTCTTCAAGAAAGTGAATATAACTATTCTTTGTACTTCAACTTCACTAAGCAAAAGAAGCGTGTGGGCTCCTGAAGTTCCTTGGCTGCAAAAGGGTATAGTATTAAACTGCTTCAGTAAAAATGAATGAGGGAAAAATCAACAGCTATTTAGCATAGCAGGAAAATTTGGCAAAAAACCATTGGTAGATGGTATTTGTCTCATTGAAGCTGCTTTGATTCATTACCCAAAATAGCACCACTGAATTTCCAGATATTGATAAATGAAGGCACCACTTTCATACAGGAGACTAGAATGAAATTTGAAACCCAGAACTCAAGTTTTTAGTCCTGTTGAGGTGCTTGCAAATCCTAAATAATTAATTATGCTCATGTTTGAGACTGTCTAATGGTTCCACTGTAAAAATGCCAAACTTGGCAAACACCTAAACCACGTACTGAAAGACTTTCAGAAAATAAGTACCCGTCCAATGTGAAGGCTAGCATTCACTTCCTCTGGTACAAAAAATTGGTTCCACACCCAGCCTCGCTTCACTCTCCAATGAGATCCCACTGGCTGCTTAATCATCTCTGTGCTAGAGTCTCCTGCTGCTTCAAGGTCAGTCCAAAGGAGGGGAAATCCCAGCAAGCAAGGTAGCAGCCAGCAAAGGTGCATTCTGATGTCTCCTTGGATTCCAGCTGTCACTCTTTTGTGTTGCCCACAAAAATCCTGTGCTTCTTTATCGTCTTTTTCACTCTTAAATATCTTTTCTATCCCTAAAGCATAAGAAAAAAAAAAAAAAAGTTGACATTTAATAAATAAACTTTTCTGACATAATTACTAAAGACAGGTTACAGCTTTTGTATCTGAGAAAAATGGAATAAAATATATACATTTGATTTACCTTTTAATTAAGCTACTGAATTATATTTTGTAGCCCAACAATAATCCGATGGGAATAATTATAAATTAGTGCTAAAGGACCACTTTTTTTAAACTGCAATCACAAATCTGCCAGAAGGTTGAAAAGTTACTCTAAGCTATCTCCTTGACTGACAGTTGACATTGAGAAAGATTTTTAAAATATTATTTAATTTACTGACTTCCTCCTAGACATTTTAGGAAAATTCAAATTATTCCTTTAAAGCAACCATCAAGCCAAGAGTAAAAACCAAGTCTATATCAAACCTCTTTTCATGCAACAAAAATAAGATTTATTTTATAATCTCTAAAATTATGATGTTTTCATTAGTTAAATAGACAAAATAATAATTCAGCTTAAAACCTGGGAGATGTAATAAGTTTAATTATTAAACACTCTAACTAGAAAGCTTGTGCAAGATACTCCCCTTGTATATTTTTTAAAATTTTGCAAAATTATTTCTCATCTTAACAAAAAAAAAGACATTTTTAGAATTCAGTACAAACTATGATGCCGGAGTAAAATGACTCAAGGTTTAGAATATGCATAATGGCCATGATAAGTATGCTCTAGTACTGAAATAGTAAAATTAAACACTCAGCCTACTGAATTTTGCATTCAAAACCACCCATTTAATGGAAGCTAATTTACAAACGGTCTCTTTCACAATTGGTAATACTCATCCTTAAATGTAATCACATAACTTCATATTTCTCTCATATACTTAGTTTTCCATAAAACTATATGGGATTTCTTTGTTAGCCACCATGAAGGAAAATTTGGTGGGATGCGAAGTAGCATTTACTTCCATGAACTCATCAGGGAAACCATTCATCCAGGCTTACAAGTGTTTCTGCATGATCTTGTTTTGAATATTCTGCATGTGTTTTGGAATGACTCTTGTGAGAGTTTGGGGGTCTTTGACTTTTGTTAGGAAAGGTTGTTAAAAAACACCTAATTCAACTCTGGTGTATATACACAATGGAATACTATTCAGCCATAAAGAAGAATAATATTATGGCATTTGCAAATAAATGGATGGAATTGGAGAATATCATGCTAAGTGAAATAAGCCAAGCCCAAAAAAACCAAAGGCCGAATGTTTTCCCTGATAAGTAGAGGATGATATATAATGGGAGTGGGGATGGGGAATGAGAGAATAATGGGGGAACTTTAGAATATGTAGAAGAAATTGGGAGGGAGGGGGGTATGAAAATGGTGGAATGAGACAGACATCGTTGCCCTATGTACATGTATGATTACATGAATGGTATGAATCTGCATTGTGTACAACTATAGAAACAAAATTATGTACCCCATTTGTGTACAAAGAATCAAAATGCAGTCTGTAAAAAAATTAAAGCTAAAAAAAAAAAAAAAAAAAAAAAACACCTAATTCAGAAAGAACACAGGGATTCTGTGTTCCCTCTGTAGTCCCTTCAAGTGGATGTCTTCATTGTTACTAGTTAGCTTAACGAAGGTCCTGAAGAAATTCAGCTAAAGTGAAAAGGATGAATTTTATTCTTACATTGAATATTTTATTTAGACATAAAAAGTCTATTGTTTAGATATTAGTGAAAAAATATATTTTGATAGCTAGTGAACAATCATTTCTAACAAATATGATTTACTTAATAAGAAAGACATTCTGTGAATGTTTGCTAAACTATCACCAGGGGCAATATGAAGGTGTAATTGTCTTATTTGATCAAGTGACATTTCTGTTGACATTACATTGTGACCTTCTCATACATCTAAAAATAGAGAAAATAGCATAATGAACAACTATGTGTCACTATAGAGCTTCAACAATTACCAGTACAGGGCTGATCTTATGTGATAGATACATATGCCACTTCCTGAGACTAAAACCAATTTCAGATGCCACATCATTGTAACCATGCCGTACACACTATCCTGAGCTTAAGTGCTATATGTGTATGTATACACCTCTCTAAAAATCAAAATTGGACACGTAAAGTTAATATTAAGATTATGAAACAATCAAATGTGCATTCAGTGTTTAAAATCTTCAAGCATCTTTGAATCATGCTTCAAATATATTCACACAATATGGTGTGTTGAGACACTTGCCTTGTTTTTACATAGATTTCCTCTTTCTGTTTTTCATTTTCCTTTCCACTTATATGATAAATAAAATCATTGGTCCCTATAGTGTCCCCCACATTCTGAATATTACTAAATGCATTCCCAAGGTATGATCAGACATGTTTCTTTATCCTATACACTATAAATTTCTTCAATGCAATTTAAAATATTTTTAAGCATAACCACAGCAAATGTTGTACGCTTCTTATTCAATGACATCCAGTGACTCAAATCACCTGGATTCTTTCGCTACTTGTTTTTACTATGGTGGGGTAAGTTTTTATTCTATAGATGTATTAGCAAATGATATATTATCAGAGAAATTATTTGGTATGAATTTCCTAATCAACTTTCTCAAGATTTTACTAGTTATTGATACCCATTGCTTAAATTGAATATTTCAGTAACCACAGTGCAAAACACAATAAAGGAATAGAAACTCAAAAAGAACTAAATGTAATTACCAGAATTTCATAATATGTCATTTGAAAAAAAATCAAAGGATGATTTTTATCAGAAGATTGAATATTGCAGAGAAAATACCTTTGGATATGAGGTCAACAGTAGGAATTAATCAAACTAAACTACACTGATAAAACTAACAGTACCCAAATTATTTTTAAAAATAAAGAGAATTTCAGTATATTTTGGGATAATATCAAGTGGTATAACATATGTATAATTGGAATTCCAAGGAAAGAGTGAGAGGGTTAAAAACATTTTTGAGTGGTCAATGGTTTTTCAAATATGCCTTACATTATCACATCCAGAAAAGGAACAAATTATTTCAGTAAACACCATGCGGGAAAAAAACAAAAGCAACAAAATCAAGATCAAGCTAAGTATACTAAGTATTGTGAAATACTAAAATCAGACATATATATATATATATATATATATATATAACTTTATATATATATAATATATATATATATATATAAAACCTTAAAATCACTGTTGGAAATAGCAAGTAATAACAATGTCTGTTAGATGTTCATCAGAAATAATGTACAGTGAGTGGCAGCATAATGTCATGCCTCAAGTTCTGAGAGAAAACCCTCTAATTTATAGTTATGCATCACACACAGTAAGAACAATATTAAGCAAAACCAGAAGCCTTCCTCAGCAGCACGACTTGATTACAAAAATAATGAGAAAGTTTTCAGATGAAAGTCATAGGAACAAAAGTAATGAATCGTACAGAAATATTAAATATGAATGAAACTAAAGGGCATTTTGCACTTGTATTAATATTTTTAAAAATTGATGCAATAACAACAATGTATTATGGGATGTGTAACACATGAAGAAACAGAATTTGTAATGATAGTGGCTCAAAGGGTGAGATAGGAAAAGTGGAAACACCTGGTAGTCAATTCCGTCCATCATGAATGAAGTGACGTGGTAGCAATTCAAGTGATGACCACGATGAGGAGAGCAGAGAGATCCCACAAATGACAACATGCAAAAGGAATAAAATTAAGACAAAGTATAGTATGATAATATAAAAGCTTATTTCACCAAACAGAAAGCTAACTCAAGATTTTATCAGCAAGCCCAACAAAATCAATCACTGTGATAGAAAGGAATCGATGAATCCTGACAAAGAAAAGAAGATTGGCAGATAAAATTAAAAATTCAACCATGTACTCTTCAGAAGGGGATCACTTTGATTACAAATAGAAACACAAAAAAAATCATCAGCCGGATGGTTAGAAGACACAGTATAAGAATCAAACCTTGGGCTGAGATTGTGGCTCAGTGGTGGAGCGCTTGTCTAGCATGCATGAGGTTTTGGGTTTGACCCTCATCACCACATACAAAACTAAATAAGATAAAGATATTATTAAAAAAATCCACTTAAAAATTATACCTTAAGTGGAAATAGCCATATTAGTACCTTTGAAGTAAAATCTCAGGACAATCAGTATTATCTAAAATAAGAAGGAACATTTACTAAAAGTAAAATAGATACATTCATCCAAGTATGAGTCAACCTATTACAGAAGTTAATAATGCATGAAGCAAACACCATTGGGATTGACAAAAAGTAGACACAGTCAGGATGGAGTTGAATGGTGGATTATGTAACACTGTTATCCTTTATTGAAATGCCAAGAGGACAAAAAGATTATGAAGTACATGAAAGATTTAAGAAGTGAGCCAACCAACTTCTAGGAATGAAGCCATTTTAGAGTGCTGCACTAGTAGAATACAGATGTTTTTCAAGGACACAAGATACATTTGCAATGGAAGAACACACACTGGGCCATTAAATTTTTTTTCAATAATTTTCAAAGGTTTTCAGTATTACAAAGTACACTCTATGATGGCAATACAATAAAGTATAAATCAATAACAAAATTATATCAGGAAATAGCTATGCATTAACAAAATTAAAAGTATCCTTATATACGCAAATTAAGAAATCAGTAAAAGAAGATTGAATTAATCTCAATCAGAAAAAGAAACAGCTTGAGAGTAGAAATCATTAAAATAGAAATGGTAATATCATAAAGAAAATTAGCAAAACTAGAAATTGCTTCTTTCAAAATATCAATAAAACTTATGAATGATTAGCAAGAATGATAGAGGAAAGATTAAAAGGTGGCACAAATTAGCAACTAGAATGGAAGAGAGGAGGGCAATATATTTTCTACAAATTTAGAAGAGGAATGAGAAAAACACCGTGCAAAAGTTTAAGACAATAACTTTGACAACTTTTATCAAATATCCAAATAAGTATTATTCAACTTACGTAAAGAATAGAAAATTGGAAATATTAGAAAATATTTAAAGATATTAAATATATTTTCTATAATGCATATATTCTTGCAAAGAAACACATAGACCTAGGTACATTACAATGCAACAGTTAAGGAAGAAATACTACCAATCTTAGAAAATTCTTCCAGAAAATACAAGTCAAATACTTATTTTATGGGACTAGTATGACATGATTATCAAAACAAAGAAGCAATATCAACTTAAACTACTGAGTGGCCTCCTGGATATCAATGCAAACATCCTGAACATGTTAATCACTAATTAATCCAAATTATTTTTAAAAAGAAAATGCATTAGAAACATGCTGTCATTTATATGAAGAACAAAAGGCTGATTCTGATTCAGATATTGATCAGCATAATTTTCTCTATCTACAGACTGCAGAATGAAAATCTTTCATAATCTCAATAGTCACAAGAAGCATTTGGACAATTGCAGCACCCCTATATATAACACAAACACATAGTAGTAGAAAGAAAAAAGAGCACTAGTATTCCCGCAGGGCAGTTACATAAAATCCACACCCACCATTTTACTTTAAATTACAAAATGAACATTCTCCCACTAACATCAGAAACAGTTACAAGGAGGTAGGCCTACTGGACTTCTATTCTTACGCACTCTATTCTACACAGTTCCAGCAAGTGTCATAAAGAAGAAAAAGAATTCAGTGAAAAACAAGGAAAATATCTTCAATTAAGAACAGTCAATTTCTGAAAAGGAAAAATGGGCTGTCTTGAGAATTTAGTAACATAATGGAAAGTGAATTGTTAAGTGTTGAAGAAACAGGAACAATGAAGAAAGCAGGTATATAGCACACCAGCTCTGCAAAAGTTACATTTCTATATTCTAGAATCATACTATTAAAATATGAAATGTAAATGCCATGGACAATGTCATTGAAATACCCTCTAATGAGAGTAAAATAATTTATAGGCAAGATCTTTTTATATAAAATAGAAAATACCGTTGAAAGAAAATAATTATTAAGAGAATAGGAATATTGCTCAAAAATCAGTAGATCAAATTTTATTGTGATGTAATTTTTCTAGAATGCTTGCATTTGTTCTTTTTACCAAGAAAGAGACATAGGGCTATATTTATGTTCTTTGTTCAAACAATTCAAAACACACAAAGATATAAATACATGCAAGAGTGCTCCTAGAGATACTGATTGTCACTCACTGGAGGATGGTGATGCATGAGAGACAAGAAACAAAAGCAACAAGTCCTAAAATTAACCCAAATTACTGAATGCATAGGAGTCCAGGTAGCAGTTCTGAAGGGTAAGGAAATCAGACAGAAGCTTACATTCTGAGTTTATGGGGACTGGAAACATGGTACCAAGGCATCTATAGGTCACAGGGAGACCACTGAAGATGAGACGGTTGTATGACCAGTGAATTTCAGCAATCTCTAGAGTATCTCCATTGAATATTTAATAGACTAATGCTCAAATCATGCGTGTGAAGAAACTATATTTTCCTGTGGAAAGCACCACCTGAAAGCATTGGGGGAGTATCTCCAAAGCCTGTCATCAGCAGGGAAAATGAGGAGACCTATGGTTCATGGGTACTAGGTGGGGTACTCAGTTGTATTTTTTCCTAGGCAGTAGAAAAAATCGTTCTAGATAAAACATGCCCTGGTTTCTCCAGAAAATCTTAAAAGCAAGACCCTAAAGGTCAGTGTTTCCATGTAAATTAAAAGCATCTCTGAACAGATCTTAAGAATAGTTTTAAGAAAATGAAGACTTCAACAACAAACAAGGTAAAATTCCTTGTCTGACATCCGATCAAATGGTCAGGCCTGCTCAGCAGCAAAAAACCATTATCAAGGAGATTTCCCTCAATGGATTGAAAGCAACCTAGAAACCATGAAATGTAATACTCAATATCAAAAGAATGAAGAATTGATGCACACAGGAAAGAATGGGGACACCGAGGGGCAGAAACTGGACTAAAATTAATTCAGTTTGTATGTTCCCATTATGTATGCAGATTTTGAGAACGTTTAAATCAATCACAGTGACAGAAATCAGCCTAGTATCTGAGAGGCAATGAGACTGGGAGAAAGAATGGAAGGAAGGAATTTCCAAGGGACAAGGGAACTCTAGAGAGTGGGGGATGGCTTTGTTCATTACCTTGATTGTGCTGATAAAAAATATCCAAAGGGGAAAAAAACCCAGCAACAATTGATATTGAATATATGAAGTTTATTGTGTCAGTTATACCACATCATTATTCTTAAATTTTTTTATTTGTCAATCTCAGAGGAATCAATTACATGATTTGTGCCACAATAGATAATAGATATCCTGATATGTTACATTTTGACATAATAAACACTTTTTTACAAGTATTTTTACCAGAAATTTGAAAGATACTTTCCAGATTATAGGAATTTAGCAAGAACTCATTTAACTAAACCAAAGGAAACAATGAAATGTATCCCAATTATTAGTTTCTCTGGAGATTTCCTACCCAGTGTGACCTGTGCAATAGCTGCTGCTTGTGAAGCATGTGTGAACGCCAGCACCTCCAGACACAGTGACATTGAGTCAGCATTTTGTCATACTACCCTTGAGGTTCGTATATGACAGGATTTCTGAACAGCACTGGTACCAGAAAATGGACCTAGGTTCTTCAATATGTCAATGTTTTCAGAAAGAAAAAATTTCAAAGCAGAGAAATAGGGAATATAATATTCTAGATTCAAAGAAATTCAAGAAACACAAAAACTGGTAGAAAGCAAGGAAACTGGATCATGATTTACACTCCTGTAATTTTATACTTACATTTTTAGGTGCATGGAAATTTAATGTGTATGGAGTACTATATTAACTGATAATCAGGATACGTTGCTAATGACTGGAAGTTTCTTTGTGGTCGTATAAAATCATACCATATTTTTGGTTATGTATAGTTCAGTATCTGGTGCATACTGGCTTTGGAAAAAAAATAGAATATCTAAACTTTTCTTTAAAATATACAACTGGCAAAAGCTAGATAATAATTGTTGAAATTGGGTCATGAGTATTTGGGTAGTTTATTATTTTATTTTTTCATTTTTTAAATACATATATTAAAATAATAATACAAATAACAAGTATCATTTTAAAATTAATATGGTAGACTAAAATCAATAGTTATTTTAATAACAGCTATTGATGAAAATACACAGAAAACAGGAATACTCCATAATATTCATGAAAATGAAAATTTGGACAAGCATTTTGGAGAATAGTTTGACCAAGTAATATATTTTAAGGTGTATAATGTATAAAGTATGAGTTATATTTTACAGTTTCACACCTAAAGAAATGAAAACAAAATTGTCCACCATGAGGAAAGTATACATTGGATGAATTTGGAAAAAAAAATTGAAAATAATGTTCAAATTAGGATTCTGTATAATGTTCACTGTATAAATTTTTTTCTAAATTTTAAGGCCATAATATATGAATAGATCATATATAATACTAAGTCTAGTCATATACAAATGCACCACAACATTTATTATGGTAACTATCATGATAGTAGGAAGTTATGCTGTTTTAGTGGTTGAAGTTTAGAAATATTTCACATTTTCTTTTACCTGAAACAATTCAAAGTATATATGTCAAATATAATGATAGTCCCTAAATGTGAGTTATGTCTCTCCTATGTGAACATGTTTTTCAAATTAAGTTCATATTTGAAATATTTAATAACTACATTTAAAATTAAGAGCTAACATATCATTTTATAATTCTAAAACATGAACCTCCAAATATATATTCATATATGCAAAAAAATAAATGAAATAGAAGCAATAGTTATATCTGACTTATGAAATACTATGGTTTTATTTAAATACTTATATATTTGAAATTTTCTATAATGGTCATATATTTCAGGGTAAGGGAAAAAATCCTTTTCAAATAATGGTGTACTTTTGATTGAAGACTGATGACAGCTGTCAGCTGTGCAAGACTGAGAAATACTTTGGGCTGAGTCTAGGCATGCAAGGAAAAATGCTCACAATTAGTTATATTTGAAATGGCCTCAGAAGAAACCAGCAGTGGCATTTCTGCCCTGCATTTGCAATCCTGGTTATATTTTCCAAACAGGTGAATATATTAATAAAAATATTCATAATACTTCAATATGGAAAGAAACATGCTAATACTGTGTCTCACATTAGTTTGGTTTGAGTTATTCTCTTATTGCTAGTGTGTAGGTACACTGATAAATATTTTATTAGGTTATACAGTATAGTAAGTTTCAAAATATATAATACATATAAATGGTGTGGAACTTATAAGGCACAATAAAAGATAATTATTATAATTATCTTACTATTGGAATAACATCCTAAGCATCTTCGAAATATTATCTCCAAATAGAATATACGAATTTAGTATTGAAAAAGTGTATTTCCTCTAATATATTACTTCACATGGGAAAGGATTTATATTCAGAAGTGACCTGCTAAATATCAAATATTTATTTGAGTGTAGAAAGAGAACTGAAAACCACACGGTGCTTTACTGAAACAGGAGACAGGAAGTGCACAGTTTGTAGCATTGTGACATCTGTCACTGACGTGTCTCCTTGTTTACATTGAATAATGATCTGTACACTGAATTTTAACCTTTGGGCCATTCTTGAAACCAGACATAGTAAAATGCTTTCTATTATCCCCTTACAGATGCCTTCTATTCCCCCACCCTCTTCTGAGGTTTTCAGGTTAAAAAAAAAAAAAAAAGTGGTAAAAATAAGTCAAAATGATGGATTTCGTGGCTGGTGGAAGAAGATAAAAGTCAAAGCTGCAAAAAGTGGATAGGATAAATATAGAAACTTAATCCTATTTGTGATCTCTTAAAAATCAAGGGAAACTTGGCAGCCTCCTAGAATGGCACTAGACATAAAGACTTTGAAATGGCTTTCTCAGAAGGAAATGTAGAAAGAAATGTGTGTGGAAATAGCTTGCATACGTAAGTGCAAAGGAGGCGATATCGCTAGGCCAAAGACTGTTAATAAATGATGTGCCAACTCCTTCTCCAAAATCATTCACTCCACAGAGCTGGAATATGAATGATCTTTCTCTGTCCCATTTCCAAACTCTCATGAAGCATGTGTTTTGCATATTTACTGTCACAAAGAAGCCCTTTGCTGCAGATAAAGTAATACAGAGTCATATGTCCTCCTCAGATGCCCTTTTTGACTTTGCAGGGCCTTCCCATTGACATTCCTGTGATGTCCTGAGACAGCTAACCCATCTCTCCCTATAATAGTTACACAACTTTGAGTAAATGACTTGATCTCTAGTGCCTCAGTAGCCTCCTCTGAAAACTGATGATAATAATTATGTTCATCCCCAGAATCATGTTCTTGATAAAATGAGAATTTTGCCTGAAGTGCTGTGTTAAGTGTTGCTAACAAATTACATAAAAATAGCTGACAATAGCCTAATGGTAAAGATCAGGTGTTTTCTATATTTCTCAACTTTGAAATCTTCAGCTATTTTTATTTCTGCAACAATACACACATAAAAAATCTTTATAAGTGACTATTGCAAATATAGTTTAGCCCTCTTCAATATCATTTTTTCTAAGCATGGTTAAGTGACTATGACAAATAAACATTGTCATGCTTGAAGCAATACATGATATTGCATGGACGTATATAAGCTGAAAATGATCCCAGTGTGACTCAGAACAATTATATTTTCAAAGAAGACTAATTATGACTTTAGGGATGGAAAATATTATATCTATGCACTTATACAGTTTGAAACTGAATCTAATTAGAAATTGTCTTTTCTATGACCTCTTCTTGGTTACATAAAGATAATTATTCCATCTGTGAAAACTTATAAAAAAATAATGTATTCTGGAATGCTTGTGGAAAACTGAAATACTGAATGTCTCTAAACTCAGCTTCTCATAGAGAAAAGCAGATGGCAATTGATGTAATGGCCCCATCTTTGGAAAACTATCGACTAGGCTTGGCCAAAATGATACATCATAAGACATAATTTGTGAGGATTGGGAAGTCCCAAAGCTTAAAAAAGAACTAAGGAAATCTCTTAAGGTTTTCTAAAACACTGCTAAAACAAGATTAAAAGTTTCTTCACATCAATTTAAAGAAGAATATACAACTTCATATATCACGATCTAAATGTGTGAAACAAAGAAATACTATAAAGACTTATGTGAAGCAAACACAATGAGGGATTTTTGGGAAACAGCAACAGACCTCAATTTTATCTCTTCAGTTTCAGGGATACTTCATAAAAATCAAAAATAAAGGCTTTGAAGTATCTAATTACAGTTAGCCTTTATTCTATAAGCACATATAAAATAAATACATTGCAGAGCAACAATATGGAAGGTTGGTGGCAGGTTTCCATCTGTATCTCAAAGTCTGTTTGCCTTGATATACATGCATACATCCTGACTTACCATGTCCTTCCCATCCACCTCCTTCTACCCTTGCCCACCTGCCCCAGCACCCTTTTTAGTCCCTAATATTCCTCTATGACTTCCAGGTTCTTTTGTTATTTTTATTGTTAGTTTTCACATATGAGAGAATACGCAGCACTTGTTTTTGTGTGCCTAACTCTTTTCACTTAACATGCTTTCTTCTAGTTCTTTATTTTCCTGAAAATGATAGGATGTCATTCTGGATGAATACATTGTATATCATCTGCTCAATAATGAGCACCTAGGCTGACCCCAAATCTTAGCTGTGTGAATAGTATCACAGTAAACATGGGTTTACACTTATCTTTTTTATATATTTTGACTTCATTTCCTTTGAACATATTCCCAGGAGTGGGAAACTGGATCACATGGTAGTTCTATTTTTAGTTTTGTGAGAAATTTTCACACTATTTTCCACAGTGACTGTACTGATTAAATCCCACCAAGACTTTGCAAGTGTTCCCTTTTCTCCACATTCTAGCCAACCAACATTTGGGATATTTTGTTTGTTTTTTGAAAAGAGATATTCTTATTTGGATGAGATGGCATCTCATTGTACTGTTGACTTGCATTTTCCTGATGAATAATAACATTGAATATTTGTTTCATATATTTATTAGTCATTTGTATTTATTTTTTGGGGAAAGTGTCTAGTCAGCTCATTTGCCCACTTAAAAATTTGGATTACTAGGGAGTCCTTGGGATTTGTTACTGATTTGTGGGTGTGTCGCATGTGTGCGTGTGTCTGTTGTGTGTGCTCTTTATAAATTCTAGAGATTAATCTTTCATTAGATGAATAGCTGTTGAAGATTTTCTCTCATTGTATAGGTTGTTTTTTTGTTCTGTTCACTGTTTCCTTTGTTATACAGAGTTTTTTAGATTGATACACTCCCTTTTGTCAGTTCTTGCTTTTAATTTTTTTCCCCTGTACTTTGGAGTTGTATCCAGAAACTCATTGCCTGTTCTAATTCTTTAAAATGTTTCTGAGTGTTTTTATCTAGTAGTTTCAATATTTGAGGTCTTCAATTAAGTTCTTTGTTCCATGTTGAGGTGAATTTTATACAGGGTGAGAGATAGTAGTCAACCTTTAATCTTTTGAATGTGGATATCTTGTTTACCCAGACCATTTGTTTAAAAATGTTGTTCTTTATTCAATGTATGTTTTTGGCATCTTTGTCAAGAATCAATATAGTTTTCAGTTTTCTATTCTGTTTCATTGGGCAATGTGTCTGTTTTAATGTCAAAACCATGCTGTTTTGTTATAATGACTCTGCAGTATGTCTTAAAATCAAGTATTGTGGTGCCTTAAGTGTTAGTCTTTTTGCTCAGGATTGCTGGGCTATTAGGGATCTTTTGCAGTTGCACATGAATTTAGAATTGCTTTGTGTAGGTCTGTGAAGAATACTGGTATTTGATGGGGAGTGTACTAAATCTGTAGATTTATTTGGTAGTATGGACATTTTAATACTGTTATTTCTTCCAGTCTATGAACATGGTCTTTCCAACTGTTAGGGTGTTCTTCAATTTCTTTGTTCAGTGTTTTTAAATTTCCATTGTGAAGGTCTCAACAAATTCATTATTAATGTGTAGAAAAACTACTGATTTTTGCATGCTTATTTTATATTCTGCTACTTTACTAAATTTGTTTATCAGTTTTAATAGTTTTTTGGTGGAGTCTTTATTGTTTTGATGTCTGATCTGTTTATATATAATTTGTTCAGAGAATTTGTTTTTCATGAAGGGATGTTGGATTTTACCAATCTTCTCTCTGCATCTATTGATATGATCCTGTGAAACCAAGAGGATATTTTAAAACCTGAATATCATAATAGCAAGTAATGAGATTGAATTAGTAATGAAAATTTTCCTAAGAAAGAAAAGTTCACAACTAGATGTCTTTACTTCTGAATTTTATCAAATATTTAAAGAAGAACCAACACCAATGCTTCTAAATTGTTGCATAGAATTGAAATCCTTTGAAACCCATTCTTTGAGGCCAGAATTATCCTGCTACAAAAATCTAACAGGAACATAAAAACAACAAAATGAAAAGAAAAAAGAAAATGAAGCTCAATGTCCAGATAGAAGGATGTTAATAATAGAAACACGTGTTAGGTAAAGAAAATCAGATCTCCTTGTGAAACTATTCTGGCTGATATATCTTTGGGATTCTGTATTACCTTCTCTATTTTTTTTTATTTCAATACTTGCCTTATTATTTAATTCATATTTGGTTTTATTTTATATTCTTATTATAAAATATTTAATATTTTTATTTGCACTATAATCTTACATTTCAAAGAAATAATTTGAATCTTCTACTCAGTTCTTAGAAGCATGTGTAATTTCAAGACATTGAAACAATTGTTTGTTTCACCCATCAAACACCTTGAGTCCTATCAACCACATGAAAGTGTCAACCATCTAAATATTCAGACTAATTCTGTTCCCCAGAAAGGGATAATATGAACAAAAGAATCAATAATGATATGGAGAAAATTGACAATCTACTGACTGATTGAATATCCAATGTAATTGTTTATACCAGCACATGAACATATATTCACAATTAAAAGTGAATGTCCTAAGTGGACCATGGATTTCCATACTAAGATGGAATTTTATAATTATGATATCCTTCCTTCAATGCTATCCCTCCACAGGATTTTATGTACTTCCTCTAATCTCTGAGTAATTGGTCAGCCAAAATTACTGTGTCTAGCAAGGAAAAGAAAGGAGTCAAAAATAACTGAAATTCTTCGTGTTAGAAAGTTATTTATCAATGTCCATCTTGCAACTGGACAGGTTCACACGATTCCCTTTATGGTTGAAAGATGAAGATGCGCACCCCTTAAGAACAAAGGCACTGAGAGACCTATGGGGGGTAATGCTCTTTTATTTACTTCCATTTCTTTACCTACCAGAGGCTGTAGTTTGTAATGGTGGATCCTATACCAAACTGGCATCACTGTGTGACTGGGTGAAACTTAGTACCCCAGCACCTCATTCATTTCTGCTAAACATTTGTGATAGGATGTTTCTGAGAACTGGGAAGCCCATTAGTTACTGAAACATTGCTTATCACCCAAAAAAATAAAGCCATCTATCCATAGCACCAAAATGCTAGATCATCTATTTTCTTGTTAATCCTCCATTGTAATTCAATGAGAGCAATTATTATCTGCATTTCAAAAATCAAGAAAGAAGATCAAAGTGAATTCATGAGACAAAAAATAATAGTGTCATCCAGGTCAACTATACATAATAGCTGCAGTAAAAATTTTTTCAGTTATGGAAGAAATAAAAATGCTTAACTCAAAAGAATACAAAGGGTTGAGCATGGTCAAAGTTGGGGAAAAAGTGCCTTTGCATATTAATTTCAAAACCATTATTTTAGACAGTCGTCCAAGTTAAGTCATTTCCAAGAGCACGTACTAGGGGTGAATAGGCTGGAAGTCCTCACAGAGTATATAATTGAGTTAATTTCCTCTTAGGTATATGTCAGGGCTTCGCCTCTCTTGTTCAACTCAGTCCTCATTTTTCCAGTCTATTTCTCTACCACAATACATACTATGTTAATTATTCTGCCATTTTTTTTCACTACGTGAAAAGCAAGTGCTTAGAGGAGATTTTGACTTAAGTTCAATTTTTCCATGTCTTGTCCCTATTTGTTCAACTTTTAGTGCAGTCCTTTGACATTTCATTTCACGTGTGTGCCCACAGTGTGTGAAATGTTAAGAGCAGTTTTGGGTTTGCCATTCAAAACTTAAAAGTTTTTGACTCATACTTGACGATTTTTCACACCAGTGTATGGGTACCTGTATAGTCACCATCATATGCAGGTTCCCATGAGATGGCAAGCAGAAAGTAACTTTGTTAGTTGTTTTTAGTTTCTGATGTTAATTAATATGTAAAATAATACCACTTACGTGTTGAAAATGAGACCAGTGGAAAATTTAAATTATGACGAAGATTAAAGACAGTTAAGAGTAGTAAATATAAAATGAGATGAAAACAAAGTCTAAATTACACATTAATAATGTATTTGTGGTAATTCTAATATTCTAAAAATATTATTAGTTGTATGAATATATAAAAACCATTCTCAATTATATATTGTATAAGAAGAACTTAGGCTTAATCATTATTAGTAATTTGGTGTGAATAAAAGAGTTTTAAACATGTATATATACATTAGTATACATAGTAAAAATTGAAATTACACTTGAATTTCAGTGCTTAACTATTATTCAATTTTGATAAGCATCTTGACCACAATAAATATTATAAGTTTTCAGAGTTCAACATATTATTATATTTCAGTGCTGATATTTCATAAATTTTAAAATATTATATCTTAATCTCCAAACCACATCTATTCACTTGGGTATGTAGAGAGTTATTTCCATAAATTGTTTAAAATTTGTTTTCTTCATGTATGTTAATATACAATATGTATTCGGAATTTAGAAACCTGAATGCATGGTGTACAGGGTCTTATTCAACCTGAATATTTAATCAATTTTTAGTCTTACATATATCGATATACATAGATGTAGCACATTAATTTCAACTGATAGACAAAAATCTCAGTTCATAAATCCATCAGGCACTGAAGGTTCTGTATGCTCTTTTCTCTTTATTTTTTGTACAGTATATAATAAACAAGCTTGTTACTATTTCCTTGAATCAATATTTAATAGTTTCTCTACCAAAGATATTAATAAGCGAAGTTGATAGATTATAAGGTAATTTTAAATCATTTTCTGGATGTTTTTGTACAGATTTGCAATTTATATAAAAATTTTATATCCCTGTCAGCAACATCCACGTAGTATATAGTTCATCTAAATTGTTACTGCCATGCTATCTTAAACAGCATGGTATTTTGCCAATATGGCAAAAAAAATTTACATAAGGGAACTGTGCAGTTATTATATGACTTTTATTTTTAATTTCTGTATCCTTAAATTGAGACTAAACATATTTTCCTAATTATTACCATTAAAATATTTGTACACTCTATGTAGCATATAGTTCCAAACTATTTTCACATAGTTTCACATTATCTTCTCTTCCTTCCTCCTTACACTGGTATTTATTAATCATATCTATATACTTTAGATGAGGAAGTGCAGTATTTCTTAAATTTTCATTGGTTCATTGGGATTACACAAAATAATGGAATTCATTATAACACACACATACGTGCAGGAGATATAACTTCACCTCCCAAGTAATGTCCCTTGCCCGCTTTCTTCCCTGATCCACCTCCTCTACCCTGTTGGCCTCTCCTTTATTTTCATAAGGTCCTTCTGCATGCCAGAGAAAATATATGATCCTTGACGTTCTGAATCTGACTTATTTTGCTTAACAAGATGCTCTCCAGTTCCATTCATTTTACTGCAAATGACATAATTTCATTCTGCTTTATAGTTGAATAGAACTTCAGCTATAAACGTGGGTACGCAGGCATCACTATAACGTATTGCCTTTGATTAGTTGCTAGCTAAATACACCTGGGACATATGGTGGCCCCATTGCTATTATTTAATAAACCTTGATGTTGATTTCCCCAGTGATTATGCGAATTTACAATCCAACCAAAAGTGTTTGTGTTCTTTTTTCCTTTACATTCTCGTCAGCATTTATCATTACTTCTATCCTTGGTGATTGTCATTCTAACTAAGATGAGATAAAATTTTAGTGTAGTTTTGTTTTGCATTTACCTGGTTTTTACAGATGTTGAACCTTTTCATATATTGACAATTTGAATTTCTTCTTTCAAGAAGTATATATTTAGCTCATTCTCCGACTTATTGATCAGGTAATTCATTTTGTTGGTGTCAACTTTCTGAGTTCCTTATGTATTCTGGATATCAATTCTTTTACTGAAGAATAGCTAGCAAAGATTTTCTTCTGTTCTGTAGGTTTTCTCTTCGTGATCCTATTCTCTTTGCTCTGCAGAATCTTTTTAATTTGATGCCATCCATTTATTCATTTTTCATATTATCTCCTGAACTTTGGGTAATAGACCTTTCAACAATATTAATTCTGCCTATCCACAAACATAGGAGGTATTTCCATTAGCTAGTGGTGTTCTACTTCTGATTATTCTTTCAATGTTTTGTGATTTTTGTTGTAGATATATGGAACCCCTAGATTTATTCCTAAGTTTTTTTTTTTCCTCTTTGAGACAATTGTGAATGGAATTGTTTTCCAGATTTCATTTTCAGGATATTAGTTATTGGTGTATAGAAAAGCTATTTTGTGTGTTTGTGTGTGTGTGTGTGTGTGTGTGTGTGTGTGTGGTACTGGGGGATTGAACTTAGGGGCATTTAACCACTGAGTTACGTCCCCAACCCTTTTTATTTTGAGATAGGGTATTGCTAAGTTTCTGAGGCTGGCCTCAAGTTGGAGATCCTCCTGACTCAGCCTCCCAAGCCATTTAGATTATAGGCATGCACCACTGGGTCCAGGAAGCTATTGATTTTGTATTCTTCTATTTTACTAAATATGTTTATCAGTTGTAGAAGTCTTCTGGTGGAGCTTTTTGGATCTTCTAAGCACAGGATCATATAATCTGCAAACACTGAAATTTTGACTTCTTTTTTGTATGCTTTTTATTTCCCTACTCTTGCATAATTGCTCTGGCTAAGATTTCAAGTACAATATTGGATAGGAATGGTGAGAATGGACATCCTTGTCTTGTTACTGATTTTAGAAGAAACAAGTTCCGTTTTTTCCCATAATCTTGTCTTTGAGTATGTCATATATAAACTTTATACTGTTGATGGAGAGGAAATGTCTAATTTAAATCACTGTATTTTGTTTTATGAGAATGGAGTTACCTGTTAATTGGTCTGAAGTAGATTTTACCTTTATGCTTAACTGGATCAAGTCTGTTTTTATTTTAATGAATAGGAACAATCTATTCTGTGTTTAACACACAAATACACTCCCCCACACACAAATTGTGTCTCAACAAATAAGAACATTGTATTTGTTCCCAACTGTCTACAATGTCTATAAATTCACAGTTTGAAGTTCAGAGTATAATAAATACAGAAATGAAACTGCACCACTGATTTGGAAAACATAACATTCATTGTATGCTTCCTCTTACTCTCACTCTGTTCTTAATGAATGAACAGTTTTCAGATAGTATAAGACCAACAAAAAATGATTTGTACTTCCAACAATCACTAACTAAAAAGTTTAGGAAAGTAAAAACTATAAATAGAGGTTGAAAATTCATAAAGCATCACTAAGTCATGACATTTGACAAATTCATCAGTTAATATATATGTAAATAATAGGGAATTCCATAATCACAGAATTGTGAAAACATTGTTTTGGATAATTAACCATTTTCCTCACATGAATATCTGACAATTTGGACTCATATACTTAGCTACAGAGAATATATTAAGGGAAAATCATTTTATTCTTATCAACTATATGTACTATTGTTTCAAGAATTTCTTACAGCATATATTTTTGTTTTCAATTTTTGTTATAAAGGTGTGTTTTGTCTTTCTACTTGTTGAAAATCCTTTTTAGCCACAAGTTACTAGAGTTAATAATAGAGTTTTGTTTCATTAGACAGTTTTGCTGATGTTTGATACTAGTACATAATACCTAAACAAATATATCAAGCAAATGTTCCTTTCTCCAATTATTGATTTCTTTCTCAACTACATATTCTGCATAACTACAATATCCATAAACTTACTCTGATGTCAAAAGAAATACTTAGTAAGCATCACTGGTAAATGGTGTGGAAAACATATTTTGGTATTGGAAAAGGCATAATAAAATATGATTTTTCAAAGTCACAATCTTTAGTGAATTGAAAAAAATAAAAGTGAAACAAGTTGATATTTTGCTTTTCTTTGTATATAGGTATGTGTGCATGCTGGGTAGAATTACTGTAAAACCTAAAATTAATGTAATTGTATCACAAAACCACATGGTATCTAATTCAGATGAATTGGGTTGAATATTAAAAGCATTTCTTCTGCCCCAACAAAGAACAACATATTTGACCATTATAATAGTAATTGTTTTTAAACAAACATGCAAAACTCATTATTGTACATTATAATCTTTCATATTTTCTTCAGTTTAAAATTCTATGATTCATATGGATAATGAATACTTCCATCTTTAAAGTGTATAAAATCCAGGAACTTGATGAGCTCAATCCATCTATTTTGGGAAAATGATTTACACACATAATTCTAAGTAACAAGTAATTCTAATATCAATTAAAAAGATTGATAAAAATGTAGCTTTCCCACTCCACAGCTTCTCATTCACGAGTCAATTATTTTTAACAAAATCCAAAGATAATTCTAAGGCAAACAGTATGGTCCTCATCCTGTGGTCATTATCGTCATCTTGTCTAAGTGTCATGTGTTTGCTCTATAATGATGAGTACATAAAAACTGTGGCATTCTTCAAATGACTTGTCTCACTGTGATTCTGTGGCTTAGATTTTACTGTTGTTAATTTATAAATGCATACAGTAACACATAGAATTAAAGCAACTTGGTTTAGTCATATAATAACTGATGGGAATGGAACTTCTCTGCTTTTCCCAGAGAAGATAACTGTAGCAATGTCTTTGCAGCAAATATTTTCTGGAATATTTATATCTTTTAGAGAAAGAAAAAAAAAAACAGATATGTTCAATTGTTGGTTGGGGTTTATTTCTAGAGCAGCACATACAAATTTCTTGCCTTGTATTCTTACCACAAAAATTTCTTAAGGTGAATCCCAAGATTTGTGTACATACATACACCATGTTTGCTACTAAATATACTATTTCATAAATTGTGAAATTCCTTTCTCTCACCGTACACAAGAATCAAGTTGACATAAATCAAAACCTAAGTCTTAAACCTGAAGACAAGAGAACTGCAAAATCACTTAAGACTACTTAAATACTGCAACAAGAACATATAGGAGAAAAACATGAAGACATTGGCAAATGCAATAATTTATTTAGGCAGGAACCCAAATGCACAGGCAGCAGAAGTAAAGATGAACAAAGCAGTTTCCATCAAACTAAGAAGAGTCTGCACAGCAAAGGGAAATAATCAACAGGGTTCAAAGACAATGGACAGAATGGAAGAAAGTATGTGCAAATGGCACATCTAACAAGAATTTGACATCCAGAATACATAAGGAACTAAAAGAGATGAATACCAAGTAAAACCCAATTTAAAAATGGACTAAAGAACTAAACAGTCACTTCTCAAAGAAGACTTACAAATGGCCAAGAGATAATAAGAAGTGCTCAATTTCACAAATCATTAGAGAAATTCAGAACAAAACCACACTGAGACGTCATCTCAGTTGCAATGGTCAACATCAAAAAGATAAAAAAACAACAAATGCTAGTGAGGATAATAGGTAAAGAAAACTCTCATACACTGCTACTTAGAATACAAACCAGTATAGCCATTACAGAAAATGGTATGCAGATTCTTAAAAAATACAAAAAACTAAACTAACAATAGAACTAACACAGGACCCAACAATTCCAGTACTGAGTACATACTAAAGGATTTGACATCTTTAAACCAAAAGGATACTTGAACCTCCATGTTTACTGCAGCCCAATTTATAAAAGCTTAAATATGGACTCAATCCCGATGCCCTTCAGTAAATGAATGGACAAAGAAATTGTGGTGTATATATATAATACTCTTAGCCATTAAAATTAAATCTTCTCATTTGAAGTAACACAGATGCAACTGGATAACATTCCCTTAATTTAAACAAATCAGACTCATTTAAGGAAACCTTTAGGTTGATGTTGTAAATGTACCTAATGGAACAGTGGTCACTAGAGATGGGGAAGTAAAAGGAGAGAGGGGAGAGGAGAGTAGAAGAAAGTTTGTCGGACACAATTAGTGCACTAGGCATGCATGTGTGGAAATACCACAGTCAATCCCATCAATTTTGTAAAATCAATATGTTAATAAATATTATAATACAAAATAAATTTAAAATGACTCAAAATTTCAATTCAAAAAGAATGAGGTAAAGCATAAATATAAACAAAATTTCTATTTTCCTATCACTGACATAATGGTCAGAAGAACCTCCTGGAGACTTTGGAGACTGACCTGCCAGGTAAAGGAGAAGGGCATGACCATTTTCCCCAGGTCCATGTCCCCATTTTATTCTGCTTTTGGTTCCTCATTTTGTCCCTTCCTGAGGACAAGTTTCACTAATCCTCTGATTGATTTTTACTTTCTATGATCATATAAGAGTAACTTTTGGTTGTCAGATTATAGTCAAAATAGATGGTTATTGTAAAGAGTACTGAGAGGATATGATTGTGGACAAATATATGTCATGAGGTAAAGAACTGGATTCAAAAACTCTATTATTCCCAACAGCTTCCATTTTATTATAGGTAAGTTACATGTTATTAATTAAAATGACCAGTACCACTTAGTGAATAGCTGAGAAGTTTTAGGAGTGACTCTCAGAAATCAGAAATAATGGATTAAAGATGGAGAGGACATCAAGAATGGAATTTCAATAGCACGTGGATCATTCAAACTATTTGCTCAGAGAAGAAAACAGGTGGGCAATGATAGCAGAGTTGGGGGTGAGGAGTGGATTAGAGTTAATGAGGGTTTTTAAATAGAGAAAACATAGTGTCTGCAAGGTATTTTGTGTAGCACTTAAATGGTAACATAGATGCTGCTGCAAAGAAAATACAAAGTACCAAAGTAAACACTTGGTAAACTGTACATATAATAAATAATAATATAAATTATGATAATTTCAATATAAGTGGTACTTAATCACCATTATTTTTATTTCCCTATGACTTGAAAATTAAAAATAAATTCAGAAAATTCAGTGTACTATTATCTTATGATATAAAATATTAAAATGATACTTGCTCAAATTAATTCCAAAATAGAAGAAAATGAATTCACAGTTTGCTATTATGATCTATTATCATAAATGTTTGGGCATAATATTGTAATGAAATCTTGGATCCTATAATGGAATGCATCTCTTAAAGAATATGTTTTAAAATTATGCTGTTTTTTAAAACTAGAATATGTTTTAAAATTAGAATAGAATTTATTATTTGGGTTCAAAATATTTTGAAAGAACCCTCCTTGTAATAAAACTTATTTTAACTTTACATTGTATAATGCAAAATTCAGTGTTTTCTTAGTCTCTTTGAATAAGCCATACAATGCAAATATATGCACCAATTTTATATTTTTTGTACACTAAACTTAATTAAATGAGTTCACATTTCTAAAGCTTACTTTTGTTATGACAATTGTTATGAAGATAAAATTTGGAATTAGATGAGCTAATTAAGCAGAATGTTCAATAAAGTAACTTTACATTTTGAGAACATTATTTTATGATTATCTTGTATTAATTTTGCATAAAGTCTGATAAATAAGGTGATTCAGTAAATATGATATTGGAAACATCCCATAAGGGAAGTTGCTAAGTCATTTATCATGAATGGCACATGCATAGAGAATAAATAATTTCCTACTGTATGATTCCTAAACTTGGAAATTTAGGTACATCACCTTAATTTCAAATAAAAGTATCTGTGAGAAGAAATAAAACAGAAGTCATTTTTTACACACCATGGTTAAGTGTATTTCCAAGGACTGGCATTGCTTAAAAACACAAATCAATTTATGATAACAAAAAAGTCCTGATTATAGTTAATTTGAGATACAGTAAGGATACAGAAAGAAAAGAAGGATGCCTCCTTTAAGATTTTAATTCTTAGGAGTGGATACCAGACAGAAAAGCAAACAAACACAAAAACAAGTTCCTTTTAATTGTTCAGTGCAGAAGCATTCAGTACAATCTGGAGAAATGGCTTAAAGGATTATTGAGTAGACAAATGCATCTTTTCTCCTAAAATTTTAAATCATGTGGCCATAGCCCATTTTAATTTGTCAATGGGTATGCAGACATTTTATATGGTCTGTGGGAAGGAATGATATAAAATTAAGTCCTCATCATCAGTCGAGTAACCTTAATATAGTTGCTTTTAAAATATATAGAAAGAAACTAATTGATGTCTTGCTGAGCTTTATAATATTTACCATCCACATATGCAATCTTAAAAGTATATTGCGTTCCTTCACACAAAAAAGCTCAGTATCATTAGAATAAGATAACACATAAGCTCATGAAATTTATACTTCAAATTAAAAATTATGTTTTAAACATTGACCTAAAATGCACAAGTATTTAGATACAAATGATCACACCTGTACATACATACACAGACACAATGATAACATTTCTTCATATATTTAAATTTAGTCTAATGTAGATTTCATAAAAGTAACTATGAAATCATATCCTATAAAAAGCTGTACATTTTAACAAAAAATTATATGTTCATAAAATTATCAAAGTATATATACATATATTAGTTTGAAATTATCTATCTTACAGACAAAAAATCATAGACAGGATTATAGATATACATGTGTATACACATAAGCTTACTTAATATTAACCAATAAATTTGAAGTTAAATATTGATAGTCCAGTAGAATGCACCATTTAGAGACATTGCATGGAAGAGAGAAAATATAGGAAGAGCAACCTATGTCCTACATAGCCCCATAAATAAAAGTATTATTTTAAAAAAGAGATACAAGTATATCTAACTGGAAAATAATAATGTAGCCCATTTTGTTTTGATCAAACACTATAGAGAAAGGGTTAGATTTTGCTTTACCAGTTGAAGAGCAATTTCAAGCACTGTCAAGAAGTATTTTCTTAGTGACAAATAACAATACTCTTTTCAAGATTCAAACAGAGATGCGTCTGTATCCTTCCCTCTTTATTTTTTTAGTGTAATACTTACATTCGATGTTTGTATATTTACAAACTTATCTTTTTATCAAAGAAGATCATAGTCTCTCTACTAGAGATTTCTAATAAAAAAACAGAAAACTTTTGGAAAAATTTAACTATAATATAATTTATGAATAGAAAAATGGTAGAATTTTCCATTCCTGTGACTTATACATACTTTTCTCATCTCCACAGGAATTAAATTTCTAAATTGTACACATAGCGAAAATTACCTAGGTTAGTTTAAGCATGACTGGTGTGTAAAATTATTCCCATTTTAATATGCTGTCTTGAGAGTTTACAAATTCCATTTATCAGGCAATTTCTTAGAATTAAAGACCAGATAAAATGTGGATGGACTGATCCTCTATATTCATAAGTTCTAAAATAACTTCAAATTTGACTTGATATGTCATAGTAGGATGTCTGAAAACTATGAGTTTTGCTTTAATGTTAAGACATTGTTGATTCTGAATGTTATTATTCAGTAATTAATATAACAATTCTGACAAAAATATTTGTGTTTTACTAATTTTAGGACATTGATTAAAGTCAGACAAGCATATGCTAATGGATCATTCCAAAATCTTCAAGAGAAAAGTCATTTGAAAAAGAAACTGATTATCATAAACTTTGGAAAACAAGTTTTAGAGCATTTATCTGAGTTTTTTCAACTAAGGGGTGGCTATAGTGTGTAAGAAACTAAGAAGGTGTATTTTGTTTTGCTTTGTTTTTCAGGTATTAAATATCCTTCTGGGTAATTTGGAAAAGGTAGCTCATTGAATCTGTGATCTGTCTTCAGTAGTAATAGGAAAGGTTCTTGTGTGATTATTAGTAGGTTCCACACTCATTTTTGTTTCAGTCTCAATCTGTTACACCAACGTGAAGATACCTATGTCAGAAGATAAGGATATTAAGGAAAGTCATCGTGAAAAATAAAAAAGATTTAGAATTCCATTTTCCTTCATTCACCAGCACCATGCCAGGAGCAACCCCTGTTCATGAGAAGAAGGTGTATGAAAAGAATCATAATTCTCTCAGAGGGGAACACATTTATCCTACTGTACTCATACTCAATTACATGCCAAGCAATACTCTTTAACATGGAAACATAACCATAATTAAAGTCCACACATTAAATCATGAGTTGCAAAAACATCTGGATTTATTTTTATTTATAGATTATTATTTATCAATTTTTATGTAGCTGAATTATGAGAAACTCCTGAAAGAGGGTCTAGTTTTTAAAGAATACAGGGAAGACATTTATGCACAACACTTTTTACATTTTAAAATTCAAATCAATTTTAACTGATGTATAAAAACAAATATTGTACATATTAAAGGGATACTATGAATTTAAATACATGTGTATGTATTTTTTTTAAGTTAGATTACCTATTTCTATTTCACTTGAACATCACTCCTTTATGGTAAATCCTTTCAAAATTAACATCATGGTAAAATATGTTTAATTTGAGATATTTCAATCAAATAAATTTTTTAAAATCCTATGGATAACTTGGAAATATTCCAAAATGGCAAATAATTCCAAACAAAAAGTGTAAATGAATCACATATGCTTAAACATGTCTATAAATTGTGTATTTTAGTGTGTGTATAAAAAGAAAAATAGCAATTTATGAGAACACAAATTTTTTAAAAAATTACTAAAATATGAGGCCATAAAATGCATACTTAATTTACATAAAGTGATATATTTCATTAGTTGTTATAAAGCCTTGACAACCAAGAACACACCTGTAAAGAGCAGGAGGTCAGGTGATTTCTAAATTACATAAATTTGTTAATTTTTAAAAAACCTAGACAAATTAAATTATATGTCAAGATGTGTACTACTTTTATAAATATTTTGAGTTTTTGAATTGGATAAATAAAAAGGTATGAATTATGTTTGAAATATTTTGCATGCAACTTTTAGTATGTATCATATTTATGATAATTTGAAATATTTAAAATTTGTAATATAAATATTATATAAAGCATATAATTTCACTTTTTATTGCAATAATATTCAAAATATAGAAAATATTAAAGTTGCACATTTTTATCAAATAATGTCTTCCTTGCAGAAGAATTTATAGAGCTGAAGTATAACTTTCTATAAAGTAAACATTTGCCATCCTCTAAGGATTATTCTTTTGTTGCTGGACATTTTATGTGTTTTTTAAAATGTTCTGGTTAGATTGAGTATATCCCTTTGGCAAATTTACTTTGAAATATTTTATTCAAATAAGTAATATGATTAATAGTATCAGAATGAGGCAATGTTTGATGACTTTTACCTTTTGCATTTTCTTAATTTTCAATTCATATTGTGCATATTTGATGAATTATTCTTTCATTACATATAATTGACAGGGTACACATGCATGTACATGTATATGCAAATATGAACATATGGCTATGAATGCTTTTGTATTCATAGGACTCCATATTTTATTTTTATTAGAAGTATAACAATATTTTGAATTACTTAACGAATCTGACCTTAAAATCTTTCAATAAAATTAAAATATTGTTAACCAAAAAAAAAAAGAAAAGACAGGAAAGAGCAAGAAAACAATACAATTATATGCTAACTTCAATAATAGCTCATCTTTATATAAGTGAAAAATTTCATTCTGAAAAAACATGTTTAAGAAATAAAGTTTTACATTACTATTTTTCAAAATAATTATTTGTCTCTAATTTAGGTGATAGCAACTTCATTATTCTTAATGCCTAATGGTACAAAGCAAATGTATGGTAAGTTAACAATTAAAATCCCAGAGAAAGAAAAATGTGCAGTAGCTATACATTCATCAAGAAACTTAAGTTTTAAATGTCTGAGATTTGAGCTACATTTCCCCCTTGATTTGTACTGTCACGATGGAGATTTGTTCTCATGGATATTTGTATTTTAAAGAAAATTCAGTACACATATGATTTCAAAATTCAGAGTTTTTCCTAATGAAATACAAACTAACAACAGTTTTTCAAGTATTTTTGGTCTTGTTTTTCAATAAGACATGATTTATGTAATTCAAAAAATCTTGATTATCACAGTCTTACCGGTAACAGCTTCAAATTCTAGGGTCTCCCAGGA